>NC_142035.1:25042247-25771413 GCF_982192425.1 Myodes glareolus | reverse complement strand
AAGACACCCCCCCCACACACACACACAGAGACTGCTCCTACCAAAATTAGTTAGCCCTGCCTCCTTGATCAAGCTGAATACCACGAACCCTGCCTCCATGTTCAGCTGTATGCAGTAGCCCCGCCTCTCTGTTCAACTCGTATGTATTATAAACGTGCTGTGCTTCCAGGGTGCTGCGGTCTCTGTCTCAGAGCTCAGACCACCCAATTCCAGCGGTCTGATGTCCATCTGTCTTTTCTTCATCCCCTTGCTTCCCCCATTCAAATCCAAGTCCCTAGAGCCATCCAAAGATGCAGCAGCTGTCAATCAACAGGCAGGGTCTTCATGGACCTGTGGGTGGGAATGGGTCAGGAACTTGGGATGCGAAGGGAAGCTGTGAGCGCTCAGACCCAGCTGCCATCAGGGTCTTGGTCCAGCTGTTTAGCTGGCTTTTAACAAAGGCTCTTTGCTATGTAGCTTAAGTTGGCCTCAAAACTGCTATGTTGCCCAGGCTCACCACCACTTCACCATCCATCCTCCTGCCTCAGCTTCAGTGTTATGGTTACAGGAGTGCATCACCATGACCAGCTCTGGCTCGGCTTCTCAAATACTAAGATTTAAGGGTTAAAGACATCACTCTACATGTAAGAAGATGGCTGTAGGTAGAGGCCCTTGGGGGCTGAGGAGGTCAAGAAAGCAGGACTGGGCCAAGTGAGTCTGGAGAAGGGCTCAGATAAACTGGGAGAGGTGGAGGGCCTTTTATTGATCACCGACCCCCATCCCTACCCACAGCTTTCTAGGCCTAAAGGTGTCAGTGGACCAAAAACCTCACTTCCAGCCTGGCCTATGACCCTCCCCAGTGTCCATACACCATCCAGTCCTCAACAGCCCAGGAAGGTGGGCACAGGATTATTATTATTTTGTTTGTTTGTCTGTTTGTTTTTCGAGACAGGGTTTCTTTGTAAATCTTTGGTGTCTGTTCTGAAACTAGCTCTTGTGTACCAAGCTGGCCTCGAACTCACAGAGATCTGCCTGCCTCTGCCTCCTGAGTGCTGGGATTAAAGTCATGCACCACCACCACCACCCCGCCTTAAATAATTCATCTTTTTGCATGCTTTGGTGTAAAGATTTCAGATACCCTGGAACTGGAGTCACAGACAGTTGGGAGCTTCCAAGTGAGTACTGCGAATTGAACCTGGGTCCTCTGGAAGAGCAGCCAGTGCTTTTAACAGATGAGCCATCTCTCCAGCCCAGGCGCAGGATTATTATTCAGCCACTAGAGAGGGGAAATGACTTGCTCATGATCACACAAGCAGGAAGGAGCTGAGGCAGGGTCTGGACCTATATCAAATAAGAGAGCTAGCGCCTGAGTCCTTCCCCATACCTCTCAGAGCCCGTGGAGAAGGAGAAGTTGGGAGAGGAGAACTGGAGACCTGGGAGGGGCAGTACCCTGAGACATGGGTCTGGCTGGGTGAGGAGGGACAATGACACTATGAGTTTGAGTCAGGGTCACTAGACCTCACTTGCTCACAAGGGGCTGCTCAGATGCCCAGTTGGCATTTCTAGGTGGCAGAAGGCCCTACTCAAGGCAGCAGGAGCCAGAAGGTCCGAAGCCTTGGTCTTCTGAAAGCTTCTAAGGGCACACCGAGATCAGTGGTCACAGCAGACAATCATACTGGACAGGTGCTGAGGCTGGCGCAGGGTAAGCAACTTGCTTAGAACAGACTGGGAGCCGGGCGCTGGTGGCGCATGCCTTTAATCCCAGCACTTAGGAGGCAAAAGGAGGTGAATCTTTGTGAGGTCAAGGCCAGCCTGGTCTATAGAGCCAGGACAGACTCCAAAGCTACACAGAGAAACCCTGTCTCAAAAAACAAAAACAAACAAACAAAAACAACAGAATGTGGGGAAGAAAGACCCATAGCAGAGGACAGGACCTACAGGAAGCCAGGTCCAGAAAAGTCCTCAGGCCCACAGAGGTGGCCCTATAGCTGCCTAAGCTGCAGTCTGGCTGTGGCTGCCCTGACTTGCCTTTCTAGACTGTGGCTTGAGATCACAGGAAGCTTCTGGGCATTTAGGAGCCCAGGACTCCAAACCCAAACTGCTTCCTCTGACAGGCTGCTGCCCAGTGCCTCCTCTAGGAGCCCTTCCCTGGCTCCCATCAGTCCATGGCCACACGATAGTTACTGAGCATCTATACATGCCAGGGGCTGGGACAATGCCTAGGACAAATGACTCTAGCTGGTTGCTTCCGATGGTATAGACAAGCCACTTCCATGTCAGAAACCTAAGGAACTCAGTGCACAGGGCTGGCTGGGGCCGGGGGGGGGGGGGGGGGGGGACAGCGAACCCTGGCCCGCATGACTGCCTTTCAGGAGACCTGCTCGCTTCTCCCCTGGGAATGCGCACACACATCTCTATCCGCTCATTCACTCACAGGTTCACGGGGCAGACTAGATCATTTTTACCGCAGCAGAACCAATGACAAGAAAGAGGGAAAGCCATTATGTAAGGAGCAAAGTAGCATAGTATGATCCTCCCAGTAAAGAAGAGCAAAGGGTAAGTAGTGAGAGGAGCCTGAGGGAAGGCCCCAACACCTGCAGCATTTCTGTCTGTCTTCCTGCGTTCCCGCCCCCAATCCTCTGTAATGCACAAGCTAGGGAAGTGAGGGGAACACTAAGATCTATTTGTATAGTCATAGCTGCTGCTCTCAGGAAGGTGACAGCCCAGCAGGGTTCCCACTTCCCTGTGCTTGGTGCTCTCCTGCCAAGGCCAAACTCTGGAGACCTGGGAGGGGCTGACAACCTTGTTAGTCACTTGACCAGACTACTGAAAACCCCTCTCTGACTCTGCCCAGTTTAGTGCTGGGCACCAGGAGGCTACACTGGCCTGCGGGAAGTAGGAGTCCCAATCTAAGGGAGGCAAGCACCCGTGTCCAGCAGGTCCCCAAGAACAGGCTGCAGGAGTGCAGTCTGGGAAGGGTACGCATTAGCCCTAAAAGACTCCAGTGCTCTGCATGATTCCTGCCAGGCAACCCCCAGCTTGTGCTGCAGAAGGGCGGAAGCAGGACCCTCCACTGTCCCCTGGCGTGAGTTTCCTGTCTGCCGGTGGAGGTGGGGATGAGTAACGTCCGTTCCCTGCCCCCATGCATCCCTTCTGAAGGCCAGGCCTCAAGTTTTCCATTCAGGAAGGGGCACAGTGAGGGGCCTAGTAGAGTCATGGCAGGGGAATAGGAGGAGCGGCAGACAGGGTTAGGACCCTGGCCAACATGACTGCCTTTCAGGAGACCTGCTGGCTTCTCCCCTGGGAATGCGCACACATCTCCATCCACACTTTCACTCACCGATGCTTCCCCAGCACTGCCTTGTGCTGGGTCCTGTCTTATGGTCTCTGGGGTGCTTGCTAACAGTATGAGGAGGAGATGGGTCATGATAGGATGATGGGGTTTTTCAGCTCCAAGGCAATACCAGACCTTAAGGGCTCTGCAAAATGTCTCAATGGTTGTCTGTCTTTGGCAACTCCTAGACCAGAAGCTTTCTCAAGCTTTCAGAACACACAGAGCCCTGACAGACCCAAGAGAGAGCTCAAAGCCAAGAGCTATGCACGGGTAGGAGGAAGCCTGTGTCTCTTAGTGTATGAGGACTCTTGTACCTCATACAAAGGCCTGTCAAAGTGGAGGGAGGCGGGAACCTCTCCTGGTGCCGGTCAGACTTCCTCCACCCTTAATGCCCTCCCCTGTGAGATAGGAGAAGACTGATGTCCTCAAACAGGCCTCAAACATGGCTCCGACTGAGAGAGCCCTGTGGAACGAGGCTTGCTACCACCACCCAACAAAAGGACCTCAGCAGAGGTGGGAAAACTACCAGAGGGGAGCCTGGCGGGGGAAGGGACAGGGATGGGGGATAGGACTGGGACAGGGCAGGCTCGGAGACAAGTCCAGTGGTGAAAGCCGGCATGTTTTTCACTCTCTGGGTTCAACTGTCCCTACCAAGGCCCAGTCTTCTGTTTTGTTACACTTTAAAGAGAGAAGGCGGAAGTGGTGGCGCAGGTCTGTAACCCCAACACTCAGTGCTGAGGGAACTAGTTTGAGGCCAGTCTGGGCCATAAAGCAAGACCCTGTCTGTCTCAAAATCAAACACAAAAATAATTTAAAGAAGGGCAAGTTCCCTAGAGGTATAACCTGTACAAAGTGCCTGGCTTCCTGCCATCACAGGGGCGATGTGCCCAGCAGCCCTGCAGTCCTGGCATACTGGGGTGCGGCCTCAGGAACAAAGAAGCCACCTTGTCCCTAACAAGGAGGGGGGCCTCTATTTCCCTGGCTGCCATGCTCGAGGGCAGTCTCTATAAATGTCAGCTCGCCTTTTCATTTGGGCCACAAACATTCAGCAGGCCCCTGTAATGGGCCAGGCACGCAGCTGGAGGAGCGCAGGGCAGAATGAAGGCCAGCATTAACACAGAGTACAGGGTACCTTATAGAACTGGGGCGGGGGGGGGGCGGGGAGGGGGACGGACGGACGGACATTCAGATACCTCTCCATCCAATGCACTCCAGAGAACTAACAGCCAGTTGTGCTTAAAGGGGAGTTTGGGGATAGACACACAAGCAGAGTTACGGCTGAGTTTGTTCCCACCCCTTAGTCCTTCAAGAACAATAAGAGACATGGGCTCACTTACGGGGGCCAGATTTCAGCTTGCGTCTACACCGACCACGCATTCTGAGACACGACTGGAGGGCTAGACCAGGACTTCGAGCTGCAATCATGACCAACCGAAACCCTGTGGGAAATCCTGGGACCTTGGTCACCAGGAGGCCCCAGGGACATGAGAGGCACCAGAGACCGGACCAGATGTCTGGGTTTTCTTATTGCATATATACCCTCTGCCCTGGATCTAGGCTGGTCTCTGGCTAACAAATCAGTCTGCAGCTTCCAGAATCAGCCACTGATTCAATAATTAAATTGGTGGCTCACGATCAACACCATCCTCCCTTTTCCTAGCTCTGCTGTTTGCCCGCATAAACACTAGTCCTACCAGCAGGCCAGCCTGCCTGTCATTTGTCCAGTGCTTAGAGCCAGGAGGGGCCTGAGATATGTCTGACTCTGCCCTGCAGGTGGCTGCAGGGCAGCTAACCCCAGAACCTCTGCTTCTTCATCTGCACTGCATCACCACCACGTTCTAGGTCATAGCAAGGGATACCAAGGACATTACAGCCCCAGCAGAAACCCCCAGGTAGTTTGCTAACTATCCTGAGGACCTCAGTCCACTGAGACTCCAAGGTAGTGTTCTCGGGCAGTAACCATGGTTTCAAAAGGTACACTGAGGAACAATAGCACAACCAGACCTTTGGAGGGCTGAGACAGCCTTACTAAGCTGGACCGTGAGTGGGGGGGGGGGGTTCTAGATCTTTCTTGAGGAGGTACGACAAGGGTGCTTACTAAGCACTGTTCGCTTAGCTCTTAGGCTGCTGGGTGTGGCTCTCTCAGTCAGATGAGGCTGGAGGTCAGCTGCTGGGTTGTCCTAGCCCCAAACCCCCATGTGGTGGCCCCCATTGGGCCCCACCCCCGTGGGAACGCCACAAGGCAATACTAGTCTGGAGGCTCACAGCACGAGGGGGTCTTGCTGACCTCACGAGGCAGTAAGGCACAAAAAGCCTTTTCTTCTCCAGCAGCCTGGCACCCCACTCCTCACACAGCCACCCCCAGCTCCCCAGCTCCAGGCCCAGACACTTCCAGCTGCCTGTATGCTAGACTCCTCCCAGACAAAGCCAGACTCGGGCTGGGAGGGAAGACCAGCGTGTGGGTTCTGCCATGGAGATGAACTTTGACCCAAACTGCAAGGCTCCTACCCCTTATTTACTCTTTAAGGCTCACCCATTTTTTTTTCTGCAGAGTTAACATTACACCCCTTTTCAACCCTGAACCTCCCTTCTACATTCCAAGCTCTGACCTTTGACCTCTCCTAATTACCAGTCCCTATACCCTAGTTCTCTGAGGCCTAGCTCTGGGCTCATCCCTTACTTCTAGCCATCTAGGCCCGGAAACAAGAGCCCTACCAGAGGCCTCTGCCTACAGGTGTTATCCCAAATCTCCAATCCGGTCAGGCCCAGGTGACGCAGAACCCAGAGCCCATTCCAGGACTCTATATGGAACCATGGAGTGGACATAGGACTTCTGACCCTGATTCTCCAACACAGCAGCCCAGTCCATCCTGGTCAGCTACCAACCACCTGGCCACTGACCATGTGGCCCTGTCCCAAAGCCAGCCTCACTGTAGCCATAAGAACACAGCTCCGGGTCACACACATTCCTGACCTTCCCAGGCCTGAATCCTGGCGATTCTGAAATCCTTATTCAACAAACCCATGAACATAAACAGGTACAAATAGACAAGAGGTCACCCCACAGTCAATCGGGGGCCCTGCTTATGAAAACACCCTTCTCTCTCTGGGGCACTGGGGCTTGTGGAGATGCTGACAATACCAGCTCTCAAGTACAACAGGAACGCCCCAGTGTCACCTGGGTCCCACCACCCGGAGCACGTGCAGGCGTCTTATAGAACAATAAGCGCCCTCCCTGCCAGCTGCCCAAGGGGCACTCACCGTCCTCTTGGCTATGGAGGTTCTGCGGGCTCCGCATCCTCTCCTCCTGGCTGGGGCTCAGGCTGGAGGCCAGGTGGGGGTCAGCTGACATCCATGTGGAGTCATTCATATCAAAATCCTCACTGCTCACAGAGGTTTCATCCTGAGCAGAGACAAAGAAGACAGGTGTTCAACAAGAGCAGACGTACACTTAGAAAGGATCCCAGAGGGCACAGGGAGCCCCTAAGACCTTGTAGTGAGGGCTGGATGGCATTCCCCCTGACCCCTTCAAGTGGCTTGGGCTCTGGTTCCTAGCGGAAGCCAGGGTTAAGAGCCCATGCTGTCTGTAATTGAAGACAATTAAGAGGTCTCACATCCTGTGGAGCGGATAGCAGGGCCTGGCTCTTACCCTTGTGAGCCAAGGTTGAAATGAGTGCTGTAAACAAGAGCCACCATTCCCCACCCAGAGCCTGAGGAAAAGGGCTCACTCTACACAGTGCCTGCACTGAGTAGCGGGACATGCTGGGCACCGAGGAGGCCAAGGTGGCAGCCCCCACCAGGCCTGGTGCCAGCTCCTCTGGAGCATACATGGAATTCCTTTCTCCCACTCCCCCAGCCCAGAGGACATTTCTGTCTTCCTCCTTCCTAACCTTTGCTGTGCTTCAAAGATATGCTCTTGGGCGGCTTCCAGGGTTGAGCAGGCCAAACCCAGAAGTGTGGAGAAGGAAGGGGGTGGGGCCGGCCAGGGTTCGGATCACACCAAGAAGGGACAGGGAGAGAGGGTGCCAAGGCCTTCCAAACAGCAGACAGTCTGCTGGAGAGGACAGCAGTGGCTCCTCTCCCCAACTGCTGGTTTCAGTGTGCCCTTGGCCAGTCACTTGGGAATCCCCGGGATGGGGCCCCTTTAATTCAGCCTTCCAGCAGCAAAGAACCCCAACTCCTTCAGATCCAGCCCCTTTGAAGAGCAGCAAGCAACTGGGATGGCGCTCCAGTTGTAACACATGGGGAAGATGGCCCAGCAGTGCCACACATGGAGTCCTGACCTTGTGCCCCAACCCCTAGCAAGATACAATAGCCTCTGTGGGCCATGGCAGAGCACCCTTAGGGCCTTGGGGCCACTCCTACAGGGCCCTCACAGACATCTCTTTTATGGTGAGCAAACACACTTTGGTTTGAACTTTCTTCAACTGCTGTCCCTGAGGCAGACACATCTGCTCCAAGTGCTAGGGAACCGGAGGTTGAGTCTCCCTCCCTCCCCCAACCATGCCTGCTGGGAGCAGTTTCCTGGAATTCACAGCTTCGATACAGCAGTAGAGACCCTCCATGCTGAGTCCAGAGGACAGGAGCTGAGCCACAACACTGCAGGTCCAAATGGACACATGTGGAACCCTGGGAACAGAGCCCAGTGCTCTCCCATGCAAGTGCCAGTCACACACACTCATCCTCTGGGCTACCCACTACACACAAGCTTCCGACAGCCTGCCTCCATGACAACACATGTGCTCACATCAACAGGGACATACATGCATGCTCAACAGGCTCTCTTTTGCACAAGGTTATAACAGGAAAAGGTCTCTTGGAGGTATGGAGCTAGAACACAGAGCAGGGACTCTGTGCTCCCCTGCTGGCCCGGTGGGTGGGCTCTGGGATTCTTCCCTGGGCCTCTCACAGGCAGAAGCAGAACTCAGAAGCACTGTGGGGAATGCATGAATTAAGTGATTCTGTCTCCTAGTACTTTTTTTTTTTTTTTAAATCTTTTGAAACAGGAGCTACTTGAGCAGGTTGGTCCTACACAGGCAGGAGGATCTCTAAGTTCGAGGCTAGCCTAGCTTAGTCTGTAGAGTTGAGTTCTCTGACAGTTAGGGGCTACACAGAGAAAACTTGTCACAATACAAAACAAAAGAGAGAGGAGCTACCTATGTAGTCTAGACAATCCTCCTGTCTCGGCCTCCAGAATACTGCAGACACCTATTTAAACCCGTTCATTCATTCAAGTATTCCCTGGACACCAACTATGAGCCATGTTTGCTAAGTGTTGGAAATCCAGCTGTGAGCAGGCCTTGTTCCTGGCCTTCCTGCTACTCCCTATCCATGGAGAAGAAAGTGGCTGTTGCTGCCCAGGCTCCATGGCTCCTCTTCTTAAACAACCCGCATGTCTGTGCCACCAGCCTCGTCACAGCACAAAACTGCTGTGGGGCTCTATCCTATCACCCCAGAAAGCTCTCGGGCCATCCAGGAGTAAGGACCAGGCTGCCTGTTCTCTGAATTCCTCATGAGGTAGCAAGACTTGTTGAACTGACTAAACTGCCTGGCAGGATGTGGTGTTTAATGAGGATGTTGCATTAATCTGACAATTAAGGGCTCTGGTCCCACCGTGCAGTTCTTGAACGAGGGCCATATGAAAACCGGGACCCTGGCTGGAGGGCCAGCAGCTGCACGCTCCTCTCAGCTACAGCTGCTGCTATCCCACAAAAAAGACCTCAAATTGCTCTTGCTTAGACACCTGAACTGTTCAGGAAAATGCGCTCTATCTCACCCTGCCCAGCAAATGAACTGCATTTCATATTGGCGTTGAAATTACCTGGAAAGAAAATGCCAGGTTCCAGGCTCTGGGACAAGGGTTTCCTAAGATTTCCTCATAATGGCCCCATAAGGCCCCACAGGACAGGCCTCTCTCCAGGTCTAGTCACACAGCTCCTCAAACGCGTGCCCCAACTATCCAGGGTAACAGAACTTAGGGGCAGAACTGGGGTCTGAATCCAGACAGTCTGCACCCAGAGCCATGAAATTACACATTCCACCCTTTGATCAAAAGTGCCTGATTCCTTAATGACAAAGTGCCTATGATAATACCCAAAGGCAGCGGGGCTACATATGCTTAATGGCATGTGCATACACACATGCGTGCAGAGTTTTATGCATGCACATTACTGAACATCTACTTTGTGCTGAGTTGCCCTAGGGATCTATCTATATGGCTAAGGAGGGTCTCCTACCTTCAGACTTTATTTAGGGGGAGGAATCAGCTAAAACTTCTGGCTCATTTTCAAGTATGGGAAAGAGCTGCAGGGGCGGGGCGGGGGCTGCATAGTTACTGAACATCAGTGGCTCTCTCCCCAGGGACTTTTCCATAGCCCCCAGGTTCCTGCCATCCCAACTGCTGCTCTGAGGGAATGGTGGCTCTGGGAATTTTGAAAACCCAAACGCTGACTGCTATGGATTTTTTTTTTTTTAAGTAATCAAGCCTATTAAACCTAAACTTTCCAGAAAACAAACAGAACTGAGTAAGCTGTAGCTGTGGGTGTGGCCAGACTGAAAGGACCACCACCAACACCCACAGGTGCAGGGCTGACCTGGAGAGACCCTTCCACAAGCCCTGCTGTAGCAGAACTGGGTTGGTCCATGGGGCAAAACCACCACAGAGGAGCAGACTCAAACTCTCTCTACTCACCTATTCACCCCTGAGCTGAGGCTGGGAAGGCCGGCTAATTACACAGGCAATTACCAGAGCACACAGTTCAGACCCATCACCCAAGTCCAGAGGGACCCGTGGCGGGGGGGGGGGGGGGTGCAGGGAGGAAGAAAGGGAGGCAGCCAGGCAGCCAACCCAGGTCGGGAGTGTCTAAGACCCCAGGCACTCCCCTGCTCCCCCATGAGGTCACAAGTAGGTCACTTCTTGCTCCCTTCTTAAATCTCAGGAGAATTTGGGCTACTAATTTCTCCCTCTCAAATAACTTCACCGAAAATAAAAGTACATATGCCACGCTTCTAAAATCCCTCCTGAGATTCTACATGACTGGCCAGCGAGCTGTGGCAAGATCCCCCAGCCTAGCCTTTGCCCTTTACATCCTGAAGTCTGTGGCCTTGCCCACCTGGCAATAAAAGTTCATCAGACCATGCACCATAGTGCTTTTGCCATCATGGGTCACAGGGCATTAGGGCCAACTAACCTTCTGAAAAGCGGAACTCCTGTGTTGGCCAGGCAGGGTGGGTAGCACCCAGTCTTTAGGACACACCCCCCAACCTTGGAGTCTTCACTCTGGGCAGAGAGAGAAGCGCTGACTAAACCCTTGAGCCTCTTATCTTCAGTCCAAAATTCAGAAGCCAGTTCTATTTCTCCCCACCCAGCTAGCCCGGGCCCTTCCTCCTCTGCAGGCCTCGGCAGCACCAACCATTGTGCAGCCTGGAGGAGGGGAATTCGGGAGACACATGGAGGAAAGTGGAAGCAGGCCTGTATCCATGGCTGTAACTATGGGCAGGTGCTATCAGTAACCTGATTATTTTACAACTGGGGTCAACTTCTCTGGAACTGGGTTCCTGGTGCCTCTGAAGCTGAGCCATTTGCATCTTCCAGGACTCAGAATTCTGGGGCGTGCCTCCTACAGTATTTTCCAGGCCTTTCCTCGGAGCTGTAACTCTATCTCAACCACTCACTTGAGAAAGAAAGGGAGGAGGATTTACCGAGAATTCAGTGCTAGTGGAGGCCATAAGGCCTGATCTGGAGCCCTGGGTGTGGGTTTCAGACCATGGTGGGGGTGGGGATGTTCAAGGATGCTCCTAGGCGAGGCAGGAAACAGGCACTCCAGGCTGGCTGCCCCCTCCCCCACTATCCCCATGTTTTTGGGCAACAGGAAAGAATACCAGTGTGGGCAGTTCTGCAGCCCCAGCTCTCAACCTACCATATATATTAGGATGTGGGAGGTGGCTTCCCAGTGTTGGACACTGCCTTCTGGGTCACCTGTGAGCCGGGCCAGGTCAGGGAACGCTCAGCCTTGGAGCTACTCGGGTTAGCATTATGCTTTATCACTCCAAATATGCCAAGAAAGTGCTGAACCACATTTGACCCCAACCTAACTACTTCAGGCACTTACTAATGGAAACTGAAAACTCCCAGGATCCAGAGCAAGCAAAGGTTCATGCCCCTGTTGTGATGTTGTGATACTGTTACATGAAAGAAACAGGAGGATGATCTGAGTTAGCTCCTGAGCACTTGGGGCTTCCAAGCTGGTTGTCAAATTCTGTACCCCATCGATGCCCACCTGGCCACCAGAAGAGGCGATGAGTTTTCCTGAGACACAGCCCACACAATTCTACTTCTTGCTAACAGACCTTGGCTTACCAGCCATACAAACACATTCTTGGAGGGAGGGGGAACGGAGTGGGGAGGCTTCCATCCTTCCCCCACCCCCCACTGACTTGCAGACTCTCACTGCACCTGTCAGAACCATGTTCATGTACCCATGTGCTTGCTCCACTGTCCTTGCCATAGTGCATGCCTGGATGCTAGAGTGAGCATTTCCCACACCTTCCCTAGTATATGGGCTTTTGTTCCTAAGCAAAGGCAATGGACTGTTTTCCCAGCATTCCTCACTATGAGACCTCACTGATACCCCAGCTCCTGCCATCAATGGGCACCTGAGTTTCTTGGGCAAGCTGGGTTCTTCCAGCCAAAAGGATGGCCAGAGGGGAAGCACTCTGAGCTAACCCTCTCCAGGTAGGTCTATCCTTCCAAGAAAAGGACTCAGGCTAGACTAAAAAGTTCTTGAGCAACTCAGGGATGGACCAGCTCCCCATTGCCCCAGGGTGGCTGAGGCCCTGGGAAAGAGGTTCCTCCTCAAAGTTAGCCTTCTGAGCAGGAAGGTAAGCTGGGGTGCTGTTTGCCAGGGGTTGGTTGAAAGGTGCTGAAGGTAGAGAGAGCAGAAGGAGGTGCTGCCTTGAGACTACTCTATAGCACAGCTCAGCAGAGGAGCCTGGATTGCATTCAAAGACACATTTGGACTCAAATGGCTTTCCAATGAAAGGGTAATTTACAACCTGGGGTTAGCTACCCACTGGGGCCTGGTCCATCAACGGGCCCTTTCCCCCACACCAACACACAGCAGAGAAACAGGCACGTTTTAGGGGTCAAGGGACCTGGTTCCACCATCACAGGCTCTGCCCACAGGAGTGAGGCGAGCACCAACACTCACCCCAGGCCCCAACACTGGAGTGTGCAGTGGGGGGAGGGGGCTTCCAGCTGATTCTGGGATAAGTAGGGCTTTATCTCAAGGGAGAATCTATTTCAGGCCACAATCCTCAGAAAGGGGGAAATCAGAGTCCAAACACCATTTCAGGTGAAATCAGGAGGTTATTCATCTCCCCTCAGAGCAGACAGAAAGAAAAAAAATCAATGTTTCAGAAGGGGAAAGGGTTCCATTTGAATTAATGGGTTTGTGGCTTCTCCATTGATCTGCGCCTCTTCACACTTTCTTTTTGTGCTTTTGTGCTCTGAGGGAGAGGGGAGGGAGAAGGGAATGGTAGGGAGGGGGCTCTCCATAAGGAAAAGGACGGTCTAACCTTAACCTTTCTCCGGGAATAATGCTAATTAGCGAGGCTTAATGAGAACTTCCCCCAGGAAGCTCGGCCTGGTAGAGGCGACCAGACTCCCCGCAAACGCAGCTCTGAGAGAGAGTAGGGTCACTTCTGAAGCCAAGAGGCCGGAATGGGAAGGCGAATTGCACTCCCCCCGTGTATCCTGCCCGGGAACCCTAGGTGAAGGGCGGCGAACAGCAGGAGGGCGGAGGTGTAAATTCACCTTAACCCTTGCGCGCGCTCTCCGCAGGCCCCCGCTTGGTGTGTTCCTTTACCAGGGGTCCACGAAACCCTTGCTTCTTCTCCGAGGGTGCACACGAGAGGGGCTGTCGATCCCCTGGTGGAGCGACAGGAGCCTGCCAAAGTGGGCTCAACTGTGCAAACCGCGTCCCAACTCCCAGCGCCTTGGCAAGGAGCCCCTCCCTGCCACTGTACGCTTCCCGTCCCCACATCCTCAAACATAGTCCACTTCCTTTCTCCCGGAGGCAGAGGCCACCCGAGCCTGGCCCCCGCCCCGCTGTCCGCGAACGTCTTCCTCCCGGGGACGCGGTGCGGAGCCCGCTGCAAACGGCGTGGCCGCGGCACAATACCGCGGCGCGGCGCACACAATCACCGCCCCCCAGGACCGGCGGCGCGCACGGCCAGGAGTGGGGTGCGCCCGGCAGCTCCAGGCACTTGAAGCTAGACGCACCTCTCCAGCGCCCCGCAGGCCCCGGAGCGCAGCCTCCGCCCCTCCCCGCTCTCGGGCACACTTGCCCGCCCCCAGCCCCAGCCCACTCCACCCAGGGCCAGCAGCTCCCCGTGAGTCCCCCTCCTCGAACCCCACAGCTCTCCTAACCGCAGCTCAACGGCCAGCGGCAGAGCAGGAGGAGGGGGCGGCAGCCGAGGGCCCAGGACCAGTCCGGTCGCGGGGTCCCCCAGGACTCTGTACCTGGGCGGGCGGCGAGGAGCAGACCAGCGGGCTGGCTCTGGGAGTGAACCGGGAGGGAGGCGGTGACAGCCCCACCGCTCCAGCTGCTGCTACTGCTGCTGCTGCTGCCGCCGCGGCCGCCCGGGGAGAGGGGCTGGCACCGCTGCGGCGCGTCACTGCCCGGCCCGGGGGCGGGGGGTGGCCAGGGGGAGGGCCCAGGCGAGCGGCGGCGGTGGCGCCGCGGCCCGGGAGGAAGGGGGAGGGGGGCACCGGGCACGGGGAGGCGGGGGAGGGGGCGGGACCGGGCACGGGGCGGGGGCCGGGGGGGAGGGGAGCCCTGGAGGACGCACTCAGGGGGAGTAGGAGGAGCAGCAGGAGGAGGAGGTGGCGGTGGAGGGGCGGGAGAGAGGGAGGAGTGGGCATGGGGGGGGAGGAGGGGGAAAGAGAGGAAAAGGAGGCACCCAGGGAGAGGGGAGAGGAGAAAGGAGAGTGGGGGGTGAGAGGAGGAGGAGGAAGGAGAGGGTGCTTGGCCAGGTATGAGGACCAGGGTGCGCTGGACGCACTGCCGTGCGCTACTGGATAGAGCTCTTCTTAAGGGAGAAGAGCTTGGAGGAAGATCCCTGGGGGCGTGCAGCCCCGGAAAGCAGGCGATGGGAGCTGGGCTCGCCCCTGGCTCCCAGAGGCTGCGGACTTCAAGTCTTGGGGCGGGGTGGGGGCGTACCCTGCTAACTGTCTGCGTTCAGGCCAGGAGAGGGAGACTTGCCCCAAAGAAAGTGACTAAGGGAGGCATCGTCGGGAACTCTTGGTGCCGTGGGGCCTCCACACAGCCCTCGACCCTAGCTAGGCGTCTCTCAATCCCGGGCACCGCGGGTGCTTGTCGGGCAAGGCAGCGGGACCCGCGGGCTCAGCCTTACCTAGGAGGTCTTAGTGGGACCCTCACAAGAAAAAGCCAAGCACGTGGCCGACTCTCGGTCGGGCCCCCGCCCACACCGCAGGGCCCCCTTTTCTCGATCAAGTTCAAGCTTGAGCTCCTGGGCACCCTACCCACGGGCCGCCTCCTCCCCTCCCCTCCCCTCGCCTCCTTTCTATTCTGTACCATCTCGCTTCTCACTCTTCCTTTGTCTCTTTCCCACCACTTAGTTTGCACCCGCCCCTGCACCCCTCCTCTCCGCCCCGCGGCCAGCTCCAGTGTCCAGGCTGCGCTCACCTGTTCGACCCAAACATTCCGGCGACCCGGAGCGCCCGCCGCCCGCTCGCTGCCGGCTCCCTCTGAGAGCCCCCGCCCCACTCCACGGGTCATTGTGCTCCAGCAGACCACACGGTGCCGGCTCCTTACGGCGCGCTGGCTACCGTAGTAAAGTCATAGCATAATATCAAGACTACTGCCCAGACCTGGGCGCGCGCAGTCCGCAGGGACTCCGCAAGAAAGGGAAGACGCACGCCGACCCAAGGTGAGGTCCTCCTCGGGGCAAATACGCCTTCCGTCTTGGCATCAGGAGAAGACAGAATGAGGCGGCGCGAGGTGGCTAGAGGGGTACCCTAAATCTCCGGGCAACCTCAGAATCGCCGGCGACCTAACAAGGTAGTCTCCTTACGGCAGAATTAAAACATCGACAGAGAAAAAAATGGGTTAGGGCAAACGTCCCCCAAACTCTCCACCACTAAGTCCAAAGGCCAGGTTAGAACACATGGGCCTCGAATAAAGCTGAGCTTTAACAAGGATAGAGACGTACATGAAATTCTGTGGGGAGATGCCCCGCCCCCCAAAAGAAACCCAATAACGAGCCCACCTCCTGGTTCCTACGAGGAGGAAGGGCAATTTCTACAGATTCCTTTACGCTACAACTCATTCACAGTGGAGCCAGCAGAGGAGAGCAAACGAGACAGCCACCACGATTGTTTGCAATTTTGAAACAGACTGCCTTTAACCCTCCAACTTTTCTTTAAAAAGCCCTTTTCTTTCTTCCTCTGAAAGCTTTGCATTGTGAACAACCTATGATAGACAAGACTCCCTCTACAGGTTTGATCTGTAATTACAGTCACAGGTTCGGAGCTCCCTGTTCACGGATTAGAAAAGATGACAACACTTTAAATTAACAACACACAGACTTCATTCTGCACATGCTAAAGATCTTACTGTCAATATGAAACTCACACTTTAAAAAAAAGGATTTAGGCGTGTTACTCATTAGCGCCTTTTACTCCTGAAATCAAATGTGTTTTCAAATCAATTCACCAACTCACTTTTCCCACTTTCTCTATTAGACCTTTACTTCCCATCTTTTTGGGTGTAGGTATCTAGGGTCACAACTCTGTTCAGTCTATCTAGGGCAATGTGGGTGTTTCCAACATGGAAGCTGTCCTTCGTTGCTCTGAATGAGATAATTTGGGCTCAGGATTTCCTGCCTCTTTCCAACACATTTCTTGAAACCTTTGACCTCGCCTGGCCTGAGTCACAATTTCACAGCAGTAGTGGACATCTGGGCTTGAAATATAAAGCCAAAAGCAGCTGAAGTTCAAAGGTGAAATTGAACCCAGATAACCCACCTCTCCTCAGACTAATCAATGAGCACAGTGCAGTTAAGGACGGTAGAACTGTCCCTGCAGACACCAAGTGTGCACTCTTTACCATCCTCGAAACACAACACCCGAAGCCTCATGGTCCACAGACACCTTGGCTGGCTGGGAAGCATTTCTGAATGCCAGGAGCCTCCCAAGCCTTGTCCCCACAGGGGCTGCCCCTCCTCGAGGAACCTTGAGCTGGTGGTTTTCAGTGTCCTTGTCCCGCTGACCATTCTCTCTGACCTTAAAGAGGTCACAGTGTGGCTCCCAATGTGGGGGAGGGTTCCATAGCAAGAAAAACAACAACAAAACCTGGTCCTTATTCCTTACTGCCCTCACGTCACCATTACTCCAGGCTCAGAAGTAGGCATGTTTGGAAACAGATGCTAGAGGCAGATGCTCTTAGGAGCACCTACAAGAATCCTTTTAGGACCATGTCCCCAAAACAGAAGCCTGGCCAGGGGACATGAGGAAGGACAGGAACTTAGTTCAACCACAGTGGACACTGTGAGAACATTGAAAAGTCATTTATCACCACAAATTACCTCGTAATGACAGAGGGACAGTACCTGCCCACTAGGGTGATGGAGCAGTCACCTCTGAACTATGCCATCAAGTCAGTTGCCACAAGAAGGCCGTCACCTGACCTGACTCTGTGCACCTTCTAAGGTTGTTAATAGGTAGTTAGTAGGTAGTTAGTAGGTCGTTGGTAGGAAAACAGCATCTGTGCTGCTTATTCTCCATGCCAGGTCCCTCCCCACAAAAATGTTTGAATCTGAAGAAATCCAGAAAGATCACTCTTCACAGACAAATAGTCCTGGACTGATCAAAAACAACCACGAGTGGGGGCTGTGGTACATGCCTGTAATGCTAGTTACAGGAAGCAGGACAGGAGCATCATTACAAGTTTGAGGCCAGTGTGGTCTGCACATCAAGATGCTATCCCAAAAGCCAAAATAAAAGCAATAAACAAAAATAGGGTAGTAGGGGTGGCAGCGGCAAATTCCTTTACTCCTAGTACTTAGTACTCAATACTCGGGAGGCGGGCGAGGCAGATCTCTTGAATTTGAGGCAAGCCTGGTCTACAAATGGAGTTCAAGTACAACCAGGATCGGCACACAGAGAAACTTTATCTCAAAAAAACCAAACAAAAACAAAAAATCTCCCCCCAAACCAAAACAACAGCAACAACAAAACAACCAACCAAACCACTTATTGTCATGCATTTAACTGCTATAGATGATGAGACTAAGGGAAAATACCAGCTAAAGGTAACATATGGGTTCCAGCTGGACCTTGGACTTAAGGGTACAGGTAGAGGGAGAGGCAGAAAGTGAGGACAGAGGAAAGGGAGAAGACGGGCTGGGAGGAGAATCAGGTGCTCTCAAGGAGTAGACCAGCATGCTCCCAACCCTAGACAGCAAAGACTGGCAACTGGGGGAAGACCTTGAGGCGTGGCCTTTCCAGCAGATTGGGCAAGTGATATAAAAGTTCTAGGAGCACAAGGGTGATGAGCGTTACCTCAGCAAGAGGGATTCAGGGAGGGTGGGAGATGAGACAGCGAGGGCTGCAATTCAGGCACTAGGAAAGGTTTGGTCAACAAGAGACATAACAACAATAAAATTTCAAGTATATGAGACACTTGTCTTGAGCTGCCTTCTTTACAACTCTGAAACATGGACAATGAAAGGCTCCTTAGAATAGCGGCTGAATGTGTTTGAGAGGGTACATCTCAGAAGGATTCTAGGCGTGTCACACGAAGAGACATTATGCACAACAATGACATTAAGAAACACTTCCATCTACAGAAGGAAGTAAACTACAGGATATGGCTTGAGATACTTTGGCCATGTTATGAGAATGAATGACGGAAGATACCCGAAGACAGCACTGCTTGGAGGACTACATGGGATAGGTGAAGAGAAAGGCCCAAAAAGCTGCTTAAAAGAAGACTGTGGAACCTGGGTATGACAATAACACACGCATCTAGGACTGCCCAGGACAGAACAACTGGAGAACCGCCATAACCGGGCTGCCCATGCATGCTTAAGCATTGCTGGGGCATAAATGATGATGATGATGGGAAATGAGATGGCAGGGTCATATGTGGTCATAGGGCCAAGTGTGCTGAGCCTGGACACAGCTGAGAGGCATATGACTTCATTTGGCCTGCTGAGGTGTTACAAGCTCGGTTAAGTTTCCAGATCAGGGCACACAGGATTTGAATGATATAAAAGGGGCAGAAGGAGGGTAAATAGAATACAGGAGGTCCAGCTAAGACTGGAGCACAGTCTTAACAAAGTGGGAGAAACTGGCTTAACAAAGTGTGAGACTGGGTTCTCATCCCAAGTACCTCAAAATAAACTAAAAGAAAAGATTTAGCCTAATGGGACCAATTCAAGCTCTAACACCACACAAATGTTGGTACCAGGCTCCAGCCTCCGTAGGCCTCCTTTTTCCAACTACAAAGTGAACATAACATAGTATGTTCAACCCAGAACTTGGCAGAAAGTCTACTTTGACATTAGAAGCTCAAGGGCTAGGGATACAGCTCAAATGGTAGAGTACTTATCTAGCATACATAAGGTCTTGAGTTCAATCTCTAGCACTGTAGTAACTGGGCATGTCTATAATCCAGCATTCAGGAGGTAGAAGCAGTAAGATCAAGAGTTCAAGGTCATTACTACCTATGTAGTGAGTTCAAGGCCAGCCTGGCCCACATGTCACTCCATAAAGAATGTGTGTGTAGGGAGCTGGCAAAATGACCCAGTGGTAAGGGTGTTGTTTTCAAGCTTGATGACCTGGGTTCAATCAATCCCCTGAATCCACACAGTCAAAAGTTGAGAACTCACACATTGTCCTCAACTTCCACACCCAAGTAATGTGGTATGCATGCCCCAAAATAAATATGTTTTTTTTGTTGTTGTTGTTGTAAAGAAAAATGAAGAACTGAGTAGATGGCTCAGTGGATAAATGTACTGTGTTGGCTAATTTTACATCAGCTTGACACAAGCTAGTAAGTCATCTGAGGGAAGGGATCTACAATGGAAAAAAATGCCTCTGTAAGATCAAGCTTTATGCAAGCCTGTGGGATATTTTCTTAAATAGTTATCCATGGAGCAGAGCCCAGCTCATTGTGGGTGGGGCCATCTCTGGGATGGTGGTCCTGGGTTCTTTAAGAAAGCACCTTTAATCCCTGTACTTGGGGAGGCAGAGGCAGGTGGATCTCTGTAAATTCAAGGGCAGCCTGCTCTACAGATCAAGTTCAAGGTCAGCCAAGGCTACACAGAGAAACTTTGTCTTGAAAAAAAAAAAGGAAGGAAGGAAGAAAGAGAAAGAAAGAAGAAAGTAAGCAGGCAGGCTAAGTGAGCCGTATGGAGCAAGTCTGTAAGCAGCACGGCTTCATGGCCTCTGCATCCACTCCTTACTTCAGGTTCCTGCCCTGTTTGAGTTACTGCCTTGACTTCCTTCCGTGATGGACTGTTACCTGGAAGTACAAGCAGAATAAATCCCTTCCTCCCCAAATTATTTTTGGTCATGGTGTCTCATTACAGCAATAGTAATCCTAAAACAAGTACTTATACAAGCATGAGGATTTGAGTTTGGCTATCCAGTATCCACATAAAAAGCCAGACATGGCTGCACACATGCCTGTAATCCCAGAACTAGAGGTGGGAATTGGAGATACCAGCCTGTCCGAGAAACAGCAAGCGTCAGGTATAGCGAGAGACCCTGTCTCAAGGGAATAAGGTAGTGACCAATAAGGACGACTTTGTGAACACGCATACATTCATGTATTTGTGCATGCTTTTTTTTTTTTTTTGCTTGCTTGCTTGGGTTTGTTTGTTTGTTTTGTTTTTGAGAAAGAGTCTCTCTGTGCAGCCTTGGCTGTCCTGAAACTAGCTCTATAGACCAGGCTGGCCTCAAAGTCACAGAGATCTGTCTGCCTCTAAGGTGTGAGCCACCACCGCCTGGTTCCCTTCTACTGCCTTTTAATTTCTGGTGATTGTATGTTTGTTTTTGTTTTGATGGAAGGAAATGTTACAATCTTATAATCAGGTTTAATTGGGATTTTCTCTTCACCAGATTTTATTCCCAAATTTTCAGTGATTTTATTATAATTCATCGGAAGTCTCTCTTTGAAAATCTATTTTAAATTCATCTCCACACAATTACTGAAGTAGAAGTTCAGTTTGCTTTTTTGTTTTTGAGACAGGCCTGAACTCAGTATTGAGCTGGAAGGACAACCCCTAAACTTTGGATTCCCTTGGGTGCTGGGAGTATAGCACTTATGAGCCTGGAGCTTTGGATAACCTATGCAAGCACTCTACCAACTGGGCTACAAACCCAACCCAATTTGCTTTTGCTTTTTAAATGATCTCATTCATATTCAAGCCCCCCTCCACCTCCCCAGAGTCTCACATGGTGGCTCATGATCATCTGTAAATCCAATCCCAAACCTTTTTCTTAACTCCTCAGGCACCAGACACACACATGGTGCAAACCTTCAGACAAACATTTACACATACACATAAAATAAAAATAAATATTTTTAAAAGGTATCTGTTAATATTTGGTGAGGGGGTTGGAGAGATGGCTCAGCAGTTAAAGAGCACTGGTTGCTCTTCCAGAGGACCCGGGTTCAATTCTCAGCACCCACATGGCAGCTCACAACTATCTATAACTCCAGTTCTAAGGAACCCAACACCCTCACACAGACATACATGCAGGCAAAACACCAATATACATAAAATACAAATAAATTATAAAAAAAGATAATTTAAAAACTTCTTAAAAAATATTTGGTAAGGCCAGCATGCACCTCAACCCCATAAACTCTCTGCCCGCATCACAGAAGGGAATAAACCAGAATGGGGACACCTGGGCACAGCACTGTCATGAAGAAGAGTCTCCCAGGTGAGGAGAAAGTTCCTGAAAAGTATCTTTTCTAGGATGGTGATGAGGGGGTGGTGTCTTCAATTTACACAACTCTGTAATACTACTGGGGTGGAGGAGTAGCTCAGTTAATCCATTCACTCTTCCCAGTAGTCAGTTTGGCTAGCTGCAACCTCCCGGCCAGCTCTGGCCCTCAGCTGAAATCTAGGGGTGGCAGTCCAGCATGCCTCCCTGCTCTGCTGGTTTTCCCTTGTGAACACACCAAAGGAGCCTGACTGGGGGAAATGCGGCCCTGATGGCCCTGGCCACAGGCCATTATTCTCCTTTACAAAAGCATCTTCTAAAAAAGATTTATGTGTAAGAGTTTTTTGCCTGTATGTGTGTATGTGTACTGTGCCTGTGCCTGATCAGGTCAGAAGAGGGCGAGTTCCTTAGAACTGGAGTTATGGATGGTTTCGAGTCACCAGGTGGTTGCTGGAGATTGAACATAGGTCCTCTGCAAGAACAACAAGTGCTCTAAACCACTGAGCCCTCTTTCCAACCCCTTAGTGCCTTGATTTAAAATGCCACCAGGTGTCCTCTGGTTTTGTCACCCTCCTAGTACAAAACCTTTCTAGCTCCCTGCTTCTGCTCTGGTGTCCTAGGCTTGTGCAGCCCTACTGACCTAATCTTCTTGTCTTTTCTGGGAACTCTGCTATGACAGAGTCACCATCTTTAGTCCCTCTTCATCCACGAGCAACCCTCTGTGCCTCTGATCTTGAGTGTTTTCAAGTATGTGCTCCTTCCACAAACATGTTCAGAGCCCCTCACCTGTGCTGGGCACCATGACCAGCGCAGGTAACACAGCACGGGATGATGCAGGATGTAGGTCTGTCTTTGGGGACCTGCAGGCCAGCAGGGAGGAAGACATTAAGCAGATGACCATGTGGCTTCTTGATCTGATGCTGTTTGTAGGAGGTGTATCCTATCTGAGCTTGACAGTTATGTGGCTATGAGGAAGGAAGGGCATGTCCAGGAGGCCTCTGCTAAGGTGACATGTAAGCTGTGTTGACAGATGCATGGGTGGAGAGGGATTGTTAGGTAGGAGAATGCATAGACTACCAATAAAATCCATCTACTGGAGCCTGCTGAACTCTGCTGAACTCAAGAGGGCCAAGACTGGTCTTAGCGACAACCTGTCTGGAGGCAGATACCTGTCAATTTTGTCATATAATGTGGAGCTGACAGTTTTCTGCATTATGCCTCTTCACCCCATGAGGCTGCAAGCTCAGGGACTGACGCAGAGTGCTCACATCATTCCACACACTGTGGTCTACGAGGGGCTTGCTCAGACCCCATGACCCTCACTCCAGCAGAGTTGGCTTAGTGCTGAATGCAGGCCACATGCTGGGACTCTGAGGGAATGAGTGGAGTGCCCAGGCCTCTTCTCCCTTCTTCCCTGGCCTCTTGGGAGAGGCTTTACCATGAGACCAAGGCTATCTACCCTAGAGCATCCACTTCTATGGGTGTACAGACAGATGGCCCCTGTCTGTACCTTAGCCACTGCATGGTGGAAAACCTTCAATCTCAGTGCTCGGGAGGCAGGAATACATGGTGAGACCCTGTCTTTACAACAAAACCAAACCAATGCCACCCTAGAGTGCTCCTAGCAGTGCTATACCCAGCAGTCCCTATCAGAAAGTTATCAGACCTCTGCCACCATAGCCGGGTAGGAGAATGACAGTAACCTATTGTTGCTCAGTAGTGACGCTGTGTGTGACGATGCTCACAGGCCTACGTGTGAGAGCACGTTATAGCTGCAAAACCCAAACTGTGCTATTAAAAATCAGTCCAGTGGTCACCTTTGCTTGTGGCAGTGACTAGGAGGGACAAAGGGGTCTTTGGGATTTAGACAATGTTGTTTCTTGCTCTAGATATTGGTTATAGGAAGTGGAAAGTGTATCAAACTATGAGTTGTCTCTCCATACTTGTCTGCATATGGGTTGGTATGGACAATGTGCATCCACTGAAAGCTCGAGAAAGGCAGCAAGTCAAGCCAGCTACCATGTCCTAGTGATCCAGAACACTCTGGAACCAATCCTGCCACCCCACAGCCTCCCACCCAGGCTAGTTGTACAGTCACCAAGCAATAGGGTAGCCACATGCATAGGAAGGCTGGAGACTTTGAGAGACTAGGTGACCAAAGTCACCCAGCAGTGAGGAAACTGGTGAGCAGAGCCATGGGGCAAAACAGTCACAGGGCTGGAAGCAAGGGGTATGTGAGGGTCTGGACGGAGGTCTGGGTCTATTGGATGCATGGCAAGCACTGCTAAAACAGGGCTCCTGAGTCAAAAGGCCTGTGGGATGCTAAACCTCGCCAGCTGAGTGAGAACTAGTGACAGTGACGTGAGCTACCAGTCACTGATGACAGTCACAGACCAGCACACAGTATGATCAGGGACCATGGTAGATTGGCAGACCTGGGCCTGTCTGGTGATGCTGAGGGTACTGGAGCCCTGATGACAGCCTGACCCTACCCTAATGTCTGTTTTCCTTCCTCTACTCCTCCCCCTCTCCTCGGGAAACAATAGTGTTTGGATGCAGTGGTGTGTGCTTCCACCAACCTGACTTTGCAGGTTACTGAGGTGCTCTGAAGTGAAGCCTCAGTCCTCTGCATGAATCCGGACGTCTGGTGCTCTTGCTTTCTCTTCATCTCCTGACCCCCACCCCCATTTCCTTTCCCTTTTCTTTCCTGCCCCAGCCAGAACCATCTTACTATCCAAAGGCAATGCCAAGTTCAGATGAAGGGACCCAGGCCATGGCAGGTCTCACAGCAGAATCTAGCTTACCTGGGACCCTCGCAATCTTTCCCGGTTACATAGAATAAAAAATAAGAGTCCTCTCTTTTGCAGCCTCCCTTCTGCCTATAGAGGTAGCAACATGTCTGGAGTTTGGCCTAGAAAGGCAACAATATGAATCTGCAGCCTTCAGGGAAAACTTTTGTTTTTGCTGAACTAGCCTTGCTCCACCCTCCTCTCACCGTGGATGGGAAGATCCTGAGCAAAGCCTACGGAGAAGCTGAGCAGCATGGTCAGACACTAGCCAGGCACTGCACCTCACAGCAGGACTCCATCCCTCCACTTCACACTCCTCCACAGCCTGCTAGCCTTCCTGACTGAGTCACAGGGCTCCTATCTGGGGACAGACTGGACAGCCAGGAAGCCAGCCCCCATGTGCCTTCTCCCCAGAGAAGGACTACTCTGAGACAGTATTCAGAGCCAAGTACCTCCTGCTTATCCTGTGTTGTGAGGTCAGAGAGACATGCACAGGGCCTTAACTTGCAGATGCCCCGGGAAGGAAAACAGCTTCCTCAGCATGGTTCTAGCTAGGCAGTGTGATACTCACAACCGTTTTAACTGACCTCAGCTGGTGAGGCCTGCAGTGTTCCTTGTGCTCTTGAAGAGTTTGGGTGACTGGATCCTTCTCGCCAACTGTCTTCAGCCCCCTAACTTAAGGATCTCTGGGTCTTGCTACTGGGGAGCGGCAGGAAGGTGGGAAAAGTGGTGGAGATGAGGGTCAGGTGGGTGGGCTCCGGGCCTTGCCTGGATTTGCCAGTGACACATTTGTTTGATGCCAGCCGGCAAGGCTCTAGACTCCACCACCCCACTTCCCTTGGAAAAGGGACTCCACGGTGAAAACCAGACCTGCTGCTCCTCCTAGGACAGGGAAACTTCCGCCCTCAGAAGGGAAAGTGAGGCGGCCATGCTGCTAACCGGAGCACTAGACAGAGACCTCCACTTGCTGTCATTCCTGGCGGGTCAAGTCTGGCTCTGCTCAGGCAGCAGCATGTGGCATACGGCGAACTTTGTATCCAGCTGGCAAGCCCTTCAAGAGCTGTCTTTGCAGGCTGCTCCTCCTCCCTTCATTCCCTCTGTTCCACCCCAGGGCCTTTGTACCTGCTGTTTCCTCTGCAGGAAAGTCCAGAGGACTGGCTGGTTCTCAGCAGTCAGAGCTTGGCTCACACCTCTTCAGAGCTCTCTTCTCAGAAGCATATCCTCTTACTCCATTTGAACTCTCTGCCCCAAACACCTTGCTCTTTCCTGTTTTCTCTTCCTGACTTATTTATCATCTCCACAGCCTGTAAGTGTGGAGGGTGGACAGGTTCTCTGTGCTTGTCACTGCCAGATTCCAGGTGTTCGGTGGCTTCCAGCACTTATCAGGAACAAATGACTTCGGAGTGAATTAAGGAAGCGATTTCCTCAGCTGCAGCACATACAACAGTGGCAGTGGCATTGGGGGAGGGGCCTGGGGGGCCACTCTCTACATCTGAATGGGGGTGGCAGAGCTACCAGCCTGCCAAGGGTCCACAGTGGTCCCTCTGCATTAAACAAAGCTTCCAGCACAAATCCAACCTCAAAAGAGAGTGAGCTTGTTAATGATGTAAACACGGGTACAACCAGGAAAAAGCTTGGCCAGGGCTTCTCCGGTCCACACAGAGCCATTATCTCTAATTGATCTCCAGACATCAGCTGCTGAGGCGGCTGAAACTCTCCTGGATCCTTCAGGTCTGGTTACAAAGCCCTAGGCTGCTGCCCATGCATGGAGTCAGGCTTGTGTGTCCCTGCTTGCTGGACCGACAGGTCTGTCTGGGCCCCATGGGAGTGTGTGAGCCACAGTCACTCTGTTCAGTGGCTGCATTTAGGTGCCTTAATAGGAAGGTCATGCCCTCAAGAAAAGATGACAAAAGCAAGTTAGGACCCAAAAGAGCCTGATACCCCAAATATCCCACTAGCCATGGAAGGAAAAGATACCTAAAAACCAGGATGAGAGTTTTCTTCCACCAGGACAAGGGTGCAAAAATAATGTGCAATAAAGTCCAGGCCCAGGGACAAGATCACAAATTCTCATTGGGTCTCAGTGATGGGTCACAAGGTCAGCTTTCAGTTCAGTGGCCATCTGGACATTTTGAGCTGCTCCTTCCTGGCCTAGCCCGAGAAAGAGGCCTCCTTTCCTGCTGGAGCATTCTTGTCCGTAGGGACAGAGCTGGGCTGAGCTACTGGGCTGCCTTACAGCGGAACTCTGGGAGGAGAGAGCTTCTCTCTTCATCTCTGGGGCCCAGCTAGTGGCTCTTGGCCTCCATCCTAGCTTTCCCACAGACACAGGGAAGGTGTCCATGAGCTAGGCCTGCATGTAGGATTTCTGTTCATGGTCCACACAGACATGGTTGGTCCCTGTATTAGAAAATTACAGGTACTGCAGACATTTTTTTTTCCTGGTTAATGAAGTTAAAAAGGCTGCCTTGGAACCCTCATAGCACGGACAGAGACGTGAGGAGCTGCCAGAGGCAGCAACCCTTTTGGGCCCAGGCTATCCAGCCCAAGAAACAAAAGAAATGCCGGCTATTTCTGTTTCTTTTCCCACATAGCTGTAGGGATGTGGCAGGAGAGGAGGGCCAGGCCTCTGTGAACCCAAGATGTCCCGGTAAAAGCACGTTTATTCTCTTGGAAATATTTGGAAGTCACAGAAAATTTCTAGAAAACACTTAAGGATAGTCCATGGTATATTAATCTGGAAAATAATGCCTCTCAACCAGATACATCTGACAGTGAGCTTCCCATACTTCCCTCTGTCATGCCCTGAGAGGTCACTTCCTCTTGAGGTCAAGAATGCCAATAGTGGAGTTGGAGCAATGACTCAGTGGTTGAGAGCATTTGCTTCACTTACAGAGGACCTGGGATCAGTTCCCACCACATAACCACTTACAACCATCTATAATTCCAGCTCTGGGGGATCCAGGACCCTCTTCTGGTCTCTGAAGGCACTGCACACACACACACGGTGCACATACGCACACATGCTGGCAAACATTCATACACATAAAATAAAAACAAATCTTTTATGAAATAAAAAAAAAATCCCAGTCGTGCTGAAGTCATTTTCAGGATGGCAGGGGCACTATCTGTCCCCAGTAGGTTTTTGAGTGAACAAGAGATTTGGGGCCAAGTGTATTGCTTAATTCTTAGAGTCAAGTCAGGTGGGCCTCCACCAGTAAGAAGAGGATACATTTAAAGAAGTATGTCCATCGCCAAATGACCTTTCTTCAAGTCAGTAAAACTTTGAAAACCAAAGTCAGCAAGAAGGCATCTATTCCTGAGATTATAAAGCCTTAATGCTTAACACAGCACGGGGCAGGAACAGGCAAAGGCCAGTGGAGTGAACACAAATGGATTCTGACTGGACAAAAATTTGGTACGGTATAAAAGTAGTCTCAAAGCTGTGCGGAAAATAGGTTCCTCCTCCTCTAATGTCTAAATGGACAAAGATAAGTTTTTTCTTCTGAGACAGGATTTCTTTGTATAATAGTTCCAGTTGTCCTGGAACTCTCTTCTCAGGCTGATTTCTAACTCACAGAGACAAAGATTAAATATTAAAAAATGAAAAGTTAGAGGCACCTGTCACCAAGTCTGATGACCCGAGTTCGATCCTGGGAACCTAGAGTTGAAATAGAGAACCGATTGGTCCCCAAAGTTGTCATGTGATCTCCAGACATGTTGTAGCACACGTGCCCATACACATATGCACACAAAACAAATGAATAAATAATGCAACAAAAAATGTAAGTGAAAACATGTTTTTCTCTGTCCACCTAGAGGGTCTGGAAGAGAAGACACTCCAAAAGCAGCACACTTAATACCCCAGTTTTATTTTTCGCATGACTCTCCAAGAAGGGGGAAAGGCTCTCTGGGGGAAATGGCTGGTTCTGGAGCTGGAGCAAGGAAGATGAGACGAACTGGACTGCTGGAGTGCCAGAGTCACGATAAACCAAAAAACCAAACCAAAGCCCAGACCAAACTAACCAGAGAATGCAGACTCAGAGGGGTCCATGTGAAAATGGCACAGGAGCTAACGGGAAGGGTGCCCAGTGGCCCAGATTGGAATAAATTTGATCACCAAAGTGGAGGGGCACCGTGAACAGAATATGAAGTGAGCAGTCAGGAAGCCACTAGGGGTGGGGAAGAGAAAAGTCAGAAAGTTGCAGTGCAGGGGAGGCCACGGCTCTGGCAGATCTTCTGCAGTTCTCCTCAAGGATGGAGCAGGCAGCTCTAGGGAGAGATCGACAGGCATTGCCTCAACCAGGTGCTATCAGAGCCAACATCAGATAAACCACATGGACAGTCAGAAGCCGATATGTCTGTGTCCTTCCTTGGAATGACCATAAACATTACCGTTTATATTGAGAAAGACATCCAAGAAATTCCAAAATCCCACAAAGCACATGACCAGCACTCACTAACTGTCAAGGTCATCACAACCCAGGAAAATCTCAGGAAAATACCACAGCCCAGGGGAGCCTTAAAGCACAGGGCAGCTCAGTGTAATAATGCAACCCGGACAGAAGGGACAAGAAGACTCAAGGAAGTGTAGATAAACTTTGACTTCAGCTAACCGTGTATCGCGTTGGCCACCGTAACATGTTACTAATAGCCGAAACCACGAGTAGGGTGGGAGGGAGTGTGGGCGTCCCCTCACCTCAGCTTTTCTATAAATCTAAAACTCTTCTCAAACATTATCTATAACGAGAATGAAAACATTACTAAAAGGAAACACAGGGCTGGTGTGGTTGGCTTTTTTTTTTTTGAGACGCAAATGTAGGAGGAATTAAAGGAAGAAGGAAAGAAAAAAAGAAAGAAGAAAAAGAGTGGATCTGAGCCCATAAAAGAGAAATGACAGGCATTCTCAGCAAAGAAAGATGAGAAGACACAGGGCCAGGCAGGGAAAGGCACTGGCCAACTCCTGGAAATCCAGGAAAGCAAATGGAATCGATGGTATGCTAGCTGGGTCAGCCACAAGTAGGACTTGCACAGTAATAATGTGAATACTGAGTAGTGATTTATCTAGATAGAGACAGGGGCACACCGGAGGGCAGATGAAGGATGAGCGAGGGTGCTTACAGGACAGGGTAAGACCTCCAAACTTCATCTCCTATAGCAAGAAATTCTTAAAACGACATCAACAAGCAAAGTCCAAATTATTACAATAATAATAAAACAAGTGCTAGAAGTATAAACTTGTTATTTAGAGACAGAAGGAAAATATAGAAGAGATGGCTGAGGGAAAGGAAAAAGGCCATCTATGTTGAGAAGAGAAACTAAAGTGGACAGGTTGGGGCAGGGTCTACTGCTTTTGAAGGTTTTTTTTTTAAATGTATTCTCCTGATAAAAGTACAAATGAAGAAAAATAAACAAAAACACAGAAAAGAAGAAAGGCCTCCAGAGAGGGAGAGGCCACTTCTGAGGGCAAGCTGCCCTGGGGTCACAGGCAGATCCTGTCAGCATAACTCCTCAGTGGAAATGCCCCAAGGACCACACTCTGGAGAAATTCAGGTGGCCACCTCAGCCAAGGCCAGTATTTCAGTTGCTTTTGTTTTTCTTCTGCAGCTCAAACCCTCCTCCAGAGTCAGAGATTTACTGAGGAAGATATTCTGTGATCTCGAAAATATAGCCACTGGTGTTCTGGGCCTCTCGAGGCAGCAAGCTGACCCCATGTACAGGCCAGGGACAAGCGGGCAATCCCAGAGGCTACAGAGGTTTTTTTTCCAGGACTAGAGGTGGGACAAGAGAGGGGGCCAGCAAGAACAGAAAGTTCTGGGGCGAGGGACGTGAGCCAGGGAGGAGGGTGAGAGTGACCTTGCCAAGGTGTCACAAGGACATGGGTGCCTCCAGGTCCACCTGTACTGCTCAGATGCAGACACTGACTAATGAAAACAGGAAGGCAAAGCCAGACTGAGCACACAGCGCAAAGATGCTGCCTCGCAGCATCTGACCTCTCTGCCCAAGGGCCAGCCAAGGAGGAAGGCGCTGACCATCCCCAGGGAGGTTGCCTTTCAGCGCGGGCACGTGGCACTTTCTGACAATTAACATGTGTTTGCTCAGCACAACAGCAGCGCCTCCTCTCGCTCTAGTTCTCGTTTTCTTTTCTGGACCATCAATAAATATATCAGATAAATAACAAATGGTTAGATTTTGCTTTTTCTTTTAAGACAAGGTTTCTCTGTGTATTCCTGGCTGTCCTGGAACTCGCTCTGCAGACCAGGCTAGCCTCGAACTCAGAGATCTGACTGCCTTTGCACACCCCCTACCCCCAATGCTGAAATTAAAAGGCATGTGCCACCACCACCTGCAAGATTTTGCTATTTTTTTAAAAAGCCCATTGAGCCTTCTTGTCTCTGTAGTGGAATTTAACCCACTCACATGTATCGTGATTTATTGGTGTTTGATCTTGTTTCTGTTAGATTCAGTGGTACTTTCTAGGGGTCCTAAGAACTGAGCCCAGGGCCTGGAGGCACCAGCAAGCTCTCTACACAGCTCCACCTACTCTTGTGTGGGCTGAGCAACTTTTATTTCTTTTATTTTCTCCATAGATTTAGAAGTTTCAATTTTACTCTCTAGAGATTGTTCTTTAAGGAGACACACCCAGGGAGCTGGAGAGATGGCTCAGAGGCTAAGAGTATTGACAGTTCACAATGTCTGTAACATATGGCAATTCACACTTATCTATAACTCTAGTTCCAAGGGATCTGATACCCTCACACAGACATACATGAAATCAAAACATCAATGCACATAAAATAAGAATACATAAATTATTAAATTTTTTAAAGCTGGGCAGTGGTGGCACACACTTTTAATCCCCACACTCAGGAGGTAGAGGTAGGTAGATCTCTGTGAGTTCAAGGCCAGACTGGTCTACAGAGCAAGTTCCAGGACAGTTAGGGCTGTTGCAAAGGGGAAGTACACCCATACCTCTGAGAAATGGCTCTGCTCAAAAGAGCACTTACTCTTGCAGGAAGAGAGCTTGGGCCCAGCACCTGCCCAGCACCAAAATGGGAGCTCATAAACATCCTTACTCCAGATCCATGAGATCTGACACCTCTTCTAGGTACCGCACGCACATGTTGCACAGACATACATGTACATAAAATAAAAATAAATAAATAGTGAGGAAGTCCCCTCTGTATGCTATGAATATGTTTTATTACCATTGGTTAATAAAGAACCTGCTTCAACTTATGGCAGGGCAGAATAAAGCCAAGCAGGAAATTTAAACAGAGATAAAGGCAGAGTCAGGGAGATGCCTTGTAGCTGCCCAAGAAGCAAGAGGTAACAAACCATAAGCCTAGTGGTAAAACACAAAAGAAGAGAAATGGGTTAATTTAAGATATAAGAACTAGCTAGAAAGACACCTAAGTTGCTGGCCAAACAGTGATGTAATTAATATAGTTTCTGTGTGATTATTCAGGTCTGGGTGGCCAGGAAATAGAAAAGCATTTCCATCTCTGCTTACAAAATGGTACCCACCGTCTAGGGCATGGATCCACATAAGACCTAAAAAAACTTAAATAAAAAAAAGAGGGCTTCTAGATTCACAAAAATTGGAGCCAAGAGCAGCTTCTTGGTAGCCACCTTTTTTTTTTTTTTCCAGATAGGCTCTGTTTTCTGGCAACAAGCAGACACACGGCTCCTTTAAGAGGTTTCCTTGCTCAGCATTAGAAGCAAAAACTACAAGGCTTCTTTAAGAGACAGCTTCCTGGTTCATGCTGGCAGCACTAACTCTGGCTCTTTGGGGGAGGTCCAGCATTTAAATGGGGTTTGTGAGCAGCTTGCTACTAGTTGCTTAATGACAATATACACACACCCACTATGTCCCTGGAGCTGGGGCAGTGAGCATGGCTTGCAAAGCTGGCAGTAAACATACCTCCACCATGTTGGACAGGCCAGAGCCAACAGGCAGGGGCGAGGAGGTGGTCCTAGCCACACCCATTTAGTATCTAAAAACAAAGGTCAGAAAATTACAGAGATACAATAAGACAGATTCAGATGGAAAAGAGCTCTGGATGAGTCACAGTGTTGAATAAACGTACATGTGCTTAAGAACAAGTACAGTCATAGATGAAAGGAGTAAAGATAAATATTAAAAAGTAATAGAGTCAAAATAATAAGCCATGTAAAGATGGAGTATACACAGAGAGTCTGGATTATGTATATTATTGTGTTTTCTTTGAATTTTTTGACTGTTAATTAGCTAACTGCAAAGAGACATTTGATTCTGGGGAAGGCTAAGTTTGTAGAAGGCCGCAACCACATTCTCCATCATCAAGATGGCGCTGACATCCGGCTTCACCACTAGGTGAACGCACACGTGTTGGTATCTTTCCACTTCTGTGTCCCCGCCTACTCCCGAGGCATCACCTGGGACTGGGAGCAGCAGACCAATCCAAGAGTGACACGTCCGAAGCAGGGTCTGTTTCATATATAAGGGATGGCTTCCTTCATATCTGGGTCTCCGCCATGTTGGCTGATGCTCGCTCTCCCAAGGGGCATTAAAGCTTTTCTGCAGAAGTGTCCTATGTGTCCCTGCGTCGTTCTTGCAGGCGAGACGGTAGCGCGGGACATAAGTTAAACCAATATAAAGGTATCTTGACTTCAAAATTTGGGTCTAAGGATATGTTGCTTTGGAAAAGAGGTTCTGCTTTTTGTTTCCACAGGAGATGAGAATCTGTGGGTTCCTTCTAGCTAATGTGGCTTGATGGAACAAGACCCCCCTGAAAGGTCTCCATGAACCCTAAAAATATCTTTGCCCAACAAACAGCAGGAAGCAGTTTGGAGATAACAATGACCAAATTCCCAAAATTAGTGTTTATAAATGTTTATTTTCATTTAAAGGGGATTGATTATAAGTGATTAATGGTCATAGTCAATTTCTAAAAAAAGGGGGGGCTATGATATAGAGATAAATACTTTGCATTGGTATGAATCCTGGTCTATTGATACAAATTTAAGGTTGATTTTGTTACACTGTGTATATGTAATTCTGTTCTTGTTTAAGGTATTATGTTTATATAGTTCATTTAAAAATTACAGATTAATAGTCATCTATAATAGTCAAACTTGCCATGTTAGTTAGATTTTCTAGATGTACAGAGATATATTTCAGATGGGTAAGTATTCTTCAAACCTTTCAAAGACCTACAGAATATGGCGTTTAAGTTGTTTTAAGAACTTAGACTTTTCTCAACAGTGAGACATTTCGGCTTCTGGCCGTACCAATCTACTTAAGAGGATGATGGGCATCGAAGAGGCTTCTTACGGAGTTTGTTAACCATTTAGGCAAGAAACTGCTCTTGCCTGGACTGCTTGACAGTATGCTGTATAAACTGGACATGCAGGACCCACAGGAAAATGACTGCTGAACTTTCCAGAAGGTGACAATCCTTCAGGGCTCTTGTTCATGAAAGAGTCGGCCAGATATTCTGAAGGACACAGAAGGAAGTCATTGAGAAACTGCCAACATAGGCAAAACAATCTTTCAAATGTCCTGCTTCATGGAAAAGTCTTCTGGATACTATAGGCCTGGAGGCTGAAGATGGATGTCCCAATGTTACAGAAGAACTTTGGGTGACTGTCCAGGTAGCAAGATGTCTCTGTCAATTCTTAAGTTTTGGAAGTTGCTTGCAATACATATCCTGCTTACATATCCTTCTGGGGTCTTTGAAGAGTTAAAGACATATAGTTATGGATAAAATTTCCTTAGTTATGATAAAAGATAAATTAGATATAAAACTCTTCAGATACAAATAGACTAAATATTGTTAAATATAATTCTTGCTTGATACCTGTTTTGTATATGTAATTTGACTATGTTAAAGTTACCTTCTTTTTATTTAGACAGAAAAGGGGAGATAATATGGAATTCCCCTCTGTATGCTATGAATATGTTTTATTACCATTGGTTAATAAAGAAGCTGCTTATGACAGGGCAGAATACAGCCAGGTGGGAAATCTGAACAGAGATATAGAAAGAGAGTGACAGAGTCTAGTAGATGCCATGTAGTTGCTGAAGGAGTCTGACACCATGTAGCAATCAAAGAAGCAAGAGGTAACAAACTATGAGCCTCGTGGTAAAAGACAAAATAATAGAAATGAGTTCATTTAAGATATAAGAGCTAGCTAGAAAGGCGCCTAAGCCTTTGACCAATGTTGTAATTAATATAGTTTCTGTGTGATTATTTAGATCTGGGCAGCCAGGAAACCAACGCACAGCTTCCATTTACAAATCAATCAATCAATCAATCAATAAAGTCTTAGTAAAAAGGTCACCCAAGTCACACACTCTGAGCTGCAGCAGATATGGATACTTTCCCATCCTGTTATTCCTCCACACTCTCATGTGGCCTGACCTATAGAGGATAAAAAAAAAGGGCACCACTGTCTGTGGGCTCCTAACCCTTTCTGCCCAGGGCTACACCTAGGAGCCAGGCACAGTCTGACTCATTGTGTCCCAGGGACAATGATTTCCCTTTCGGTCTACCATTTTCTTGAGTTATTCTGACCAAAGAGTAGGTTGAAAAAGTTTGTGAGACAGAAAAGAGGAGGAAGGTTCAGAGACAAGAATCACTGTTCTGCTTTATTGGTTCCCTTCTTCAAGAGATAATTAAAAAGTAATGTGGTTGTGGGGCTGGAGGGATGGCTGAGCAGCTAAGAGCACTTACTGCTCCTGCAGAGGACCCAGGCTTAGCTCCCAGCACCTATATTTTGACTAACTCTCTTTCCTCTAGTTCCAGGAATCTGATGCCCTCTTATGACCACTGTGGGCACCGGACATACATGGTGCACACACACAATAGTAATAAATAAATATAAATAAAATTTTAAAATGAATGATATGTTGAAAGTACCACCAGCTCAAATGTTCACTGATGAACAGACAGATGAAAGAAATAACAGTCCCATACAAAGAGATTTTTCTCAGCTGTGAAAGGATGAAGTTCTGACACAGCCCTTGACTTGAAGGACCCTGAAGATACAGCACTAAGTCAGTGTCCAGCCAAGGCAGGACAGTGCTGCCTAAGCCAAACCAGAGACAGAGAGTACAGCAAAGGTTTTACAGAGCTGGAGAGACACTGTGGGGCTCCTTTAAGGACACAAGATTTCATGAGAAGGGATGAACAGACAGGGCTGGGGAGATGGCTCAGTTGGTAAAGCGCTTGCCACAGCCCACGTGGAAAAGTTGGATGTGGTGGGTGCATGCTTACAGCCACAGTGGTCAGTCAGCTCCAGGCAGTGAAGAGAGAGACTGTCTAAAAGAAGGTGAAAGAGTTACACCCCAGGAATGACATCTGAGGTTATTCTCTGCCCCCCCTCTCTCTCACAAACACACACACACACACACACACCTGTGAATATAGACAGTTGGTGATGGTTGTTACTCAACATGATAGGAGTATGTTGTAGCCACTTAATCACACACTAAAAATAGCTTAGGTATCGTATGTATTTGCAACAGCCTCCGCTCCCCCAGCTTTGTTAGTTTTGTTTTCCCGTTTTCTTGGGTTCTTCTGAGCAAGGGATCAGCTGGCCTTGAACTTACTACTACACAGCTCGGGATGACCTTGAAATCCTCTTCCAGTGCTGGGACTGCAAGCATCGGCCACTACCCCTGGTTACTGTAGTGTTGAGGATGGAGCCCAGTGCCTCAGGAATGCTGGGTAAACACTGTTAGAGTGCTAGTTAAACTACACCCCAGACCTTACATTAGATTTTTGGGGTTTTTGTTTTGTTTTAAGTGAATGTGGTGGCTGAGGGGGTGGGGAGGTGGGGTGGAGAAGATGGCTCAGTGATAGAGATCTTGCTTAGCCTGTGTGAGTTCCTCAGTTCTATCCCCAGCGCTGCAAATAAGAAATAAAGAGCTTTGGAAAGTGCTTCTGATGTGCCCAGCCCAGTGGTTGCTATGTTTCACATCACCTGGCTTCCTTACAAAGAAGGGTGCTAAGATGATTCAGTGGGTAAAGGCAGCTGTTGCCAAGCCTGGCGACACCCTAAATTCAACCCAAGGACCCACAGTGGAAGGAGAGAACCATGTCCTGAAAGTGTTCTGTGACCTCTACACTAATGCCGTGGTGCACAATGCTCCCCCCACATGCACACACAAAATAAATAAAAAGGGGGGCTGGAGAAACCTCAGTAGTCAAGAAATGCTCTCAAAAAGGAACAAGTTTGATTCCTAATCGGCAATTCTCAACCACTTGTAACTCTGGTTCCAGGAGGCTTCCCAGACACTAGAACACATGTTCACATACCCACAATTAAAAATAATATCTCTTAGAGCAAGGTGGTGGTGGTGCACATCTTTAATCCCAGCACTTGAGAGGCAGAGACAGGTGGGTCTCTGAGTTCAAGGCCAGCTTGGTCTAAGGAGCGAGTTCTAGGATAGTCAGGACTGCCCCACAGAGAAACACTGTCTTGAAAAACAAACAAACAAACAAAAAAAAAAGAGAGAAAAAAAGAAAGAAAAACCAACCAAAGAAACAAACAAACAAAAAGAACCTATGCAGAAAGTGTATTCTTTTGACTTTCAAGTAATTAATGAACAAAATGGAGGACAGAGAAGTCAAAGTCACCCAGGGTGAAGTGGGGGTGGCAGTCTGGAATCCTGACTGGGAACAGGGTCAGCTGTCTGCTTTCCAGGCAAAGAGGGAAATCATTTGGAGAACCCAAGTGAGCCTGCAGGTTCCAGGTGTATACCCTTAGTAGAGGTGGGTCTGTTCTGAACATCTGTCTGCCCTGGACTAGGGTGGCATGAAAGAGAGGGAGGCAGAGGTTAATGGAGGCAAAGTGGTGCCCCTAGCAGGTTGGGCTGAACAATAGACCTTAATACCACTTCACACAGCTATGAGAACAGTAAAACCATTAGGAGACATTAGCACTGCTGGGAGGAGAAACAGGTGCAGTCTTCCCTCTGGACAGAATCTGGGGTGAGGAGACTGAGGCATAAAGTAGGGTTCCACCTGATAAAGTTTATATGGGATGAGGGCAAGATGGCCCTGCTTCCAGTTGTGACGCCCATAGTAGGATCTCCCTTCAAAACTGCATCTCAGGAGCAATCAGGACAACCAGGACACTGAAGGCACATGGACCTCTTGTGGACACTGTGGCAGTCACAATCTAGAAGAGATGCGCATTGGTGTCCCCACCCTCATTATTCCCTTTTTTGTTTTGTTTTTGTTTTTTCCGGACAGGGTTTCTCTGTGGAGCTCTGGCTGTCCAGGAACTCACTCTGTGGACCAGGCTGGCTGCGAACGCAGAGATCTTCCTGAGCCCTGGTTTTAAAGGTAGGCATGGACAGCTCTAATCTCCCCTTTTAAGGCCGTCACCCCCCAGTTTCCAGGCAAAGCCAGCAAGGTGCTCCTGAAAATGGGTAGAAGTGGACAGGGTTGGGTGGAAGATGGGATCTTTTTCACTATCCTCTCGATCTTGTGTTTTGGGTGTGTGTGTGTGTGTGTGTGTGTGTGTGTGTGTGTGTTTTGTTTTGTCTAATGATTTTTCTACAGAGAGTGTGTGTTATTTCATTATAAAAGGATGAAAAAATAAGAAAGGGTGAAGGGCAACAAATGGATTATTCTGTGACAATGAGATAGGGCGTGGTTCTCAGTGCCCACAGCACCCTCTGGGAGGGAATCAGGACACTGATCGGTCAGTCGGTACCTACTGGGTGACACAGGCCTGCAGGGTAGCCTGCATCCCTTCCTGGGACCTGACTGTCAGGAAAGCTCCCAGCTGTTCCCTGAGAGCTCACAGCTCACTGCATGTCCCTTCCCTGCCTCCTCTAAGAAGTACAGTTAACCATCTCTACAACCAAGTGTGACTTCAGTCCTGTCTCTAAAACAGTTCATGATAAGCAAAATCCTCTTGTTTTGAGTTTCTGAACCCAAGTTGGCCTTGAACTTGGGGTCTTTCTGCCTCTCCCCTCCAAGTGCCAAGATTATAGTATGGGCCGCCACCCCAGCAGGAAATAATACCTTTTTTAGGACACTATTCCCCATAGCTTCAGCTCACTGTGGTCACTTCGATGACAACTAGAGCCATGCTCTGGGGGGGGGGGGTCTCTGTAGAGAGTGTCATTTAGTGTAGTGGGGGTGCCAGGTGTCAGCCCCTGGTATTAGGGTTCCATATTTCTAATATCTGACACGGAGAGGGACTAAGTACCCAGCTGCAGGAAAACCCCAGCCCGTCTTCACCATCTCATCAGACAAGATGAGGTGCTCTTGCACCATCCTACCTCCCCGTTATCTCCTGGACATGCAATGTTGGAAAACCCTCAAAAGGAATGATTGGGCAGTTGCTCCTCCCAAGTGTATGATTACATTGACCTTTTCTACCCTGGCCCATTATCGGGGACTGACTGCTTTTGCTTTCACGTAGCTCACATTATAAGCTTGCCAACACTACAGGTGTCAGCCATTGGCACTCTGGTCAGTGATGAAGTGAAGCTTTGTCTTGGGATGTGGGGCGTGACAGGGCAGAACTTAGGCCAAGGTAGGTTCTGGAAGAGAGGACCCTGCTCGGACTTCACTGTGTAAGGAAGAGGCTACCAATGCAAGGATATGTATTTTTAGTTTCAACTCAAGCAGGAGGATCAGAGACTTCAGGTCCTTGGCCCCTTCCTTGCTGCTGTAGATAAACAATCAGGTGAGCAGAGTGATTTCTTGTTTCCCTTGTGCCAGCCATAAAGCAGGGACAATAGTGCTGCCTGCTGCCTGGAAGACCAAGGCCTTGACACTCCTTGCTGTTCACGGGGAGGTGAGGAGTGCAGGGGGATAGAGGGTGCTGGAGATTGACGTTTCCCAAGGAAATGTGGGATATTGCTATTGCTTCACCCGCTAGTATGCAAGGAGGGTTTGCCCTTTGATCCCCTCTCCCACAGACAGGGGAAACTGGTATTCTGAATCTTCCCACTCCCAGTCCCAGCTGCAGTCAGCTCCTAGAATACCTGGGGACAACGACTCTTGCAGTCTTATTGTGGGAGTAGCTTGAGTCAGGCCAGGACAGTCAGTCTGTGAGTTTTGGTTCGCTAGATACTTGCCCAACACTTGACTGTGGCTGTAAGTTTCTCCCCTTCTCCATCAGCGATGGAACTTCTCACATTCTGTCTCGCACAGGCTCTGTCCTCCCTTGACCATGGGGCCTTTGTGTAGGTTCTTCCTAAGGTCTGGAACTTTTCTTTCTTTCATATCTAAGCTTATCTGAGGCATCCTTTGCTGTGGCAAGCCTTCCCTGACTCTGTCGCGGACCCTCTGCTGGACATCCTGAGTACCCAAATCCACATATCCTGGAGGGCAAGCTTCACAGCAGCACCGCTGTGTCCCATCTGCTAAGCTCTAGAGCCTGGCTCACAGGAAGGGCCCCATCTTTGTTAAGCCCTCACCACCCCCTCCTTGTACCAATGCAAGGGAAACTAGAGTAAGATTTTACAACCAAATAAAACCTGACAGGAGCATGGAAGAGAGGTCACATCTGCACACCACACTGACCGCATTGGCCCCAGCAGCCGCCCAGATCCAGTTGCCTGCCCTGAAGAGAAGAGGCCATGTGGCACTGCTCTCAGCTGTCTGAGTTTTGTGCCTGGCTCTTCATATGTTAGAAGTGACACTGTGATAGTTATAGGAAAACAAAGGCCATGATTCCTCCTCAATAGTCACCAGGGATCTGTGCAATAGGACAGAGATTTCCTAAATATTAGCACAGTGACATCCTGAGATTGCCACCCCACAACAGAAAAACCATGCAGGCTCTGCTCATCTCCTGCTTCCCCCAACTCCCCCGTCCTTCCATCCCCTTACCCCGCCCCCCATTCCCTCACCCTGCACACACAGACTTTGACTGCAACCATCTAGGACAGGTGCTGTTGGATGAGGGGTCAACACAGACACAAGAGGCTGGCCTCCCAGAGCAAAGTTGGCTTCCTTCCTTTAGCCTCTGGGAACCCGGGTTGTGGGGTGGGGGCAGCTCTGCAGGTCAAGCCAAATAGCGTGAGTGCTCACAGTGGGCAGCCCAGGCCCAGCTGCTGCACAGGCTCACCCTGCCACATCCAGGCCCAGCCAGGAGGCTCCCCACCTTTCATGCTCCCCTCCCCGACCCCACAGACACATGTTCACATTCTCAAGGAGACTTGCAGACAAAACAGCATGGACCCAGAGTTCTGACCTGGATTCCATGCGAGAACAAGCTCCCCTTCCTTTAGTTTTAAGCCTCTGGGACTTGATATCAGCAGAGGTGGGGGCACTTGAGATGAGGTGAGGAAGGAGTGCCCTGATTTTGGTGGCAGCAGAGGGAGAAGACAGTGCTCACCCAGATTTTCTTTGAAAGACAGGCTATTTGCTTTGTAAGAGGTTAGCAAATGGGCTGTGTGGGTCGACGCAAGCGAGGCGGAGTTTCGGAGCTTGTTTTCATGGTGCCTGACATCCCTTGGCAAACCGCATCTGGAAGTCTTGGACAACCAGGGAGCCCCAAGGCCTTATCTAGTCTGGGCCACTGTCCAAGGCCCATCTTCCTGGCCTGTCTAGGACCCAAGAATGACAGTGGCCACAGGCAAGTAGCCAGCAAAGCAACAGACAGAGGGGAGGACCTGAGAGTCAAGGCCTGTGGTTCTGGAGCGCCCCTCCCTTGAAGGTCCTTGGGGAAAGCCTGGCAAGGCTGAGTTTTAAGACTTCAAAAGACACCCCCAGGAAGGGTGCGCTCCCACCCTCTCTGCTGGCAGTGGGGCCAGATGACCAGATAAGTGTCTCTTTGATTTGCCCCTGCTTATACAGGCCGCTGTGGTCCCCAGTCCTGGAAAGACTCTGTCAGCCACAGCCAGGCAAGGTCAGCCCGCCCAGAGAGCAGGCACCTTACCTGCTCCTGAGAGTTCATCACTCGCAGCTTCATCTGCTTCAAGTAGGTGGAGGTGAGGGGCATGTTGTAGTCAATAATGCCAGACACCAGAGGGGACGGAGGCTCGCTCTCTGCAGGAATAACAAAAGGAAACTCCTTTCAGTCCAAGTCGGGGTAGAGGGTGGGGGCAGGGGGCCAGTGGCCACTCACTGGTCAACTGTCCTTCTGTGCAGTGTGCAGCACACAGTGTTGAAATGCTTGCCAACTAGGTGTCATTTGAAAAAAAAAAAAAGTGAGACTTGTCTGTTTCAAAAGAAATGGAAGGCCTGGTCACATGGGCCCTGCAGCAGCCGCTTCTTACAGGCAGGGCATCTGTGCTTTGCCACAGCCCCGCTCACCATAGGGCACAGCTTTGCCCACTCGGACCACCTGCCAGGACCCCAAAGGCATTGGGTTTCCAACTCTGGCCAAAGTCGGCTCCTCCTGGTAAACACCTGCCTCTGCCTGTCCCACTCCAGCCTCAGTCCCACAGTGCCCCCCACCCCCCATCCCCACCAGCACCCTCTGGGACCAGATGGCTCACAGATCTGAGCCAGGCCCCCCGTGCCATCTACCCTCCCAAATCCTGGTGCTGCCATAATCGCATGCAGAGGAGGATTTCCCCCTGCTTATTACTCTGCTGTCCTGAGGATCAAAGCTACGTGTGTGTGCTCCTTCTGTAGAAAATCTGCAATGTGCAGAATGATGTGGAGAAAAAAATTTAAAAGCGTAATTGCATCAGGCAGCCTGGCATATGCGCCTGTTTATTTTCCTTGTACTTTCCCTTGCATATTTGATATCATAATGCATACAGAGAATTATAGTCCAATTTCTTCTCAAAAAGGTATTTAATTTAATTAAGTTATTTATTTTGAGACAGGGTCATGCTTTGTGTGTAGCCTAGGCTGGCCTTGAGTTCATGATCTTCCTGTCTCAGTCTCCTGAGCAGTATAGGTAATTTTTTTCCCTTAAACATTCTGTCATGGGTTATTTTCTCATAATTTACCTGAGCCATACCCTTATGATTGATTAGGTATGGGCTAGTATAACCAACACTGCAGAGAACATCTCTGGGAATTGATACTAGTCTGTATTCTAATCTTTTCTATCACAGAACTATTCTGAGAGATGGAATTTATGGGTCATGTAGTAAACACGACTTGAATTTCTGCTCAGGGTGGCCATGACATCAGCCTGGCTGCCTCTCCTCTGGACCTCCCCAGGGTGGTTTTACCGAAGGCTTTCCATCAAAAGATCTCTACTTCATCAAAGGGGTGGGATCCGAGTCGAGAGGAATGAGAGCAACTTCCCCACCAAGCAAAGCCTGCCCTCCTCTTGTCACCAACACAGCCAAGAGACAAGCTGCGGCAAACGCAGATGCCAGGGACAGGCTGCCGGCGATCACAGGACCATTTGCTCCACTTATCCCTCCAGAGCCAGCACCCAGCTACAGAGACCTCTGCACCCAACTACAGAGACCTCTGCACCCAGCTACAGAGACCTCTGCATCCATGCTACAGAGACCTCTGCATCCATGCGACACCGTGCAAGTGGAAAGCCCGCAGGAGGGCACACACTTGTGAGTAATGTCCAGGAAGTGTAAACACAGTGAGTCTAAAACGGCTCAATGAAATATTACTAAAGCAGTTCATCTTCTAAGTATCTGGCTACAGTGAGAAAAGGAGAAAGAGCTTCTGAAACGTGGGGGCAAAGTCACCCCAGTTCCCCTCGATCCCCCACCAAAAGAACAGAAGAGAAGGAGAAGGGCCCCAGACCAAACTGGACCCAAGACTTCTGTATACCCTTTTTGTAGTGATGAATGTGTTTCAACAAACTTGGATAGCTGATAGAAACATATATTTCAAAGGCACCAAAACCCTAAAATTAGGTCAGAGGAAGAAGTTCACTGCTGACCCTCTAAAGCTTTCAAGTCTTACGTGTATACAAAGAAATTATAACTAAAAATGTTTGCTGGTCACAATTAAATACTGAGTACTCTGACTCAAAATGGTTAGTTATCAAATTCATGCCAGCCCACTAAAAAAAAGAAAAAGAAAAAAGAATGTAGCATCATTACTGGTGCCAACGAGTCGCTTGAGTTGTGTTCTCATGGCCTGCCTCTACACCCCCCGAGTTTCACTTCCATACTCGGTTCAGACCCCTGAGACTGCACTGATGTGCGTGAGCACTGTGCAGATGGTGGGGAGGGCTGGTCTTTATTTCCCACCTTTTCTGGGTGGGGCAGGGAATGCTGTGTACATGGGCCTTGCTTATAGGAAAATGGAGCTGGTCTTTTCAATAGACCACCATCAACCTAGAGTTGACTTCCTTAACCCCAGGGAGCTTTTAAGCCCTGCTCTGCCAAGACAGATTGGGTTGGAGGCGACCCAATTATTAGATAAACCATTCCAGGGACACTGAGATGGGGTCACAGACAAGAGTCACACTCCTGTCTCCAAATCATGGACTTCTGGCTGAAAAGTGCGACTTCACTTTAATTTCTTCAAAGGTGAAGTTGTCCAGTATGAAGTTGAACAACATGGAGGTTGTGAAGGGCCACCCACCCACACAATGGCCTTGGTCATATAAGGGCTCTCTGCACTCGGTCATCTACATAGGCAAGATGTCCTGAGGCAGCTTACACTGCACCTGAACGCTAGACTGCTTATCAAGAAGTAGTAAGAAAACAGACGACAGTTTAGCCTAGGGAAAAATAAGAAGCAGCAACAGCATGGCCAGGCTGGTGATCTGTAGGCAGAAGGGAAGGGCTTTCCCTGGTTTGTGCTCCCCAGAAAATGCTTCTGGGACCCAGAAGAAGCCAGGACTGCTCTGGAAGAGGTGGGCAAGACCCCTGTGGCAGGGAAGCAGACAGACAGCTATCAGGGAACACCTGCCTTGGTTGCTATGAAGTACTCGTCACCCAGTTCCAGGAGTGAGCACCTTGTTGGGGCAGCAGTACAAAGGTGGGCAGAGGACATTCCCAGTGAGGAAGGGAACCATGGAGCTGGCACGGGAGGTCAGAACTGTCTCATCACAGCAAGGAGAAAGGGAGAGGGCTGGGGGAACCACATGAACTCTGGATATGGTGAGTGGAGAAATAACAGCAGCAAGACTGATGGATACCCAGTGTGATGCTCGCGGGTGGGAAAGATGCCACACCAGGCAAGCTAAGGCAGAGTGTAAACAGGAAGAAGGGAATTCTCTTGGCTCTCTGGACAGAGTGGTCCTCTGTGCCCAGGCCAGATTGCTTGATGCTACTGCACTGGATGCTGTTACTACAGAGAGAGGAGAGCTAAGAGGCGTCACCCACAGAGGCTAAGTGATCCAGCAGGCTGCTGGAAGAGAGGCCAAGGAAGCGCCCTAAGCAATGTTTCAGCACCTCCTTGCCAAGGAAAATGGAAACCAGCCCAAGTGCTCAGCCTAATTCTCTGGGGCTTTGGAAAGGATCAACAACTTGGGCTCTGCCCAGGATAAAACAGGCCAAGCCACACTCAGCTCCACAGTGGATACAAATGGCACCTGCCAATCAACACTGATTCCAAAAGAGAACGACCAGTCTTCACATTCTCCAGGCGCCCATTCTCACAAACTTTTACCTAAAGAACTCCTCCGTTCAGAGATGACAGAAGTGTCCAAATATTGGCCAGAGGGATGTAAGAACTCTGCTGGGCATTGAAGGACACGTGCAAGAGGAGCAGAAAAGCCATAAGACCGGCCAGCCTTCTGGAGTTCAGACACAGAGACAAAACAGGGATCCCAAGCCTAGGTGGAAGGAAGGTCAATGGATGGGCGAGCTCCAGGGGCCTGCAGAGTGGGCACCTTTTACGCATCTTTATCACACATCACTCATATTTACTGCTCACTGCCTGAAGGGGAAAAAGAGGCTGAGAAAATAGGAGGGGTGGACAGGGTGAGGTAGGGTATATGGGCATCCATTAGAGTCAAGAGTGCCCTGGAGTAGCTCAAGAAAGCTTTTCGAAGAGCGTAAAGTGGATTCCTCAGCCAAGAAGAACTGAGCATGTCCTAAGGGCTCCACAGGAACCCCAAAGCCCCAGGAGATGGGTCCCTTTTTTGCAGCTAGGACAACACCACACAGAAAGGTTATGCAGCTTTCCACTGTCACACAGAGAGTATGAGAATGAGGGGAGAAAAGGCCAGGCAACAAGGCAAGACAGAAGAGCGCAATGGGCAGGACGGGACCGGAAAGCACAGGAAGGAGGGCTCTGGAAGGCAGCACAGTCCTGGGAATGGCAGAGAAGTCTGGCTTGGTGATTCACATTCTTCCAAGGAAGCAGAAGCCCAGCCCATGTTGTTCAACGTCAGCTCAGAGTTTGCAACCACGTCACAGCAGAGAAAGCAGGAATGTGCCCTCCAAGGCTCCTCTGCCCAGAAAGTCAGGCTGCTCTGAGGACGAGTTCCCTTGGGATTGGCTGGTGAGGTTGTGGTGTGGAGGCCCTGGAATACGAGGACTTCCAGATCCACTGTAGCTTTGTTTGTGGAGCAGGGAGCTGGGGGCTGTTGGGCCCCACACTCTGCTGGGGACAGGCCACTCACTGGGGCCACTCTGCTTCCTCCTTTTCTTTCCAGCATGAGGCCAGGAAGCTGGGCAGTCTACCAGCAGCCTCCAGAGAAGACTCCATCCTGTCCCCTGTCCCCCTTCCTCCCCACCTTCCTGGGCCAGGAATAAGAGGCCTGCCTCTGGGGGAAGGAAGGGCTAGCAGGCAGAGACGCAACCTGAGAGAACACATAGAGTAGAGATCTCTCCTGCCAGGGAGAAAACTGGCGACAAGGACTTAGGGGCTGATGCCCCAAGCCATGGAGCAGAGAAGGAGCCATTCAGACTCCAGACTTCCTTACTGGCATCCTAGAAACCAAACTTTCCCTTTGAAATCTAGCACATGTGTGGACCCAGCTATTTTGCCGAGGGTGGGGGTTAACCTTACCATTATGGTCACTGGCTGTGAGTCTAGGCGGGGAGGGGAAGTCACCTGGGCCTAAGCACCACAACCTAACAATGGGCACATGTTCCTAAGGTATCCAGGTCCCAGGCCCTGCACAGTGCATCCCTCCACTCTGCTGACGAGAAAGACAGTTTTGCTGCTTTCCTCTCCAGGGAGATGGGTGAGGGAAGCTTGGATGAGTGGTTTCACTCAGCACCTCTTGGGGTCTTGGTTTCCTTGGTTATATGCCAGGACTGACAACTCATGGCTATTATGAGCAACAGATTCTCAGAGAGGTCCCCTACCCTGCTGTGGGACACACAGCAGGGACAGGACTGTACGCCAGGACCCCTGGCCTGGTGCCTACTCTTCCACAGGCTGTGTGCTGTCTGATTTCCTGTAGCCCTCTCTCTGCAGTGGGAGGTCAGCTGCCCAGGACTGAAGATGGGCAGGCACCTGTCCTCTCTCCTGTCAATACAAGCCCAGGAGAGAGGTTCAGCACTTAGTCCTCAAGCTGGTTTAGATTCTGTGCAGTTCCCTGCTCTGAGCAGTCCCCCTTCTCCCCCCTTCTCCTCCTTCCTGGGATTTGGAGGTGGGAAGGATCCTCCTAAGGTGGAGGCAGCCAGTGGAGAGGGAGCAAGTTGCTGCTAGGCTCCTCACAGAGAAGCCCCAGCCCGTGGGCCTTGCAGCCTTTGGGGAGGAGCACCCTCCTCACAGTTGGAAGCTGAGCAGGAGAGCTGGGAGGCCAACAGTCCCCCAGGGCAGCCTTGCCTCTGTTCCTTCAGGCAGCAGTTTTGTGCCTGACTCCTTCAGTTGCTATGGAAACAATTAGGGCAGGAACAGGAGAGGACCAACATACTTGGGTGGGCAGAATCCAGGCAGTTAGCACGGGGCCTAAACCTGTAGTGTTGGGAGTACACAGAGAAAAGCTCTCCAGGCCCATTGGCAGGACAGACCAAGGATTACCTTGGCTTGGCCCTAGGGCCAGTTTATATGTGGTAGTGTGACAAGCATCTCATAGGGCCACTCTCTCATAGTCCTCTGAGTAGGGACCCTTCCGAACTCCAAACACAGCCGAGGTCTACAGCCTCACAGCCTGGCCTAGGAGCCTGCTCTCAGCAACAGAAGAGCATTAATGGGTTCTGGTTAATGTGCCTGACAGGTGTCCATGGACTAGTGGTTCCCAGGCAGCAGACCATCTTGATTTGGTGAGTCAGCTGGTATCAAAAGTTGCTCAGGTGCCTCGGGGCACACATAGGAAAACCCTACTGCTGCCTGTGCTCCTGTAACCCGGCTATCATCACATGGTTGACATTTTCTCCCTAGGTGGGTAGAGGCCACAAGAGTTCTACCTGGATAAGCGGCTTCCTCTCCATTCCTATTTTGTTCTCATGGTCAGGCCACTGCCCCTCCCCCCTTGCCCTGCTGACCATGGCTCATCATTTGCAGGCCTGAAGCCAGAAGAGGCACAGCATGTTATGGGTAAGGACTCTGATCAGTGTCCCTCCAACCCATGACACACTGGAGCCATGGGAATGTGCTGGCCTGTGTTACAGTTAAAGCCAGCCGCAACTAGACAAACTCTGATGGGCTGTTATGGTTGACAGCGTGGGGAGATATTGAATGGGTACCCTTGATGTTCTCATTGGGCTGAACATAGCAAGGGACAACTTCATCTACTTACAAGTGGTCATCAGTCCTCACTGATCTCCTGATTGGAGGTCACATGGGTGTGCACAGGGAGGGAGCGGACTTCAGTGAGGACACAATACTAGAAGGTGTTAAGGACCAAAGGGTAAGAGGACCATGACTCACGGGGTATGTGTCTCTCTTCAGAGACCAAGACCCATGTGTGTGAGAGGAGAAATAGCCCCAGGGGCAAGGCCAAGTGGCTAGAAGGCAGTGCTCAGAGAACAGAAAGGTTACCCATTCTTTTCGTTTCTTTTCTCTTTTCTTTTGGTTTCTCAAGACAGGGTTTCTCAGTGTAGCTTTGGAGCCTGTCCCGGAACTCACTCTGTAAACCAGGTTGGACTCGAACTCACAGAGATCCACCTGCCTCTGCCTCCCGAGTGTTGGGATTAAAGGCATGTGCCACCACCACCGCCCAGCTAGGGTACCCATTTAACTAGAAATGAGGTGGGAGGAGAGAGGCTAGCCTAAGCCTTGAAAGGCAGGATGGACGGATTGTTGACTTAGGTAAAACTTAACGTTAAAAAAACAAAAACAAGAAAGCTTTGTAGTGGTGCACACATAACCCCAGCATTTGAGATGCTGAGGCAGGGAGGCTGAGAGTTCCGAGTCAGCCTGGGCTATACAGTGAGACTCTGTCTCAAAAACAAATAAGCAAACAAGCAGTTAATTAATTAAAAAGTCAAATAAATCCAAACAAGGTTTCTGGGGCAGTGCCACCAAGCACACTGGCCTCTGGGAACAGGTGCCCCCACCTTTGGGCTCCGGGCCGCTGGAGTTAAAGTGCATCCTCTTCTGACATTCCGTGCAGCTCATGAGGAACCGAGTCACAGCCTCTCTGGGGAGGAAGGCGTAGGTCTCCGCGATCTGCCAGAAAACAGTTTTCACGTCATGTGCCACCTTGGCGGCATCTTAGTCACCAGCTACAAGGCCAATGGCCTCCAGTCCTTGCTGTAAAATGAACCACTTGTTTTTTAAAACTTGAATAAAGGAGATTAAAAACTGCAAATGAAAAACATTTAGACATGATCTAGTTTTTAACCTTTAGTAAGTAATGCTCTTCTTAGAACTCTGTATTGTTGTCACTAAAGGGTGAGCTCATGAGCGTTGCTCTGAGATGTATAAACTAAGACCCACTTGTAAATTCACTGGCCTACTAACAGAGCCCAAGGTCTACCGCTGATGTCCTGGCTAACTCACAGGCCAAGAGCCTTTTCCGGCAGAGCTACTGGAGGCTGATTTGGGGGCATCCAGTTTTCCACATTGTACCACTTGGGGACCTTCATGTTCATCCTTGTAACTAAAGATTCAGTTGAGGTCACACAACTCTTGAGAGGCAGTGCTGCAGGTGACACCATCCCATAACGAGGGAGGCGAGCTGGTAGGAGGGAGGAAGTGGAGATGGAATAGAGAGAACATGAGAAGGCTGGGTAGGAAGCAGGAAGGGTGAGTGTGGGCCTAGAAATCTAGTAAGAGGGTCAACTTTGCTCTAAGTTTTGGGAAACTCTTTGGTTCTTCTTTGGCTGTCCATGTGAAGCCATTGATCCCCTTACGTGCTGCTGAGAACTCGGTTCTCCCGCTCCTCTCCACTAGGGGGCAGCATCACCAAGCATTCCTGTTCTTACAAGAAAGTTGGGTTAGAGCTTTGGGGCCACTTGGACTGCACTGGGTCTGCCTGTGACCAGCCCGCAGTAGCTTCTATAGGGACCAGGGACAAGGACTCGCGGGCATTCTGAATCTCTGCTGCTAGAGGAAAGGAGAGTTGGGGTGTGTAGATGGCTAGCATGTCCTGCTGTCCTGCAGCAGCTCCCTTTGGACAAGCCTTCAAGGCTTTCAGTGTTAGCTCCATGGCTACTCCTGCCAGCTGCAAACTCAAGTTAATTTTGGTGACACAGTTGTTACTTCTCAGCTGATTTGATGCTCTGCAGAGCAGGCAGTCTCTTTGATGAGCTATCTCCCTTCTAAATCCCCTGCCTGATTGCCTTGCTCTGGAGGTTAAGGACAAGGGCCAACCCTAGCATCTCTGGCTGCAGCCACAAATGGAAGATCCACAGTGGAGGAAGAGGACAAGGTTGGGAATGAGGGCTGGAAGGTGAGGGTTTTCCACTAGGAAAGTGGGCATCTTCATCCTTGCCTAAAGACCTGGAAGTCCCTTTCAGAGCATGCTGATTGGGAATAATAGCTCAACTGTAGGACAGCAAGAGGAAGAGTGAGGCCCAGGCAGAAACAAGGCCCAGACTGACTGGCCAAAAGACGAGGTCCTGGACACCCCTGAAATACTGCTCCCAAAGTTAGGCCTCAGAAGAACTGAGTGGATGTGGGGAAGAGAGCTACAGTAAGCTGGAGGAGGAGGAGGCTCATGCCAGAGTCTAACCAAGCTTCCCTGCTCACCCGCACTGGACAGTCACTTCAAAGGATAATAACAGCCCCCTGGCCCAGCTGCTCTGCTAGCGCTGCACACAGGATGAGAATGGCTATTCTTGCTGCCTAGCCTGCAGCATACACAGGAGCCTGTTTCCAGGATGGGATGGTGACCAAGACGATCTCCTGGTCTTGGCTGTGCAACGGGAATACATCTTATGACCTGGGGTCCCACAGGGGAATGAGAGAGGTGAGAAATCCTTGGAGCTGTCAGAGAGCGGGGCAGAGCGTGGAAGGAAGCCTGGGGAAGCGGTTCTGTACGACCAGAGACACCACCAGCATCTTTTGATTCACCCTTTGGTTGGTCCAGGACTAGAAATGGAGCCTCTGTTTCTGCCTGAGTGCCGGGATGCCACAGACCCACAAGAACAGAACACTCGAACACACACACACACACACACACACACGAGACCAGAAAGGAAATCCTCACAAGATATCTTGTCAGGAGGATGGAGGCTTTCAGATGACTCCAGACCCTGTTTCAGAAATAGATACACATGTACAAAACAGAACCAGAGAGCTGCCTGTGTATTCTGGAAGGAGAGGCTCCAGGGCTGGGCCCTGTCCCCACTTAGGTTTCCCTCAGCTGCCCTGATCTGCCTGCTGTGTAGCTCTCAGAGTCTCCTGCTGGGACCTTGAAACCATGTGTGGATTTCCCTTTTCTGTTTTCTCCAGTGTTAAAAACTGAGAGATTTCATGGGCAGGGAGGGAGCAGAAACTACTTGTCAAGTCCCTGATTCGCAAGGCCCATTTTCGCTTCCCAACTCAGAAGCCAGCGAGGTGGGTGGGGTCAGGTGGGATGGGGATTTGCACCCCTTTACAAGATCCTCCTTCTGCCCTGTGGTGGATTAGCACCATGGTGGGCCTGGAACAGCTGTTGACCACATCTGGCCTCAACTCCAAAGTGGCCTGAGTAGCCAGATCTGGCCTCTAGCATCCCTGGAGGGAAGAGGAAGTGAAAGGGTTCCTTCAACCCTGATTGAGTGAGATCAGGGAAGCATTTGAGAAAAGGGCTCAGGGAACCTGAAGCAACCTTGGACTTTCTGTGGGTTTAGCACTGTGAAACTCCTGGGATCCTTGGACTGTTGGGTTACCTTGCTTGGAAGGCTATGGTGGGGCTCCCTGCTCACGAGGGGGCTCCCCCTGTATCATCTGATGGAAATGCCTTTTGTCCTGATTCTTAAAGACTCCAGGCCCTACAAGCTCATAGTCCTTCCTCTCTAATTCATGGCGTTGCTAGAAAGACTCTCTCCTCTCCTGAAGAACTGGCCTCCCTTAGTGCAATGAACACAGCTGCCCAGTCCCCTACTGTCTCCTGACCCCTTAAGGTACTTCAGGCCTGGAAACATTTTCAAATCTTTGTGCCTTAAAGGTGGAAAATCAGACCCAGGGTTCAGTTTTGGCAAAATCCACAGTGACAGATCCAAAAACCACTCATCCGAGGGCTTGATGAAACCCTGCAGTGCCAGGCTGTGCCTCTACAGCCATCAGCACAGGGTTTGCTTGGGGGCTATTTCTAAAGGCAATGGGCAAGGTGGGGGAGCTCCTAGCTCCAGAGCAAGGTTGAGGAGCTAGGCTGGGGTGGTGGGAAATGGAAGGAGATAAGAGGAAGAGAACAAGGCATCCAGGTACCACCTCTGCCCCAGAAACAGAAAGAGGGTGGCACAAGAAAGGTGGCAGATAGGAGAGAGAGAGAAGAGCTGAGAGGCACAGAGGGGAGCAGGAAGCACTGGCTCCTTGGCCGTGAACCGCTGCAGAAGGGACCTGGCCTGCTGGGCTCAGCCTTGGCCCTGTGCTGAAATTCCAGCTGTGTGTGCAGCCCAGCTGGCTCCATGCCAGTCATGTGCCAGCTCCAGGCTGATCAGAGAAATGGGGCACATGGCAGCATATAGACCAGAAGCCAGGAAGTGTAAAGGGCTAGCTGTCCATGCACTTAGTCCAGCACACAAGGGCTAGCAAGGCCGGCCCAACTCACCCACAACCTCTGCATGTCTCAGAGGCCTCAGACACCACTGAGGATTGCCTGTCAACCAGGTTTGGTGCTGGGCACTAAGGAGCCAGAGAAGTCACCAGATCCAGACAGTCAAGCCCACGTGCCTGACAACTGCCAGTAGCTGGCATGATAGTTTGCCTCAGGAGACCTGTGGCAAGGAAGCATAGATACTGGTCAGTTGCCAGGTTCTGCCCCAGCTGGGTGACCTCAGGCAGGCTGTGGCTCTCACCTTAAAACGGGGCTCACAGGAGGACCTGCTTCATGCCTGCGGCCTTTATATGGATCTGACTTAGAAGGTGAAATTGGAAAGGGACGAGGATGCAGCCTGGCATATGGGCCCAGCGCTATGTTAGACTCAATGATGAGCAACCACTGTCTTCTCGATCCTAAGGGGACCCTCCTGGTTCAGACTGATGGTCCTTCCTTCGACAGCTTCATTTGGAAATAACCTCAGACTGGCTTCCTTTCTCATGGGCACATATACTACCAGCAGGAAGGGTGGGAAGACAGAGTGACCAGCCTATGGCCCTCAGCTTGGTTCCTCACTTTTCTAGGCCCCGAGCAGAGGACCCATCCTAAAAAGAGATGACTCAGTGGTTAAGAGCACCGGCTGCTCTTCCAGAAGACACAGGTTCAATTCTCAGCACACACACAGCAACTTACAATTATAGATAACTCCAGATCCTAATGCTATCTCTTGGTCTCCATGGGTACTGTATTCGCATGGTACACAGGCTTGTGTGAGAAAGCAAGGAACTAAATAACCATTCCGACAACGGCCATCACCTGAGGACAAGGATCTCCAGAATTTTGGATCCTGTGAATTGGGCCATGTGGGGAAATCCTACCTACATAGGCCATCTCCACGACTGCCCAAGGCTGTCTACACACAGTACTCAAGACATTCACACCTGGTATAGGGGGCAAGCCTGGCCCTAGAAAGACAGAACTATAGGATTCTAAAGAGAAGATCAACATGGAGGGCTTGGAAGATGCCAGCTGACTGCTACTCAGGGTCTGCGTGACCTTGGAGGGCCTGAAAGACACCAGCTTACTGCTTCTCAGGGTCTGTGTGACCAAGGACAGGCGTCTGGAAGTTCTGGGTCTGTTCCTTTAACTAGGAAACGAACCACCGTGCGTTAGTCACAGGAGGGCCATAAGGACTCAGCTGAGAATACAATGTCTGGCTTGTGGGCTCAGACCTGGGCATGAGCCACAGGTACAGATTCATGTGGGGCCAATACCGGAGGAGGCCTTGGCTTAGCAGTCTCCTGAAGGTTGGGGCCACTGCTCTATCCACAGTCCTATTTTCCAACTCCCTGGTGTATACTATTTCTCTAGGGAGCCATTCCACTCCTTCCTGCCCTCCTAGAGGTAGCCAGTATACAGGATGCCTTCTCCATGAAGTCCCTAGGTATGGGGTTCTTGCTCTCTGAAAGCGGGTCATGGAGACATTTCTCCTTTTGTGTTTATCTCTCTGCCTTCAGCCTCTCTGGCCCAAAATTGTGACCTCTTGAAGGTAGGAAGCAGGTCCTCGGACCCAGAGCCTCTGGGGAACTCACAGGGCTGGCTGACAGTGTGTGGTAACCTGGCTAAGCTCGCACGCAGGAGGCATCTAGGGCAGGCTGGCAAGCAGTCCATGCCATGCTGTGGAAGCACTGGCCCCTGCGATTCTTATTATCTGTGCTCCCCCAGCAGGCTACAAGAGGCTGAAACTGGGGAAGGAGGGCTTCCTCCCTGCCCTGCCCAACCCCTCTCCTTCTCTCCCTCTCCCTCCCTTCAACCTGCTTCTCCTTTGTGCTCTGACCGCAGAACCCGCCCCTCACCCTGTGAGCCATCTCTGGCTGCCATGCCCTTGCCCCATGCCCCCCTGGATCCCCAAAGGCCGCTTCATCATGCCTCAGCTCCCTGCCCCGCCTCCCGCCCAACATGTGCGGAGCCCATGGCCTTCTGCCAAGGCCTGGGGCTGCCAGCAGAGGCAGAGACAGAAATCTCACCGCTCGGTAGGTTTTCTTCTGCCCAGCGTGCTTGGGGGCTTTGCCTGGCTCTGCGGAGCTCTCCACGTGCATCGAGTAGATGATGTCAAAGAAATCTTCCACCACAGCAACCCGCTTCAGAGAGATGCCCTCCGGCTCCGACAGGCCATCTGCCCCCTGTGACGGGATGGACAAGCGGTGTTAGTGTCAGGGCTGATGGTGGGTGAGAGCTGGGCCCTGAGGCCAGGCCACAGGTCAGGGGAGGGGGGTAGGGACTTTGCTGCTCCCTGGCCCAGCATGGCCTCCAACAGTCTGGCTAGAGGTTGCAGAGAAGAGGGCGCCCACTGGGTCTGGGGGAGGGTACCAAAGTCAGGGTGGCTGAGGGGCTCCTAAATCTACCAGCAACAATGGGCAGAGAAACACGACAACACCAGTACAAATTAGGAAGCCAAGAGGCTCCATGTTCACAATTCAGGCAGATTGTGCCAGACTCCCAGGGAGCTCTCGAATCACACACTGTGCCAAGACCATCCTAGAAGTCTCTGGGGAGGGGGAGTGCTAAATAGATGCAGGGCCCCATCAGGAGCTTGCCAATTAGCAGTAACCTTTCACTGTGGTCCTGGGTCGGGGTCCCGGGGGACCAGCTCCCATCACCTGGGTGGCTCCTGCCTTCGCCCAGGCCTTTCGGAAGAGCTTTTCACTGCTTTCCTCCCTCCCCACTTCAGCAGCTGAAGCCAGCCACAGCACCCAGGCTCTTTGTGTGGGGAGATGCACAGAAAAGCAGGCTGGAGGCCATGTGGATGTGGCAGGGCTAGGAGCCTGAGGGCTAATGGGCCCCAAGCCTCTTCTCAGGCTGGCCCAACAAGGTATGCCAAGATGGAGACTGAGTTCCTTGCGGCCTGCTGTGGGAGGTGTGGGAGGCGCCACACCCCTGAGGAAGGAGGCCTTAGGGAGACTACAAGGCATGAGTTCTAGGTGAGGCCAGTGCGCCATGAAGGTGTTTCCTGGCCCTCAGAATACGAGGTCCACGGATCTGGGGACACCAGCTCTCAGCCATCATCTCCCTAGGGGAAGGTTGGGACGGCTCTAAGGGGCTTCAGAGATCAACAACAGACAGTGCGGAAGGGGCTGGATGATGCACCCAAAGATACAACTTAAGATAATCCCTCCCCAGAGGAGGAAGGCTCAAGGACAGCAGCCCTGTGGAGGTGTGGGATTCATCTGCTGGCTCACACCAAGAAAAATGCCTGGCACATGGGAGGTGATTGATAAACAACCGCTGTTGAGCAGGCAGTTGGCTAGCAGCAGCAGAGCCACGCGCTGTGGACATGCTCCACCCCACCATGGAGGTGACGTGTGGCCCTGAGTAGCTGGTTATCCTGCATCTTTGAGCCTCGTGCTCTTCATCTATCAAAGGGGAAGAAAACGCTCCATTGCCTACAAACTTCCATGAGGACAAAATGGGACAGGGCGCAGCACTTGGACCAAGCCTGGCAGGCGGGGCTATTTCCATAACCACTGTTATTAAGGAATGCTTTGGAAGGAGTGTGGTGGTGCATGTAGATCTCTGTGACTTTGGGGCCAGCCTGGTCTACACAGCAAATTAGACATTCAGGGATACATAAAGAAAAGAGACCCTGGGGCTGGAAAGATGGCCCAGGAGTTAAGAGCACTGATTGTTCTTCCAAAGGACTGGGGTTCAATCCCAGCACCCATAACTGCCTGTAACTCCAAGATCTGACACCCTCACACAGAGATACATGCAGGTAAGACACCAATGCACATAGAATAAAAATAAATAATTTTTTTAAAAAAGAAATGAGACCCTGTATTTTAAAAAAGTGCTTTGTGACTGGCCAAGTTTCTGAGTGTGTGAGACAGCTGCACACTACAACTCTGGGAGGTTCTGATGGTTGGAACATGCCTGGAAACAGGACAGGCACAGATAGCTTAGACCCTCAGACTTTGAATTTGAAGAAGAATACAGGTCTAGCAGCATACAACAGACAGACTTCGGCTTTCCAGACAGATAGGCAGTGATGGTAGAATGGGAAAGCCTTTTAACCACAGGCCTGCTTGGGGCATTTGTGGTATGGGTTGAACCCTCGAACTCCCGGGCATCTCTGTATGATGACTCTGGGCTAAGGCCGCACCTGCCTGATACAGCTCCCTTGCTAGTCAGGATCTAATTCAGTGGGGGACCCCTCAAACAGCAGGCATCTGTGTAAGCACATATGTGCATGTACAATGCATGGGCGCAGGGAGGCTACATGCTGGCCCACCATCACTGCTCAGACTTCCAGCTCCCCTGGTGGTCACTTACGAGATGAGCTATGAGATTACATGTCTTTCCAGATTCAAACTCTCCAGAACTCACTTTTACCTCCCTCTCGGGGTGGGTGTGGGGGTTTCCTAGGCCTCTGAAGTCCTAAACTGTCTTTATGGGCTCAGCAATGGCCAGCTTGTTTATTAGCTGACTGGTAACTGCCAGCACTTGGAGATCTTCAAATACTGCCCTGACAGAGTTGAGACAGTTCTGGCTGGCCTTGAACTCACAGGGATTTTGTTTTTAAGATTTATTTTTATTATCTGTGCATATTTTTTTATCTGCACATATATATGTGCACCACACGTGTGAAGAGCTGTGTCAGACATGCTGGAACTAGAGTTACAGACAGTTGTGAGCGGCTACGTTTGCTGGGAATGGAACCCACATGCTCTGGAAGGGTAGCTGGTACTCTTGATCACTGAGCTGTCTCTCTAGCCCTCCTGCTTCTACTTCTACGGTGCTGGGGTTACTAGTGTGTGCTACAAGTTCAAGCTCAGACATAGGAAATTTCTTTAAAAAGACACTGCTGGCTGTGATAGCACAAGCCTTTAGTCCAGCATTCAGACGGCAGAGGTAGGTGGATCTCTGTGAGTCTGATGACAGCCTACACTACATAATGAGTCCCAGACCAGTCAGGGCTATACTGTGATAACAAGTCTCAAAAACAAGCAAACAAAATCCCAGTTTATTTATGTGTATGGATGTTTTGTCTGCTTAAATATATGCGCACCTTGTGTATGCCTGATGTCCACTGAGGCCAAGAGACACTAGATCACCCGGCACTAGAGTTACAGTCAATTGTGAGCCACCTTGTCAACGCTGCTAACTAAACCCAGGCACTGTGCAAAAGCAGCCAGTTGAGCCATCTCTCCAGCCTCCTCAATACACTTTAAAAAAAAAAGGTTTATCTATTCAAGCCCATGAGTGCCCTATTTTGCATGTATGCCTGCATGACAGAAGAGGGCATCATATTCCATTACAGACAGTTGTGAGCCACTATGTGGCTACTGGGAATTGAACTCAGGGCCTCTGGAAGAGCAGCCAGTGCTCTCAACAGCTAAGCCATTTTTCCAGCCCCCTTGAAAACACTTTGTGCTTAGGAATTTGCCTTTGTCACTCTGATCTAGTTTCTACAAACTGAATCCCATGAGATAACATCCACATGCAGAGATGTACAGTCTTGTTTAATTCTCAAATAATGTGCTTAGGTTGTCCTCAAACTTGGACAGGTAAGTTTTTCCTGAGTCCAAAATATAACTAATGGTTGTTAGGTGTGTTAGTGCACAACATTAATCCCGGTACTTAGGAGACAGAGGCTGGTGGGTCTCTGTGAGATTTCTATTTTAAGATTTATTTATTATGTATACAGTGTTCTGCCTCCATGTACGCCTGCAGGCCAGAAGAGGACACCAGATCTCATTACGGATGGTTGTGAGCTACCATGTGGTTGCTGGGAATTGAACTCAGTACCTCTGGAAGAACAGCCAGTGCTCCTAACCTCTGAGCCATCACTTCAGCCCCATGATCTCTGGGGATTTGAGGCCTGTCTGGCCTGCACATCAAGTTCCAGGCCAGCCAGAGCTACAAAGTGAGACCTTGTCTCAAAACACAAACACACAAACAAAAAACTCCCCAAACGAATAAACCTAGGTAGAACAGCAAAAGATATTACTGAGTGCCTGTCCTGTCCCTGGGCTAGCCTCCCACTGCTATTCTTAGGTACACTTGGGTAAGCAGTGGCTTTGCACCTGGTCCGGTGTGATCATAAAATTATCCCAGGGAAACTTCAAGGGAACATTTATCACTAACTCCCTCTTTAAAAACTGATTGCTCAGCAGGGCGTGGTGGCTCACACCTGTAATCCCAGCACTTGGGAGACTGGAGGAGGAGTTCAAGGACAAGTCCAACCTGGGCTACACAGTGAATTTCAGACCAGACTGGGGGCCATATAGGACGTCAAAAATTTTAAAAAAAAAAGACTAATTACTCATTTTCAACCTTGGGTCCTGTCTTTGGTAGGGGAGGGCCTGTAACCAAAAGAACTCAGATCACACAAGGTTAGTCCTCTAGTGAGTTGGGGCCACCTGGTCATTGTGTGGGTAACACCCTAAAGGAAGAACACCAGAATGTCTCTCTGGCCTTCAACGAGAACCCCAGGAAGAAGGTAACAAAGCAATCTGTCAGCAGTCACAAGACCGGTATCCATGAAGGTCATGTGACCTTTCTGGTAAATGCTGCAGGAGGGGCATGCCTTCTCTAGCTAGGAATGCAGACAGGAGTTAAGGGGACACAAAGTGTCTTCCCAATAGCCTTGGGAACCTTGTCTGTCCCCCACCCCCTGCCCTGGACCAGGCAAGTGCTCTGCCACTGAGCAGTGTCTCTAGTTCTCTCCTTAGCCTTGGGATGCCTCTGCCCACCCACTTCTGCCTAAGTACCCAAGTCAGCATCATCGAATCCAGTGCTGAGAAAGGAATTTCATTTTTCTAATGGGACTGGATCAGAGGGGACCTGGCCTCTCCTGACTATTCCAGCTTCCAGAAAAGTCAGGTGGGCGTGATGGAAAGAAACTCTACAGCATTTCATGGGAAAGGACATGAAAAATGCCCGATCACTGGGAGATTCTTCTCTGTAAGAAAGAACATTTCCATGGTAACATACTAAAGAACCATCCAGTTCCAGAACAACCAAACAGACCCAAACTAACCTAACTGGACATGATATCCATTTTAAAAATTGTAGAACTACCAACTTTCTTAGACATTGCCAGTTCCCTTAAAGCTAGCCCATTCTAATTCTGATCCAGAAGTTGGTTTCCAAGCAACTGAAACAATCACAAAATGTCTACTTTAATTGTAACTGATGTTTCAAAATATTTAGAACTCTGATCCTCCAAGTGTGGGTCCTACGTAAGCAGCGTGAGTACTGAGCGGTGGTGGCACACACCTTTAATCACCATACTCAGGAGGCAGGGGAAGGGGAATCTCTGAGTTTGAGGCCACTCTGGTTTACAGAGCTAGTTCCAGGACAGTCAAGGCTACACAAAAGAAACCCCATCTTGAAAAACAAAAACAAACAAACGTTTAAAAGGGGGGGCTGGAGAGATGGTTCAGCAGCACTGGTTGCTCTTCCAGAGGACCCACATAGTAGTTCACAACTGTCTGTGACTCCAGTTCCAGGGGACCCAACACCCTCACACAGACATATAGGCAAGCAAAACACCAGTGCACATGAAATAAAATATACAAAAAAGAATCCTATGAACAGTTGCTAAAAATGGGTGTTTGGGGGCTGGGGATATAAGTTGGCAGGTAGAGTGCATGTCTAGCATGAATGAAGCCCAGGGTTCAATCCCTGGCACCACATAAACTATATATGATGACTTATACCCATAATACCAGCACTTACAGAGTACAGGAGTATCAGAAGTTCAAGCCAATTTTCACTGTATAGGGAGCTCAAGGTCAGCCTAGGCTACATAAGATTCTGCCTCCAAAAACAAACAACAAAACCCCCATATTGTCATAGTCTTTCTCAGTCTACCAAGCCTTTGCTGTGAGGTTTTTAAATGTCTATCCCAAATGACTATAATGCAAAAAGATTTTGAGAAATGCTGATTAGAACATCTCCATGATTGAGACATGTTCTGGGCTTCCAGGCCTTGTGTGTTAATGTTTTCATCTCTAGTGAAGGCTTCTTATCCCAATGGAGGTGGCGAGGACTCTAATTGGGCAATGCTACTATATATTCAAGAAATCTGCCCTGAGACTTACTGTGGATTACAGGTATATGAACAGGGACCCCTGGCAAGCCTGATCCTGCACTTTGACTTGTTGGCAAAGTTACTTTAGGAGGGTCTTGACAGGTATTTTCTGGATCTCTCAGTTTCTTCAAGTGACCAGAATACTCATCAAAAGGAGATGGCTATATACAGAGCTGAAGACCAATGGGAGGAACCAGCAACTCAGCCAGTAAGCTCCTGCCAAGTGGCCCCAAGGCAATCCTTGGGAGTATTCCTTAGGTCAAGTCCTCTGATGGAATCTTGCATCTCCCACAGAAGCCAATTAATAGACCCCTGGTCTTGATAGCCACCACAGTACAACTGCTAATGGATGGCAGTTCTGTCATCATCTGTACAACTTTGAAGTTACTGGGTACTAATAAGTTACATACTTATCAAGGTGGGAACACCGCTTCAACCCACAGGGCACCTTTTAGTCTGGCATCATCCCTATAATAGGGCACTATGCTTTCCAGCCACAAGAAGGCCATGGTCGAGAGGATGTTGCTAAAAACAGGGATATTTCTCAAGTGGGTTCCTCCTAAGGGAGAGGAAGGAACCACGGAGAAAGTACTTAAAATATGTGGTCTTGGAGCATTCCAGATCCAAGTCTTAACGAGGCATGAAAATCAACGGACGGCTGCTGGAGGACGGCAGCAGTCAGCAGAACACACCCCAGGGGAAAACCTCTGGCTTCCACTTGTGTGGGAGTTTGGGACTTCAGGGGGTTGATTGTACAGGCAAACTCAATGATGCCTCTCCATCCCATCTAGGCCAGCCAGTAAAGAGGCTTCTTCCAGGCACTGACAGGGCTTGTTCCCCGCTTTAATCAGTTTGGCCAGGACTTGAATTTGGGAAGTTTCAGGATAAGAAATTGCCTAAGTCTTACTCCAAGCCCTGAATGGAGCTAAAAGAAGAACCAAAGGGAGGAGCCTGCCCCCTGCAGAGGAGTCACAGAGGGGTAGGAAGGAGGTGGAGAGATCTTAAAACCACAGAAAACCCGAGAGATGGAAAAGTAGAATGAGAGAGCTTCATCCAAACCTCTCAAAGTCTCTCTCAGAGGCCCAGGGGCAGCTGGTGAGGATTTGGAAGGGGCAATCAGATGACCAAGAAGGGCCCTGCTCAAATACGAGTGACAATGTTTTTATTTCTCCTGACCATGCTACCTAACTGAAAACAAGCAATCCCTTCGAAACAAGGCTCACTCTGGAATCCTCTGGCCCCCAGTGCCACCGAGCTCTGAAGACCTGGATGGGGCAGAGGACCCCCCCCCATAAATAAATGCATATGCAAGGCACCGAGGACTCAATGTAGCACCTGCCTCTTCTCCACCCTCGTGCTCAATCTCCAACTGTTAGTGCGGAGCACTGCCATCGAGTCGCACCTGCCATCTGGAACAGGCTCACATATTCCAAGACCTCCTTTCTGCTTCGCTGCACCTCTATCTTCTTTCAAATCACGCCGAGGAGGGACATGCACTCCCGGGGCCACTGAGAAATTGCCTGGGATGGACCCCAAAACCACAGCGAGGTTCCACATCCTTCAAGATGCTCCCAGTAGTCTTTCCCTTTTCTGCTCTTTTTTTTTTTTTTCCTCTCTTTCCTTTTGGCTTTAACTCTGGGGTTCCTGACAGGGTACGGGACGGGGAGGGAGTGCAGCGGCACAAAGCAACCCTTCTGGAAAAGAGACGGGCTGGGGAAATAGGTGACAGACTGGAATGAAGCCCCCCCTTGGGAGATATTGCAGGGTCAGGGACTGGCTGCAGGGGTCTGGCTGATCTGAGCAATAAGAGTGCTCCTAGAAGTGAGTCAGAATCTGAGGACAGGCCAGCCCTGCCCTCAGACAAGGAGGGCTGCGCCTCAGTTTCCTCAAGTGTGAAATGACACCATATGCACCATGGCTTTCACCACCTCACAGGAGGGCTGCGGGAACCCCAAACGAAGCACAAACATGCCTGCCCTCTCGAGACATTCATAAATGACCGCTGTCGTCACCACTGCAGGACGGGCGCCCTCTGAGACTCTGGGGTCCCGCCTCTCTCGGGAGTCTCAGCTCCCGAGGACTGGGATTGGGGACCGGACCGCTGAATGGGTTCTAGGCAGAAGGAGGAGACACTGAGCCCGACATGTCCCTCCGGACCTAAGCGGGAGGCCCGGGTACGCTAACGAGCAGGGGGCCCCAGGTGCGGGCCCCACCCCAGGTGGGGGGGCGAGGGGGAGGGGCGCGGCGCGCGCGCTAATGACTGTTGACAGCGCGCGCAGGGGCTGGCGGGCCGCGCGCGCCGCTGACAGCTGCTAGGGCGGGATGAGGGGCAGGGGTGAGACCGCTCGCTCGCGCTCCCCACGGCGCACGCGCGTGTGCCCCCCCCCCGGGAAGGGGCGGGGAAACAGGCGCGCTCACGCACGCGCGCGCGCGCGCGCGTGTGTGTGTGTACCGGCCCGGGTTCGGAGGGCCTGCTGGAGCGGCTCGCGCGGCTCCTCGCGGGCAGGCAGGTAATGAGAGTAACCATGGCAACCCACCAGAGGAAGTGTATTCTGCAGGAGACGTTAATCCCCTCTCCCCGGAGCTGGGACAGCCTGACTTTCCATTCTCACACAGTAATTAGATACCAGCTGTCAGTGCAGGGGGGGACGGCTCCGCGGCTGCAGCCCGGCTGGGGGGGGGTGCATAAAGGGGTGGGGGGAACGTGGGGAGGGGGGCCGTTAAAGACACAGGGACGCTTTGCGGCCGTGCGCCCAGGGCACCCGCCTCCTTGCGCGTGCCCGCGCACCTGGAGACCCGCCCGCTCGGGGGCCCCGCCCATCCCACGCGCACCTGCTGCGCGCGCGCCCGTCCACCCTCTCCCTCCCGGCTCCTGCCCCGCCTCCTCGCTCTCCACACACCTGCCCTGCTCCGCCCTCCATCCCGACGCTGCCCACCTGTCCTTTGTGCGGGGCGGTACCACTGGAACCTTAGGGACTGCCCACTATGTGCCAGGCGCTGTGCCAAGCCTGGGCTCGTGCAGTCCTCCCAGACCCTCCGAGGTAAGCGCCTCACTGCTCCTCTCCCAAGGCTCAGCGGGGTGTGGCCATTTGCTCGAGGTCATGCAGACTTGTACACCCATCCTGATGGCTCCCATTTGGCCAGGGAGCTACAATTCCTTCCCTTCACATCTGTGACAACTCTGGGACCTCCCAACTGCTCTGGGGGACAAAACAATCACACTGGTGGCTGGCATCGTGATGCACCTACTATGTGCCAGACAGTCGGTGCCTCATTTCACCTTCCAGAAGCCCGGGGGATTTATTACTCTCATCATACAGGTGAGGAAAGAGATGCAGAAAAGTGGTGCTGGCCTCCACACCCAGGCAGCCCTACTCCAGGACCCATGCCCCAGCTACTGGGATCTATTAACCCACCTCTGTATTGAGGAGGCTACAATCCAGCTCACCTCTTTCCCGTTTCTCCTGGCTCAGCTTACTCAAGTCCTGTCCCCAGCATTGTTACAAGCCACCTCTCCTGGTCACTGAAAAAGTTCAGGAAGCTTCTAGGCCTGAAGCCACTGTTCCTAATTTATGTCCAGCCTTCCAGAAACCCTAGGTCTCAGCACAGTCACTTGGAAGTCATTCCCTCCCCGTTTCCCAGATAGAAAACTAAGACAAATCGGGGCAGGAAGCTGGCCTTGTGATGCTTTAGGAAAGAGGTCAGTCCCCCTCAGACTCAGTTGGACCCAGAGCCTCCCACCCCACAGTAAGGGGGGCATGCCAAGGAAAGGCAGGAAGTTCAGATAAGGAGAGCCAGCTCTTGGGACCAATGGCGGCTGGTGTCTGGGGCAGGAGAACGCTATTTGATCCCTTCTCCACTGCCCTGGCCATGACCTCTTCTTCACCACCCCCCTCACATCCATGATAGACAAGGCAGCCAGCACCCTGGACTGCAGCACAGAATCCAGTGTTCCCCAATTATGCTTCATTCTAGTGAGAAAAGGGGGGGAAGGCTAGGCCCAGGGCTTTAGGGACAGGGTACCCCTGGGGCAGCCCCGCCCTATACTGGGGCCTTGGCTTAGCAGCCTCCATCTCAGGGTTTCCTGCCTCCTCTCTCCCCATCTCTCAGTAGCAGAGCAGCCTAAATTTGGCTCGAGGAGGGAATGGGGGAGGTGGCAGCAGGCGGGTGCTGTCAGAGGCCAGGGCGTAGCTCCCGTCTAGCCGGCTGGCATTTTTGCTGTCTGGAGGAGGGCAGGGGGGCCTCCGGCAGGCAGCCCTCTCCCGGAAAGGGAGATGTTCGTACCTTCTGACACACACTGAGTAATGTGCAAACGACATGCAAACTGAGTTTCAAATCAGCATCTCAGCCAGAGAACAGCTTGGTGCTGCTTTGAGGATGAGAACAGGGCCAGGGGCCTCCTTGCCAGGGGCTCGAGTAGGGGTCAGGGACACAGCTGGTCTAGGGCTGGGCCTTAGGAGAACTCCCTTTCTGGCCAGTTACAGTGGCTGAGTACCAGCCCAAGGGCAGGGCCTTGACTTTCTCTGTCTGCACTGCCAGAGCCGAGCACTCCCTGTTGCACGGTAAAAGCTGCCACCTTGTTCAAGTCTGACCCTGGCTTGCCCCTGGACAACTGGGCTAACTCCTCAGCAGGCACCGCTTTCTAGATAGCCACGGTGCTTCCCCCAAAGGTGGGTGTAGGAAGTGATCTGGAAAAAAACCTGTGCTTTAGAATCAAACCTAGATTCCAGATTTGGTTGAACAAGTGAGACATTCTGGTCTTAGTGCCCCACATCTAGAATAAGGGTTCAGAACCTCATGTCCATGGGCTGGCCTTCCACACTGTGGGCATACTACAGGTCTCTACCTGGTGACCTTGGAAAGGTAGGTAATGGGCTGCCTGCCCTGAGACCCAGCAGACACGTGACTGAGGCAGTTCTTCTTTCCAGCCCTCCACCATCCCCATCGCAAATGACCAGGAGGGGTAGGCTGGCCCTCAACACTATCGGGTATGGGGAGTTGGGGGCCCCTCTTCTTGGTAACTCTGTTTAACCCTAGATAACTGCTCTCCTGCTCCCTCACTTGGCACTGATATGAGCTGAATCCAACTTCCTGCCACCCAGAAGCCACTTCCTGCCAAACTTGAGCTGATACCAGAAGAACTTGTTTTCTGTACACAGAGCAGTCCCTGATGGGGTTTTTGCATTGGCCAGTCTACCTGGTAGGGCTGGGTGGGGAGGAGGGGAACTCTGCCCTCCTTACCTACTGCACCCACCTGCCGTGCCCTAGCACAACTTCCCTGCTCGCCAGCCTTCCCAGCCAGGTGTTCCGCTGGGCCCAGACAATGTTTAGGCCATGGCACACAGTCTGACCCAGCCAGCCTAAGAACACTGTGTGTGGGCGAGGCCACCGGAAATGTGAGTGACTGTCAACGCATGACAGCAGTCATAGCTGCATACATGAACATGACCTCACAGCCACACAACCATATGGAGTCACGGGCAGTCTCACACACAGTTAACTACAGTCATACTCACAGTGCATGGTATCAGAACCCCTGGATTCATACACATGCACCCAAGGTGAGCATGGGTGTGTCCATACTCTTTGAGGTCTGCCGGGGCAGGGTCTGGGTCTTGGACTAACCCTAGTAAGAACAGCTGAACAGTACCACCACCACCATGCATATATTACAGCTGAGTAAACCAAGTCTTTTTTTTTTCTTCCTGAGACAGGGTTTTTCTGTAGTTTTGGAGCCTGTCCTGGAACTAGCTCTTGTATGCCAGGTTGGCCTTGAACTCACAGGGATGCACCTGCCTCTGCCTCCCAAGTACTGGGATTAAAGGTGTGTGCCACCACCGCCCGGCTCAAGTGAACCAAGTCTTAGAGAAGTGTCCCATCGAGGCACCAGCTGCTCACACTGCTGTTCCAGCTAGGCCAACCGCCCCCCATCTGCACACGTTCTGTTTCCTCAGCCTGCACTGCCCTCCAGGCTCCTTCCTTTAGAACTGTCAACTCCCACGACCCTAAAACCCAGGGAGTCCCTGTTCATTTCTTCAGAGTCTGGGTCATTCACAAAAGAGCACACCTCCCCTTGGCTTTAAGGGACAAGGAGAGGCAGCCTTTGGTCCTGGCTGCAGTCATGTTCTGTTCTGTGGCACAGAATAGGTGTTCAACAACTATTTCAGAATGGAAAAGACTTCTAAGGACAGAGTCTGGACTGGAACCCAGGACACCTGAGGCTGGAGCTCATTTCTGTGCTACTACGCTTTTTAGGCTGCCCACAGGCCCTTTAGCAGCAGTGATGAATGAATGAATGAATGAATGAATGAATGAATGAATGAATGATCCAAGCTCTCAAGAGCCTAGGCCAGTGATCCCCAGGCTAACCTCCTTCATTTCCTGGCAGTGGGGACATGAGCCAAGCTCCAGGCCCCTTGGATAGTGGCAGGGCTGACGGCCGCCTAAAGCCGGCTGTCAGAAGCTTGTCTGGCCAGAGCTGCCAGCAGGGGAGACCAGCTGGCAGTGCAGGGTCCATCGTCCCAGGCCTGGAATCTGAGACGCCCTCAGAGGCCCAGCTTCTCTTTGGGCCCCCACAAACTGGCCTTTGTTCCTGGGCTAGCCAAGACCGGCAGCTTGGGCTTTCTCTCTGCCTGCGGCACCCGCGCTGAGCTGGCGAGGTAAATGGGCCAGCCTCCCCTCTGTCCATGCCCAGGACGTTGCTTCAGGACTAAATGGAGATGTAATTTTCTATACAAATCCATGACAATTTAGACGGAGTGATTGTAATTGGCTTTTCAATGGAGGTTTTGTCCAGCGCTGGTGGCTAGAACTGGGTGGCCTGTTTGAGGCAGGCTCCATTTAAATGACAATAAAGCAATAATATTGAGGACTTGTACAACGCCCAGTGTCCCTCCTGAGCACTTGGGGAGCCTCATGTTTATGGATCTGCTCCTTCCCTAGGGCTGTCTGGACAACAGGGTGCTGGGGGGTCACTGTGGCAAGGAGAGAGGTGGCTGTACCTTTGGGTTTCAGGAAATAACTGTAGAATGGCTGAGGCAGGGCCCATGTCCCCAACTATCTGTTCCCTCATTTGTTACACACCCACTAGCCAGTACCTTCCAGGGCTGAAGGCTAGTTCAGGTGTTGGGGTGCTAGTAACCTCCCAGGTAGGTCAGAGGGAGAGTCTGCCATGCCTCAGTATATCAGTGTGGCAGGCATGACCAGGCCCCAGAGAGCACAAGCCCAAGTCTGACCCTCTTGTGACTGGCTTCCCAGGGTCTATCCCTGAGTTTCCCAGCCCTGAGGTGGTGCAGTAGAAGTCCTAGAGAGGATGGAATGTGTTCAGGGCTCAGCCCAGTACCTAGCATGTGATTGCTGGTACTCACTAAGGGCTCCTGCTCAGGCAGACTGGCTGGTAACCTCAGGCAGGACATGTGACTAAATCTCTTCAAACTTTCATTGGTTTTTCTTTAAAATGGGGGATTTTAGGGGAACTGACCCCATGGGGTTCTGAAGATTAAGGCAAGGGCGTGTCCAAACACTTAGCACAGGCCAGGCTCCAAGAATGACAGCTTTCCTGACTACAGCTCCTGCCTCCAGCAGCTTCTGTGAGAACAGCACTGAGGGGACCCACAGCAAGAGGACCAAGCTGACAGGAGCCATGGTGGGGCCGGTTCTGCTGCCTGAAGACACAATGGGAAGGAGTGATCTGGAGGAGGCTGTGTGAAAGAAGGCAGTGCAGAGAAAGCGACGTTTGGCTGGACCGCTTTGCCAAGAGGAAGGGTACTTACAGTGTTACCAGGAAGGTTCTGCAGCCTGGTCACCTGTCAGTGAGGTGTGGTGGCCACCAAGACTCTGTTGAAGTGACAGTGTTCACATCACTATAGAAGGCAAGCAGGCTGGGCAAATGGCTGGTAGGTGGGAAAGCAGCTGCCATCATAGGTAGCATAAGTGAGTGAGACAATATGGAAGCCATGTCTGGAAGCCCTGTCTTTACTCCCAGTGTCACAGGCTGCCACAGAGAAATTTTAAACAGGTAGTGATATATCCAAATTCTTTCTTTCTTTCTTTCTTTCTTTCTTTCTTTCTTTCTTTCTTTCTTTCTTCCTTCCTTCCTTCCTTCCTTCCTTCTCTTCCTTCCTTCCTTCCTTCCTTCCTTCCTTCTTTCTTTCCTTCTTTGAGGGTATCACATTTTAAGTCAGAGTGACCTAGAACTCACTATGTAGCTCAGGCTGGTCTGGAACATGTAGCAATCCTGCTGCCTCAGCCTCCCAAATGACAAGTATAAGCCAACAGACTCCTTTTGGCTGCTCATAGAGAATGGGCTATGGAGAAAGGGATAAGAAAGAGAACAAGAAGGCTTTAGAGCCGTGGGTGAATCACTGGGAGAAAAGTGTCAGATCTGAGAAACACAGACACTGGGTAACTGTGGGTGGATACGAAGGCAGAAATGTGGGCTGTGGCAGGGGGTGGGCGCCAGCACCAAGGGACATGTGGCCACTGAGGTGGGAGAAGCTGTATGTAGCTAGAATACAAGCAGGGGTGGTGGGAAGGGGCGATGGAGGGCAGCCCCTCCTGCCCATGCCAGGCCAGGACTCTGGAGCTTATTCCTGAAGGCGGTGGGGCATCAATGTCAATTTTCCCCAGGCAGGAAAAGACCATGCTGAGATTTGTGGTTTGTGAAAGATCATTTTAGTGACAGGGTAGAGGGTGGGAAGTGGCAGGTAGGTGAGGCTGAAAGGAGAGAGAGAGAGAGATGGCGGTTAAAGCGGTCCTCAGAGGCCTCCAAAGCACCTAGGACATCTTCTAACTCTAAAAACAAAACCCTCTTTTCTCAGAAAGGATTACAACAAGGCCAAGTTCTCACAGCGAGTCAGTAGCAGACAAGACAAAAGCCATCACAAATAGTTTTTATCTGAACTGCCAGTCCAGAAACTACTGTGTCACCAGGAGGTGGCACTCTGATTGTCCCCATTTTCCAGATGAAGAACCAGAAGCTCTTCAAGGCTGCCACTCAGTCACACAGGGACCTACAGCCGGGACTTAATCCAGGCAGTCTGGCTCACCCTGCACAGCAGAGATCCTAAGCAGAAGGCCACAGGCCCAATGGGGGCCATGGATATATCCTAGGAGCCATGAGAGTGTATTACAACTTTAAAGTTATTGCTATTATTAAAAAGTTGAAGACGACCACAGAAGGAGAAAGCCTGAAATTAAGATCTCTTTGTGTTAGCATCCTCAGGGATCTTGTCTATCTCCGGTCATCTCAGAGCGACACCAGGTTCACAACAGCTTGAGCCTCTTCTCTGACTCCAAACAGTCAACTAGACAGCTCAGAAGGCAGGTATCCAGGGATTCTCTGGGAGACCAGAGGAAAACATGTGCTTACTCAGCAAGCACTTGGGCCTCTCTCTCCTGTGCACAGTTCCAAGCCCTCAGCACTCAGCCTGCTACACCAGGCCTTCTCCAGTGTCTCTTGCTCAAGGCACCTGGAGGGATCCTTAACTCTCCTCTCTTATTCACCCACTTCCTGCCTATTTTCATCTTTGAACTCTATCCAGTATTCAAGGGCATCCTACCATCCTTAGGAGCCAGGGAGACGCATGTGCTAACGGTTCAGGGCCAGCCTCTACACTCCTCTCTAGGTCTGTTTTGTGAAAAGGACAGGACAGAGCAGGTCACTCCATTCCCATTATCCTTCCATCCAGATTTTGGAGCTTGGCAAAAGCTCAAGTGATAAGATACTAGGTTAAAATTCTAATTCCTAGCTGGATGTGGTGGTGCATGCCCATTCCAGATCTTGAGGGCAAAGACAGGCAGATCTCTGTGAGATCAAGGCCAGCCTGGTCTACATAGTGAGTTCCAGGTCAGCTAGAGATACATAGTGAGACCCTGTCTCAAAAAAACTGTTTCTTCTTGAGTTCCCAAGCTGAAGGTATGGCTCAGAAACAAAGGCACTTGGCTAGCAAATATGATGCCTGGACCAGGACAGGTGGAACACAGTGAGAAAGTGTGGGTATCTAAAATGATGAGTTTGGCTTTCAGCACCCTGGGTCAGGTCCGAGTTTCGTAAGATGGCCCCACAATATCTTCTAGGGCCTGGCATAAAGCAAGTGCTCACAATGCTGAAAGGACTGGTGGTGAGCGATGAGCCCTTCATACCCCCGAGAGCCTGAGCATCCATTCATTCTGAAGGCCTTGGCATTCCCAGTAAAAAACAGGACACACGCTCTCCTGCCACAGCCTTCCGTCTTTGCACCAACCACCACATGGACCATGCCCTGTGTGCCAAGCACGGACCTAAGATCCGTATGCTCTCCACTGTGACCCAAGAAAGCAGCAGCAACTACTTTTTATGGCTGAGTAAACTACAGCCAGGAGAGGCTAAGTGACAAAAATGGCCAAGGTCACATAGCTCATAAGTGGCAGAGCTAGAAACCAACCCGGGCTGCCTGACCCCTGACCCCTCATTCTTCAGCATTATTCAGGTCGCTCCTCAAGAAGAAATAAGGTCTAGAGAGGGAAGACTGCTCAGGTTGCAGACGAGGACGTGCCTAGCAGGACTGCAGGTTGCAGACGAGGACGTGCCTAGCAGGACTGCAGGTTGCAGACGAGGACATGCCTAGCAGGACTGCAGCACCATGGTGTGGTCCAACTTTCACAGATAATGACACAGAGACTTGTTAATGATGAAAGCCTGGCCTTAGCTTAGGCTGTCCCACTAGCTGTATAACCTATGGTTTGCCATGAGGCTTCTTAGTTCTCTTTCATTCTGTATGTCCGACTCCCTCCATGTCTAGCTGGCGCCTTCCTGTGCCTCAATTATCTTCTACTTCCTCTCTCTGCCCGGAAGTCCTTTATCTCCTGCTGGGATTGGCTGTTGGGCTCTTTATTAAACCAATCACAGCAATATACAGTATACAAGTATCCCACAGCACCATGGCCCTTCCCTAGCTTCTGTTACGTATCTGATGTCATCTAGATCTTTGGGCTTCCAAGCTACTCTGGTGGCTCCCACAACTCCCACCTTGGAATGAAGGCAAATCTGATATTCCTACCACCACACCTGCTTGACTATGGGCCCTGCATGCAACACCACCAACATTCCAGGCAGGATGTTCCCGCTTGTGCAATAGTGGCTCCACCACTGAGTAAGACCAACAGCCTTCCAGCTGGATTTAAGGCCATTCCATAAGAGGAAGGTTAAGCCTGGTACTATAAACCAGAATAAAAACCTATGGCTGGGGATCTCGTAGGTCCCAATAGGAAAGCAACTTCTATTTTTTTTTCTAGATAGATGTGATGTGCCTGTCAAACTGCCTTCTAAACATGTGTATTTATGCCCATAGATCACTGTTATCAGACTCACTCATGACTACTGGGGAAGCTCCTGAGAACTGTTACTGTGACATGTGGCCAACTTCTTAGCCATAGTGGACACCTACAGTCACCCCCTCCAAGTCTCAGGGATAATGGCAGAAGAATGGGCCAGAAAAAGTATAAGAGCCAGACTACTCAAAACAGCTTCAGGAAGTCCCTGAAACTGACCAGATCCACTAGGCCCCTCCCTACCAGAGTCAGCAACAGGAGCTGAGAGCACCTCTCAGAAGGAAGCTGAGCTGCAAAGAAGGCTCTGACCCCAATTCAGCTGCCTGGGGGAAGCAGAAACCAGCCAGGCTGCCTTAGACCAATGGAGATACACACAAGGGCACTCCTCAACGGGTTGAGCTGCCAACAGGCTGTGTAGTGGGCTCCAGGTTCCCAGTTTGTGAGCTGTCACCCATGCTTTGGTGATGCAGCTGTCTTTGAGTCATTTCTGCTCTTACAATAACCCCTCACCCGTATTTCTGGAAGTAACCCCTATAAAACTCATTAGTTCAGCAAATCGGACTTCAGTGGTGTCTGTCCTTCTGGTCTGCTGAGGGTACTCTGTCTGGGGTTAGTAGACTATATGTGTGCTGGGTCTCCCCAGGAAAAGTTTTGTCACACAGTATCCTCCTGCCTGGAGTATCATGGCCTATTCAAAGTCACCCCTCCATGTTCCATGTTCTATTCAAATGTCCTCCTTCCTGGAAGCGCTCTCTCTCTGTCTGTCTGTCTGTCTGTCTCTCTCTCTCTCTCTCTCTCTCTCTCTCTCTCTCACACACACACACACACACACCATCAGGGAGAATCATGGCAGTTAGTGCTCTTTGTAAGACGGGGAAGCACTCACATGAGAAGGTGAGGCACCAGGAAGGGAAATGCCTTGCCCAAAGACATTGCCTGAGCAAGGACTGAACCCACTCTCACATGACTTGAAGTTAGACTTCTAGACTTCTAGGATGGGCTATGGCTCAGTGGTAGAGCACACTTACTGTGCCCACACAAACGTGATATCCAACTCTCCAGGTATTCCTGCCAATCTCATCCTTCTGTAGTTCAGAAGCAGCCAAGACCCTCTAAAGATACAAGGACTGAATGGGGGAGTGGAAAGACAAGAGTCACACAGGCCATGTGACCTTAGCTCCTTGTTAGGTATGAATTTTCTTTCTTTTTTAAAGATTCATGGATTTGTTATGTATACAGTGTTTCTGTCTCCATGTATGCCTGTACACCCCAAGAAGGCATCAGATCTCATTATACATGGTGTAAGCCACCACGTGATTGCTGGGAATTGAACTCAGGACCTCTGGAAGAACAGCCAGTGCTTTCAACCTCTGAGCCATCTCTCCAGTACCCACGGTATGGATTTTCACTCTGGCTTTCAGGATGCTTGTTTAGGTACCAAGAACACGTTTGAATGTTTGATACATGGCACCCAGAGTCATCAGTGAATGACTCACATTTTAGACACAGTTGCTGGTAGTGACAGCTGGTGCCCCATGTCAGTGGAGGGAAATATGGCATCCTGGACCCAGTAATTCTACTTCTTACTATACACACCTGTGTGGGATGAACATCTATATTCAAGATGTTCACTAAAGTCTTGTGAAAGCAAAGTACTGGAAGGATTCTGAATGTCTATCAACAGAAAATGGGGTAAATAAATTATAGTATGTCCATAAAAGTGAGTATTATACAGAAATAAAAAAGAATGAGAATGTCCTTTTATGCTCTTACTTGCTCTTGTGCCAACAGTGCATAGATCTAGTGCTTAGGAGAAAAACAACCTGAAGAATGTAGGGACTGAAACTCTTAGATGAAAACATAAAGGAACCTATGACCTTGGATTAGGTAATGGTTCTTGGATGCTGACACAGAAAGTATAAGCAATAGGAAAAATCAGACAAATTGAACGTCTTCAACATGTGAAACTTTTGTGTTTCAGTAGACACTGCCAAGAAAATAAAAGGTAGGACTCAGGAGGATGAGACAGGAACTCACAAGTTTAAGGCTAGTCTGAGTGATGTATTAAGACTACTGAACTATGGTGGTGGCACACACCTTTAATCCCAGCACTCAGGGGGCAGAGACACGTGGATCTCTGAGTTCAAGGCCAGCCTGGTCTACAAAGTGAGTTACAAGACACCCTGGGCTACAAAAAGAAACCCTGTCTTGAAAAACAAAAACAAAAGCAAAAAAACCCAAGACTCTCCTGAGAGAAACATGTACACGCACACACTGGGAGGGGGGACTGAATCCTGTCCTTGGATTGCAGGCCTATAACCCTAGCTACTCAGGAGACCAAGGCAAGAGGATCATAAGTCAACACCTACCTGGTGGGGTTGGCAGGATGACTCAGGTGGTAAAGGCACCTGCTCGCCAGACTAATGACCTCAATTGAATCCACAGAACCCACATGAGAACCAACTCCCACAAGTTGTCCCCGTGTTCCCATCCACACCTACACAAAATAAATAATTTTTTTAAAAAAAAAGGACAGTTTTTTTGAATCTGCCTGAGAAACTTAGTGAAATCCTGACTTTTAAAAAAGAAAAGTAAAACACCCAGCTGAGGATGAACCTCTGTGACTCAGCGGCAGAATACTTGCCTAACATGCACGGGGCCCCAGTTCAATCCACAGCATGGAAAATAGGAGAAGGGACGGGAGAAGGAGGAAGGAAGACAAGAACGAAGGAAGGACAGGAGAACTCACAAACCTGAAGTAAATATTCATAAATAGTTCATGTGAGGGGGACGTCTATCTACCATGTGGAAATGCTCTCACAATTCAATAGTCAGACAACACATTTTTTTATGAGCAGAAGATTTGAGTAGACCTTTCCAAGTCTACAAATGACCAATAAGCAAGATGATTAACATCATCAGCTACTGGGACATGAGACATCAAAACCACAGTAAGGGGACTGAGGAAATAGCTCAGCAGTTAAGAGCACTGGCTTAACAGAGGTCCTGAGTTCAATTCCCTGCAACCACATGCGGCTCACAACCATCTATCTAGAGATCTGGTGCTCTCTCTGGCATGCAGGCAGAACACTGTATACACAATAAATAAATAATAAATTAATTTTTAAAAAAACGCAGCACGATATCTCACTCCTGCTAGGATGGTCTAGTCCAAATGACAAAGAATACTAAGTGTTCTAATACTAACTGTTGCCACCAAAAGTTCCCTCTAGAGAGCCTGGAGACCAAAGCGGAGGCTCAGAGAGGGCAAGCAAGTGGTGCAAAGCCACACAGCCAGAGGTAGGTGCATCTCTGAATCTCAGTTCTAGCCTGCTCCCATGCCTTGGGGCCTCAGCTACAGCATCTGCCAACAGACATGCTCTGAGCCCTGGGGGAAATTACTACTCCCCTTCCCCACTCAACAAGCCCACTCAACAAGTCTGAGCTGAACAGAGGAGGGCTCCTCAGGAATTCACCTCAGGTCAGCAGAGGTCCCAGGGCACAGGGAGCAGTAGGCCACCAAAGGTCATGCAGCAGGTGCACAGTGAAGCCAGAAATGGAAGACACAGAGTCCAAGTCCTCACCCTCACCCCAGGGTCAGATGTACAACCGTTCGGAAACTCAGGCTACAATCTTCAATCTTCCCGTACACTGCGGAGTACGGGAGATCACATGACGCAGTAGCCCACCTTCAAATGAGGCCACATGATCTCGGGGAAGGGGCGGCACCTCTCTGGACCATTTCTGCGGCTGTAACATGGGGTTAATAGTGTCTACCTGGTAAAGAAGGGGTTAAGTGCTAAATGAAACAAGCTGTCCACTACACAAGTGGGGTCACCTCCCAAACCCACTCCTGAGATCAGGGTCGTCTGTGCGCCACAGACTGGACTCCTGGCAGCTGCCCTGCTCTCCTGGTCGACTCTGGGGTGTGCGAAGGGACCGAGTGTACAAAAGCCCCAGGTGCTCTAGTACTCTGGATATGACTCCTGCTGACATCACCAAGGCAGGCCCCTTATTTTACTGCTGGAGAAAATGAGGTATGGAGCTAAAGTGACCAAGAGCCAAGGTCATACAGAGCGAGCTCCAAGACACCCCAGCCCATCATCCTGCACTGCCCATCCCCCACAGCCCAGGTGGGGCATCCATCTACACTCAAGCCCTCCATGAACCCTCAAGAAGCCACATGGGCAGGTGGAGGCTCCAGGGGGTTATGACCCCTTCTTCAGCCTCTGATGCGGAAGGGTCAGCGATGCCAGGCCAGGCCAGGCCTCAAAGGCTGCAGCATGGAGTCTGGGCTTTGTCCTAAGAGCCCCTGGAGAGCCACTGAAGGGTTTCAGGCTAGGCACTGATGTGGTCTGATTTATGTTCCAGAAGATTGCTCTGGCCGCTGGCAGAGTGGGGTTAGAAAGTAGAGAGAGCCTGCCGGCTGACGTAGAGGGCTAGGCTGCTGAGACTCAGGGCTGGGACCCAGCTTAGAGCCAATGTCTAAGAACTGGTCAGAGGGCAGGTCAGCTGCCTGCAAACAGAAACAGTGCATTCCTCCTCGGATGGTGAGTCCCCCACCTCCAAACATGTAGAAAGCAAGACTGACCACATCCCAGAGCCACCTCAGGGAACTTCGTGGGCAAGACTACACTGCCAAGACTGAAGACCGCTGCCTCCAAGAAGTCTTCCTGGGCCTTAAGGTCAGGTCTGCAGCCCTTACGGCACTCCATTAGATTAGCCTGGGTAATTAGGGCCCAGATTTCCTCATTCACATGAAGGGTAAGCCTACTTGGCTCTTGATTCCACTGTAAAGCAACGAGCCTGGCACACAATAGGAGCTACTATAATACGTCCTTCCCGCTTTCTTTCTTCCTTAAGACAGGGTCTTACGATAGCTCAAGCTGACCAAGAATTCACTCTGCAGGCCAAGCTGGCTTTGAGCTCATGGCAATCTATGAGTTCTGCTCCTGAGTGCTGAGATTACAGGTGGGAGCCACCACACCTGGCCTCTTCCCTTCCTTTTCCTTCTTGTCAACACTAGGACTTTCCTCTGGCATCCTCAGTGCCCATCTGGAATGGTGATACACAGTAGGTAGACAGTTCTGGATTGAAATCTTCTCGGGGCAAAGCTCTGATACACAGGAAGAACTCAGCTCCACAGCAAGGGCAGAGCTGAGGACAGAGACGACAGTAGCAGTCTGAGGGCCCGCTCCCTCCTCGGCACTCGAACACAGAGCTAGAAGTAACTGCTTCCATTCACCCTGTAGACCACAGAAGGTGTCCAGAAAGGCAGCAGTACTAGCCCCACAGCTGTCAAACAGTACAGCACCAAGCCAGGCACGATACCAGCCTGTAATCTCAGGCGGCTCTGACAGGAAAGCTGGGAGTCCAAGACCAGCCTAGGCTACATAGCAAGACCCTGTCTCAAAACAAATCAAGAGGGGCTGGAGAGATGGCTCAGCGGTTAAGAGCACTGACTACTCTTCCAGAGGACCCAGGTTCAATTCCCAGCACCTACAAGGCAGCTCACAACTGTCTGTAACTCCAGGATCCAACTCCATGATCTATAACACCCTCACACAGACATACATGCAGGCAAAACACCAATGCACATAAGAATAAAAACAAGAAAACAATGAAGTGGAGGGTAGAAGACAGAAAAGAGACAGAGAAGGGAAAGGGGGAGAGAGAGAGTAGGGGAGGGAGGAAGGTAAATAGAGGGGGGAAGAGAAAGGGAGAAAGAGGAGAGGAAGGGAGGGAAAGGGAGAGAGAAAACATGTGTGAGCTCGCAGGCCATCAGACCTCGGGGCCAGATTATAGCCCAGTTCAAGGGCTGCCCCCTCTCCTGGAACATAGGAGGTACCAACACATGTCTGTGACTGGCCCCAGAAGGACAAGGTCACCCCCAAGGTGATTTTAGCCACCAGAGTGGGCCAGGCTGTCCCAGGGGGCCACTGCCAGCCCAGGCCTTGCCGTCCACAAGGCCTCCCTGAGCAGCCAGCAGCCTGGCAGCATGATCCGCCCTAGGGGACCCAGCCTCTCCTGACTGCAGGGCCTAGACAAAGGCCGGTGGCGTGCCAGGCCCCCTGGCCCCTGGGCCGCCTCCTTCTTCTCCTCTTTTCTCTCCAGGGCACTGGCAGAGGTTATTTCCACAAAGGAAGTGGAGGGAAGAGTGAGAGCTGGGGCTGGGCAGAAGGGCAGAGGCTGGAACGGGCACAATGACTGGGCAGGTTAATGGGGGTGGGGGTGGGGGGCGGGGAGCAGTGCAGGCCTGCAGAATGGAGTGGTCCAGGCACAAGGTAGGTGGGAGGACTGGCAAGGGCAGCCTGGCAGGTCCTAGGTGGGCACCCAGTGTGCAGCAACCGAGGTCTGCTGAGTAAGGACCACTTGGACCCAGAGTGCTGCCAGGGTGGGGCCCAGCTGTGCAGCCCCTAATCCTGCCCTAACCCTGCCAGTTATAAATGGGCTTCAGATCCACACTGAGAGGACGCGGTACCAACACACCTTCAGATCGTCTGTCCAGCTGAGTCAGGAGAAAGCCCGGGCTCGAAGGGACTTGCCTAGGTCCTACCACTTAAAAGTGGGGCACACATTGTCTCTTTGACTGCAACGAACACTTCGATTCCCTGCCACCTTTCCCTCCCTCTCTTCCTCCCTTCCTTTTTCTGAGACAGGCTCTCGCTGGATAGGCCAGACTTATCGCAAACTCATGACCTCATGATCCTCCTGCCCTAATCTCCCAACCACTAGGATTACACACTAGGTGTGTGCCACCATGCCCAGTACCATGGCTTCTCTATAAGTAATGAATTAAGAATAAACACTCATATTTGTAGGGTACTCACTCTGTGCTGGGCACTAAGCCCAGGGCATTGCTCACCTAATTTCTACAACAACCTCACAAGGTAAGAACTATCATGTCCACTTCACAGATGAGGAAACTGAGGCCCATGAAGACCGGGGAACACACCAAAGAACAAACAGCCGAATCGTGGTCTGGAGCCAGCATGTAAGTGACTGACTGTCCTATCCCACAGGCTAGCGACCTGACTGGGAGAGGCCCTGTGTGCTCCAGGCTAGGTATCCAATAGTACTTGGCCAGCAGAGGCCATGCCACATTGTGCTTCCTAGAACAAGCCCTGCCAGAGGGCCTCCCATGCTCAGCAGGGCCGTGCTTGGGGGCCATGGGATGTGTGTGCCTGGGCTGCGGGGCCGGCAGCCGGAGCTCCCTCGCCAGCAGAGCTACCGCATGACGGATGTGCCCGCCACCGCGGGGAGCCCAGGGTAGAGCAGTTGCCTGGAAACAGACTGCTCTCGCGGCCCACACTCAGACCTTTGTCACCATCTCAAGGACCTTTTTTTTTTTCACTCCTCCTCCTTCCTCACTGGAGCCAGACCCTGTGTGCAGGTGAGAAACTGCAGCCAATGCCGCCAGCAGCACCTGTCACTGGGGATCTGGGAACCCATGGCCCCAGGAGGGGAAGAGAGAGGAGATTCTGGGAGAGAGGAGGGGAGGGGAGGGGGGCGCTCCGTGGAGGCCCAGCCAGGCTGTGGAAAATCCTGCTGGGACACTTCTCTCCCTGGCTGTATCGTGCCCTCCATCACCCCGGCTGCCCCGAAGGACTAAGCCTAGACCTTTCTCTTAGTGGCAATACTGGAAGCATCTGCCTAGAGGGTGGGGCCCAAGGATCTACCCAGGGCCAGACCTCCCATAGCTAGGGGACAGGTGCGTCGCCCTAGCATGAAGGCACTAATTGGCTCTTGGGCTGGTGGGTCTTGAAAGGGGATTAACTGGGCCCAAGGGAACAGCCGAGGGGCTGGGCCACGCCCCAGCCAAGCTTGAGGACAAGACTACCAAAGGGTGAGCAGCAAGGATCTTGGGGTCAGAATAGCCTACATTCAAATCCCAGCTATGTCTCCTGAGGAAATCTTTTGTCTCTGTCTCCTCTTCAGCGAATGCCACAGGGCTCCTGGACACAGGCATAAGGATGCTGTTCTAATCCCCAAAACACTCAGGGAGACAGGAAGCCCACACCCACTCACTGGATAAAAACAGACACTGGGGCTGGAGAGATGGTTCAGCGGTTAAGAGCACCAGCTGCTCTTCCAGAGGACCTGGGTTCAATTCCCAGCACCCATCTGACAGCTCCCAACTGTCAGTAACTCCAGCTCCAGGGGATCCAATACTCACACACAGACATACATACAAGCAAAACACCAGTAAAATAAACAAAAAAAAACAATAAATAATTTATATAAAAAAAAAAACAGAAACTGAGGCAACCTCAGGCTCGCCTTACCCAGGTCAGACACCAGGGAGGGGGAGGAGTGCGTGCCTCTGCACGCAGGACTGTGGACCCACTCTGACAATCGGATGCCAAGCCATGTGCCTTGAGCCTTCTGTGCCTCCCCAGTGCCAAGATAAAATACAGACTAACGGCTGGAGATGTGGCTCAATGGTTGAACACTTGCCTCGCATGCAGAAGGGCCTGGGTTCCACTCCCAGCAGCAGAGTGTGCTGGCTGTGGGTGGAGCTTTGAGGTCTCTGCACAGCCTGTCACCCTTGTTGGGGACAATTACCCTCTGCTTAGCTTCTTGATGAGCCTCAGGCCTGAGGCTCACCCTTCCAGAAAGTCTTTCCAGATCAAGCTGGGGACTCCTTCAACTATTCCTCATGACCCTCAATGCCCAAGAGCGTCCTGAAGCTTCAGGGCCAGCAGGGAGAACCAGCCTGGCCTGGCCTTGGGGACCAAAGGCAGGACTCATCTCCTGGTCTTAGACTTCACTCATCCTCCACAACTCCCAGGCTGGTACCCTCTGCCCTACGTGCTCAGCCTCACTTGGCCCTGCATGTAGCCTATCACTTGTACCTCTACTCCTTTGCTCTTGAGACACCCCACATGCCCCCACAAGGCTGAGGGTCTCCTGTCTCTGCTGGGTACAGATCAAACCCCTCCTAGGCCTTTTCCTGAATCACCAGTGCCCTCTTGCCACCCACTCTTCCTGAAATGGTTCTGGTCCTGCCCTCACTCAATACCAGCTGGATCTTACTTACCCCAGTGCATGGCCCCACATCTCAAGAAGAGTAAAGGAAGGCCTGGGCTTGCAGAAACGAAGTCCTGCTGTTGCCCCAGGGATTGAGGCCTCATTGGGCTCCTCTTTCTGCCTGTGCCACCAACATGGCATGACAGGGCCAAGGGCAGTCACTGAGCCTGCATTCTTTGCGTTCCCTCACCTGAGTTAAAACAAGCCCCAGGCGGTGGCGGTGGCAACGAAGACGTAGCAGTAACAATATCTGCCATTATTTAGGTACCAGCCTCCCAACCTCACATAATCCCCACATCAAGGATGGTGAAACCCTGCCAGAGAGGCAAAATGACTTATCTAAGGGCACACAGCTTAAAAGCCAGAGCACCAAGACCGAAGCCCAGGAGAGAAAAGCTGTACCACCCTGGGGTCCAGGGTTGCCTGGTCTCTGCCAAGCTAATGCCAACTCCCAGGCGTTAGTAGCCCCAGTTCTGACCGCTAGGCTCCAACCTTGTCTCGGGTGGCCGCCCACTAATTAGCCAGGTGGCTTCTGCGGAGCAATTCTCCCAGGAAAGGCTGAGCGAGGAGCAAGAAAGGTAATTGCTAATTTGCACGAGAGGAGACAAAGGGGACAAAGACGCCCTTGGAGCAGCTAGCTTCTCATCCACAAGGACCTGTCCCCAGCCAGGCCCGGCCTTCGGGCCTCTGCAGCATCTGCACACAGCTCCACACCTCTAAAGGGAGGGTCAGGGAGGAGGACTGAACAATGGAAACGGCCATCTCCCACCATGTCCCACCAGTCCTCTCTTGGTGCCTTGCTCATGGGACCTCACCGACGCTCACTGAGTGGCTGTTGCTGGCAGCCCACGGCAGGTGAGAAACTGAAGGGGACATGATGGAGTGGGCCAAAGCCCCAGCTAGGAAGCCAAGAAACCAGACTGGAATTCAGTCAGCTCACTCCGTGTGTTTTCTGGGCTCCAAGAGTGCCTGGCTCAGGTCTCCTACCATGCAGCTGTCCACATGAGGACAGAAGCTACACACTCTGGGGTGACAGGGGGTGGGGGAGCCGAGTTGGCTCACACCAGTGACCCCGGCCCTCAGGAGACTGAGGAGGAGGATGACAAGCTGGAATTTGGCATGAGACCTAGGATGCCCAGCTCTGCCTCTTATGTTTCAAGACCCATTCTTCACACTTATGTGCCTCAGTTTCTTCATCTACAAAATGGGTCCAGAAAAATGAAGTTACTGGTGTGCCGGGGAAAGGCTGTCTGGGTCCTTCATGATACAAGTCAAAGTGGGCTCCCTGGCCTTTCCTTCGCGGGAACCAGGCTGTCTGCTGTCCCCTACAAGGCTAGTGCATAGTTGGGTGAGATCAGTGACCAGAAGTCTGGAAGGCCAGAAAGTGGGGTCAAGAGAGAAAGGGGTTCACCTGTGGGTACCAGGGACTTGGGATCGCACAGGCCTGCTCCAGGTCCTGGCTTCCTCTGCTGTGATGGTCCCTCGTGAGGCTGTCCTGAGGTTCAGAGATGTTGATGGAGCGGCTATCTTTGGGGGCACTATGGCTGAACAACTTGGAGATCCCACTCCTTTCCCTGGATGGACACACAGGCCAAGCGGACAGTCATACGAAGCCCTCCTTCCTCTTCTCCTGGACCTGGCCCCACGCTTCTTGCCCCGTGGTCCTGGCCTTTCACCAGCATCACCACAGTCCTGCTGACCATGCCTTGCAAAACCTGCTCTGGACCACAAGTCTGAGTGGCTGTTACTGTACATGGCGGGGGTGAAGGATGTCATGTGCAGCTGGCCTGCGTGTGCCAAGGGGACCTGTGCACTCATGACCGCAGATGGGTACCCAATAGGCCCCGTGCACCTGTCCTGCTGCTCACTCTGACCACGGGCAACTCACTCATGCCATCCAGACATCGGTTTCTCTCTCCTGAGGTGGGCTATTACTTCTTCTCCCCGTCTCCCTCGTGACACTCTTAGAGACCCATGTAACAAGGTAAGTTTGCAAAGTAGGAGAATACTTCAAACCACGCAGAAGATCAGCCTCTACGTTTTGGTTTTTTGTTTTTGTTGTGTTTTTTTTTTTTCTGAGACAGGTTTCTCTGTGTAACCTTGGCTGTCCTGGAACTCGCTCTGTAGACCAGGCTGGCCTCAAACTCACAGAAATCCCCCTGCATCTGCTTCCCATGTACTGGAGTTAAAGGCATGGGCCACCACCACCTGGACAGCCTCTAGTTTTAAACATTGACTGAGCTCACCTTACTGCTAGGGCTAAGACTGGACTCTTACATGCTTTCTGGAGGAGTCTCTGTAATTGCACTGCCATTCTGATCCGCACGCACCCTGTCCTGAGGACACTGATGCTAACAGAAGAATTTGCCGAAAGCCACACTGAAAAGTGGTAGACCCATAATTCAAATCCAGGGCCAGGTAGGAAAGAGTCACTCCAGCGAGGAGTTGAGATGACAGCACTCCCTCCGAGTCTCTACAGGTCACAAAACCCACTCCAAAGGTTCAAGAAGCAGCCCCTCCCCCTCTTGTCCAGCTCCATCTAGGAATGGGCTACAAAGTACAAATCATTTGGTTCTGATACTTTCAGAATCCTGAAAGGTAAAAGCTAATTTTTTGGACAGGCATAATGACACATGCCGTTAATCCCAGCACTCAGGAGGCAGAGGTAGGCGGATCTCTGTGAGTTCAAGGCCAGCCTGGTCTACAGAGTGAGTTCTAGGACAGCCAGGCCTGCATAGTGAGACCCTGTCTCCAAAATAAATAATTAAGTAAATAAATACAAATATCTAGTCCTTTTGATTTCTCAATACCAAGGTAGCAGGAGTTCCTCACCGGTCCGCAAACACATCCCTGCCTCAGGGTCCTTGTGCTTTCTCTTCCTCATCCCTACACAGCTTACTTCTGGGCGTCCTCCAGGGCCTTGCCTTGCTCAGCCGTCATTATGAGAAGCCATCTCTGATACTCTTTAGGATTCCCTCTGCTCTTCCCTCTCTGCCATTTGCCAGCCCCTGACAAGTCAGGCATTTCCCTTCTTTCTTGTGCGGTGTCAGTCCCAACAGGTGACAGTTCTCTGAGGGCATGGGTGTTCTTTTTCTTTTCATTTTTTTATTACAGTCGTTTATATATGGGGGCACACTGCCCGGTGCACATGTGGAGGTTAGGGGACAGTCAGTTATATATGGGGGCACACACGTCATGGTGCACATGTGCAGGTTAGGGGACAGTCAGTTATATATGGGGGCACACATGTCATGGTGCACATGTGCAGGTGAGGGGACAGTTTATATATGAGGGCACACATTTCACGGTGCACATGTGCAGGTTAGGGACAACTCTAAGGAGTCAGTTCTCTCCATACAGCACAGGAGTCCAGAGAGCAGGCTCAGGTTGTTGGGGTTGGGCAGCAAGGATCTTTACCTGCTGCACCATCTTATCCGCCCCTGGCGATTGTCCTTTGCATTTCCACTGTGCTGTACCTGGGTACAAGCGAGCATAACTGAGGCCCGGAGTGGAAGTGGGGTATGACTTGGGACACCCAAGAAGCATTCAAGCCACCTTTGCATCTTGGCCTTCTGCCTTACCCGTTCCTTCCTTTCACGAAACTTCACGGGACCAGCTTGGATTTGTAAGCACAGAGAGCAGACGGCCTGGGTCCCTCCCTCCTGAGTACAGTCTCCCCTGCAGAGGGCCTGTGCAAAGTAATCAGCAAGGTGGGTAGTGCGTGTGTGTCGTTCCAGAGCCCCTAGTCCCTGCTGCCATGCCCACTCCAGATCCCAGAAGTGGGTGAAACACAGAATCTTCTCTTTTCTACCTCCCGAGAAGCCATCGTCTGGGGAAAGGGAAACTCCTTAACTCGCAAGTGGTTTCTCAGGGGGCAGCTCTACCCTTCCAGACAAGGTGTATGGGGAAGACAAACCAACACAAACCCTGCTTGGGCAAGTTGGACTCAGGCACTTTCCCCCGTGCTGGTCCCAGGAAGCAAGAAAGGGATCTGAGGAGGCAGAGGAGGTGGCTGTGTTGAGACTGGCACGCAGCCATGGCTGAAGTAGTTGCTGGTCAAGCAGCCTGCCTGAGCTCACATCCGGCTCACAGGGGCGTTGGCAAGTTGTGTAAGATCTCCATGCCATGCAGTACTGGTGCAGAAGCCAATGTGCAAATGCACAGGCCAGGCCAGGCCATGAGTGCGCACGGAATCGTGAGCTGACATAGTACTAACCTCCTGTCATCACCACAGTCATTGTCATTATCACCACCACCACCACCATGCTTATAACCCACCACCCCATGATCATCACCGCCATCATTACCCGCGTCATCACAACCACAATCATCACCGTAACGGCCACCTCATCACCAGCACCATCATCGTCACCACTATCACCACCAGCATCATCACCATAACTACCACATCATCACCACCAGCATCATCACCATAACTACCACATCATCATCCGTACCATCATCATCACCACTATCACCACCAGCATCATCACCATAACTACCACCTCATCACCAGCACCATCACATTGCTACCTCCATCATCACCACCAGCCCCCAGCATTATCACCACCACCATCACCACCACTGTATCACCATCACCATTATCACCATCATCATAATCATCAGCACCACTACAGCATCACCATTAATATCACCACCAGCATCCTAACCATCACCTCAGCACTTCCACATTGCCATTACTACCACAATCCCTATCGTCACCACTGTACCATCACCACCTGTACCAATTGCAGTACCACTAACACCACCATTTTAACTATGTAGCATCTATTTACCACAATGTATCCTGAACTCTAGCAGGGCGGAAGCCATACCTGTGGGGCTCCACGCTACATCCCCGGAGGCCCCTCTAAGTAGCTAAATGAATACAGGATGAGTGGTGGTGAAGAGGACGCAGCAAGGACAGTGAGCGCTACTGAGGAGAAGTGACAAGAACCCGGATGCGGTGCTAGGAAAGGCCCCTCATTCCTTGCACCTCCATTGTTCTACTTCCCAGAAAAGGGAGGCTCCAGATGGGGCAGCCTGTGGGCACTGAAGATAGTTTACAGAAGTGGCCACCATTACATCGGGATAAGGATGACTGCCTAGCTCCCCAGCCTTCGTATTCTTGGAGGAAGGAGATCAAGTCTGTGCTGTGCCCCTCCTCACTCCCACGCTCTGGTGGTGAACGAGTGGCCTAGTCCTGATGTCTGTACTGGATGCTTTGAGGGTGTGTTTTTTTTTTGTTTGTTTGTTTTTTGTTTGGTTCAGTTCAGTTTTTTGAGACAGGGTTTCTCTGTGGCTTTGGAGCCTGTCCTAGAACTTGCTCTGTAGACCAGGCTGGCCTCAAACTCACAGAGATCCGCTGTCTCTGCCTCCAGAGCGCTGGGATTAAAGGTGTGCCCCACCACCACCTGGCTTGAGAGTGTGTTTCAAGAAAGCACCATGTAATGTACTCAAACTGCCTCACACTCACCCCTCAAGTACTGGATTTATAAATGGGGACCACCACGCCCAGCAGCCGGGTGCCCCTCACTGGTGGCTTCCATGTTAAGTCTTCATTTTTTAAAGAAACTGCAACAGCTGCTCAGTGCAGAGGCACGAGGCAGGTCCTGGGCCAGAAGCCCTCGTCTGCATCAGACAGCTGTGCACACAAACATCTGTCACCACGTTTGCTAGACAGAGGAGGAAACGGAAGATTGGACTGGTCTGTTCATTCCCCACAGTTGCCTGGCCACTCAGGAGCACTGCGGTGGGGTCCTTCACTGTGCTGGGATCCACAGAAGGCAGCAACATTCCTCCCATGGGCAAGGGCCTGCCAGCCAGGTCCTCAGTGAGAAACCACAGCCCTCCATCACACCTGAGGTGTTTCCTGAGCTCCCACAACAAAGTAGCGCCGCCTCCTCCACAAAGCCCAGGGCAGGAGCTGTATAGGTTTTTCAAGAAGTGTGGGGTTGAGGAGCAGGGAAGGCCAGACACCCCACCACCGGAGCCTGGCCACAGATCCTTCTTTAGCCCTGTCTCCTCCATCACCTCAAGTACCCTGTCTAGGGACAGAGGATCTGTCCACACGCCCTGGATGAAGCAGTGGGGTCCTGGGGTCACCAGCAACCAGGAAACCCTTTACACAGAAGCCTGCTGCAAGATCTGGAGCTATGGGGCTGACCTCAGGCTGACCCCTCCCCTTGCCTCTTTCCCAGTGTTGGGGGGCATAATAATGCCAACAATAGCAGTGGTGGGGGCAGTGGTGGTGGCAATGAGTCCACACCCAGACCCCAACCCCATGCCCAAGTTAAAGCCCTCCACTCTCACTGAAGCAGGTCGTGTAATTCATCCCACGCTGTTCACATATGGAAACTGAAACAGAGAAGTTAAGCTAGTTGCCCAGGTCACACAGCAAATAAATGGTGAGCTCAGGATCCAAACTTGACAGCCTGGCTCAGGAGTCCAGCGGAAGGACAAGGCTGTTCACTCAAGGACTGGAGAGCTTGGGGCAGGGGCAGGAGCTGGCCACTGGGGGTTGCTGCTGAGTTACTGCTGCCTTAAACCATACACACAGATTCCCTGTAAGCAAGCCTGTCCCAAGCACCTTCATCCACAGGGTCCTAGCTCCACTAGGAGGGCCCCGGCCCCTCCTTCCTTCCCCAGTTCCAGAATCACTGGTTCACAGCAGCTTCCCCACCCCACCTGCCCGCCATCTCTCCCTGATTCATGGCACCCCTCACCCCACCCTCAGCCCCAGTGCAGTCCAGACCGTACTGAACTGAAACTGGCACCAGGCTCTCCCACTGGGCTGATGGGAAAGGCAATGTGGCCCAGAGTTAGCATCCTGCCATATGGATTCACTGCCCTGTTCATCCTTGCAAGAGCCAATCTCTGAGCCTACACAGCACCCCTGCAGTCCTGTGGGCTTCAGTCCAGCTGTCAAAGGGACGGGCAAGGTGGGGAGCCAAAGCGGGACTTCATCACTGGTTCCCAGTCCCTGCTCTGCCTCTCACAGCTGGGAAGCCTTGACACATGGACTTGGCCTCTCCGAGCAGTGTGAGGACAGAAAAGACAGACAGTCACATAAGCCCCAGCACACCTAAGGTCCCTGGCACAGAACCCGGTACTTACTTCCAGGTACTCAGCAAACACAGGTTGTGCCGTCAGGGTCACTGTTTTCACTCTGGAGGTGTGCAGGGGGCCCTGACCCTACACACCCTAACCACCCTTAACTGTCCCTTCAGTCCCAAGAGAGCTTTAACATCATTGCTCTTCCATTTTGCAGATGTGGATATGGAGACCTGAAGAAGTTGCTTGTAAGGTTTTACAGTCAGTAAGGGAACAAGGATTTGAATCTGAGGCCCCCAGACTCCAGGGAGCACACACACAGAAATTCTTTTGGAGGAGGCGGGGTGTTTCCAGACAGAATTTCTCTATGTAGAGCCCTGGCTGTCCTAGAACCCATTATGTAGACCAGGCTGGCCTTGAACTCAGAGATCTGCTGCCTCTGTCTCTTGAGTGCTGGGATTAAAATCGTGTGCCACCCCACCTGAGATACACACAGCTCTTAATGGGCAGTCTGGACTCCAAGAAGCTGGCTGGGTTCCTTCTCCTGCCTCCTGAAAGCCTCCCAAGTAGCTCACCCCTCCATGACTCAGTGACTGAGTCTCAGGTCCCATTCAATCCTGGAGGCTGATGTCCTCTTCCTGGAAGCCTCCTCCCCGCCAAGCCTGTGTCCCTGTACCCACGCCCCCCTCACTCTTCTCACCTTGGCCCATGGCTTCTTTGACCCCCGACCCCCAGAGTTTCCTGCAGCTGCTGTCGACTACAGCTCAGGTACAACAGCAAACCCTCTTGATTTCAGGGCTGAGCACTTTGGTGGGAGTCCCCCCTGCTGCCCACAGCTTTACCACACAAGACCACTGGGCTCACAGAACTGAAACCTGGCTAGAAGGGAGGCAGGGACTTTCTCAAGGTCGTTGAGTGTTAGCTGAGAGCAGTGCAGCTAACTGTGTAGTGCAGGCAGGCACTGTGGCCCCTGTGGCTCAGTGGTTATTCATTCCATCAGAGCCCTGAGAGCAGCTCAGTTACTGAGGACAAGGCTAGGGTAGAAGCCCTCCCTACAGAGCGGCCTGGAGCCTACAGGGAGATGAATGGAATTCAGAGCTATTTCTACTCCATTTTATTTTTACTCCTTAAACTTACTTTCTGGTTGGGGCTGAAGAGATGTCTCAGTGTTTAAGAATACGTGCTGGTTTTGCAGGGGACCTGGGTTCAGTTCTCAGCACCGGCGTGATGCCGCTCACAAGTACCTATAACTGCAATTTGGAAGGATCCAGCACTCTCTGGTCCCCATGGGCAACCGTATGCATATGGCACATATAAACCCATGCAGGCACACATACACACAGATGAGTAAATATTTGTGGCTCTGAGGATGGAACCGAGGCCCTTGTTCATGCTAAGATCACAACCACTGAGCTACACCGCCAGCCCCGTTGTTCCATGTGATAAATGAGGAAACTGGGGGTTAGAAAGGATGTGTTCAAGACCACAAGGTAGTAAATGGCAGAGCTCCCTGGCTCAGACCAGCCCCCTAACTCCAACTCCCCAGTGCTCCACATACATGCAGAGAGCCTCAGCATCAACCTGAAGGGCTGGAGGGTACAGCATGCACAGGCCCTGGGTTCTAACACCATCACCAAAACAATACCACCCATAACCCTTGACTCCCCCAGGCCTCTCAACCCAGAGTTTGGAGAAGCTCCAGGTCCCTAGAGCCACTGACTGAGCTCCAGGAGCCTCTTCCCCCATCCAGCCTTCCTGCTGCCCCAGAGGCTGACAGTGACCTGCCTTGGGGATCTTTGCAGGAGCCTCCCACTTCCCCAGGTGCCTGAGATGGAGCAACAGCCCCTACTCTAACCAGTCTAGCAAACTGAGCTTCACACCACCATCCCACCAAACCGTCGTGTACAGACTGTATCAGCACAAAGGGCCAGGGTCGGAACAGACAAACCATTTACTCAATGTCACAGAGTCACTGGCGGGGCTCTAACACTTGTCCTGCAGCCCTCTGGTCTTCCCTGGGCTCTAGCCCAGTCATGAGTACCAAGTGTCTGTGTGGATCTCGTCACATACCCATGAGAAAGTCAACCCACTATGTAACGCATTTAACTCAATTCTTTCCTTAATTTTCCCACCAACCCCGAAGAACTGCCATCAGACCCCCTTTTCTGATTAAAAAACAAAACAAAACAAAAAACCAAAAAATCAGAAGTCGCTAGTGGCTACCTAGCTGGGTGCCCAGCACAGACTGTGCCTTGGTTTGCTAACCTGCAGAATGGGGTCACAACAACCTCTCGAGCTGGTTGAGGATTGTTCAAGACTGGGGAAGCTAGGAGCCAGTCCATGGATGGATCTCACGTTTTCTCGCTCACCCTCACCCCATAGGCCTGGCCTGGTGAGGGAAGGCTCCATGTCTATTAGAACATTTGCTCAATCCTCAGACGCTGAGAAACGCTGAGTCATTCACCCAAGCAGAGGCCTTCCAGGAGTAGGGGATGATGGGTCCCAACTCAGCAGGAAAGTTCCAGGCAGTCCAGGGTTCCTGTGCTCATGGTGGCTCCTGAGTTGGCCACTGAGGCCTGAGTCACTAGGGCTCCCTATTGGCCTCCTCCTGCCACCCTAGGGCTTGTGGACAGTTCCTAGATTCTACTTACTAGAGTCTGCTCAAGAATGCCCTGCCACACCCCTGCCACTCCCCCACACCCCTGTAGTCCTCACACCCCTGTCACCCCCCCCACACCCCTGCCATCCCACACACCCTTCACACCCGGCCACCTACAAGCCTCAGCCAGATCCGCTAGCACCTACACATCTCCCGGCTTCCGGGATGCCTCTCTTCCCATCTCATCCCCACATGTCACCCTATCTCAGCTGCTGTCCCATCTCCTGTAAAGAGAGTCTCCAGACCTGCACCCTCCCATGGTTGTTTCTCTGACTGAACCCCTTTTTCCTTCTCCAGAGCCTATAACTCCATGACTCCAAGGCTCCTTCTACACCATCCTAAATTCAATCCTTACTCAACTACCAAGCAGGTATAGCACATTTCCAGATCCTTCACCTCCTACTGGTCCCATCCAGGTTCCCTGGTACAGTTCTCAGGACTCTGAAGCCATTCTGATCTGAGCAGACTAAATCAGTGGCCAACACCCAGGCCTGGGGAAAGGCAGCCAGATTCCACCCTGCAAAGGCTTCATCAACTGCATTCAGCTTGCCTCGGCTACAGCCACTTCATTTCTAGGCTCACTAAACAATGCTTCGGGCACCTTAAGGCCCAGGTCAAAGGTCAGTTCCCTGAGGACTTTCCAGGTACCCATGAGTTGAGGGCTGTGTCTGTGCTTGGGGCTCTGGAGCCCTGGGGTGCAGGGCTGAACAGACAGTCCCCAGAGTTTGACTCAGAGAGGAGCATCTGCGTGACCCTTCCCTGCAGGGAACCCCAAGGGGCAGGAGCTACCCCAGGTCTCTGGGATGTAAAGTAAACCGAACGGGCAGAGAACGGCGGAAGCTGCCATCTTGAGGGAGAACACGGAAGCAGTACCATCTACCAAGCCACATAAGGGTGATGGAAAGACAGAGAGATGGGGACAACATCCAAGAGACCTCAGGGAAACCTCTCTGAGGTGGTGGTATTTAGCAAAGATTTCAAGGAAACAGAGCCAGCCAGTCACACAGAAAACTGGGGTGAAGGGAGACAGCGGGGTAAGTCAGTGCAAGGGCCCTGGGACCTCGTGCACTTGCAAAATAGCAGAAGCCAGTAGGGTGTGGCCAGAAGGATGAGGCAGAGTGGAAAGCTGTAAAGACTGCAGGCAGCAGGCACAGGGGCAGCCGGCAGCTGGTCAGATCTCAGCGGCTTCTGTGACTTCCACCCTTACTTTGAGTGAGGGGGGATCCTGCATCTCATCTTATTGCCCCAGCTGTGTTCAAGCTGAACTCTAGCTGAGTACTGGCAGTCACATTACAGGTGTGTGTCACTATATCCAGGAATCAGGTAAAGTCCTGGAGGGCTCTGGCTTGCTTCTCGAAAAGTCTCCTCTAGTTGTATGGATAAAGAAGGGATCCTCTGGCCAGAGTGGATTTGGGAGCCAGGAGGAGGCTGATGCCCCTTTAGGCTAGCCAGAGCGGTGGCGGTGGAGGGCATAGATGTGGGGCTTGAAATGTTGAAGACAGAATCAGGGTTTTCAAATGAGCTGGCTGGGTAAGGCGACAGAGATAAGAGAAAGACGTAAAACACTTCTGAGATGACCCAGAAGGGTAGGATGGAGGGAGTAGATGGGAAGGAGGGGCTTGACAACAAGGGGGCAGGGGCTGGGTTTTTACAACCAGACGACCAGATGTTTGCTTAGCTCTGGGATTCTGCTGGACCTTGAGTGAATTCCCTCCGCGCTGCCTCACTTTTCCTGTCTGTATCAGAGGAGTTACATGCCCCATGGTGGCCAAGAGGAATGAAAACGGAGGAGCTGGTGACCTTGTCCTCGAGCCAAGCAGCTTCCCTCCAGTCTCCCCACCCCCTAGAATTGCCCAGGCCAGGCCTGCAGCTGCAGCTGATCAGGACCAGGAGGAGGGGAGAGGAAAGGGGGGAGGGAGGGAGGGTGGCATCTGCCTCCCCAGGCTGGGCCAGCAGGTGGAAGGGCTGACAGAGGTCTGGGAAGCCTCAGAATGGCCCTCAGGCAAGGGCTCTGGGAGTCTGGGGTGGGCGGAGGCTGAGGACACTTGGCTGCCACCCCTCCCAGAGTGCAGAGAAGGCCAGACAGAGCTCTGGCGCCTGAGCCCTGGTGAATGGGGAACCCAGGAAGGGTTTCTGACATTCCTAGTCCCACATTTTGGGGAGAACATTAATTGGCACAGGGTAGAGGCTTGGGTGACTGGGAGACCTGCTCAGACCCTGGCCTAATGGATTAGCAGGAGGTGGGTAGGGCACTCAACAGGACCCACCAAGCTGGGGTAAACCTCCCCTCCCTTCAGCCTTCCTAGCAGCAAAGAGGGGTACAAGGTATTGAGGGTACTTAGCTTCCACCAAGTTCCCCAGCCCCTGATGGCACAGCAGCACAGAGACGCCTTAGGCACAATCTCAAGGGACCAAATCCTTGCAGCTGCCTACTGAGTGCCAGGGACCGGGCTGGGTCCCATTCAATGTCCACGACAGCTTCCATCACCATCCCCGTTTGCGGGGTGAGAAAAGCAAAGCTCAAGAGGCTCACAGAGCAGCTAACTTTCCTGAACACTGCTGTCTATGGGCTGTGTGCCTTGAGATCTGAATTTCACAGCACTCCCCTATGAGACGCTGGAGCAGGGATGGAAACCCACGGTCCTGGGGCTGGAAAGCCCTTGCCCGGAGTCCCACTCCATGTCTAAATACAGTCTTTACTCTAACAAGCCAGTGCCACAGCAGGCTGCCACCCAGCTTCCTTCCACCCCTTTGCCTGCTCTGGCACTCGGGGGCTAGACCTGGTTTTTCACTAGCAGGGTGACCTTGAGCACACTCCTTAACCACCATCCTCAAGGACAACAGTGCCTTCTCCAGGTTGTCGGGGTCTGGCATCCGTTGACTGTTTTCCCGGCAAGGAGACTAAGGCTTGCAGACGGCAGGCAGGCTCCCCACCACCAAAGTGGAGCTGAGATCCTGTCCATGCGGCCTGACCTTACTTCAAGTTAAGACCTCTCTCCCAGGAGGATCCATCCTGCCCTAGGGACTTGACTTTGGATCTGGGGGATGGCAGAGGCTGTCAAGGAGGTCTGAGTACCCAGCATGGGGACAAGGCCCCCTCTTTCACTTACTTTCTCTAACTTGGCTTCAGCTGGCCAAGAGGGACACCGGAGTCAGGGTGGTGGCTTGGGGTGGCCTAGCTGTGATGAAGAGCACCCCATGAACAGCGCACCACCAGCCAGCCAGGGCTTTCCACCAGAACCTCACACGCAGTCACACCATGGCCTGCCAGCGTGGCACCCCAGGTGCTCCTACATCTGCCAACACAGACGATCACAACCACACACATCACAGGCATGCCGCCTCCCTCCACCTGCACACACTGGTGCCCCGGCACACATTCCCACCACCATTCTCAGCCAACACGCTGACAGGCACACCTCCGTGCCTGCCTTGTGCCATGTACTCTACGCACACACACTGCGCGCATGTGTTTTACCCCACGACCTCACGCTCATGTAGACCCTATCATCAGCGGTATAACCTCTAAGGTAAGGTAAGGCTTGGAGAGGCCACGCCACGGCTTGTCTGAAGCCATCACCTTTTGTCCCTAGAGAGCCTGGCCACAGGCTTCCCTGCTTCAACTCCTTTTCACCCACCTACCAGTGTTCCCAGTGGCATTTTCACAGTCCGGCCTTCTAGACAGCAAGGTAGCCCATTTAGGTCACGGAGCAGAGGGAGGGTTACTTAGTGAAGGAAGAAGAGTACATGCTGTCCCCACCCCAGCGGACTGACCCAGAGCCAGAGAGGAGGTCGCAGAAAGTCAGGGCCTGATACTCAGTATCCAAGTGACTCTCAGCTCTAAAATACCTCCCCAAGGCTCCAGGACCCTGTTACCCAAATTATGGAGGTTTAACTAATGAAAAGGCTTCCTTCCTTCGGCCACTCCTGAGAAAGCTAAAAGGGGCCTGTGTCAGACACCACTGTCAACTCTCTCCCCAGTCTCTTGAGACCAGGACACAGAGGCCTTCCTCACCCAGGCCTACCCTGTTGTGCTCCAGGGCAACCCCAGGTATCTTACACGGCACCAACCTACAACTCCAGACATCTTGACCAGGGGATTCTTCTAAACAAATTCAGACTGACATGTCTCTCTTAAAGGGTTTAGATATTCAAATTACATTAGGTTCCAGCAAACCTCAGAGTCAGGACAGCAATGTGAAGGGGACAATACCCACACGCAAGGCCTGCCCACTCAGTAGTGTGGTCTAGGGAAATGTTTTACGTTCCCTGAGCCTCAGTTTACCTATCTGACAGGTGATGGTAATAGCAGTGTTGGCCTCCACGCTGCTCTCAGAGTCCCACAAGCTGAAGTGGCATCTCAGCCCAGTGACAGGCACAGTCACCTACTGAGGAACAGGTGTCGTGAATGCTTGCCTTTAATCCCAGCACTTGAGAGGCAGAAGCAGGCAGATCTCTATGAGTTTTGAGACCAGTCTGGTCTACACAGTGAGACCCTATCTCAAATTTAAACATGTTTTTAAAGGAGGAGGAAGAAAAAAGAAGAGAAAGACAGAGAGAGACATAGGTGTGATGACAGCTTGAAGAAGCCAAAGAGAATCCTGAGGTAGGCGTTCCTGCCTAAGGCGGAAGCCTGTTACTCAGTCAAAGCCCGCTACAGTGTTACACTGTGCACCAGAAGCCCTTTCCCGCCCTGGACCAGTGGCCGCAGGTGCCAAAGGTTTACACAAAAGCTCTGGGGAGGAAGACTTCAGACTGTGAAAACGCTTTCCACTAAATGAACGTCATCTGCAAACTGGGAAAAGACCACCATTAGTCAATTTGGCCAGCGCAACACCTGGGGTCCAGCTCGCAGAACTCGTGTTGACAGTGGAGTTGGACAGTCACACAGGGGACCCTGGAGGAATATGGCTCTCATGGTGGGAACCAAAGCACGTGCTAGCCCCAGCAGAGACCATGGTAGAGCTCAGAGACCTATGCCCCAGTCCCAGCTCTCCACCAATGGAGCTGCCTCTCCCTGGGGCCTCAACTTGTATACTGTAAGATAGTAGGGTTGGTCTGAGACTCTCTCGCTCTCCAAAGAGCCCTGGGATTCTCTTGGTCTAGGTAGGCAACTGGCTCAGGGTCCTGCCCCAGCCTGATCTGTGGCCTTTCCAGGTCCCAGGGACAGCCCCAGTGGGCTCACTATGTGGCTGGAACAAAATCAGAGGTTCTTCCCCTCAAGGGGTTCCACTTCCCCTGCTTAGCCACCCTATGTGGTCAAAGAAGGCCAAACACAAGAAATAATAAATTAGCCTAACCAGGCTTTACCCAGCCAGAGGCCCTGACTGGCTCTTATCATTAAAGATCTTATCCCTGTGAGCACCAGCGAGGGACTCCGCCCTCTCTGTCTTCTGCCTGCACCTTCGACTTCCTGTGACAACCTGCACACTGAGACCAGTCTGCCTCCCCAAAGCTAGGCTTCCCTCCCCCGCCAAGCCCCACCCCCCACATGGGCCCCAGCTGCAGGAGGCCCTGCTGAGTGTAATTCCCTGTGCCCTCCTCTCTGCCCTGCCCCGTCCGGACAGATTAAGCCTTTGTCACACACACCCAGAAAAGCTCAGGGCCAGATGGGACAGGACAAGTGTCAGATCATCGACCTGAGGCCAGCCTGGAAACTGGGAAAGAGCCCTGACCACAGACAGCTCTTCACTGAACTGTAGGGGGAGGCAAGGGGACCTGGGGTAGGGGAGAAGAGAGAGGTCACATATGACGCTCACTCTCGGACCACTGAAGTCATCCGTGAGCTTCTCTCTGGCTCCTGGATTCTCTGACATTTTCTACCTGCTCTCCCTCTGGAGTCTCTGCAGACTTTGCTACTTTGTCTTCCTTGCTGGGTGTCCCAGGAGAAGCCACCCACTCCAAATGCCCAGTGCTCATCTCAGTGGCGCAGGGTCTACCCCAAGGCCTGGAGACACCAAATAAATGTCACAGACAAAGGTTTGGGCCCAATGACCTTCACAAGAACCCACCCAAGACAAATTACAGAATCTTTCCCACTGACACCAGAAGCAATGACAACTTTAATTTCCATGTGCATGCCTGCACATGTGTGTATGCACGTGCACGTGTGTATGTGTGTGGATCAGTAAAGGCAGAGGGTCGACCTTTACAGCTTTCCCAAAAAAAAAAGGTCCCATTAGGGCCCCTCCTAGGAAGAGGCCATGGCTGCCTCAGAATTTCCAGCAGGGTCTGCTCCTTAGATCAGCGAAAAGGAAAACAGAAATGGAAAAAAAATGATAGCAGCACCCCAGGAAAATACTTGGAAATGGGGGGCAGCATTCTGGACATCTCCAATGGCTGGCTCTGGTTGGCTAGGCATGTGGTAGGCATGTAACTAACAGGTTCTCTGGGGACAAGCAGGCCAGGCAAGCAGGCGCGGGGAACTGGAGGGGCAGGCTGTCACGGGAGGGCATGCCTGTTGTGTTTGTCATCCTCGCGGCAGCCTGGGCAGGGAGGCCTGGGTCCCGTTTCTCTGCCTCCCAGGCAGGTGGTCCCCTGGGGAAGGTTTATTATTGGTCTAGAACCAGGGTGGAGGCTTGTCAGGTCCCTGCTGTGAAAGGCAGGCAAGGGAGACAGAGTGGGACTGGGAAAGGGCTGAAGCAGCCAGCTAGCTAGTTAGCTCAGGCAGGACCTGAGCCCAAGCCCAGCACCGGCTTCTGCTAGTGGATGGGAAAGGGGTATTCTGCGGTGACAGCTGTGTGGAATAAAGGGACGGACAAACTGCCTCACGATTCCCACTCCCTAGGCGAGTGGGTGACCCACAGAGAGCCAGTCAACCAGCTGCCAGGTGTGGGAGCACCGCCACACCTGAACTCCAATAGCGGGTGGACTGGAGATCTTACCTAAAAAGGAGTTGGGGCAAGACTCTACTGGGAAGGGTAGCCAGGAAAAAGATGAGGTGGGGACTGACCTGGGAAGCCCTGAAGGCTGAAGGCAAGGATCTAACTACCGGGCTAGTGGATCGCTGTCTTGGGAAAAACCACCTGGGGGAGGAAGGGCTTGCTCTGCATGGGGAGAACCAAGTGGAAGTCCCAAACTGGCAGGGTGGGAAAGGCTGACCTAGTGTGCTTGTGGGAGGTGACAGCTCACCTGCCCCATAAGGACAAATGGACAGTGATTTGGTTGAGGGAGGTCATCCTTGGCCCATCGGAGCAGGGGACAATGACCCAGACTCCCTGGGTTTGGGGGCGAGTGCCCATTTGCGCTGGGGGGCTCTGTGACCCGCGCCGCAGGGACGTGGCCCAATCTCCCGCTCCGGGAAGCCGGTGGGCGCGCCCCTCGGCCCTGCCCCCTGTTCCCCGTCCGGCCGGAGGCGGCAGCGGCGCAGATGGGCTGCTGGCGGCCTCAGCGGCAGCGGCGCGGTTATCAGCGCTCCTCGCAGATGGGCCGCCCGCCCTCCGCGCTCGCGGCTCCCACTCCCCGCGGCCTGCAGCCCCGTCCCCTGGGCGCGGGGGGGAGGCGCCTCGGGCTCAGCTCCCTGCCTCCCGCCTCCCTCCCTCGCGGTCCCCTCACCCCGCGGGCCCGGCCCGGGCGGCCGCCGGAGGGGGAGGGGGAGGGGACAAGTGCACTTTTCGTAACGACCGAATCAATTGTGTGTGAAGAGCCCGCTCCGGCCGGGGACAGGGCTGAGCGCAGGGCGGGCGCGCCGGACGGGGGAGGAGCGCGGAGGGGGGAGCGGGGGAGCAGGGAGGAGGGAGGCCGGCGCGGGGCGGCCGGGCTCTAGCGCTCCGGCCGGGCGAGGCCAGGGAGGGGCGGCGGGGAGGAAAGCTAGGCTGGCCCGGGCCGGGGACAGAACAGACTACCCGAAGGTCTGGGCGACGGAAAGTTCAAAGCTCAGCAGTGCCCCAAGAACAGCCCCCCCCAGCCCCCACCCTCTGCAGAACAATGAGGTCCCGGCGGGGGGAGCTGCGGGGCCCCAGCCGCACGCCCTCTCCAGGGCGCCCCGGGCCGAAGGGGACGCCCCCGCCCGGCCACTGGCCTCCTCCTTCCCCCGGGCTGCGGTTACCCGCCCCCTCCCCAGCGCCACCCGGGCCGGCCCGGGGGACGGGGGAGGGGAGAGGATGGATAGGTCATGCCGCCCCTGTCCCATGGTGGGGGGAGCGCGGGGCCCGGGGGGCGGCGGGGACGCCCCACCCACCCTTGGGAGGCTGCTCCTGCGCCAGGCTGCGGCTCCCGCTGCCCCTCCCCGGGCCAGCGCCGGGTGGGGTCCGGGCGACAGTGCCAAGGTTGGCCCCCTCCCCTGGTGCGTGGAGGCCCAGCGGACTACCCGTCCCGCCTCTGCCCCTGCCTCCCCACCCCCGCAGCACCACCTTACACACACACACACACACACACACACACACACACACACACACACACACACACACACACACCGCCCAGCCGGCCCGGGGGCGGGAGCGCGAGGCGCCCGGGACAGGCGGCCCCGAGGCGGGAGGGGGGAGGCTAGAGCTCCGGAGCAGCCGCCTGCTGGCGGGGGGGCGAGGGGGAGGGGACGGGAGGACAGAACACGCTGGGGTGAGCAGCCCGGGACAGCCGGCCCGTCACGGCCACGGCCCGGGCAGCGGCGCAGAGGGGGGCAGGGACACCCCAAACCCAGAGCGCTGCCCAGGCTGGCCAGGGAGGGTTGGTGAGCAGAACGCGCGCGCCCGGGTGGGTTAGACACACCGACAACCCCAAGAACACACCATTCGGACACACATCCACACCCCCAGCCCGCCCCCGCCCGCCCCGAGCCCTGCCGCGGGACTGGCCCGCAGCCGCCGCGCTCGCACTCACCGAGCCCGTCTTGACCGGCACATACACCACTTGGCCCATCTTGGGTTCCCGGCCGCTGCCCAGGCGGAAGCCCTTGGAGCGCACCCAGAACTGGAACTTGCCTTTCTCGCCGGCCGCCGGGCCGCTGCCCGCGCCGGTCCCGCCGCCGCCCTGCAAGACCTCGGCTATCCGCTGGTATTTGCTGCGTGTCACTGTCTTGGTTTTGGCCGAGTCGCCGTAGGTGCGCAGGCACCAGTCCCGGAACTGGCGGCCCAGCTCCGAGTCCCCGGGGCTGCGCTCACGCTCCCAGCCCCCGCGCAGCAGCAGCGTCGGCTTCGGCATCCTCTCGCCGCGCCCGGCGCCCTCGGGGGCGGGCCGGCCACCGGGCCGCCCGGTGCTGGGACTGGGCTGGGCCGGGCCGGGCTGGGCAGGGGCGCGCCGCAGCCCGGGCTGTCCCGCGATGTGGCTTCGGCGCGGCTGCTGGATGGGCGCGGGCGGCGGCCGGACGCGCGGGGCTGCGGCGCGCTCTGTCCTGCTCGGGCGGCGGCGGCGGCGGCGTTGGCGGCGGCGGCTCCGGCTCGCCTCCTGCTCCGCCTCCTCCTCCCCCCGGCCGGGATGCAGGAGCGATGGAGGCAGCTCCGGGCCCGGAGGTGCAGAGGGGGCGGGCCGCCCCGCGGGCGGCCAGGGGAGGCGGGAGGCGGGGAGCGGCCCCGGGCGCGGGGAGCGAGACCGAGCCTGGGCGCGGGCGGCAGCGGTGGCTGTCAGCTTGTGCGGCTCATCCTGCTCCTGCTCCGGCTCGGGCTCCCGCTGCCGCTGCTCTTCCTCCTCCTCCTCCCGCGCCCGCCTCCACCACGCCGCGGGATCCCACCTGTTAGAGCGGCGCAGCCTGCGCCGCCGCCCGCCCCCCTCCCTCCCGCGCCCGCGCGCCCAGCCCAGCCCCGCCCGGCCCGGCCCCTGGGGGCACGGGGGCCGCCGCACCCGCAGCGGCCGGAGGGCAGCAGCCGCAGGCGCCCAGTACCCAGCTAGGGACCGCGTTCCATCTGGCCGCCCCAGCCCACAATCTAAGGCCGCGCTCTGCCGGGACGGGCTGGCTGTCCCGCGGGGAGTAGGGCACAGATCCTCGCCCAGCGACCAGCGTCCCCGGCCTCCTAGGTTGGGTCGTCCTAGCCGAGGTAGCCCAATTCGGCCGGTGTGGACAGGCTCTTCTCCCTCCCTTCCTCCCTCCCTTCCGGAATTGGCCTGACCTCTCTGGTGTGAGTGTCAGCCGGGTGCCAGAACAGAAGTGTTCCCGCTGGGGAACCCCAAGCCACCACCCTTCGGGCCCCCAAACTTCCTCTCTTTTTGCCTCATCTGAATTACCCGAAGATTGGCTGCCCTTGCCTTAATGGAGGTGGGGGTGGGCAGCCCCAGGCCCTACAGAAGCCACCTTGTCCCGTGGCCTCACTGAAGCCAACCTCACAGCGCCTCTGAAAACCTTGACACACCCACAAGCCCGGGCTGGGAAGCCTGACCTTCCCTGCTGCACCTTGACCTAGAATCCCTCGGTGAACAAACTTCACGTCCCCTCTACCTGAGCAGATCTGACCAGTATAGAGCTTCTTCCCACCTCCATGAAATTACAAGCATAAGGAAAAGTTCAGGCCAGTTCTCCAGGATTTCTGCCTTCCTTTCTTATCAGGGCCTAAAAAATTACTGCACTATCCTTTTTGCTGTTCCCTGCCCCGGCCCCATATCCCCAGTTTCACTCTTACAGGTATGCTATCACTCAAGAGTTGAGTCCCAGAACAGGATCATTTTCTGCCTCAGAACTACTAGGTTCTACGGGTGTACCTGAGTCGTCGGGACTATTGCCCTGGCAGCTGTGAAGACATCTCTGTCTTCCAGAAGGTTCTGGGGATTGGAGAGTTGGGCCTGTTTTGCTCAAGGTCATGAGGAAGGAGTGGGTTTTTGCTTAGTTCTGCCTGGCAGCCAGCACCATTTCACACACAGACAGGCCTTCCCCTCTCAGGTGGGAGCTACAGCTCACTCTTCCTACCCCTCCCCTCAGAGGACCCAGATGCTCAGGGCCCTATCTGACTCATCCCCGAATTTCCCAGCCCTGGCACAGCAGCTGGCACACAGTAGGTGCCAATAGAAGCTGGAAGAACCTAAGGGGTCTTCCGAGTTCCAACCTCTCTGCATGTCACATCGATTATTTTTAGATAATTTACATTTCCATGTTACTTTATATACACCAACAACTCCACACTCACTTTTCCTCATTCTCTTCTCAAGATCTCTTTTTGGATCTGTGCCACCATACCCACTTTAAGGAGGTAGCCACTGGGAGCTGGGTGTGGTGGTAAAGGAGGCAGAAAAATCAGGTTCAAGGCCAGTTTCCATAGCATAGCCAGTTTCGAGATAGCTTGGACTCCACTAGGGTTCTGAGGAGTTCTTTTAGCCAAAGATGCCCATCGCTGTGGTCTGGGGGCTTCTATCTGCCTTTCTCAGGATGCAGGCATTCCTCCAGCTGGCTCCCTTTCTGAGAGTTCTGCGTGGCGGTGCTCATGATCACTGAGTGAGGGGGTCCTGTAGATGGTGGGGACCTCATCTGAACCCATTTGAATAACCACTAAGCCATGCCCCTCTCCATCAGTCTAGATCTTTGCCAGCTTTTCAGACCTTAAATACCTAATTTTCAACCCTGAGCTGAGGTCAGTGTGTCTGGTAAGCCTTGTGCAGAGCCAAACAGACTTGGACCTGCAGTAGCATGTTTCATGCTTCGAGGTTCTGCCCGACAGCTTCCACCTTGGCTGGGTGACCCCAACTTTATCATCTGTGGGATAGGCAGCATGCCGTGTATATAAATACTCAAGATGATATCAGATGTGAGGGTATCAGCTTTATAAGATGCCCAGCAAATGTCCACTTCTTCATGGGGGCTGCGAAGTATTTAAGTTAGGACATGCACTTTACTGATACTTTTTTGGTATTTCATTCATTCTGCAAACATTGGTGGGAATGTGTTCATGGGCTTCTCAAGGTCTCACTCTCCTGAAACTCCTCAATGGGTGGGATGAATGGCCTTCAAATAAACCAGCTGTCAGTCATTGAAACTGCAGGAAAGGGGCCATGATGGAAGCAGGGTACTATGGAAGTAAATAATGCAGGAAGTGACTGCTATTCTTAGGGGTTAGGCAGGGCCCTCTGAGGAGGTAGGCTTGGAGAGGTGCCTTAAATAGCAGGTATCTTGGAGTCAGACATACTAAGATCTGAGCAAAAAGATTTCCAGGAAGAGGAACAGCAAAAGCCCTGAAGTGAGATGGGGCCAGCAAGATGGCTCAGCAAGCTGGATGACTAATCTGGATGACCTGAGTTCAATCCCCAGGACCCACATGGTTGCCAGAGAGAACCAATTCCTGCAAGTTCTCCTCTGACCTCCATGTGGCATGTCTCACTGCCCTCCCCAAAATGGATGTGTGTGTGTGTGTATGTATAATTTTATTTTTTTTTAAAGCCAGACATATTAGCACATACTTTTAACCCCAGCTCTCAGGAGGCAGAGACAGATATATCTCTGTGAGTTAGAGGCCAGGCTGGTGTACAAAATGAGTTTCAGGACAGCCTGGGCTATGTAGAGACCCTGTCTTAAAAAAACAAAAACAAGGCTGGGCGGTGGTGGTGCACGCCTTTAATCCCAGAGGCAGGCGGATCTCTATGAGTTTGAGACCAGCCTGGTCTACAAGAACTAGTTCCAGGACAGGCTCCAAAGCTACAGAGAAACCCTGTCTCAAAAAAAAAAAAAAAAAAAAAAAAAAAAAGTTCCAGGACAGCTATGGCTACAAAGAGAGACCCTGTCTCAAAAAACAACCAACAAACCAAAACCCAGAACATTTCCCTAAAGCTCTTGGCAGGAAAGAAGTATCATCTTTTAGAAAATGGATTTGGTGAGCAGAGATGGGATTGGAAAGCAGGAGTCTTGTTTGTCTTCTGTTTCTCTTTCTTTCTTTCTTTCTTTCTTTCTTTCTTTCTTTCTTTCATGGTTTTTTCGAGACAGAGTTTCTCAGTAGCTGTTGAGCCTGTCCTGGAACTCATTCTGCAGATCATGTTGGTCTCAAACTCACAGAGATCCGCCTGCCTCTGCCTCCCAAGTACTGGGATTAAAGGCGTGCGCCACCACCACCGCCTGGCTGCCTCCTGTTTCTTAAATTGGTCTAACTGTATAGTCCTAACTGGTCTGTAACTTGCTTTTAGACCAGGCTGGTCTCGAACTCATAGAGATCCACCCACCTCTGCTCCTACCTCTGCCTCCCGAGTACTGAGGTTAAAGGTATATGCTACTCACTATGCCCAGAAGAAGACAGGAAACTTTGGATTGTATCCTAGATCCATAGGAGCTCCTTAGAGACTACGGTACAGCTCCAAGGCTACAAGACTAGAAGCCTGGGCTTCTCCACAGGGCCAGCTCCCTGACACCAGGCACAAAAGGTGCTGCGAAGAGACAGGAGATGGCTGAGTCCTGGGGTGAGGGTGACCTTCTGCCACCCATGCCTATCCCTACCACTGTGGAAACAGATCCTTGGATCTTTGGCCTGCTCCTGTCAATGGCATCTGTCCCAGAGAATGAAGACTTAGGGCCTCCCTCCACATCATGGCCCTGGAGCAGTTAGCCCCTCTCTTCCTCCCCTTCTAGACACCTGTCAAGGAGACAAAGGAAGCTGACCTGAACCCTAGTCAAAAACTAGTGGAATGCTCTGTTGTTGTTTTTTAAGGTGCATTTATTTTATTTTATGTATATGAAAGGTTTGTCTGTATGTATGTGTGTACCAGGTCCATGTAATGCCTGTAAGAGGCCAGAAGAGGGCACTAGATCCCCTGGAACTGGAGTTACAGAAGAGTATAGGACTCCATGTGTGTGCTGGGAACTGAAACCACATTCTCTGCAAGAGCAGCAAGTGCTCTTAACCTCTGAGCCATCTCTTCAGTCCCTGCCCTGGGTTGTTTTTTTTTTTTGATTTCTGTTTGTTTGTTTGTTTGTTTGTTTAGTTATTGGTCCAGATGTCCAAACCCCAGACTTACAGCCCCTTCCAGTAGTACTAGCAATGCATGAGGTCACTAAGTCAGTAGACGAATAAACCAAATCCCAAAATGAAAAGAATATGGTTCCCAGAATACTGGCTTTGTCTAGACTGTATCACCTGCCTGTCATTGAGCTCTCCCGGGTCCAGGATGGTAGGACTATGTACAAACAATGGCTATGTGGCTCGTAAGACTGTCCTAGGAAGCTCCTGGCTTCGGCTACCAGTCAAGTGAGGCGGGTGCTGACAGAGGCCCACCTCCAGAGGGCTGCAGTAGCTAGCACCATGCCTGGCACCGCTCTATCAAGCCACCTCCACCTTAGTATCTCCCTGCCAGGTTGCCAAGCCACCTGGGTTGCTCACCCCTCAGCTGACTCAAGTATTTCTGGTCACTGATGGACCCCTGGATTTTCCCAAGTGTTAACTCTGGACCCACAATTGCAAGTACAACACCCTCTACCCTCTTCCCAGGATAAGGGTTGTGGCTTACTAAACAATTATTGGATGCATGCATGCATGAAGAATGAATGAATGAAGCCGGACTGAACTCTGTAGTGTCTACTACCTCACCATCAACATATGTCATTCTCCTAACGCTGCTGTTGGTGACATAAGTCCCTTACCTGTAACCTCAGTTTTGAATGCCGGCAAAATGGGGATATTGATGATAGTCTCCAGCTCACAGGACTGGATGTACAGTCCTGTGACTGTACATTTGTGTACAGATGACAAACTGCTTAATACTAGCTCCTGCTATTATTATGCCCACCAACCCTTCATCTGATATTTGTTCTAGCATCCTCTGAGTGTCTCTGGGAATGGGAAATCAGTAGTGAGTGAGCTGGACACTGCTCAGCCTTCTTGACATTAAACTGCATTTTTTTTTACATAAAGTCTTAAGCTGGCCTCGAACTCACTGTGTATCCTTCCTGACTTCACTTTCCAAGTACCAGGATGATAGGTGTGCACCAGGCAAAGCTTTATTTATTAAAATACAAATGAAATGCCACTACACACTCCCAGGCTGAGACTAGTAGATTGAGATTTCAAACTCAAAGGCCATCAGTGGGGCAGAAAATCTGACCTGAAAATACCTGGGAAACCCATGGGCCAGTAGTAAGATAGAAGTCCTTAGGGCAAGGAACAGGAGAAGGGCGGTTAGGTCTCCCCTTCTGCAGTGGGCTTCACTGTCTATGGGTGCACAGTCAGGTGGAAAAGCTCCGCCCACGTTCACAGCCCCTTAGGTCCAACAGCCACCTTTCCAGAAGTGAAAACTTAAGGCCACACTGAAACTAACTTATTCAGGGGTTTTGTTCAAATATCATTTCCCTGGAGGAGCCCCCTCATCCCCTTCCCTGCTGGGTCTGCCTTCCCAAACTCAGAAACTCCCTCCACTGTGACACCTGTTCCTTCACTCCTAGGCATCTCTCCCACTGGGATGTGTGTTTGAAACAGGGACTCAGCCCTGTCCTACCATAGTCTCTAATGAACACAATGCTGAAGGAATGAATGAAGGCTGCCAGTAGGGTGGCACACATCTGTAATCCCAGCACTTGGGAGGCACAGACAGGACAACCTTGAGTTTGAGGCCAGCCTGAGCTGTGACCACTTTGTCTCTAACTCCCAAGAAGAAACGGAGCGGTAAGGAAACCCTAAATGTGTGCGCACACAGTGCACTTGTCTTGTAACTGAGACTTCTGAGGCAACGGAGAAGCAGGGACGGCGAGCCACCCCCTTCATGTGGCCTCAGTTTCCTTACCTGTAGGATGGAGCCAGCGCCGGCTTGGCCGAAGCTTTGTGAGATGCCATCCCGACATGGGGCAGATGGGTGTGCCATCAAGGTGACAGATGGAGCCCTCAGTGGGGGAGGCTGAGGAAGGGGGCCTGGAGGCTTCCTATGGGACACAAAGGAAGCTGACACTGGATCTGTCCCGTCACCTGAACTCACAAGTAATTTATTGATGCTGGACTCCAGGTCAGCTTCACAGAATGGGGTAGTGCCCAAGGGCTCCCCCTGCCTCACTCACAAAGGTCTGAGTTGGGGAGCATGGGTTTGCTTGGCACAGAGAAACTGCCTGGCGAGCCCTCCCTCCATAGCCCCTACTGTGTGCCAGGCACGGGGGAGACGGGTCCCTGCCTGCCTGAGTCACATGAGGTAGGATGGGTGGAATTGAACAAATCCTGAGAGCTGCTGAGGGCCTGCCGGTAACTGCGTCATATGTGGCTCTGGTTGTATAGGTCAGGAAGTGCCATCTCGGGGAGAGACAAAATGCTATGCAGATCATCACACAGCCATGTAGGCCGCAGGAGCGTTCAAATCCAGATCTGCCTGGCTCCAAAGCCCAAGTTTATTTGGCGTGGCTGGCCGAGGGATGTGGAACAAATTGGCCGCAAAGAACTCCATGCCAGCCTACTGGCACAGCCTGTGATCCTGGCTCTCAGGAGGAGCGTCCTGAGTTTGAGGCCAGCCTGGGCTTCAGAAGGAGACTCTGTCCCAGAAAGGAGAAGAAAGAAGAGGAAAAGGAAAGGATGGGGAAAGGGAGTGGAGGGGGAGGTGAGGCCATGAGAGAGGACGGGAGAGAAAAGTGCGTGTGTTCACAGAAGCCCACCAGGCACATGCCTTTAATCCCAGCACCTCAGATCACTGTGAGTTTGAGGCCAGCCTGGTCTATAGAGCGAGTTCCAGGACAGACTCCAAGACTACACAGGGAAACCCTGTCTTGAAAAATAAGAGAGAGAGAGTTGCTCTCTAGAGACTGCCCATTCCACTGGTGGCCTCCTGGTACCTTGGGGGTGAGTAGAAGGAGCAGGGGCGGCTGTGTGTGTCTGCCAGGGAAGCAGACAGAACAGTAGTGCCACTGACCCAGGTTCTAACTTGGGATATGGTCATGGCTCTTGAATGGGCTATGGCAGTGATTCTCAACCTTCCTAAGGCTGCTACCCTTTAATACAATTCCTCATGTTATGGTGACCCTAATCATAAAGTTATTTTGTTGCTACTTCGTAATTGTAATTTTGCAACTGTTATGAATTGTAGTGTAAATATCTGTTATGCGACTCCTGTGAAGGGGTCCTTTGACCCTAAAGGAGTCGTGACCCACAAGTTGAGAACCTTTGGGGTTCTTGGGGCCATGGAAAGTGGTGGAGCAATGAATCCTTGTTTCCCCAAACTCGGAGACTTGAAGGGGACAGCTAGGGTGTTGGGATGTGGCCTTCAATGTGGTCCAGTGTGCAACCTCCAGCTTTGCCGCCATCCACTCTCCTTAGTCCACGGGCCTGCTGGGCACAGGACACCTCCATATTATCCAAAGTTCCCTTATCATACCATCTCCCCAGGTTTTGTGCCCTTGGCTTAGGGGCCTGATTCCTCGAGGAACCCATTTCAGTTGTGCCTTAGCCTCAGAGGTATAAGGTGACTGGACAAGGGCTGTCCTCCAACCACACGGCGGCACTGCCGTGCGTGGGGACCTGTGTCACTCTTCCTCCTGCCCTGCACTGCATCCCACGTCCTCTGAGAAATGCTTCCTTCCCCCATCTCCCCCACAGATGCAGGTGAGGCAAGGTGGACCTGAACTTGGCCACTGAAAATCTCCCAGCCCCAAGTGATCACAGACAGCACCACAGGGTCCTGGGCTCAGTCGGGCCTGAAGCCCTTTTTATATCCCTCCATCTCTTGGGGCTGAGTTTTTTGCCACTCGAAGAGCCCTGTCTCAGAGCCACAAAGCCCAGGGGCCTGCCTTCCTGCCCGCTAAGAAACAGGTGTCCACGGAGTGGACATGCAATCTGAGGTCATACCCCCACAAGGTCTTGTCAGCTAGGTTAGCTGGTCAGTTCTCTAGTCAGCCAGGACTTTGTCCACTTCAGATCTTCTAAAAGGGGAGGAAAATGAAAGCTGGCTTAGATCCCCAACTTGAGATCATCTTCCCCAACTTCTCCATCTCAGAAGAGGGGAAACCGAGGCTCAGAGAGGGCAGACAAATGGCAGAAAATCTCAGTCCTAGGTCCAACTACCCCTCCCCTCAGCCAGTGCGCTATCTCGAAGCCTCTCAAAGCCTGTCATTCACCTATGCGTCAAAATATTAGGAGTAAGGGCTCCGTAGCCAGCTTCCTGCACTCACCCCCTGCACTACCTCTGGTCAACTGCATGACCTTAACAGCTAAACCTGACTCTTAATGCAGATTGGGGGGAAAGCCCTTGCAGGGTGTCTGACACACAGTAGGCCCTCAAATCATGCCAGTCGCACTGGGACCTTGGCCTTCTCGGTCCATACTCAGCTCACGGGTTCTTGGTCCCACAGAAGAGTCATGGTCCCTCCAGACAAAGCTGCCAGCGCTAGCTCCAGGACTTCAGATGTAGCAGGACCCTGAATTCCAGCCCTAGCATGATTTTAAAAAACGAATCTGGTTCAGGTGGGCTTTCTCCCTGCGTCTGCGCAGACCAAGGCAGCAGACGGCCTCTCCCAGAACTGACGGAGCTCGCTCTGTTGTTCAGCTTAGTGGTCTCTTCCTGCATTTCACCCCAGCTCTCTGAACCAGGTTCTGTGGGCTGGAACACAGAGAGGAGACCACAGGGGAACTGAGGCCTTGGGCTCTCTGCTAGAGCTTGCTGCTGCTCGGCCCTTGGACAGTTGCCTCTCAGGAAGTGTTTGTCCTTGGGCTGGCCAGAAGGACGTTGTTCCTGGAGAGCTGCCTTCACCACCCCACCCCTCCGCACACCCCAGCCTCGCTCCTCTCCTCTCGGAGCCTCCTACCTCACAGTTCATCTCCCAGATGGAGAGTCAGCATCACAGAGCGTCTCCACATCCCCAGTATGGGAAACGGAAACTCAGCAGCTAGGCAGATTGCAGTTAGAGGGCAGGAAGGACCACTCACTACCTTGCCAGGTGGCTATAACCTGAATCGCGTGTGACCTAAGAGCCTTACAGTGTAAATCAGGAGGCTGTGACTACATTTGTCACCCCCTCTGGCCTTGCCTTTGTCTGTATGCCCACAGATGGGACTATCACTCCTACTCGCCACATGGACTTGGGTGAGAAAGTGTGGTAAGGCTGGCGATGTCCGTCAAATAGCTCCCCTAGGTTCCTCTTGATCTCTTTGTGGAAGGAATTCCTAGGGCCAGGCCTTGGTCTTGGGTCCAGGGACCCACCAGTGACATGTACTCACCCAGGATCCTGACTCAGGCAGATACTTTGCTAACGTCAACCATCTCCCTCTTCTCTGGCCACTCCTGAGGCAGAAGGAAGCCTGGGCAGTCAAGAAGCTACAGAACTAACACTGGGTCTCCTCCCTACTTATTCTCAACCTGGCCATATCCCTAGCCCAAAATAGTCTCAGTTTCTCTATCTGTGCCATGAGACATTTGGAAGGTTGCCAAGGCCCCTTCTCACTTAGTCTGGAAACCCCTTTACTGACCCTGCAAGGTTACCCGCCTACCTCTGCTATCCCTGGAGGCTTCAGATCTGCTGCCCCTCCTTTGTTTGCTGGAACTCCTCAGCTTCCTCCTACCTTAGGGCCTTTGCACAAGCCCTCCCCTCTTCCTACCTCAAATCCATCTGATCGTCTCCTGCTCACGCCTGCAGCTCTCAGCTTTGTCCACTCCCTGCACAAGTCCCCAAATCCTCCCCCCCCCACACACACATACAGCTCACTCCCACAGAGTCCTAGGTCCCAGCCTCCCAAGCCTTCACATGACTTCTGGGTTGATGATTCTTTACTGTGAATTCGGAGAGCAAGGGCTGACTCTGCCTGGTCCCAGCCAGGTCCCCAGTGTCCGCACTGGGCAGATAATCAGCAGGCAGCTGGTGAGTCCCTGAATGGATGACCTCCTGACCTCTGGAGGCCATGCAGGGTCACCTCTGCTCACTAAGCGCTCCCTTTCAGTACCTGTGTAGAGGACAGAGGGGACCTGGCCTTGGGGCAGAGGGAAGGCCCTGAGAATCCACTGTGTTCCCACACTTCAGGGAGCAAAGAGGGATGGGCTCCTTCAGAGAGTGGGGCCAGGATGGACAGGCTTTTCTGTGAAGGCTCCGTCCCCTCTACTCTCTGAGAGCTTTCCTGGCATGTCTTGGGACTTGACAGAGTCCCAGACCTGCAGAACTCACCTCAACTCTGTTTTGGGGTGCACTGGCGGGAAGACAGCCACGCAACAGGCGACAGCAGGGGTGTGCAAGACCTCAGGCGGGAAGGCCAGTTGGCAAAGGTGGGAAATGAGGCACAGAGCGGGGACAGGTGAACACTGACAGCCCGGTGTAATTCTTGACTTCTCGGGGCTAAGGGAGAAGATCTTTGCCTTTGACCCAAGGGCCCCCGGTTTCAGAACACATCCCACCGAGGCACTTGCAGGAGTGCCCTAAAGATCTGGGCAGCGGATGGAAACAGCCCCAGCCCTGCCGCTCACTACATGTCTTACTTGGTCTCTTTCACTCTTGGCCTCTGTTTCCTCACCTGTGAGACGGAAGAAATCTGGGCCAACAAGTCATCTGGACACAGGACTTAGAGCAGGGAGTAGCAGAGACATCCACACTCAGGCGCTATCTTGCCCATTCAGCCAGAAACAGGAGCAACGAGTTCTCATCCTGCACCAAGGCCGAGGACCGTCAGCTCCGCTCTTGACCTCACGCCCCTGGGCCCACTAGGCAGGAGTGGGAAAGGCCCTTCAAAGAATCCAGTGTTCCTTGGATGAGGTGGCACATACCCGGAGTCCCAGCACTCCAGAGACTGAGCAAGGAGGATCTCAAGTTTAAGGCCATCCTGGGCTGCAGTGTGTATTTTGAGCCCTCTATGTGTGAACCAGGCTGTTTGACCAAGCCAGCTCACCAGTGTGGAAGCCTGTGATCCAGACACTGTGACTGTCAAAAGCAGAAGTGGCATTTGTGGCTCCGATGGTCACCTGGCTCTCAGTGGTCCAGTCTCTAAGGTGCACAGAGGTGTTGGCCCAGAGAGGGGTGGCCATCTGCCAATGAGGCAAATGAGGCCCAGGACCTGGAGAAGCGTAGGCTGAGCTCCTCTTCCTGGCTGACTCCAGCTGATCCTGCTTGTCGGTCACACCATGTGCCTTTTAGGGCCAGGTGCTTGCCAGGCTTTAAGGGGACCAGACCACAACACATGTAGGTTACAGAAGCAAGATCAGAATAGGGGAGGGGCTCACCATAGCTCCCCCAGGGCTGTTGGAAGTCTTACTCTCCAGGTGACAGTATAGGGACCTGCATTCTGAACCTCCAGTAGGAAGTGCCTATGGGAGACTCCTGAAGGCAAATAAGGCTGTGGGGGAGGGGATATCAGGCACACTACCCCAGATCTCATTAGGTAAGAAAGAAGCAGAAATCAGGTAGCCAGGAATCCCCAAGCCCAAAGCTAAGGAATTTACAGACCCTCTTTTGGAATCAAGGGGACTAAGTCCTTCTTGCAGATGGAGAAGCAGCCAAAATAAAAGGATGTGTTACTTCTGGGACCACCGAATTGGGGGCCATCCAGCCTGGGGAGTGCAAAGGACCTTTGGTTGACACAAAGAGCAAAAGATCAGAGAGAGCGGAGGCTGAGACCAGGCTAAGTAAATGGTTTGAACTCTGAGAGAGAGTCATTTGAAATCATGGACTTTGGAAAAGTCTGGTCACCATCTGGCTAGCCCAGTGCCGGTGCATGCCTGCAACCTCAGCACAGGAGGCAGAGACAGTATGGAAGCTTGAGGCTAATCAGGAATACTCAGGAGCATGTGTAGTGTGTGTGTGTGTGTGTGTGTGTGTGTGTGTGTGTGTGTGTGTGTGTATGTGTGTGTGTGTGTGTGATATGAAAAGATTTGGTCCTCTCCCCTCGCCCCTCCAGACTCACTTGCCCCCTGTTGGGCTTCTTGGCAGGATGTGTTTACACCTGAACCCCTAATCTCACCTAGAGCCTGTTTGGCCCACACCTTCCCATGTCTGCCCCTTGGCTGAAGCCTCAGTCATGACCCTGCCTTGACAGCAGGTCCACCCACAAACACTTTCGACTTTGTTTCCCTGCTCCAACGCTACCTCTGTCTGAAGCCCCAGGGCAGTCCTTTCTGCCTCTCTTGTCTCTTCTGACCTCCAGCTGGCCCCACGGTGGCTCACTCTGTCCTGAAGGAGACCACTAAAATGAACCACACCCCCAGTTCCATGCTCCAAAGTCCCCTGTGTCTCTCCACCTTCCTGAGAATAAAGTCACCCCCCAGTCCTTGGAGCTTCGATGCTCTGTCCTCCTACCCTACGTGGCCTTTGTCCCCCCAGTCTCTCACCCTCGTAGCCTGCAGCGCAGCCCAGCTCTGTGACTCTCCTGCCTCTAGGCATTTGCACATGGCGTCCTCTACTTGGCATGCCCTTCCCGAGAGAGGCGGCTGCAGGGCCAGTGCTCCGTCATACCTGTACGTCAGTCAGCCACTATCATCTTCAGAGGGCTCCTTGACCTCCTCATTTAAGATGGCAAGCCTGGGATGGGAGGTGTGGCTCCTGTCTAGAATGCACCAGACTCTGGGTACCATCCCCTGTGCATCATACAAATCTTTCTGGAAAATTCCACATTGCTTTCTAAAATCTAATGTAGTTGACATAATCATTCCAGTCTTCTCAACTCGCACACCCTGAAGAATTTTAGCTTCTTGAGAAAGAAAAAAAAAAAAAAAAAAAAAAAAAGGCTTTGGATCATTCAGGCCCAGATCAGCATCTGGTGCCTTGGGTACAGTTGGTAACTCCGTGCAGCTCCGCGCCACCGAATCCCTGACGGCTCTCCCAGCAGGAGAGGAGGATAGTTGAGTCTCCTCTCCCACAAGGAACTGGAGGTTCAGGGGGATATACATGAAGTCACAAGTCCAGGACACAGGGCGGCGGGCCCTAGCCTCCAGCCCCAGCTTCCCACAGTCCTGCCAGGCTGAGTGGCTCAGGATGGGCAGGGGCAGCTCGGAGCACTGTGTGGTCAGGGCCAAGAGAAGGCTAGCATCAGGGGGGCAGTGGAGGGTGCAGACCACAGTTCTGGGTGGTGCAAGAGGGTATTGGGAAAGGCCCATTCCATTCTGCTGTGGCCCAGTCCTTAGTGACAAAGGAAGTCAGCAAGATTGAAAATAAGTCTGAATTTTGGGAAGTGAAAGTGGGCGCTGAGAAGGCTCAGTCGGAGGAAAGCATGGGCCTCCTAGAGAGGTCAGGGGATGTGGGCAGTGTTGCCTTCTGAGCCTGGAGACGGTAGTGCTTGGGATGGGATAGCTCTGCCCCGACCGCATCGTTTCAGCTTGCCGGGCCTTTGTTTCCTTGTCTATAAAGCGGCAGATGTGACTCCTGCTTTCCTGGGACCCAGAAAGCACAGAAACAAGACCCTGAAGCTGAAGCTCCTAGATCTGCCTTGATGCCTCCTCAAGGGAGTCCCTGGTCACTAGGCAGAAAAAGACTCTCCCTCCTAGGATTCCCAGCTCCTCAAAATTTCTCTTGCTTTCTCTTCATGAGATCCCTTTTGGGTCTTCACGCTGCCTTTAAGACACAACTAGGGGCCTGACATACGGGAAGTGTCCCACTCTGGGCCCCAATAGGGGATGTGAGGGCAGACACTGACAGATGTCCTCATAGCAGCCGGTCCCTGCCCCTAGGGGTCAGCCTGGATTTGTGGTGAGGGGAGGGTACCAATGGTAGGGTTCAGGTTTCCCTGGCCTAAGGTTATTCATTTTCAAAATGGAAGCACTTGGAAATGAGACATACAGCTTCTTGTCCCAAGTCATGAGACATGCATCCCACAAAACACCACGGCAGGCTTGCCAGAGGGTACCTCAGCTGGCGGGGGAATGACTGCTTTCTCCTGCTCCCACTCTGGTGGGAAGCTAGCTTTAGAAGCAGAAACCTTCTGTGGTGTAGCTGGGGACTCCTCACCTACCAAAGTCAGAAAGCTCCAAGAAAGGTCGATGCCAGCTATCTGCGGGGGTCCAGTTATCATCCAGGCTTTCAAAAGGTTAGACCGCTTGCCTACAACAAATGAAGTCCAAGCAGGGAGGGTACCCAACCTTCTTGACTTCCCATGCCAGGGAGCAGACATGCCATCTGCTCTGAGGGAGCTGCTGGTAGCCGGGACAGGGTGTGACTTCAGAGTACACCCGACACTTAGAATTCCTGCACACTAACAACAGGGCAGTTTCTGATGGGGGTGAGCAGCAAGGGTCTCTCAGGACATTCTCCTCCCTTCCTGGAGTCCCTGCCCTTACCAGTTCTTAAGGGCTCCTGCTGTCTCTAGGAGACTTCAAGGCAGGGAACCAACTCAGAGCTGCGGGCTCACATAGCTCTGAGAGCCCCAGGCCCGCCCTCTTGTAGGCTTCAGTGCCCTCTGGGCACTCACAGAAAGCAGAAGGATTATCATACCCTCACTTGGACGTTTGCTCTGGTCAGTCTCTCCTCACAGATGCGGAGAGCCTTTCACCTGACAGATGGGACTCAATATCTGAAGGCAGCTCCTCTACAGGCTCCCAGCCCCAGGAGAGAGGACTGCCTCGCCCTTGACAACCTAACACCAATCTCCAACTTGGCACTAGCCTGCTCTGTGAACTCACTAATCTGACCACCCCCAACAAACAGGCTGCAAGTCCTCCTGGACAAGCAGAGAGAGGAGATTTGAGGGACTCACCCTCATTGCTTGGCTGTGCGACCCTGGGCTGTGGGTTTGGGTCTATGAAGTGAAGGCTGTGGCTAACAGCCTGGGCCTTGAGTTCATGAAATGCTCTTCCGTTCCTTTCTGGGCACGCCCCCCATCCCCAGCAACTCGAGTTTCTTGTGTTGATACTGATGTCCTGAGCTCCCTTGAGCGCCAAAGCCCACTCCTTCAGGCTTGGTGGTGTCTCCAGCTTGACTGTACTTCCTTCTCCACCTGCTGAGTCTCCCCTGGGCACTTGCAGGACCCCTCAGACATCAGATCACTTTATTTTATGATAATGGTAGTGGTTAGTCCTTTCTGGGTGCATAGGGGCTTCTGTCCTGTGTTCAGGCCCATTATGGGACTTGTGGCGTACTAGCTAGTGCCTAGGGACAAGGCCATTCGGCAGAGGAGCAGGTGGCAGGGACTGTTCAGCTCTCAGTGTGTCACCACCGCCTCTCACATCACCTGTGGGCCAGGTCCTGGCTCTGAAGCTTCACCGGGTCTCCTGCCTTTCACCTGACCCTGCCCTCTGTGATTCACGGTGCTGGAGTCCTCAGGGTAACATTCTCAGTCCCACAGTGGTATGGAAGCCCTTCCTTCTGGCTGTTTCACCGCTTCCACGAGGAGCCATTTCTCCAGCAGGTGCTTTGTGCCCAGGTGCGACCTCAGCCTCCCATCACAGTGTGGTGTGGGGCCACACTCGGAGCTCCTGGGCCAGCATGAGCTCCTGTAATGACCCCAGCTCACCGCGACAGCCACCCCAGACTCTACTTTCAGCATGCCAAGAATGGAGCAGAGAAAGGAACCTGTGACCTTCTTGCCAGGCACACTGGTGGGAGGGAGAGAATTCCTCCCAGGCTTCTGCCCTGCTGCAGTTTGGCCTCGCTGCCCCTGGCCACCAGCCCCACCCCTCTCTGCCTTGTCTCCTCCACTAGCACATGCCCTCCAAGAAGGGCAGGCAGGGGCTGTTCGTTCTGTCCTCTGTTCCATCCCCAGCACCGAGGACAGTGCCAGGCAGAGGAAATCTTGGTTGAAGAGAGGAACAGAATCCTTGTGTGCAGGGGAGACTGAACGGCAGGCACTTCAGCGTTAAGCAGAGTGATCACGGAACCTCTCCAAGGAGGTGGCATGGCAGAGGCCCAGCGACGTGTTCAAGCGAGGAATGTTCTGGTATGGGAGGCAATCGGTGCAAAGGCCCTGGTGTCTGGCTCAGCCTGGACTGTTCAGAAAGCAGCAGGGGTAGTGGGAGTGAGCCACTCAGTGGAGGCCAGAGAGGGCAGAGCCAGGGTGGAAAGCAATTTGAGCCTTTTTCCTGGGAGAGTAAACTGAGGCTGAGGGAAGCTAGGGGGTCACAAAACAAGGAAGTGTCAGAGGTCAGACCAAACCTGGAGCTGCTGGGTCGTGAGGCCAGAGACTCAAGGCTTCTCGCCACAGGGGGCCCCATGACTTTGCTCCTTAATAGCTAACCTGGGTGGGGCCCTGCTGGGCTAAGTATAGGCTGAGTCCTGAACCTTTGGGGCAAAGCCCAGTAACAGTGAGAGGATGGCCTCTTCCCATTTTGTGGTACCTTCTTGTCCTTTGGGCAGGGCCGTGGCCATAAGCGGATGTCCAGTTTTATAGTCATGCAGACTGGCTGAGAGATCACAAGGACACAGAGACACGCGGCAAGGCATTGGCCACTTAGAACCTTCCCAGGGTTAGGTCCCAACTAGGACCCCAGAGACCTCCCCGCCCAGCTTTCCAGAAGCTCCTCAGGCCCCCTCTACTTACAGCCAACCATGTTCACCCCTTCTCTCCGTGGGGCCTTTACCCTGGCCAGTCCCTGTGCCAGAGTCCTCAGGTTTGGGCAGCCACTCAAAGGTCACCTCCTCAAAGGTTTCTCCTGACCTGTCACACAGGCCTGTACTAGGCCTTGCTCTCCACCACAGGCCCTTTGGGATCTCGGGGGAGGGGGGGTGTTAACAAAAATGAACCTCTTCATGACTGCTGACCCACCGGTTTTAGGTGCCCTGATCTCTTTGGGGATGTAAGTGCCCCCAGGATCTTGTTCCCAGGAGTTTCCCCAGGGCCTTGCACAGGGTAATTTATCTATTTGCATAGATAAGCAAGAAACATTTGTGGAATCTGAGAGTCTACCCCTCTGAGAGTCTATAGAGGCAGCAGTTAAAGTTCAGAGAGGTTAAGTCACTTGCCTAAGGTCACACAGCAAATGAGATGTCAGCCAGGGTCCAGCTCAGCTTACCTGACTGCACCCAATGCTGTTCAACTATTTCATTCTCAGGGCTCAGCCAGACCCACACACTCAAATGAGCTCTATCCCCAAGCCCAGTTCTGAAGAGAAGGAAGAAGAGAGTACGACAGTGGAGGGAACAAACAGGAGAATAAGTATGAGAAAGGAGGGGCACCCTGGGACTCCTCTGTTCCCATCTGATGGACAGTAAAGCTGGGCATGTAGTCTGGGATCTCCGGGCCTCTGGAACCCTTAGCCTCCAACCTGTCTTGCCTTTGCCAGTCCGAGCTGGAAGGGGTTAAGTTTTGTGCTTGGCTCCTGCCTTGCTGTGGACCGTGGCTGGGACAGAACATCTGTCTGTTGCTATGGTTGCCGTACACTTGAAGGGGATGGCTGGATAATTACGGCAATGCCGCCGAGTGAGGGAGCTGATGCCCGGAATTGGCTCGGACCCTTGCCCGCCGGGTGCAGCAGCAGGCCTCAGGTCCGTACTCCCGGCCATGGAGGAGCTTTGCACAGTGAGCAGGCCTGGCCGCAGGGCCCTGAGGAAACCGGGAGCGGGACAGACACTGTGGCCTTGGGCACCAGAGTGTGGGCAGTGAGCCTGCTGCCGTGGGGGAGGAGGGCTCTGATAACTCCCCTGTGCGTCTGCGTGTCCTCCCCCTGGGGAGAAGGCCTCCATTCAGTTCCTGGTCCCAGAAGTTCCTTGGAGCCTGGGGATATCGTACACTGCCCACCTCCATTCCTGGGTGGCTCAACCTGCTTACCGGTGACATGCCGGACCCTCGGGTTCTATGCATGGGGGACCCAATTCTGTGAGGGATAGGATGTGTGGCTCCAATCTGGCTCTTGGGTAGCTGGTGCACCCCAAGCTGCTGAACGTTGGTCTGCATCGCGTGATTTGTGCTGGGAGCTGGCAGTGGGGTTTGTTAGCCCTAGGTTCACACGCACAGATGAACTGCTAGACAGGCCCTGAGTTCCTGAAGTCTCTGTGCTGTCCCAGCAGCTCCAGATGTGAGACAAACAAGCCCAGTCCCCAAGGTCACCCCTAAGCTTCCCGCCCGACTCTTCCCATGGCACTGCCCACTCCTCCTGGCAACTCCTCTCCTCCCACCTGCCTCCCTCACAGTCGCCACAGAGCCAGGTACAAGCCTGGCAGTCTTTTGTTCATCCTTTCCCTTTAACCGTGAGGAGGAGGCTGCCTTCATTTTTTCTCACTACTTTGGCATAGAGATCCTAGAGTCCCGGGGCTAGGAAGCCATCTTCCTATCTTTCTCTGTTGGCAAGAAACCCAGCCTGAAGGTGCCAAGTGAGGCCACTCTGGACGCGAATTCCTTTTCTGATTCCCTGCCATGAAAGACGACCTCTTTGAAAGCCAAGTGAAATCCTGACTCCTCAGCTCTGCACAGATGTGTTGACCTGCACGCTCATTCACAGATGCATCCACTCCTCGTGCACTGCCAGGCCCTGAGTGAATCAGTGGAGCCCTGCCCTGAATCTGCCCATCCAGAGGCCCAGGGACATCTGCTACCGCCAGTGCACAGAGCCTGAACCAGACAATATAGACTCAAGTCCCTTCTAGCTTCCAACGCCTCCCCATACTTCCCACAGGCCCGAGATGGGCAGGGTAGGAGCCACATCCGAGTCACAGTTGAGCAAAGAACACTTAGAGATTAGGGGACACACAAGGTCACACAGCTACGTCCCACGAGGAGCAGGCTCTGGTGCCTGAGACTGCTGTACCTTACACAGAAGGCTTCCTGCCTGGTGTGGGATGGCTTTGGCCTTAAGGGATGGTCACAGTTTGCACTCCCCAGGATCTGGCAAACCGAATACTGGTTACCCCAGCTCAGGGGCTGCACAGTCAGGTCATACGGCTCATATTGCTTAGTGTGGACTCCAGGCACTCTCTCTTCTGCTCTGAGCGTCACTCAGCATGGTAGGGCTCTCAGCCTGCCCTAGGAGGTTGGAGCCATTCTGTCTAAGCGAGGGGAGACACCAGGCCTGCCCAGTTCTATTCCTCAGGGACTGTGGGCTGGGCAGGAAGGCCCAAGTCCTCTTCAAAGGAACAAGCTTCAGTCCCGCCCAACTTCATTAACTAAAGGGGTGCTGTGAGCATGAATCAGCATCCCATCCCAGGGCCCTTAGAACATCACAGATGCTTGTCCCCAGCCAGTCCCTCCTGTAATTGTGAGATGGAAGGGTAGGAACCAGATAGAATGTCTGCAAGGAAGGACTTAGAATCTTAGAACATTCCCTCCCAGATGCAAGTCCTCCTTGGGTATCTGCAGGAACTGGGCATAGCTTTTAAGATACTTGCTTACCAAAAGGCTTGCAGTAGGAGGCACAAGGCTCTCTGGTACCAGATATGATCCTTCTGCTGCCAAGCCTTGAGCTGCTCTGGGTCTCTTGGGACAGTGGTCCAGCCTCAGTGAACTGAAAGTGCGAATCCTAATAGGTTCCTTACATCCCTGATACCCACCCCCATTTTGGGTCACTCTCTGATAAGACTTGGAATGTAAATTATGGGACTGGAAAAATGGCTTAGTTGTTAAAAACACAGACTGCTCTTGCAGAGGACAGAGGTTCAGTTCCCAGCACCCACAAAACTGCTTACAACTGCCTGTAACTCCAATTTGAGGCACTCTAATGCCCTCTTCTGGATCCTGTGGGTACTCTACACATTTGGTGCCAGACATACATGCAGGCATAACACCCATACACAAACACAAAAATAAATATTTTTTAAATTAGCTCCTGTTCCCACTGCCTCAGTTTCTTCTTTCTTTTGCTCGTAGTCTCTCAAAATAGAATTCATGAACCTCATCTCTCACCATGCCTATCTCTTCCAGCTCTGCCACGACACATCTACCGTGCTCCGCCCACCTCAGAAGCTGGGCACACCTTTCGACCACCTATCCAGGCCCCATAACCAGGCCTCCCTGAGAGGTCCACTCCAACTTCAGCTCAGTAGACAATTCCTCACAGAAGTCCTCCGGACCCCAAGCTGGACGAGGCCCCCACCATGCACACACCCTTCTGCCACCCACACCTTTACAGTATCCCTGAAACAGCACAGGCATGTGTGGGTGGCTGACACCATCTGTCCCCTTGCTGTGTGGACCTGCACGAGCCCAGGCTCTGTCTGTCTCTTTCCTTATGAGATCCCTGGAACCTAGCACAGGGCTACCACAGTTAGGCACAGTGAGTATAGATGGAAGAATGGGTGAACGGAAACAAGCAGGAGCCAGAAGGTGGAGGTCAAGGTGAAATATATTGTCTCTGGGTGACTTAATCCAGTGGAAGTAACATCTGGGAGGAATCTGAAGACAGAGATGAGGACTCTTTGGGTGTCCAGGCAACAGACTTTGGCAATGGCCTACCTGGGCTAGCACACACCTGCTCTATTTAAGGACATAGGCAGGAGTCAGGAGGAGTCTGGAGCCAGAGGCTGGGGAAGTAAGACAGTCAGATTAGCCTGTGGCTCTTGGAGCTTGTCCCTAGAGAGATGGGGGAACTTTCTCAGGGCTCTGGACAAAGCAGTGACTCTAACAGGTTTTCTAGAACAGTCTGAGCTTAGTGGGACCCTGGCTGTTTTAGTTGCTGATGTGACCGCCACACTGGATTATCAGCGACTTTGTGTCTGTCCTGCCAGCTCCCTCTAGCAGCCATAGTGATGCCCCCAGAGCTGCTTAGATCTTTTCTCTATTTAGAAAGTTCCTGTGGCTTCATGAGGACTTAGAGCCCTCATGGAAGGATCCCAGACCCCTCAAAGCTGCCTGTCCTCAGTACCAAGAGCCCTTGACCAGATGAATCCCTGTCGGATAGGTCATCCACACAATGGAGGGCAGAGTGGTGTCCTTGGCCTGTATCCACTGGACTCCAGCAGCCTCCGGAGGACAGCATCTTCCTGGTTTCTAGAAGAGGGGAATAAAAACCTCTATCCTGAGTCCCCATTGAAGATGTTGTCTCAACACGGTCACCTCCCAGTCTTTCTTTCTGCACAGCCTCTCCAGCATCCAGACTTTGCTGTGCTCATCGGAGTCTGACCCAGAATGAGCTTTGCAAGGGCGGGCTCTTGGTTGGGTCTATTTGTCCTACCCAAGTACCCCACAATTGAATGCTTTCCCCTTACAGATGAGGAAACTTAGCTACATCTGTGTGGACACACCTGTATATGCAGTACTGCCCAAGCTGGAAACTAATGTCTCTGAGTCTAAATTTAAGTTCACTGGACTCTGTCCCTGTCCCCAACGGGCTGAGGCCCAGGGCAGGTAGGCAGTGCAGCGGCCAGAGTACATAGGTTCCTAGAAGTGTCTGATTGGGGCTTAACCCTGGATCTGTTGGGCATGAAGCCATTGGGCAACCTTGCCAGGAGGCAGGCTCTGAAGAATGGATTGTCCCAGAACCGGAAATGCTGCTGTTACTGCATCTGTACTATCTGACAAGGTCCTAGTAAATCCCTAAGGAACCCCACGATGGGCAGTTTTGGAAATCATGGCTGCCTTATGTCCCTAGGATATGTCCCTCAATACCCGGTAAGTTTCCCAGATGCTTCTTAAAGATGAACGTTTACTGAGTTTTCCCAGCCAACACCTCAGCTGTGGCGGTGTGAATGCTTGGAGGGAACGCACACTGCCAACCCAGAGACATGGTTTTCATGAAATTGTACATGTCGGGATAACTGTCAAGACATACTGCAGGCCACCGGGTGGTTAATAATTCAGTGTGCTCACTGGGACAATTCAGGATTTTAAAAACATTTCCTTGGAATTGCTGTTCCAAATACTGTTAATGGCCAGGGGCCATCTCAAAGTGCTGGAGAGCCGTTAATGGGCCAGTCTGGGTGGGGCTTAAGGTGGAGGCAGAGGCCGGGGACCCACAGCCCATAACTCGCTGGGGTATTCAGGTAAAGCCTACCTCTCCAGCAAAATGCCATGAAAGTCACCCACCGCATTTTTGTCATGGTCCCCATGAAGGTAAGTGAAGACCTCAGAGCCCAAAGAGGGCAAGAATTCAGCCCCGGACTAGGAACTCGGCCTCAAATGAGGTCTCAGGCTGGGGTGCTCAGATGTCGATGGCTGCATGCTGACTTTGGGCAAGGAGCACCCCCACATGCACACATGAGTTTCTTCATCTGTAGCATTCATTGTTTGTTTGTTCAGAGAACAAATATGTGCAGAGTTTTATTTAATATCCTGAAGTTGTGCGGCTGGGGTGTGGCTAAGAGGTAGGATGTTCGTCTAGCACATTGGAGGCATCCGGTTTGATATCCAGCATCTTTCCACACTTTTACATGTGCCACGCGTGTGTGCGTACACACGCACACAGGTGCTGGGATGGAGCATTACCAAGACAGTCGGAGTGCTTCTTGTATGGTTCCCTGACAAATACAACCCACCACAAATGGTAATCAGCATTAACAGGAAAAATAAGGGACAATAAAGAGACAGGTGGGAAGGTGGGTATTTGAGCCCAGATAATCACAGGAGCCTGTCTGGGCAGGTGACACAAATGGAGACCTGAGAGGGAGAGAGGTGGTCAGGAGGGTAAAGAAGGGCAAAGGCCCTGGGGTGGGCCTGCTCTGCAGTGCTGGGGAAGCCAGAGGCCAGCAGGGGGTGGGGGCTCGCTAGGGTGAAGCAATGAGAGGGGAGGGTGGCCTGAGAGTGATGGGAGTTACTTGGGGGTGGGGTGGGTGCAGGGGGTGGGGTGGGTGCAGGGGGTGGGGTGGGTGCAGGGGGTGGGGTGGCTGCAGGGGGTAGGGTGAGTGCAGGGGTAGGGTGGGTGCAAAGCTATGTTCTGTGGTTGGTGTTCTGTTTGGGAGGTTTTGGGTTTTGTTTGTTTGTTTGTTCTGAGACAGGGTCTGTCTACATAGTCCTGGCTGGCTTGGAGCTCACTATACAGACCAGGCTGGCCTTGAACTCACAGAGATCTGCCTGCCTCTTCTTCCTGAGTGCTGGGACTCCTGAGAGCTCCACTATGCTGAGGTTTTTTTTTTTGTTTTTATTTTTAAGATCCTTTTAGGTTGAGGATGCAGCTCAGTTGGTAGAGTGTTTGTCTCCATGCATGGAGCCCTGGGTTCAATTCTTAGCACCATGTCAGCTGGGTGTGATGACATACACCTGTAATCTCAGGACTAAGGTAGAGACAGGAGGATCAGAAATTCAAAGTCATTCTTGGCTACATGGGGAGTTAGAGGCTAGTCTGAGCTACACGAGAGCCTGTCTCATTATTGACATATAATAAATGAAAGGAGCCTTTAAAACTGGTCCAGGGGTACATGTCTGGAACCCCAGCACCTGGGAGGCTGAAGCACGGAGCTCTTTTTTCTTTTTACTATGGAGTCTCCTGTAGCCCAGACTGACCTCAAACCTGGTCTGTGGTCAAGGATAACTTTGAACTGCGATCCTCTGGCCTCTGCTTTTCCCGGGCTGGCAGTACAGTGGTGTAGCACCACCTGCCACTCTCAGTGCATGCGATGCTGGGGATTGAACCCGGGAAGTTCAATCATGCTAAGCAAGCGCTCTACCAATTGAGCTTCATTCTCAGTACCATGGATTTCAGGTTTGAGTCACAGGGTACACGGTGGGTTCAAGGCCATCCTGAGCAGTACAAAATCAATAATAAATACATAAGGCTGGGGCAACAGAGCTTAATTATAGAATGCTTACTTAGTAAGCACAAGGTGCTATGTGCAACCCATGGCACCATGAAGCAAACAAACAGCAAAATAATAAAGCATAAATTAAAAATATTCCTTAAAAATCCTCTAGGTTTAACCAGTGAAGTAAAAAAAAAAAAAAAAATTAAACAACAAAAACCCACCTCAGGGTAAAACTACATATACAGTGGGCTGCCACTGCTCCTCTTCTGTCCCATCCCCTCCTCTCCCCTCCCCTCCACTGCCCCCTCCTCTCCCCTCCCCTCCACTGCCCCCTCCTCTCCCCTCCCCTCCACTGCCCCCTCCTCTCCCCTCCCCTCCACTGCCCCCTCTTCTCCCCTCTATATGTTGCTCAGGCTCACTTCAAACTGGAGAACTTCCTGTTTCAGCCTCTCATGAGCTAGATTTACAGGTGCACCTCACCACAGCAAGCCTTACTGTCTACTTACAAAAGGAAGGAAGGAGGGAGGGAGGGAGGGAAGAAGGAAGAGGGAGAGAGACGAGACACAATGCGTAACAACTCAGGTATGGGTAAACTGGCTCTGATGAATGAGAACTGCAGGAACAGTGCCTGCTCCCAAGAACACACACACACGGGCTCACACATACCCGCTCTCACACACACTCACACTCACTCCTACATCCACACACTTGCTCCCACACTCTCACAGACTTTCTCCTCTCTGCGTTTTGTCTTGCACCTTTTCAGTTCTGATCTCGGCGAATCTGTTACCTATGCAGAAATCAGCTACCCTCTTTGGAAGCAAGGGATTCTTACCAAGGAAAAGGCAGACCACATGCCGGAGGGCAGGTGGGTGCCTCCTCACCCAGGAGGACCCTGAGGAACAGGCAACCTGGGAGCCAGGACTGGAGAGCAGGGAGCTGCCCTGCCCTGCGGGAGTCGGGGAGGCTGTGGCGGAGGTGAATTGTGCATGCGCGGGGTGGGGGGGTGGGGAGGGGAGGGCTACCCACCTGCAGTACTCAGCAGCCGAAGGCCGAGGGTCAGGAGTTCCAGGGCAGCCTGGACTACATAATGAGAACTTGTTGGAACAAGTGAAGTGACTAGACAGGAAAGGCAGATCCGGGTTCCTATGGGAATGACAGCCAGTCATGGAGGGATCTGAGGGATGGTCCCATCCAAGAATCCCAAGGTATTCTGGAAAAGATGTAGGTCATGTACCCAGAAGCTGAGCTTTATGTCCTAGCTGGACCACTTCCCGAGCATGGACTGTCTGCCTCCTCAGGACAAGGTTGCAGGGGGACAGGGCTCCCAAAGCTGGCAGAGTACAGTGTCAAGATCAGAAGCCCCACTCCTCCTGTTGGAAACAGGCCAAGACAGCTGAGGCTACAGGAGACGGCAAGGCCTAGAGGCCAAGAGAGCAGGGTTGCTTTGGCTGCCCATGCCCCACAGTCCTGACTCTGGCCCCCTGGGCCTCAGCCATCTGGCTAGGCGGGCTCTACTCTGGGTGCCCATCTGGACGCCAAGCTGACGGTACATTAGGCCTTTCACAGCGACTGTTCAGACTCACTGGCTTCTAGTGGTTCCATTGGGATCAGTTTGGGACACTTCTCTCCCCATGTTTCCTGACAGAGAAAGGGAATGGGGGATGAATCGTGTTCTCTCCAGCGTCTCTGGGCAGGAACCTGCCAGACTCTCCATACTGCCATGTCAGGAACTGGCAAGACAACTGAGGATTCAAGAAACCGAGATGTGGACAACTACCAGGACTGAGGTACCCAGGGGACCTGCCCCTCCCACCAAATCGCAACCCCTACTAGCTTCAGATGCCTACAGCAGGTCATGTATCCAGGTCAGAGGTCAACAGGTTCAGAGCCAGGGGAGACCAGTGGGCTACCTGGAAGGAATCCATGGTAAATCAGCTCCCCCTCCCTGTAGGAGCAACAATATCCTGGCTGGGGTGACATGCACAGCACCTGCAGCTCCAGCCTCCACCTGCAGCTCCAGCCTCCTCCTCCTGCAGCTCCAGCCTCCACCTGCAGCTCCAGCCTCCTCCACCTGCGGCTCCAGCCTCCTCCTCCTGCAGCTCCAGCCTCCTCCACCTGCGGCTCCAGCCTCCTCCTCCTGCAGCTCCAGCCTCCTCCTCCTGCAGCTCCAGCCTCCTCCACCTGCAGCTCCAGCCTCCACCTGCAGCTCCAGCCTCCTCCTCCTCCTGCAGCTCCAGCCTCCACCTGCAGCTCCAGCCTCCACCTGCAGCTCCAGCCTCCTCCACCTGCAGCTCCAGCTTCCTCCACTTGCAGCTCCAGCCTCCTCCACCTGCAGCTCCAGCCTCCACCTGCAGCTCCAGCCTCCTCCTCCTGCAGCTCCAGCCTCCTCCTCCTGCAGCTCCAGCCTCCTCCACCTGCGGCTCCAGCCTCCTCCTCCTGCAGCTCCAGCCTCCTCCACCTGCAGCTACAGCCTCCACCTGCAGCTCCAGCCTTCTCCTGCAGCTCCAGCCTCCTCCTCCTGCAGCTCCAGCCTCCTCCTCCTGCAGCTCCAGCCTCCTCCACCTGCAGCTCCAGCCTCCACCTATCTGTCCTATTGCTGAACACTCCCAGAGTAGTGGGCAGCTGGGGCAGGGTAGAGGTAAGAGGGGGTGGGGTGGGGGTGGACTCAGTTTACTGGACCAGCCTTGGGAAGCCAGACAGAGAAAGAATGCTGTTGACAGTCTTCTAGAAACTTCTCCAATTTCTGCAACTCCAGCAGCATCTGGAAGGAACCCAAGGCAACCCCCCCCAACCTGGTCCCTCATAAGTGCTAGCTGCCACATACACACTCAAGGGTCACTGCCACCCACAGTGATACCTTCTGTCCTTAGCTTGCTGGGAAATCCGTGGTGGTACTCCCAAGCCTGAGATGGGAGATTTAGGCAAGTTCATTTGGGTTAAGGGCTGCCCTGTCCCACCTGCCTTTCCTCACTTCCTCCCTCCCTCCCTTCCTCCCTCCCTCCCTCCCTCCCTCTCTTCCTCCCTCCCGTCCATCCTTCCTTCCTTCCTTCCTTCCTTCCTTCCTTCCTTCCTTCCTTCCTCCTTTCCTCCCCTCCTCCTTTCTTCCCTTCCTCATTTCCTCCTTTCCTTTCTAATTTCCGTCCTTTCGTTCTTCCTTCCTCCCTCCCTTCCTTCCTCCCTCCCTCCCTCCTTCCCTCCCTTCTTCCCTTCCTTTATCCCTTCCTTCTTTCCTCCCCTCCTCCTTTCATCCCTTCCTTCTTTCCTTCCTTCCTTCCTTCCTTCCTTCCTTCCGTCCTCCCTTCCTCCCTTCCTCCCTTCCTTCATCTTTCTAAGATACACATAATCTCACAGAGGGAAACTGTAAACTTGTTGACACACACAGCCAACTGGTAAGAAAAAAAGAGCATCAACTCCCTGCAAGAACTTTGTGGACTTCAACTCCAGGTGAGCTCCACCCAGGAGCCACTCCAGCCGCATCCTTACCTTTCTGTGTCCCCGAAGGCAACCAACCCCTCTTGTCTTCCCTAAATACCTCATGTTGAAGTCAACCCTCACTACCCCTCACATAACTATTAAAGCAGCTTCCAAGCTGGTCTGGGCCTTCCCATCCACCTTCCCCACATCAAAACCTATCGTGGCTGTCTGGTGATCAGGTACTGATTCCTAGTCCTTCGCGGTCCGGCTCAGCCTGGATTAATGCCTGGATAGTTGAAAGCGTGGATGTTGATGTTTATATGGCATGACCTTGGACAAGCCACTTAACACCAGAGCCTCAATCCCTTATCAAGAAAGTAAATTATGAGCTGGGTGGTAGTGGCGCACACCTTTAATCCCAGCACTCAGGAGGCAGAGGCAGGCAGATCACTGTTAGTTCAAAGCCGGCCTGGTCTCCAAGAGCTAGTTCTAGGACAACTAGGGCTGTTACACAGAGAAACCCTGTCTCGAAAAACCAGAAAAAAAAAAGAAAGAAAGAAAGCAAATTATGATGGGTGGTGACACAGGTTTGTAATCCCAGTTTGGGAGGCAGGAGCAGAAGGATCATCCTGAGTTTGAGTCTAGTCAGGTCTACACTGGAGAGGTGTTGGGGGAGGGGGGAGGGCCTTTGAAGCAAAGCTTCTAACAAGCTTACCCTGGGGCAGACCTGTGGTCAGTGGTCAATAAAGTTGCTACCTGATTTGTCCCTTCCTTCTAGAAAACACCCTGCTGGGCTGTTTCCTGTCTCTCTGCCTGCACAGATGCTGTGTCCTCCACCTCAGCAGCCTGGTGAACTCCTGCTGATCCTCCAACACTCACTCAAGCAGTATCCTGACTGGCCTGGTGTGAGCTTTCCTTCCTCAGCACCGGCTTCTAACCTGCTGAGCTGGGATTTTTCCATTTACTTCTTGAACCTTCAGCTCACACCATCAGGGAGAACTAGGGAGGCTGGGAAAGGGTATGAGGAAGGGAGAAGGAAAAGACAGAGAGAGGGGATGTGTTTTGGGCCAGGGCAGACGATGGCTCTCCGCTGTTAAATCATTTGTTAGTTCACTCGTTCACTCTAAAAACACAGATGACCCTGTCTTAGTTAGGGTTTCTATTGTGACAAAGCACCGTGACCAAAGCAACTTGGGGAGGAAAGGGTTTGTCTCAGGTTATAAGTCTCCATCGCAGTCCACCATGAAGGGAAGTCGGGAAGAACTAATGGCAGGAACCTGGAGGCAGGAAGGGAAGCAGAAGCATGGAGGATCGCTGCTTACTGATCTGCTCCCCGTGCCTTTCATGACTTTTCTTCCTTATACACCTCAGGACCACCTGCCTGGGGACAGCACCCGAATCACTGCAGGCCATTCTGATGGGGGGCATCTTCTCAATTGAGCTTCCTCTTCCCAGAGAACTCTGGCTGTGTCAAGTTGAATAATAATAATAATATTAATAGTCAGAGCTATGCACTGCTTGGGACTCCACCTAAGAACACTCAAGGTTCTTAAAAACCCAGGAACCCAGCCCAAACTCAGTCTCCTGTGTCCCCAAACCCTGCTCCCTCTTCAGTTCCTCCAGTGGCACTCTCCTGTAGAATGTTCTTTCCAGGCCTAGGGGCTGGGGGCGAGGCTGAGGTGACCTCTGCCCCACTCCCCCAGGCTCCAGCTCAGGCCTATTCTCACTGCCTTCTACTTTCTCCAGTCTATACACCTCCAACCAGTGGCGCTGCTGGGACTTGAACTCATGGGATTAGCCTATTAGCACCCACCTCCTCACTACGCTGTGAATTCACACATCCCAGAGCCTGCCCAGCCCAGCCCAGCCCAGCTGGCAAGAGACCAGAAAAACCTTAGGGGGCCAGAGAGCCAAAGGGGCCTTGGTAATCATCAAGGCCTTCCCCGTTGTAACACAATACTAAAAGACACCTATTCTAGCTGCAACACTGGCTCACACTTCCCACGAGCCAGGTGCCACCCTCTCCGGTCTGCTATCTTTAATCCCTGCACTGTCTGCAGGGACGATCCTGCTCCATCCCGGTCTTGCAGATAAGAAAATCAGAGATCAGAGTGATTGGGTCGCCTGACATCAGAGTCTGCTCCCCACTGTGCAGCACAGCCAGATAGCTTGAAGGGGCTAAAGGGATCCCTGGCACCGGCAAGGTAAGGAGAACTAGGCTGAATCAAGACATCTCTTTGACCTCAGTTTGCTGCCTATAAAATGAGCATAAACACAATCCCTCCATCTAATCCAACTTCTACAGGAGGAAGGGAGGCGGGGCCTCCTACGATCGAGTGGGGGTCCCAAGGCCCTCTCCCTCACAGGCAAATCCCCAGACAAAGCCAATCCTGCCCAAAGCAACACTGTGCCTGCTATGAGAGGACCTGGGTGAGTGAGCCATAAACATCCTTCCCGAGGGAATGCCCGCAGCCACAGGGGTGTTACCTCCTGGAGAGGGATGGCATTGTGGGTGGTGAGATTAGCTGTCCTGGGTCCATGGCCAGCCGCTGAAGAGGGGAACATGCATGGGCCCAGCTGAGCTCTAAGTACTGGGACTCTGGGCTCACCTGCCCCCCATACTTGCTCTCCCTGCCCCATAGGCCCTGGCAAAGGGAATAGTGCTTCTCCTGACACTCCCCGGGGCTGTGCCAGCCTCCCAGTGCTGACAAAGCCTCCACCCCCGCCCCCTGGAGATGGTGGGCCAGTGAGGATGCCAAGAGAGAGAGATGGGGGCTGTGCGTAGGGCTACCCTTCCCGACCTTCCCAAGGCGCCCATGTCTCCCCCTGCCCCTTGGCCGCGGCTGGGGCGCCAGCCCCGTTGCTATGGCTGCCGCTCTGAGGAAGCTGCAGCTGGGTAATTATTGCGAACATCCATCCTGCCTCCGGCCCGCCCCAGAGCTGGGTAGCTAGCTGGTGGCCAGGGCTAGGACAGCCCCTCCTGGGCTCCCCACTGGCCACACCCAGTTAGCCTGGCTAGGTGCCCACTGAAGAGGAAGGGAGAGAAGACATGCAGACATGCAGATAGACCAAAGGAGCCCCAAACTCCTGCCTCAGCCTGGCCCAGCCTCAGAACTGGCCAACCAGACCCGCTCTTATTATTTTTTTTAGCTGCACATGAAGCCAGCCTGAGAGCCTCCAGGGGCGAAGGGAAGCTGTCCCTGCCATTCCCGGGTAGGGGAGCCTGTGGGAGTGTAATGACTCTGGCCTCTCACACAGCGACTGTCCCACTGCACAAGGAGTCCCCTGGGGCCCCCGCTGCAGGGCTCTGCCACCTCCTCCGCCCCAGAAGCTCGCCCTGGCCCTGGTGTCTAAATATAGCTCAGTCTGGCTGTGCTTGAAGACTCCTAACTGCCCCGGGTGGCCATGAGGAGAGTGGCGAGGGGTGTCTACTCATATTCAGCTGTCCAGCACACATCTCAGGAGCGGCAGGCGGTGTACCCAGCCAGGTTCAGTGCACCTGGGAAACCAGGGTGCTCTTGCCTTACAGGCTCACAGTCCCCTCCAGACCTGCACAGAGAGGACTTAAGTTTACTCTCAAAGAGAAAGGGGTCTCCTCACCCAGTCAGCAGGGGACAGCAGGAAAGAGGGGCCTGAGGGCAGCTTGACAGAGGCAGAAGGACCGGTCAGAGTAGAGGGGAGGACAGAATGGCCTAAGGGAAGAGACCCTGGGATGGCTTCCTGTGATAAGGCGTGGGGTGTACCACAGCAGCACGTGGGCTCTGGGACAGTAGCTGGATCAGAGGACTTCAGAGTACAAGGACATTTTCTCCCTCTCCTTGACCTCCCGGGGCTCTGCACAGGCTGACCTTGCAGGGTACTTGGCAGCGGAGGTGTGCCCAGATCCTGGTATCTAGGGGTTCCTGAGGCAGAGTGGACATGGAGCAGACCCGGGAGAAGTATGGGAAGGTGGCAGGGGAGGGTAGTGGGTCACAGAGGAAGAAGAAGAAGAAGGGACAGGATGTGGGGGTGAGAGGCTGCATTTTCTCCCCTCCCCCTCCGCGGTCACAGTGTTGCCTAGTTGTGTGTCAACTTGACACACACGCTAGAGTCATTTGGGAAGAGGGAACCTCAACTGAGAACATGCACCCACCAGATTGCCTTGGGGGCATTTTCTTGACAGCTGATTGATGGGGAGGGCCTACTTCACTGGGAGTAGTGCCACCCCTGGGCGGGTAGTCCTGGGCATTAAAAGGAAAGCTAGGGGAGCCAGTCATGGGACTGAGTCAGGAAGCAGCCTCCTCGGCCTATGCTCCAGTCCCTGCCTCTCGGTTCCACCCTAACTTCCTGCCCTGACTTCCCTCAGAAATGGACTGTAGTCTGGGAGGTGACAAAACACTTTCCTCCCCAAATTGCTTTTGGTCCATGTGGTCTGTCACAGCAATAGAAACCCTAACAAAGATAGAACAGGCCTGGGGTTGGAGGCGGAGAACCACTGAAGGAGAGCCCAGCCCGGTGCCTGGTGGGTGTTAAGACCCTGGGGTGGGGGGTGCTGTCTACTCAGCCCCAAACTGCCAGGGCTCCCGCCTTTGGGATAGGGGCATCTCAGTGTTCATGTATGTTAGCTGTCACTCTTGTGGTCACAACAGTGAATCTTCCCAACTATAAAGCCCTTTCCGATCCCACAGCTCAGCTAGCTTCCAGCAGCCTGGACACTAGACAGAAGAGGGAGCAGTCACCCCCAGATTGGGAAACTGAGGCTTGTTGAAGTGAGGTGACTTATCCAGGTAGAGGAGAGAGAAGGATGGGTGTGAAGTACCCATCACTGGGGGCGGCAGTGGGGAGAATACAGTAAAATTCAAACTTCTTGCCAGTCCCTCTGGTCTGGGCAGGGCCCCACACCCTTTAGCAATAAGGTGACTAGGAATACAAGCCAGAGGGCAAGGTTGGGGGTTGGAGACAAACAAGACCCTGGGGAATTGTCAAGTCAGATTATCAGTTCTGTCTTACAGATCAGAAACTAAGGCTGTGGCCAGCCCCAGGCCCAAACCGACTGTGCTTCCCAGCTCTTGGCTAGCAGAGTCTGGGTGGCTAGGGTCAGCACAAGGTGTATTGCGTGTGTGCAGGAAGAGCTGGGTTTCCTGTGTAGGAGAGTTCTGAGCTGGCCACGGCTACAGGGAACTGTACGCCACTTGAATCAACAGTGGGGCATCAGGGCATGCCACAAGTCTGCACCAGCCATTGTGTAGTGATATTTTGTTTATGTTTTAACAAATAAAGCTTGCCTGAAGATCAGAGTGCAGAGCTAAGCCACTAGAGGTCAGGCAGTGGTGCATGCCTTTAATCCCAAGACTCGGGAGACAGGCAGAGGGATCTCTGTGAGTTCAAGGCCACCCTGAGCTGTCAAAAAGAGAAACAGAGCTCATACAAAGGTGATCCCAGCACTTGGGATCCCATGCCTTTAATCCCAGCACTAGTGAGGTGGAGACAGGAGTAATATGGCTGGGTAGAGAGAGGAATATAAGGCAGGAGGAGACAAGGGTTCGATGCAATCTGAGGTTTGGTGGAGACAGATGCAGTCTGAGGACACAGTCTAGGAATTCTGTCTGATCGCCCCTTCAGTCTGAGCATTGGTAGAGGTCTCTCTAGTGGATAATCACACTGCTTTTCTGATCCTTCAGCTTTCACCCCCAAATATCTGACTCCAGCTTTTATTTATTAAGATCAGTTAGAATCTGCGCTACACATTGATAGGGTTCACTTTCATCCATACGACAATGTGTGCCAGGCAGCATGACAGAAGAGGTGGGGCTGGATGGGCAGCAAAGAGTGCCTGACACCAAGCATGGTGGTGCACCCCTCAAATCCCGACCCTCTGACACAGGGACAGCCTGGTCTACACAGCAAGCTCTGGGTCAGCCAGGACTACACAGAGAAACCCTGACACCTCTGCCCCCTCCCCAAAAATTGTGCTATTGGGGGTGGGGGTGGGGTGTAACTGGAGAATGGCTCAGCGATTGAGAACACTCACTGTTAAGAGGACCCAGGCTCAGTTTCCAGGCACCCATGCATGTCAGGTAGCTCACAAGCACCTGTAATTTCGGTTCCAAGGGATCCGGGCACCTACACGCATGTGCTTCCCACACATATGCTCAGACACACATTCATAAACACATTCAATAAACAAGTACATTATTAATTTAAATAAAAAACAGTACCTGGGGACTAAAGAGATGACTCAGCAATTAAGAGCATTTGCTGATCTTGCAGAGGACTGGGTTCTGTTTCGGAGCACCCACATAGCACCTAACAACTGAGGGTGACACCAGTTCCAGTGTCTCTTCTGGCCTCCACAGGTACTGCATGCATTGCACACAGGTAAGATGCTCATCGACGTGAAATAAAAAAACAGTAAACAAAATGCACTAAGGCTTATAGACACAGTATCCAGGATGTCCTGTCATTGGTCCTCCACCCCCGCAAAGCTGGGAGCAGAGTGTCATGTATGCTGAAATACCTTACACTGAGCCACACACCCAGCCTTTAATTTCTTTATGGCTGTCCCTCTTCAGGATGTTTCTGCTCTGAGATTTCTCTGTGATGAAGGTTCTATTGTCTCTACATAGAGATGGGGAAACCAAGGCTCAGTGTTTTGCTTTCTTTTCTGTCACTGGACAGCACATCCTGACGGGAAGCATCTTATGGGGAAAGAAGGGTTATTATAACTCACGGTTGTAGTTACAGTCCATCATGGCAGGGAAGTCAAGGCAGTAAGAACTAACAGCTAATCACATCACTCCACGGTCCAGAGCAGAGAGGAAAGAGTGCTCGCCTGTGCTCCGTTCACTTTCTCTGCTCTTACCCAGTACAGAACCCAAACCCAACTTAAGCCTTCCACTTTTAGACGGGATCTTCCCACATCAATTAATGTAATCAAGACAAAGCCCTTCCAAGCAGACACACCCACTGACCGGCTCTGGGCATGAACTGGCCAGCACTGAGGAGTCCTTTGGCCCCCTTTGCTTTCCCCTTCTCAAGCCCTTCCTCTTTGCCCACCCCCTCCTTGCCATTTCAGCCTTTGTGGCAGGAAGTCAGGCATCCAGGGCACTGAGACACTGAGGACTCCTAGAAGGGCCATCCCCAGCCCCATTCTTTGTGAAGGAACCACAAGTAAATGTCACTTAGGTGCAGAGATGTGAAGAGAGAGGACTTCCTCCCTTTGCTGCTGAAATCACCCCAGGCAGAAGGTCACAGACCCTTCCTGCAGGAAAGGCAAGTCAAGATGGCTGGAAGGTTATCTGGCTTTTAAAAGTCAAGCCAGGGGGACTGGTGAGATGGCTCAGTGTTTAAGAACACTGACTGTTCATCCAGAAGACCCAGGTTTGAGTCTTTGCAATCACATGATGCTCACACCCATCTGTAACTCTAGTTCCAGGAAATGTGATGGCTCTTCTGGCTTCCAGACACGCATGTGATGTACATACATACACATATAAAATAAAATTAGAAAAAAAATTTTAAAGTCAACCCAGACCCAGGAGTGGCAGTGTATACCTTTGATCCCAGCATTCCAGAGACAGAGGCAAACAGATCACTGAGAGTTTGAGGCCAGTCTGGTCTATATAAGAAATTCTAGGCCATCCAGAGCTACAAAGTGAGACCCTACCTCAAACAAACAAGCACCAAAAATATCAACCCAGGGTCCTGACATGGCTCAGCAGATAAAGTGGCTTACACCAAGCCTGATGACCTGAGCTCACTCTTCAAGCTCCACATGGTATTCAAGACCCAACTCCTGAAAGCTGACCTCTGACCCCACCTACACGACACAGCGCTTGCAAATGCACACCCATAACAATAAATGATAAACAAATATCATTTTAAAATGTTTTAAAGTTGTCTCAACATAGCAGGTGCACTGGTCCATGCCTTATAGTCCAAGCTACTAGGAAAGCTGAGGCAGGAGAACCCCTTGATTCCAGGAGTGGATGGCATAGGGTGGACGTAGATATCGTGGAGGGCAATTTGCTTTGAGTTCCTGTGCATTTTGAGGAGACAGGGGTTTAGTGAGCACCTGTCCTTAAGAAACTCCTTCAGCTCTCAGGGAAACTGCAAGGATACTTGCAGAAGCGAAACAGTGGAAGATGAGTTAAATGTTTACTGACCACAAACTGGACAGGTTTGGGAGTGCAACACAGTGGTAGAACCCTGGCCCAGGGCACACAGAGGCCTGGGCTCCATCCCCAGCATTGCAGGGAAGAATAAATAAAGTCAGGATGAGGACAGAGGAATGAGGGATCAGCTCACGTTATAGAATTGTGCACAGACTCTACAGTGGCAGGCACCTATAGTCCCAGCTATTTGGGGGGCTAAGGCGGGAGGGTTACTTGAGCCTAGAAATTTGAGACCAGCCTGAACAACACAGGAGGCACCCTGCCTCAAAGGAAAAGGAAGGCCAGAGGAGGAAGAGGAGGAGGCAGAGGAAGAAGACTCCCCAACTACTAAAAAGGAAGTGACTACCTATGTAATGGCACACATACAAAATATCCGTGAGGTGTCCAGTGAAATATAGGGCATCTTGCATCTAACGTCTAACATGGGTGTTAGTGTTTTCGTGAAAAGCATGCCTAAACAGGCATGTACACATAATGCCAGGACCTGGACCCAGACTTAGATAGCACAGGTGTAGCATGAATGGCTATGTGCCCATCACAGAAAAATGTTTATGCTTCTCATCAACTAAAAACAGCTTGAGAGAGCAGAGTTCAGGAAATAAGAAGAAGTTGATTGGTCTTTACAGGCTGTATTGTATTAATGTTTGAGATTTTACAATGAGAAGATTTTCCTGAAGTATATATGATATACTAAGAACTTTAAAAACAGAGCTGGGTGATGGTGGAGCATGCCTTTCCAGCACTTGGGAGGCAGAGGCTGGCAGGTCTCTGAGTTCAAGGCCATCCTGGTCCACAGAGCAAGTTTCAGGAGAGCCAGGGCTACACAGAGAAACCTATCTTGAAAAGACAAAACAAAAACAAAGAACTTTAAAAGGAAAGAGCCTGACCACGTGGTTGGGAGTTTGAGGCAGGATGAGGTCCAACAGGACCTGGGAGTCGGCATCTTTATGAGGCAGGCAGGCCTGGGTGTCTCAGGCTTGACCAGGACTGTCTTCCTAAATCAACTAAGGTGGTAACAGCAGCGTATTGCCCTGTAGGGTGGGCCCACCTCCATTCCTCCAGGCAAGGAGGAATGTGATCAGAGATGACCCTGGACATGTAGGCAGAAGGGTGACCTGGTCCCCACACTCCACCCACCCCCCGGCCTTCCAACCAGGCTGTGTGAAGGAGGCAGCTCTCCTCCCAGCTTGGTCTTCCCCTTGAGCAGTCATGTCCTTGTATCTGCTGCCCCTGAGCCTCAGCCCCAGGAGGAAAGAGCAGCCCGTCTGTGTCCCTGAACACCCAGAGGTCAGCAAGTCAGGGGTGAAGAGTGCAGAGGCTTCCCACGAGGCACCCCCTGGCTCCTGGGAGCTAATGAGCCTGCTCCCCATCTTTTTGAGAAAGAGCTTTATATATTCAAGGGCCCCAACTCTTTGCATCCTAGAAAGACTTTGAACTTCTTATCCTTCTGCTTCTGCCTCCCAAGTTCTGGGATTGGAGGAGTATACCACCATACCCAATTATGCCATGTTGGCACAATTAAACCCAAACCCAGGTGCTAGGCAAGCACTCTGCCAACTAAACTATGTCCATAGCCCATAAGGCCTCCTTTTTTTTTTTTTCTTTTTTTGACTTGGTAACTTTGACCATTTAATTTTGTACAGAGTGGGGTTTTGTTGCATAGATGTTGGGGGTGGTGTTCTACCAGACATTGCAAACAAGGAATTTATAAAGTAGAAACCATGCAAAGGGCAAGGGCTTCCTCAACTTCCTCCTGACACCAGTGCCCTGATGTATGCGTGTGTGTGTGTGTGCGCGCGCGTGCACACATGCTCGCACTTGTGTCTAGTATGGCATACCCCAAATACTGTTTTTATACCTTGTTTTTCTCATTGAAAGTACATATGTCCACTGCATCCATGGGGGTGCATGAGAACTGCCTCATTCTTCTGCCTGGAAAGCCATGCCATACTAATTCCCTTCACAGTCAATGTAGCCAGCTGGGCATGGTGCCTGGGCTAGTTGAATCAGGGGACCTAGAGTTCAAAGCCAGCCTGGGCTAAATAGCAAGATCCAACTCTAAATAAATAAGCAAACAGATTTATATAGCCAGAATTTTGTATTGTGGTCTTTCCTGCATGCCAGCCCCCTTGACAGACAGATGGATGCCTGTTTAAGACAGATGGACCCTTATTACAGAACTAGGGACCTAGGGTGATCATTCCTCTGTCCAGGGAAAATCACAAAAGTTGGCCCTCCCCCAAAGGACACTGGAGTTTGGAGGGGAAGACATTGTCCACTACCCTGTGGTTGACTAGCACAAGCCTAGTGTCCACTGATGGTGACGCTTCTCTCTGGGGACAATGATCTCAGCTACTCACTAGCATGCACCTCATTTGTTCTCAAACACCCGCAGCAGTTTGGCAGGAGACCACTATGAACAGGGCTGCAGCGGCAAGCCCACGGTCCAACTAAACGCCTGTTGGCTGCATCCAGCCAGCTCCCTCTCAGGCTCTCCTGGGCCCATAGCTGGATTCCAGGAAGTGTTTGAAGGGAGAAAGTGGAGAAAGGATAAATAGTTACTATCCTGGTTTGTGTTTGGTGATTGTGTGCATGTGTGTGTGGGGGGTGATGGTGATGGCGTAAGTGTGTGTGTTTGGTGGTGGTGGTACTGGTGTGGGAGGGGTGTTTGATGGTAATGGTAGTGCTGGTGATGGGGTGTGTGTGTGTGTGTGTGCGTGTCTGTCTGTCTGTCTACCCTTTACCCTCCTGGTCTCTTAGTCTGGTCCCCACCACCGGGTGGCTCAGGGTCATGTCCACTCTGGCCTCTCCCAGATGTCTCTGACTATACGCTCCATTTCATCTACAATAAACTTTCTCCTCCACCACACCTAGGAACAGTCAGGTTCTTCCTTTATTATCATTATTATTATTATTATTATTTATTCATTTATTTATAAAAAATTTCCACTTCCTCCCCTCCTCCCAATACCCTCCCATTCTCCCCACTCCCTCTCCTCCTCCCTCTCCAGTCCCAAGAGCAGTCAGGGCTTCCTGCCTCGTGGGAAGTCCAAGTTCCTCCCCTCCTCCCAATACCCTCCCACTCCCCCCAGGTTCTTCCTTTTTATTTCTTCTTTTCATCCACACATCTTCAACCATATTCTAATTTTTTTGTGGAAACAAAAAGATATGACGCAGAGAAGCTAGGCTGTCACACAGCTTGTAAGCAACAGACAGGATTTTGGACTGGGGCTCTAGAATTTGGGGTGCTTTTCCTTCTATAGCATGCTTGGCCTTGGTCCCCTCTGGTGTTTCGGGCCTCTGCTTTCCCGCTCAGGAAGGCATCCCTGGTCCCCAGCGCTTGGACCTCCCCTAGGAGAGTCAGTTTCATTTCTTCGTTCATTTCTCCTGTTCCTCACTCCTCTCAGCAAATGTTCACCTGAACTGAATGGAGCCAGATCTACCAGCTTGAACCTGACCTCCGAGGAAACAGAGGGGAGGGGAGAGAAAGAGAGAGATTGCACTCGGATGGAGGAGATCTGGGGAGACTTCCATGTAAAGTACTGGTGGTGGTTATGACCATGGACAAAGAGGCTGGCCATGGGGGCAGCTTGAGACCTTCGCAAAGTCCTGGCTGTCCCTTATAGCTAGGCCCAGGCACTGCCCAGGTCCAGAGATTCATGGCTCCTGGGAACTCAGCCCTTTGGCTACCTTGAGGGCTCTAGGACTAGCAGGGCTAACTATAAAAGGATGTAACGCCCTCTTCTGTTGGGCAGGCATACATAAGATATGTAAACAAATAACCTTTAAAAACGAACAAATAAAAAGTAGGGTTGCTTCTCACTTTGTAGTAGGTAACAAGCAGACAACCTCTTGTCTTGGAATTGATCAGTAAACAAAACAACATCTCCACCAACAATAGCAAAAACACAAAATAACCATTAGCAATGAGGTCATAGAGTTCCGTGCAAAGGAGGCTGCCTGCTACATTGTTATCATCCTAAGACAACAAGAGGCTCAACCCCCAGCCCCAGGACTAGAAGAGCCACCACAAGAACAGACACTAACTGCTTCTGACTGTAGCCGCTGAAGGAGCTCGATTCAATTTGTATTAATTTTGTTTATTTAAGACAGATGTGGTGTTACAGGACTATAATCTCACCTCTTGAGAGATGGAAGCAGAGAACCAGGAGTTTAAGGTTAGTCTAAGCTACACAGTGAGCTTGAAGCCAGCCCGAGCTACATGCGACAGGTCTCAATAAAATAAAATAAAATAAAATAAAATAAAATAAAATAAAATAAAATAAAATAAAATAAAATAAAATAAATAGAACCAGAGAGATGGCTCCACAGGTAAAGGCACTTGCAAGCAAGCCTGATGACCTGGATTTGACCCACAGGTAGAAGGAGAGAACTAACTCCTGCAAATTGTCCTCTGACGCTCACGTGTGCAAGGACTATGGCACATGCGTGCCTCCATGCATAAATTAAATGTTTTAAAAGTTTTAAACAAATGAAATAAAACAATGGGGCCAATGGGGTGACTCAGCCAGGAAAGGGACCTGCCTCCGAGTTCCATCCCCATGACCCACATGGTAGAAGAGAGAGAACCGACACCCACAAGTCTTCTCGCTGCCATACGTACCACAGGCACACAAGAGAAATAAATTAATTTGTTAATTGCAATAAATAAATAAGGGGCTAGAGAGATGGTTCAGCAGTTAAGAGCCTTGGCTGCTCTTCCAGAGGTCCTGAGTTCAATTCCCAGCACCCACATGCTGGTTTACAACCATCTCTAATGGGATGTGACGCCCTCTTCTGTTGGGCAGGCATACATGTAGATAAAGCATTCAAATACATAAGATACGTAAACAAATAGCCTTTAAAAATAAATATGTAAATAAAGCTAGGATCGCTTCTCACTTTGCAGTATCAGAGATTGAATCCAGGGACTTGCACATACGAGTGTCCTGCCGCTGAGCTGCAGTCCCAGCCCGCTGTGAAAGCCGAAGTCTGCCAGCTTTCCTCTTACCCTGATCATTTGCCATGTGACAAAAAGGTGACATGAGCCCTTCGGAGTGGTTGTCGCTGGTGGGTTGACTTCCAGGCTGTGTTTCCTCTGCTTTTTAATGTTTTAATTAGCATATATTAAATATATACGCTAATAGATTTTCATATGACAATTTCACAACTGCATATACCATGTTTTTTAAATATTTTTATTTTATTCTACTTTTTTGTTTTGTTTTGTTTTTTGAGACAGGGTTTCCCTGTGTAATAGTCCTAGCTGTCCTGGAACTAGCTCTCGTAGACCAGGCTGGCCTTGAACTCACCAGAGATTCACCTGCCTCTGCTGAGTGCTGGAATTAAAGGCGTGCACCACCACTGCCCGGCGTTATTCTATGTATGTTACTAATTTGTCTGAATGTATGTCTGTGTACCACTTACATGCCTGGGGCCTTCAGAGGGCATTGGATTCCCTGGAACAGGAGTTACAGACAGCCAGGAGGGTGCTGGGAACCCAACCTGGGTTTACTGCAAAAGCAGCAAGTGCTTTAGACCCTTAATCCATAGCTATAATCTCTACACTATGGATTTTGTTTGCTTTTTGAGATACAGTCTCACTGTGTGTCCCTGGGTGGCCTGGGCTCACTATGTAGAGCCGACGGGACTGGAGCACACAGAAGCACACAGAGATCCACCTGCCTCTTTCTTGAGCGCTGGGATTTGACCCAGAGCCTCGTACATGCTGGACAAGAGCTGTGCCACTAACCTACACCCGGATCTTCCTTTAAAACAATCCTTGGGCTGGAGAGATGGCTCAGAGGTTAAGAGCTTTGCCTGCTCTTCCAAAGGTCCTGAGTTCAATTCCCAGCAACCACATGGTGGCTCACAACCATCTGTAATGGGGTCTGGTGCCCTCTTCTGGCCTGCAGGAATACACACAGACAGAATACTGTATACATAATAAATAAATAAATATTTAAAAAAAAACAACAATCCTTGACACATTTTTTGTAAGATCTATTTATTTTTATGTGTATGGGCGTTGTGCATGCATGTATGTCTGTGTGCCGTGTGTGTCCAGTACCCATGGAGGCCAGATGAGGTGTTGAATTCCATGGAACTGGAGTTACATGGTTGTGAGCTTCCGTATAGGTTCTGGGAACTGAACCCAGGTCCTCTGTGAAACCAGACAGTGTTCTAAGCAGTGCTCCAGCGCCCTAGCCCCTCCCAAACCTTCCTTTAATTGTTGTATTGGGGATGAACCTAGGTCTCTGCCCTCTGAGCTACATCCCAGTTCTCAGAAACGATTTTCCAGAGCTGGCAATGTAGCTCAGCAATAGGGTACTTGTGTAGCCCTGGATTCAACCCCATCACTGAAATAATATTAATCCGGTTCTCTGTAACCATGGGACAGGCATACTGTGTAAGGAACTGGTGCTGAGGAGGGAAGTCCAAGGGTCTATGATTCCTCTTCCCAGCCTGCTTGCACTGAACCTCCCAGTCCATTAGACCCTCCACGGGGCCTCAAAACCACCGGACGCCCCCACCTGCCAGTGCCTTTCCTTCCTCTGTTCCTCTGTCTCCTCTCTTCTTGCTCCTTTATTCCCCAGGCTGCCTTGGGGTTCGTCACTGAGAACCTTCTGTCTGTCTGAGCACAAACGCTGGGCTCTGAGCTGGTGGGGGATGGGGGAGACCTTCCCTCCGTCCTCCTATAGACCTTCAAGGAAGGGACAGTAACTCCACCTCCCAGGACTCTTTGCTCAATGCCACCTTTTCTGAGAGACTGTCTCTGGCTACCCTGTCTCAGATGACATCCTGACCATTCCCCACCTCTCCCTCTGCTCCGTCTCCCTGGCATTTCTCACCAACTTCCATGCTGTCAGCTTCCCACTGCAGAGCACCCTCTCGTGGGCCTCTATTCCCCCTCTAGAGGAGTGGTTCTCAACCTTCCTAACACTGTGACCATTTAGTACAGTTTCTCATGTTGTAGTGACCCCCAATGTTAAAATGTTATTTCATTGTTACCCCAAAACTGTAATTTTGCTACTGCTATGAATTGTAATATAAATATCTGATCTGTAGGATATCTGATATGTGACCCCGTGAAAGGGTCGCAGCCCACAGGTTGAGAACCACTGCTCCAGCGTACAGGCTTCAGAGGGCCAGGACCTTTGCTTTCTTACTGCAAACCCCTCAGTGCCTGGAAGCCTCTGGAAGGTGGGTGAACGAGCAAGCGAACAGATAAGCCTTCCTTTTCCCAGCAAAATCTGGAGCTTTGTGGTCTTCATCTCAAGTGCTTGGTCTTTTTTGTTGTTGTTTTGTTTTATTTTTTTGAGACAGGATTTCTCTGTGTAACTTTGGAGCCTGTCCCAGAACTCACTTTGTAGACCAGGCTGGCTTCTAACTCACAGAGATCCACCTGCCTCTGCCTCCTGAGGTCTGGGATTAAAGGCATGTGTCACCATTGCCTGGCTTGTGTTTGGTCTTTTAATTTGTTCAGCAGACATCAGCATCCACTGTGTGCATGTGTGCATGTGTGTGTGTGTGTGTGTGTGTGCATGTGTGCGTGTGTGTGCAGAGCAGAGACTGATGGTCAGAAGGACAGACACCTGGATAAGACTCAAGAGGCCAAGGACCTGGTGCTTGGGAGGAGCCACAGAACCCTATTTTTGTCACAATCCCGAAGGCCAGGATCAAGGCCTGATGGCAGACAACAAATCCAGCACCTGCCCTTTCCCTGCCAGCGCTCTGAGCATTTCTCCTGCATCTCCCCAGTTAATTCCTAAATCTCTGATGAGCTAGTGTGGGCTCCTTCTGCTGACACACTGAAGCCAGAGAGGCTGAGTGACTGGCTCAGAGGCCCAAAGCAAACACGTGGGGCCTCAGAATCAGACTCAAGCTTGCTCTAACCCTAGGGTTGGAAACTCAGTTTGAGGAGAATGAACGAAGTTCAGAGAGGCATTGTCACCTGTCCAAGGTCAAAGTGCCCAATGTCACAATGCTGGCCAGAGAATGGGCTGGGATTCATTCCAGGGTTCACAGGACTCCAGAGGAGGCTGAGGTCCCACTGCTAGGTAGCCATCCTGGAGGAGAGGCTGAATATGATGAAAGGGAGGGGTCAGAGGGCAGGGGAGGACAGGATGCAGCCAGGTGGTAGCTGTGCGAGCAAGGCACAGAGCAGCCGCCTCCAATGGAGCACAGGAGGGACCAGGCCTGAGCAGACAGTGGGATTCCCTTCCCCCTCCGCCAGTCACTAGGCACAGAGGCCCAGGCTTCTTATCTCTACTGCTCTCCCCAGCACTTGGGGAGCTATCTTCTGGGTTCTGAGAGGAGCATGTGGGGTTGGATGGCCAGGGCCTATATTAGGCCACTCCTCCTTGGCTCCCTGCATGCGTGAACCTGAGGCTCACAGTCCTGTCACCAAAGGAAAATTGTTTTCATGTCAGGCTCTGTGGGCCTCTGTGCCGGAGGACTCAGCATACACTCTTCACAGGAGTTCTGGGGTGAAGTTTGAGGCACCCCAGTTACAGCTGGGGGTGTAGTTCGGTGGTAAAGTGTTTGCCTACCATGTGAGAGGCCTTGAGTTTTTGAGCCACAACCCAGAAATGGAAAAGGCCTAATTTATTTAATTCATACACCCACCCACCAACAGGGAGGCTAGCAGGGTACTGATAGTGAGGTTCTCAGGTCCCTAACTTTGGGAACTAGTTAAGTTTAAAGAAGATGCAGAGGGGCTGGGGAGGTGGCTCATGGTGAAGAGCACTGGCTGCTCTTCCAGAGGACCTGGGTTCAGTTCCCAGTACCCATGATGGGATACTCACAACTGCCTGAGACTTCAGTTCCAGGGGATCCAACACCTTACAGGTACCTGCATTCATGTGGTACCTGCACAAGACACACACACGCACACACACGAGATGGAGAGGGAGGGAGGGAGAGGGACAGAGAGGCACATATACTCAAAAATAAAAATAAATCTTTAAAGCCAGGTGTAGTAGCACATGCCTTTAATCCTAGTGCTTAGGCAGCAGAGACAGGCGGACCTCTGTGAGTTCCAGGCCACACCTGCCTACATAGTGAGTTCAAGACCTTCCAGGACTATATAGAGTGATCCTGTCCTAAAAAACAAAAGTAAAAATAAATAATAATAATAATAATAATCTTTTAAAAGAGAAAGCAAAGAGCCCTACAAGGGCTAGGACTGTGTTTTAGAAGTAGGGTGCTGCCCTAGCATACCATGGGTTTGGGCCCCAACACACCTACAAAAACAAAACAAGTAAACTAAAAACCACCAGTATACCAGAGCAGGGCTTGGCCCCCAGCAGGCATTAGTGGGAAAGAAATCCTTATTTGAAATAATAGAGCAGTAACTCTCCAGCCTTTTGGGTTCCCTTTGCCCTCAAGTAGATACCACACCAATCTTACGAGGCCGCCTCTTCCTTGGGGCCAAGTAGCAGCTACAACTTGACTTTCAGTCATTGAGCCCAGGAAAACCGTGCAGGGCTGGAGCCTCCAGGCTGTTTTATCTTCAGCACAGTGGCTGTGCCTTAATCTCCTGCTATTTTGGCCGGCAATTGCGACTCTGCAGTTACAGCCTGGCAGGATTCTGTTCCTGCAGGTACCAACTCTGTCGCTGCTGGTAAAGGTACCTTTAACTAAATCTCTATTGTTCTATTTATAAATAAGTCTCAAGATCCAAAGGCTGGGGTGAGAACCTGCTAGCTCAGAGAGGCTGAGTAGCAACTAGCTAACTTTCTTTGCTGGCATTTCCCCCAAAAGCCCACCCTTCTGCTCCATCAAAGCAGGAAAGGTCGGAGCACTCAGAATCCCTTCTTACTACTCTCGGTGTGTCTTTCCCTCTCTTCCCAATGCCCTCTGATGCTCTAAGATTACTTTCTGTCAACTAGTTGCTAACTCAGCCTCCTGACCCAAGGTTAATTTTATTTAATTAACGCAAATGCTAACAGGGTTCACAGTGTGACCAAATATCCCCCAAACACCTGGCTTTGGTTCCTCAGCTACATCACAATGGACAAATCATCCCAGGATGCAAGGGTGTGATGGGAGCCAGCAATGGGCCCTGGCAGGTGCCGAGAGATGGTGATTCTCCAATAATCTCCAGGGCTCTCTCCGGTCTGTCCTCACACCCCAAATTTTAAACTATGGATAAATTATGGTCTGATGGAGGCACAAGAATGTTTCAGACAGGGGCTGTAGTGGCCAGTGCTCCACATGGGCATAAATGTAGCCCCAGCAGGGCCTCCGGTGCCGGAGCATGTTTGAGGCCCCTGCTGGATGTGATGTCAGCAGGTGTGTGACCCCCTCCTTCATCTTCATGACTTCTGAAAACAGGTTCAGTTAGCCCAATGTTATGGTCTGGATATGAAGTGCCCCCCGAAGCTTAAGAGGAAGGCCTGATCCCCAGCTGGTAGCTCCGCAGAGAGGACTGGGTAAGAGGGCACTGCCCTCACTTCCTCAGTCACTGATCAACCAATGAGTCCCGAGCCCAGTGGGTGCTAGGTGGGCATGAGTGCGGGCGCTGGGATGTGCTTTGGGGCTGGGTTTTGTTACCAGTTCCCACCCCATCTCCGACTCTGCTGCTCTGGCTGCCAAGAGGGCAGCCGTTCTGCCTGTGTCCTCCCAGCAGGCCCAGGTGCGTTGCCCAAGCCCTCTGGAACTGAGCGCATGTGCGCATGCACACACACACACACACACACACACACACACACACACAGTTTTCTAGGGAATTTTGTCACACTGACAGAAACCTGGCACAGTTACCTCGAAGATGGAGAAGCAGAGGCTCTGGGAGTTAAGGTCACGGTCACCGTCTCCAGGTGATAGAATTCAAGGCCCGGGCCAGGGCTGACAGGAGAGCCCAGTGGGGTAAAGATGTTTGTTACGTGAGCCTAACTACCTTTGTTCAGTCCTGAAAGTGAAAGGAAGAACAGACTCCATTCAAGTGTCCTCTGACATCCACAGGGGCATAGGCATATGTTGTGCACATACATACACAATAATATATAATTTTAAAATTAAATATCTTATTATTTCCTTTCTTTCTTTCTTTCTTCCTTTTTTTTTTTTTTGAGACAAGGTTTCTCTGTGAGGCTTTAGAGTCTACCCTGGAACTCTCTGTAGACCAGGCTGGCTTTGAAATCAGAGATCCTCCTGCCTCTGCCTTCCGAATGCTGGGATTAAATGTGTGCGCCACGTGGCCTCATCATTTTTTCTTATCTGTATTTTTTCTTTTCTGTGAGGAGGAGGGTGTCTCTGGTGCTGAGGAGTCCAACCCCAGGACTTTGATGGGCACATTGGCTCAGGCCTGTAATACTAGCTCCTGGGAAGCTGAAGCAGGAACCTCTCTAGTTCGGGGTCAGCCTGGGTTATTCCATGAAACCCTGCCTGGAAAACAAACACTTCCTTTTGTTAAGTGGAGTATCTAGACTCAGAAAGACAAATATGGCATGTTCTCTTTCACATGCAGAAACTAGGGTAAAGAAGAAGGAGAAGGAGGAAGAGAAGAGGAAGGGGCCTGTTCAGTCTGAGGAAGAGGGAGGAGAGACGAGATAGGAAATGGAGGATGAATGTGACCACAGCACCTGGTGTGTGTGTATGAAAATGTCACAGGGACGCTCATCTTGTACAATTAACATGGGGAAGGTGCTGTTGATGACTGTGTGGGGTTTTGCGTGGAGATCTTTATTGTTGCTTTTAAAATATTTTTAAATTTATTTTATTTTTATTTTCTGTGCATTGGTGTTTTGCCTGCATGGGTATCTGTGTGAGGTTTTGAGAACCCTTGGAACTGGAGTTACAGACAGTTGTGAGCTGCCATGTGGGTGCTGGGAATTGAACCTGGGTCTTCTGGAAGAGCGGCCAGTGCTCTTAAGTGATGAGCCATCTTTCCAGCCTCAGCTTTTCAGATTTTTTAAAATATTTGTTTAATTTTATTTTTTGTGTACAGTGTTTGCCTGAATTATGTATGTTGTACCACAAGCATGTCTGCTGTCAACAGGGGACTGACGAGGGCATCAGATCCCCTGGAACTATAGGTACAGGCAGCTGTGAGCACCATGAGGGTGCCGGGAACTAACCCATCTACTCAGCCCTTATTTTTATTTTTTTATGTAGATAGGTATTTTGCCTGGGTGTATGTGTACCACATGTGTGTAGCATGAAGGCCGGCTTGTTGGGGTTTCTGTCCTGCCCAGTACCCCAACAAGCCAGCAAGTCCCAAGGAAAATCACACGGAGTCTACATTAGGTTATAAACTGATTGGCCCTTAGCTCTGGCTACTTATTAGCTCTTATAACATATATTACTCCATTATCCTTATCTATGTTAGCCACACAGCTCAGTACCTTTTTCAGCTGGGCAGGTTACACGCTGCCTCTTCGGTAGTCTGCACAGGAATGGCGAGGGAGCTTCCTGCTTCCCAGAATATTCCTGTTCTCATCTCCCCGCCTCTACTTCCTGTCTGGTTGACCCACCTATACTTCCTGCCTGGCCAATCAGCATTTTATTAAAATACATGATTGACAGAATACAGACAATTCTCCCGCACCACATGTGTGCTTGGTGCCCTCAGTGGCCAGAAGAGGTTTTAGCTCCACTGGAACTGGAGTTATAGGTGGCTATTAGTAGCCATGTGGATTCTGTGAACCAAACCTAGGTCCTGTGGGAGCTGCAAGAGTTCTCAACTGATGAGGATGTGGGGTTTTAATGGTGTTGGGTACATCTAGGTGAAAAACTGCTGTGTGGCATCAGGTTTGTAACTCACATTTTGAGGGTCAGTCAGACTGTCTTCTGAGCACCCACACCATCTCATGCTCCCACAGACATGTATGGAGGCTGTAAATCTCTACATCTTGGCCTACACTACTTATCATTCATTCAACTATTTTTTTTTTTTGAGACAGGGTCGTGGGATAACAGGTCTGGTTTCCTTTATTTATCCATCTTCATGAATGTGAAGTGGTATCTTTTTTATTGCTTTCAAGACAGGGTTTCTCTATATAACAGTCCTGGCTGTCCTGGAACTCACTCTATAGATAGACCAGGCTGGCCTCGAACTCACAGATATCCACTTGCCTCTGCCTCCAGAGTACTGGGATTAAAGGCGTGCACACCACCACCCGGCATGAAATAGTATCTTGTGGTTTTGAGTTATATTTCTCTGGTGGCTAATGAGGTTGAGTAGTTTTTTAGTAGCCATTTATAGCCAGCTGTGGTGTGTGGTGATACAAACTTTTAATCCCAGTACAGACAGAGGCAGGTGGATCTCTCTGTGAGTTCAAAGCCAACTTGGTCTACATAGTGGATTCCAAGCCAGGCAGACCTATATTTGAGACCCTGTCTCAAATAAACAAAAATAAATAAAAACCAAACTGGGAGGGGGGAATTAAACACTTGCTAAACATGAATAGCACCCTAGGTTCACTTTCCAGCACTATCAGGAAAAATTTTTGGATAATGTATCTTTTTCTTGGTGTGGGGGCCTCACTGTTTTGCTCAGGCTAGCCTCAAATTTTTAAATCTGCCTCAGCCTCTTGAGCCTCCTGCGCCACCACCCTGGTTCCCAGGACATATTCAGATATTGGGCTCCTATCCCCACTCTCAGCAGCTGAGGTCCACAGAACGGCTGGAAAGCAAGCCTTGCTGGGCCCGGTGAGGTTGAACGCGTAGCAGGGACTCGGTGAGCACGGACAGATGGACAGGCAATACCCGGCTCTCTCTCCGGGACTAAGTGAACAAAAGGGAAGAAGTACGCAAACCCAAAAGTCTGCACCTCAATCGTGAAATGACTGAGGCATCCACAACTGCCCAGGCAGGCCTGGCTCAGCTCTCTTCCCACCCCCCAACAGCTGCCTCCGGTTCCCACAGACCGACCAGACAGAACACCAGAATGCTCTAGCAGAATGCTGTCAGCACAGATGGCCGCATCTGCAAGAACACTCTAGAAAAGGGAGCTGCCAGAAAGAAGCTTTGGGGGGCTGAGCCAAACCAGCCTCAAGCTAGGAAGATATGTCAGAGGATCGAGAGCCCGCTGCACCTGCAGAGGGGCCTGTGACCAAGAATCGATGAGTAGGGTCAGAGACACTTTCAAGTGGCCTCTAACATGCAGCAACCAGATGCATCTCCCAGATGGCCTCTTGAGGCCCAATGGGGGTCTAGAAAATGTATTAATTAGCTAATCAATGGTGGAGAGTGACATTTATTGAGCAGCTACTATCCACTGTACACTATAGAAAAAGCCCTGTGAGCAGTGAGACTTCAATTCATCCTAATAATATTTTACAGAGGAAGAAACCAGGGCTCCCAGCGGTGAGCACACAGCAGTGTGGGGCTTCAGGTTCCAAGGCTAGCTTTGCCTCTCTAAGCCCCATGTTCCTACTCCCACAGAGTGTTTGTTCTGCTGCCTGAGATGAACCACACGTGAGCCAAGGCCTCAGCCCCACCTTGCTCCCTAGACCCTGTCACCTTGGGAACCACACTCTCAGCCTCTGAGGTGCAGGAAGGGAGTTGGTGAGAGTCTGGTCCACGCTGTAAAGAAGCTAGCTGCCTCGTGTGGGTGGGCCATACCTCTAATCCCAGCACTGTGATGAGGTTTGAAAATTTGAAGCCAGCTTGTGCTACATGGGGAGAGAGAGAAAAAAAGAAGGGGCTGGGGATGTAATTCAATTTGGTTCAGTTGGTAGAGGGTTTACCTGCCATATGTGAAACCCTGGGTTCAATCCCCAAACCTGCAAGTTCAGCACTCAGGGGACAGAAACAAAGAATTCAAAAGTTTACAATCACCCTCACCAACGCACTTCAAGGCCAGCCTGTTCCAAGAGAGCCTATCTCAAAAAGAAGCAGTGGTGTGTGTGTGTGTGTGTGTGTGGCGGGGGAGAGAATGAAGAGAAAAAGTGACATTGGTTTTGCACCCTGGAGAATCTGGCTGTGGTGGCTCCTGATCTTTAATCTGGGGTCAGCGACCAAGCAGATATAGTCGGTGCTCTGAGCATGTTGAGGCATAGTGACCAGTCCAAGGTCACTCTGCCAGCAGCAAACCCTCCTGGTAACCTGACCTGAATTTGTCTAAACCCAAAGCTCTCAGCTATCCTGTCTGCCCCCCTGATGGGTTCACTTTGTTCTGCTCAAGATTCACCTGCATCTTAGAGTACAACAAGTTTGAGGTCATCCTCTGCTATATAGGGCATTTGAGGTTAGCCTGGACTACATAAGATCCTGTTTAAAAAAAAATAAAGGGGGAGGGAACTGCCCAGACTCATTCTAGGAAGAAGCGGATAAAACAGATTCCACACTGGGCACAGGGCACTGTATGGCTAGAAGCCCTTTCTGCTGTTCTTGACAGCCCGACCCCTCGTGGTGGGGTAGTCACCCATGCTGAGACCTCAGGCTCTCAGTTCTCAAGGGTTCTGGGCCAACAAGAGTGGCCAGGGGATTTCAGGCAGACAACTGCTCACTCACCTGCCCTTCTGATGATGTCCTCTTGCTGACCTCCAGGAACATCCACTGGAACGAGATGAATGGTCCACACCCCCAGCACCAACTGCTCAGAGGCTCTGCCGCAATGAGGAGGTGTGGTGACTTGCCCAAAGCCATGGAACTTGGCAGTAGTGGGCATCGAAGGCCAGGATGACTCTGATATACAGTGTACTAGTTAACTTTGTTGTTGGGAGGCCTAAGGCTGGTTGCTCAGCCTCTCTGTGCCTCATTTTCCTCATTTACCTGTTCTTAGAGATCTTTGCGTTCACATTCTGCATCCGCTGCACACACAGCCTTGAGCGAGCGACTTAACTCCCTCTGTTTACTCTAAAAGCAAAGCAGCGCTCTCAGCAAGTATTTGGTGAGAGATGGGCAAGCAGATGGAAAAGCCACCTGTCCAAGGCTTCCTGGCAAGTGGTGTCCGCAGGCCCAAGGGTCTTGCTGAGTATTTCCTGCCACTTTGGTTATGATTGGGCCACCCAGATTCTGTAGTTCATGCCTATAAACTCAGCCCTTGAGAGGCTGAGGCAGGAGGATCCTAAGTTCAAAGCCAACCGGAGCTACATGGTAAGTTTGAAGCTAGCCTGAGCTATGCAGCAAGATGTGCTACGATCCTGTCACAGAACAACAACAAACAGAACAAAACAAAACAGAGATGCTCAGCGGTAAGAGCCGGTACTGCTCTTACAGAGGACCCATGTCAGGTGGCTCACAACCATCTGTAACTCCAGCTCCACTCAGATCCAATTCCCCTGGCCTTTGTGGACACCTGTGCTCATGTGTATACGCCTACACACAGACACATAATTAAAAATAGCAAAAAAAAACCCAACTATTTTTTGTTTTATTTTGCTTTTTAAAGACAGGGTTTCTCTGTGTAGCCCTGGCTGTCCTGAAACTCATTATGCAGACCAGGCTGGCCTTGAACTCAGATTTCTGCCTACCCCTCTCTCCTGAATGCTGATATTAAAGGCATGTACCACAACCACACAGCTAACAGATATTTAAACCAAAACCAAAACCAAACAAACAAAGACCCAGGGCTGGCACTAGGAGGGATGAGGAGGCAATGGAGAGGCAGGAAAGACAGAGGCACACAGTGGAGGTTTGCTTGTTTTTAATTAATTTGGGGGTTCTTTTGGGAGGGATGCTGCAGGGATAAAGGGTGGATATGGAGGGCTTAGGAGGTGATTGGGATTGGAGTGCATGATGTGAAAGCCCCAAAGAATCAATTAAGAATTTAAAAAAAAGACAAAAAAGGGGGGCTAGGAATAGTGGTGCACACCTTTAGTCTTAGCGCTCAAGAGGCAGAAGCAGGCAGATCTGTGAATGAGATGCCCACCCAGTCTCCATAGCAAGTTCCAAGCCATTAAAGGGCTACACAGTGAGACCCGATCTTCAAAGGGGAAGAGGGTGGGGTATAATCTCAGTACTCAGGAGGACAAGAGAGGAAGACTTTTGCAAGTTAGAGGCCAGGCTGGTGAGACCCTGTCTAACAAGTGAACCAAAACAAAACCAAGGCTGGACATGTAGCTCAATTGGAAGAGCACTTGCCTATCATATATAAAGGCCTGGGGGAGATCCCCCAATACTGAATAAGATGGGCATGGTGATACTCAGCTATAATCCCAGCATTTAGGAGGTGGAGGCAGCAGGATCAGAAGTTCAAGGTCATTTTCAGCTATGCTGGGAGTTCAGGACCAGTCTAGGCAGGACCAGCCATGGATGGGCCCTGATTCAGAACAAAAAAGAAAGAAAGAGAGAGAGAGAGAGAGAGAGAGAGAGAGAGAGAGAGAGAAAGAGAAAAGCAAAAGAAATTGCTTAGAGTTCAGAAGAAGAGAAGGTGGGACAGAGAGATCCCAGCTGGGGAGTGGCTCGTTGAGTGAGTACCTACTAAGCTAGTGTAGGCCCTGAATTCCACACCCACACTGAAGAACAAGGAAATGAAAAGAAACATTCCGGAAGCCATTTCCAGGGAAGAAAACTTGGGGAGAAGGGGAGACTGGGGGTGCCATCTGAATTCCGCTGCTATGCAGCAGTCCTCCCCCGGAGCAGGTGCTGTGAGTGCATAGGGCTGCCCACCCCCCCCCACAGTCCGCCCACGCCCAACCCGAGGCCCAACGCAGACCAGTCCCCTAACTGCTGGCCTATCCTCCTTGCCCTGTCCTGTCTTTTTCCTCCTTTCCTCCGCCTTAGGTTTCCCAGCAAAGCCCCAGAATCTGTTGGGGGTGGCGGCCTCTCCCCTGCGGCCCAGCTTCTCTGTCATTTCTCTGAACCTCAGCCTGGGGAAGAAGAAGAGGAAGAAGTGTGGGAAAAGGCAGACTGCAGAGGCTGAAGCCTTTTCTCAGTACAGAGAGCAAGCAGGACAGAGATGCCTCCGCAGCCCCCCAGGGGAAAAGCAGTCTCTAACGCCGGGGCAGCTCGGCTTCAGCCCCATCCAGCTGGAGGTTTGCCCTGGGCTGGCCTGATCTGCTAGGAGGCCAGAGAGAAGGAAGCCCCCCGCTGAGCACCTGGACCACGAGGGCCCCAGCCGCACCATCTCTTTGAGGTTTCAGCCAGGCGGCTGGGCCCACCCCACATTCTGCGGAGGGAAATGAATCTGGGAGGGTGACAGGGGACACTTGAGAGGTGGTGGCCACCTCAGTGAGAAAGGCAGCTGCTCAGCCAAGAGCTGGGGGTGGGGGCGCCTCCTGCGGCTAATTAAACTGCTACGGTGATGAATCGGGAGAGGTTGCAGGGTGCTAATTAAAGGCGCTGCATCTTGCCTGGCTAGGATGGAAGGCACCAGAAGCTCTGGAACCACAAGAGGGGCCAGGCCTGCGAGGCCTCGCTGTGCAGGTTCTGCGTGCCCTGCCCTCCTCCACCCCTCCCTAGAGGGCCGGCCCCCTCCCCACTTCCCTATCTCTCCTGCCCACCTTGGCCAGTCCGGCCTCCAACTTCCCCCGCCTTCCCATCAACCCAAATCCTCCCCAGATAAAGGCGAGGCCTGTGGCCCCTAGCCTGAAGCCATGGTGGGTTCTGTGGGCACTGTGCTGAGACTAGGTGGGGGCTCCTTTTAAGCCAACTGCTAATGTGCTAATGTGCTGGGCCCATGAGTCCAAGCCTAAGGAAGTTTGACTATTAGGAACAAGGCCACAAAGACAACTTCTAAAATATTCCTTGTTTTTCGTTTTGTTTGGAGTTTTATTTTTATTCCAATGAAAGCGAGAGAGAGAGAGAGAGAGAGAGAGAGAGAGTTCTCAAACACTCTTTTCTAGCTTTCGTGATGCAGTCAGTACAGTCGTGTCTGAGGAAGGCTAAACAAATGACCTCTAACCTTGGTGGTTTCCACTGAGTAGAAAAAAAAAAAAAAGACTTGAAACTGCCCAGTCCTGCCCCAAGCTGGTTCCAAGCAGAGGTGTAGCAAGGTGGCTCCTTAGAGACTTGAGTTGGAGTCCAGGTCCCAGTCCTTTGCCAGTTATGTTAATTGGCATTAGAAGCAGCTGCCTTGTGCCTCCATACCCGTGTCCTCGGAGCTGCAGATGGTAACAATCCCACCTGGAAAAGCCACTGAGAGGGCATCAAGGGGACAACTCAGGGGAAGTCAGCTCTGACAAGGTGTGAGCCACTGTCACCTGTGAGCACAGGGGACATGAGGTTGGCCTGGCACCGGACCCTCCCCCACTTCCAACTCCAAGAGGTTGCAGCCTGTGCCCCAGAGAGGGCTGGTCAGAAGGACTGGAGGGACGGCTCAGTGGTTACAAGCACTGGCTGCTCCATTTGGATTGTTCTTTGCACACAACGCCAGTTCTGGGGGAACCCAATGGCCTGTTCTGACCAGCACATCAGGCATGGTACACAGTCATACACGCAGGAAAAACACCCAGCCACAGAAAATATTTGTAAAGGAGAAGAATTAAGTTAAGTTATATTTTAAATAATAATAAAAAGCTGGGCAGTGGTGACACACGCCTTTAATCCCAGCACTCAGGAGGCAGAGACAGGAGGATCTCTGTAAGTTTGAGGCCAGCCTGATCTACAAGAGCTAGTTCCAGGGCAGGCTCCAAAACTACAGAGAAACCCTGTCTTGAAAAACCAAAAACCAACCAACCAAAAAAACAAAAAACCAAACCAAACAAATAAAAAGAGTGATTTTCCAGGCAGTGCTGGCACACACCTTCAATCCCAGCACTCTGGAGGCAGAGAGAGGCAGATCTCTGAATTTGAGGCCAACCTGGTCTACAGAGTGAGTTCCAGGACAGCCAGGGCTACATGGGAAAACCCTGAAAAAAGTAAAAATAAAATAAATAAAAGAGAGTGATTAGAGAGGCTGAGTGGTATGCTGGATGCAGAATTCAGGATCAGGCCCCACAAAGGGGGCCAAGATGAACTTAACACTCTTATTGTCTCCAAGGGGACCCCAGTCTGGAATCAGAAAACAAACAAACAAACCCAAAAAACAACAGTCAGACATCTGGGGATGTAGCTGGGGTAGAGGACTTGTTTAGCATGTAAAAGCTCTAGGTTCATCCGCACTATCACAAAAGTGAATGAATTTAGCTAAGAAGGAAAGACAAAAATAGAAAAGAAAAAAAGTCTAGTATAGAGACACACGTGTATAATCTCATCGTTTGGGTGGCAGAGGTCAGAGGGACAGGAGTTGAAGGCCAACCTCAGCTGTGTAGTAAGCTAGAGTCCAGTCTGAGCTGTCCCCCCCCCACACACACACACCATGACAAAAATGGAAGCACTTGAGTCCTAGGTGGGAGCTCCAGCATCTTTCTATGCAAGGGCCTGTGTGGGAAACCCTGCTTGTTTCCGAACGCGATTGCAAAGCAAACTGTGAAGGCAAACTTCCTGATCTCATTGGAGAGGGACCTTCATTCTAGGGTCTTGGAGGGTGGGCTTGGGCCCTGGCACTCTGAGAAGTTCCCAGGGACCTGGAATTTCAGATGCTGTGGTTTCAAGGACTGCATGGTACACAAACCCATCCATGTCTGTGAAGGGCTGTGTTATTCCCCTCTAGGGCCAGGGGTGCTGCAAAAACGAGAGCTTTTTGCTGCTAAGTAACTGTGGAGTGAAGAATATGGAACATCATGACACCCAGACACGTGAAACCCTTTGGAGGCTGAGAAACTCAAGGCTGTCTACCCTAACAGAGGTAGAGGTTCTACCTCTGGGAACCCTGGGATCTTAAGCCACCAATCAAAGTTGGCAGGGATCTGGTCTCAGAGTGCGCCCCCATCCCTCTGTCCTTGGCGTTCAGAGCTCACGAACAGGGAGGGATAGGCACAAAGGTCCTAGGCAGGAGGAGCTACAAGGAAGCCTTTTTGCAAGCAAAGCCAGCAGCTCCTGGAACCTCCCTTGGCTCAGCTCCTCTGGGGGCTCCCCCATTCCCGGAGCTCAGCCAAATGCTGGTTTGTAGCACCCTCTGGTGGCAGTTCTGGGAACTGGCGCGCTGTTTGTTTAAAGTTGGGTGGGGCTGGTCATTATTGGAAGCCTGAACTACCCTTCCACAACACAGAAAAGAAAACAGGCCCAGAGAAGGGGAGTGGCTTCAGAGTCAGTGCTGATTCAAAACTGGAGCCAGAGTGCCCTTTGTACAACGTGGCTTTTCATGGTGGCTCTCCGAATATCCTACACAGGCTGGGATGTACTCAGCTGCCACAGTGCTTGTCCAGCATGCACGAGTGTCTGGGGTCAGTCCCCAGAACTGCATGAAACTGGGCATGGTTGGCACATGCCTGCAATCCCAGCTCCTGGGAGGCAGAAGTGGAGGATCTGAACTTCAAGGTCTAGAGGCCAGCCTGGGGAAGGCAAGGAGAAAGGCAGGAATGGGGAGGTCTTGTTTTTGTTTTTTGTTTGTTTGGTTGGTTTTTCAAGACAGGGTTTCTCTGTAGCTTTTTGGAGCCTGTCTGTCCTGGAACTTGCTCTATAGGCCAGGCTGGCCTTGAACTCACAGAGACCCACCTGCCTCTGCCTGGGATTAAAGGCTGGGATTAAAGGTGTGTGCTCAGCAATGTAATGTTAATACAATGTTGTTAATGCGTAAGACTCTCCACATCGGTCTTTAGATTCAACACAACCCATCAACATTCCAGCTTGTTGGGGTTTTTTTTCCTCCCTCATGGTGTTGTGTATGTGTGTGTGTGTGTGTGTGTGTTGCTGAGGATCTCACACTGTATGTTAGGCAAGTGTTTTAATACTGAGCTTCATCCCCAGCCTAAAACTTGGTTCCTTATAGACACGAACAAGTTAATTGTAGAATTCACACAGAAACTCAAGACTTAAAATGGTAATCTTTAAAAAGAACAGCGTTGAACAAGACTCAGATGCTACAGTCACCAACTCGTAGCAGCTGTGGGTAGCCGCATTGACTGCCTAAGAGGCTTCCAGTGCGGGCTCTATGCTTGACCTACTGATGCTGTAGGTTTAGGGAGACGGGAGTTATTGCCTTCAGTTGTGTACCCATCAATGACCATACCAGGCTCCAGGGAACAGCGTCAGCTCACGAAGATGGCCCTGGTTAAACTAAACAAGTCTCAAACCGGAGCCAAGAGTCAGGAACCTGGAGAAGGGGTGGGTAGGAACACTGAATGGAGGGAGAAAAAAATGCAATTTTTTCTTTCTTTCTTTTTCTTTTTTTGTTGTTTATTTTTTTGAGGCAGAGTCTCACTATGTAGACTTGGCTGGCCTGGAGCTTGCTATGTAGATCAAGCTAGACTTGAACTCAAAGATTCTCCTGCCTCCCAAGTTTTGGAATTAAAGCATGTGTCACCATGCCCTGCCCAGTAATATTTTTTGTTGTTGTTTTTTAAGACAGGTTTTCTCTGTGTAGCCATGGGCCCAATAATATTTTTAAAAGAACAATTTTGGGTCAGGCATGGTCACACAGGGCTTTAGTCCTAGCACTGGGGTGGCAGAGGCAGATGGGTCTCTTGTGAGTTCGAGACCAGCCTGTTTTACTTTACATAGTGAGTCACAGACTAGCCAGGGCTACATAGCAAGACTCTGCCAAAAAATAAATAAATAAATAAAAAATAAGAAATGAGAAAGAAAGAAAGAAAGAAAAGAAAAGAAAAGAAAAGAAAGGATCAAAGAATCAATTTTGGAGGCACCACACTTCCCATTCCCATTGCAAGGGCCCTGTAGTAACTGAGAGAGACATAGGTTAAATAAGCAGAACACAGCTGAGAGTCCAGGAATCGACCTTCGCTCCTGAGGTCAGCTGATCAACAAGGCCAGCAAGCCAGTTCAATCGAGAAAGGACACCCTTCTCAACAAATGGGGCATCAGGCACTGCCTAGTCACATGGGAAAGAGGACAGGACCCCGGTTAGGGACTGCAGACCTCAGACCCTTAGACGCCCCCAGACCCTGAATTTTCTATGACCCCTGGCCTGCTGGAGTAAGCAACTAGTTTTCCTGTGCTTGCAGCTGCTCTGAGCACGAGACCCTCATGAGTTCCTGATGGCAGGGGAGTGGTTTCTGGTGGGCTTGCAGCTGAAAAGTCCCGAGAGCTAGGGTGTGGCCATTAATCAAGGAGAACCCTAGATAAATCGCCCTGGAACACAATAAAATGGGCATTCTTGTTTCAAGGATGACCTCTCTCTCTCTCTCTCTCTCTCTCTCTCTCTCTCTCTCTCTCTCTCTCTCTCTCTCTCTCTCTCTCTGTGTGTGTGTGTGTGTGTTTGAATCTCCAGCCCTTGCCCAACTCACCAACCGCCCCATGGTGCAGGCGCTGCAGACCCCTATCTCACACTGCACAAAAATTAACTGAAGATGGATCATAGACCTAAATGTGAAGCCCAAACTATCCAGCTATTAGAAGAAAATATTCTGAGAATAAGGGCCCATGCATGTAATTCCATCACCTGGCAGGCTGAGGCAGGAAATCAAGAGTTCGACCATGTGGCAAGACCCTGTTTCAAGAAAGAAAACAGAATCAGGAGAAAGGAGACACATTTGCAGACACTCACATGGCTGCCACAGCCGCATTCAAAAGCTAAAGTCCCTCAAGCCGCTTGAGAGACGACTCAGGGGTTAAGAGTACTTGCTCTTCCAGAGGACCTGGGTTTGAGACTCAGCACCTACATGGCACAGACATACATGCAGGCAAAAGACCCATACACATACAATACAAATTTTAAGTTAAAAAAAAAAGATGTCCCTCAAATGAAAGTTGGAAAAACAGTGGGTGTGGGAACCAGATGTAGGACCTCTGCAAGAGTGATGTGCACTGTCAGGTGACAAGCCATCTTTCCAGCTCTTCTTCTTCTTCTTCTTCTTCTTCTTCTTCTTCTTCTTCTTCTTCTTCTTCTTCTTCTTCTTCTCCTCTTCCTCCTCCTCCTCCTCCTCCTCTTCCTCCTCCTCCTTCTCCTTTTCCTCCTTCTCCTTCTTTTTAAGCCTATCCTTTGTGTCAAGAAAGAAAGAGTCCCAGCGCTTGGGACTCACATAGGTCACATTGGCCTTGACTCCCTTTGTGGAGGAGAATGACCTTGAACTCCTGGTTATCTTGCTTCTACCTCGTCAGTGCTAAGATTTAGGCATGAGCTATCCTAACCAGTCTTCCATGTCAAATCTTTAAATGTGTGTGTTTGTGGGTGTGCATGAATATGTGTGTGTCCGAGACAGAGTGGTGTGTGTGTGTGTGTGTGTGTGTACAACCTTAGATGGCATCTTCAGAAATAACATTACCTCCTTCGAGGACTGGAGGTTGGGGTGACCATTCCCCACTCTTTGGGAGACAAAATCTCTCTATGTAGCCTTGGCCGGCCTGGCACTCACTATGTAGACCAGGCAGGTTTCTAACTTACAGAGATCCACCTTCCTCTACCTGACCGCACTGGGATTGCAGGCCTGTGCCACCACAACTGGCATCTACCTCCTTTGAAATGGAGTTTCTCATTTCCCCGGAGGTCACCAATTAGACTAGGTTTTCTGGGTAGTGAGTCCCAGAGATCTTCCTGCCTCTGCCTCCCTAACATTGAACTGCAAGCACTCCCCACCACGTCCCGCACTTTTACCTGGCTTCTACGTTTAAAAGTGTGTACCAACATAACTGGCAGCTTTTACAAATTTATGTCTGTGTGTTTGTGGCTGTGCATGTGTGAGTGTGGATGCCCACAGAGTCCAGAAAAGGGTGTTCAATCCCTCTAACTGGGAACCGAATGCTGGATCTGGGGCTTTTTCAAGAGCAGTACGTGCTCTTAACTGCCAAGCAATCTCTCCAGCTCATGCCAATTTTTTAAAAAGGCAGACACCATGGGATTCTATAGTTGCCAAAGCAAACAAACAAAAATTATATAACATATGCATAAAACACCTAAAAGTTTAGGAACTAAAATACTATTTTGTTGGGGCTGGAGAGATGGCTCACGGGCTTCTCTTCCAGAGGTTCTGAGTTCAATTCCCAGCACCCACGTGGCAGCTCATAACTGTCTATAACTCTAATCCCTTGCAAGCCAATGTCCTCTTCTGGTGTGCAGACATACATGCAGACAAATACCATGTACATAAATAGATAAATAAATCTTTAGAAAATATTATTTTGTTGTTTAGTTGGTTGGTTTTGGATTTTGACAGTTTCATGTAGCCCAGGCTACCCTCCAACTTGTTATGTAGTCAGTGATTACCTTGAACCATTGATCCTCCTTTCTCCTCCTCCCTCCAAGCACTGGACAACTACGTCTGGCTCTTAATCTTAATTTTACTGATATTTTCTCCCTGCAATGAACAAGAATTACTTTTACAGCCAGAAAAGAAGTTATAAAGCATTTTTGTGGGCATTCTGTTGGAGCGGGGACATTGTCAACAGAAGGCTGTGAGGCACTAGGGCATCATATATGATGGGGCAGGAGGCCAAGGGTCATTGCCTGCCAGATGAGACCCTAGTGCCTAGCCACACCCTGAGGCCCAGCCCCGACTGAGGCTTCCTGGAGGCCATCAGGAGAGCTGGTGGCAGCTGCTGCACAGACTTCCCACCACACACTGTGCCAAGGACACTGGGATTGCATTTCTAGTTTGATGAAGGTCACTCTGGCCCTTCTGTTGTCCTATTGTGGTCAAGGAGGAGAAGCCCTGGGCAGAAGAAGACCTAGGCAGGTGGAGTAGCCTTGAGTAGAGGAGAAGCCCTGGGCAGGAGGAGAATCCCTAGACAGGTGGAGAAGTCCTGGGCAGGGGGAGAATCCTTGAGCAGGAGGAGAAGTCCTGGACAGGAGGAAAAGCCCTGGGAAGGGAGAGAATCCCTGGGCAGGGGGAGAAGCCCTGGGTAGGAGGGAAAGTCCTGGGTAGGAGAAGCCCTGGGCAAGAGGAGAAGCCCTGGACAGTTGGAGTAGCCCTGGGAAGGAGGAGAAGCCCTGGGCAGGAGGAAAAAGCCCTGGGTAGGAGAAGCCCTAGGCAGTTGGAGTAGCCCTGGGCAGGAGGAGAAGCCCCGGGCAGGAGGAAAAACCCTGGGCAGGTAGAGAAGCCTAGGGTAGGAGGAGAAACCCCAGGCCCTGGGTAGGAGGCCTAAGGCAGAGGCAGATCCTTATCCTGGCTTTGCTCCTACCAGCAAAGGAACTCCACATAATCCTGGCCAAGTGAGCAGTCCCTGTGCGTCAGACTCACACCCCGTGAGCTACACAGTCTGTTTCTGTTCATCTTCCCCGTGACCTGGAGCAGCTGGTAGCACTCCATCATCTGTGCAGGGGAGTAAACTAAAACCTGGGGCACCTCAAGACTGGCCAGGAATTCACCATGCTGTGCCTACAGCAACCTCTGTGGACCCAGCAAGTGACCTCTGGGGCGTTTCCAGGAAGCCCAGAAGGTGCTGCCCTAGATTCCCAGATGACTGGGAGAAAAAAGCCACTCACCCACATCCTGGGTCTGCAGCAGGCCCAGGTACAAAGCCAGCTCGGCTCTGCGCCAGACGCCTCTCCTGTTTGCAAGACATTTTGTTAGAAGTTTGGGAGTGTGAGTGACAGTGGCCAACCTGCCATCTCAAGGCAGATTTCGTTCCCTCCTATTTGGAGCCTGAAGGCCAAAGTGAGGAACCACACACCTGTTAATCCCAACACAGGCCGTAGAGACAGACGGATCAGGAGTCCAAGGCTAGCCTGGGTTACATGAGAACCTGTCCTAAAACAACCGAGTCAATCAAACATGTAACAAATAAATGAGCAAAGTAAAGCATGAAGGCTGGAGGTGCAGGGGACAGCAAACATGCCATGCGTGTTCGTCACACAGGCCCGTCCCAGCGGAGAGCTGGCAGAGCTGAGCAGGGAGGGCATATGGGAGAGCAACTCCACGGAGGATCCGGGCTCCTCTCCCAGCTGGGTCCCAGGTGCAGCCTGTGCCCTTCCCATCAGGAGAAGGACATGAGTGACAGAGCCATGGCCAGGTGCCAGGGATAGCTGCCAGGGTCTCAGGGGATCTGCAACCCTAGTGTCTCCCAGCTAGACCCAGCACGAGACCATCCCACGCCTTCCATTTGACCCGTCAGCTGACTCCTGCTAAGGGAGACACACACCACAGACAGATGCCAGGCCACTGCCACCAGAGGGGCGGCTGCTGCTTCTCAAGAGCTCACCACTTGACCAAGCTGTGCACGGTGGCCCCGAGCCTCACAGCCGTCCTAATGCCTCATTTTGGCTCCATTTTCCAGATGAGATAACAGAGACTCGGGGAAGGCAATAACTTCTGTAAAATTACACAGCCAGGAAGCTTCAAGGTTCCTGGGATTTCGTTTGAGCTGAGAAGGCAAAGAGGAAGAAATCGAGGCCCTCGTCTGACTTACGTACAATAAAATAGTTTTTAAAAGAAAACCTGAGGCGAGTGGACCTCACCTCATGTCTTAGTCTACTAGTACTTTGTTTTGTTTGGAGACTGGGTCTTTCTATGTAGCCCTGGCTAGTCTGGAGCTTTTTTAAAATTATTAAAATATTTAATGTGTATGAATATTCTTCCTGCATGTGTATATGTGTATCTGTGCATCACAGGCATGGGAGTCAGATGCCCTGGTACCAGCAGGGCACTCACCTAGCCTAGATGATGCCTTAAGTTTCTGCAATCCTCCTGCCTCCACCCCTTGAGTGCTTGGATTACAGGCCATCTTCTTGCCTCCACCTCCTAAGATCTTAGATTACAGGCCAGCAGTCTCATATTTTGTGCTTTTTTGGGGGGTAGCCGTGCTGGAGTTGAACTTAGGGCTTTGTGTGTACTAGTCAAACACTACCACCTGAACTATATTTCTGGCCCCTAATTTTTTCAATTAATTATTTTTTTAATGTGTGTTTTGTCTGCATGTACACCTTCACGCCAGAAGACGGCATTAGATCCCATCAGAGATGGTTTTAAGCCATCATATGGTTGCTGGGAATTGAACTCAGGACCTCTGGAAAAGCAGCCCATGCTCTTAACCACTGAGCCATCTCATCAGCTCTTTTAATTCATTTATTGTGGTGATGGTGGTGCACACTTTTAATCCCAGCACTTGGGAAGCAGAGGCAGGAGGATCTCTGTGAGTTTGAGGCCAGCCTGGTCTACTCAAAGAGTTCCAGGACATCCAGGGCTACACAAAGAAGCCCTGTTTCCAACCCCAACCACCCCAACATTAATTCACTTATTGTTTGCTTCTTGGTTTGTTTGTATGTGTGCCCATGGAGCCAGAAGAAGGCACGGGGAGCCCTGGAGCTGGAGTTGCAGGCAGTTGTGAGCCACCTGGCCTGGGTGCTGGGCTCTGGTCCTCCGGAAGAGGAACTTTTGGATGGTGCTCTTGACCATCTTGTCACTGTGACAAAACATTTTGGGGTTTTGGGCGTTTTGTTTATTTGTTGTTGTTTTTGAGTCTGTCTTGATAAATGTCTCAAACTGACCTTGAATGTGAGACCTTCTGACCTTAGCCCCTGGAGTGCTGGGGTTACAGATGTGTGTGCCAGTATGCCTGGCTCCTGGATTTATATTTTTCAGTATAATTTTTAAAACTACTAAATTCCTTTGGGGGAGAATTAAAATAGAATGAAGAAAAGGAAATAGGAGAATGGCTAAATAAATTATTAATAGACTATTATAAAATCATTAAATAACTTTAAAGAAAATTTTAATGCTGAGACAAAACGCTCCCAGCACAGCCAAGTGTGGGGAGGACAGCTATGGTGCAGGGGTTCCATGGCGGTGCACACGACACTCCTGCAGAAGGCCCACAGAAGGATGCCCCAGCCACCCGTTAGACACCATGGCAGCCATTTCTGCCCCCAGACACCCATCAGACACCACGGCAGCCCTTTCTACCCATCAGACACCACGGCAGTCATTTCTACCCATCAGACACCGCGGCAGCCATTTCTACCCATCAGACACCGCGGTAGCCATTTCTACCCATCAGACACCGCGGTAGCCATTTCTGGCCAATGGAGTGACTCATAATTTTCATTTTCTCCTTTCTACCTTACTATTGCTTTCTGACTCTTTAATAAGTGTAAACTGCTTTTACAATTGACCATAGAACAACAGAGAGGAAGGTCTATAGATATATAGATCTGTAGATGAGCCGGATAACCTTCAGAGGTCTGCTCCCAAAGCCTCAGGTGAAGTAAGAGGTCCTGGGCTCTGTCCTCATGGGTCAAACTACAGGAGACCAAGGGCAGCCTGCACAGAGGGCCAGCCTTCACCAGCTGTGTCTTCCATGGAGGAACAGCAATGGGATGCTGCCCGTAAGAAATCCAGAGGCCCTGGGATCTCTGGGGGTCACTTGTAAGCCATAAACTTCCTTGCAGGATGAGTCTTTCAAGAGTTGGGAGCTAGAATATTCCCCAGCTGTCTTCTTTGTTTCTTGCTTTTCCTTGGGAATCGCTGAGCGCAGCACTAAGTCTGGGGAAGAGCTGAACCTTGTCACCCCAGGAGTCACCCACCCTCACCCGCAGCAGGAACCCAAGCATTCTTTCAGCTTTTCAAGTGAAAAGGGATGCCAGGCCTACCTGGTTTCTGGGTGCTTCCAAACCAAATGCTTGTGGATACGTCTAACCTGGGAGGTGAAATCCAGCCTGAGGGGTCGGTCACAGGTTCTCAGCTTAGAAAGACCATCTTGGGGCTGAGGGTGCTGACCAGTAATAGAGAGCCTAGTCTAGCCACAAGAGGCCTTGGGTTCAACCCCCCAGAACCACACCAACAAACTAAAAAACCACAGCCAGGGATTGGCCATGTAAGTGCTAATCCTTCAGAAGCAGTGTTTAGAAAAATGAGGGCAGGAACACTCCATTTGCTGTTGGAAGTGGGATGTCCTTGGTCCCCACAGCCCTGCCTGGTGGCATCCCAGAGAGCTTTTCTTCAGGGCAGTGGCGGGGCAGCTAGGCTACAGTACAGATTCCCAGAGAGTAGACTCCCAGCCAACCTGAGTCCCAGTGAGTTGGGAACATCCTCAGAGTTCCACTGAGCTGAGAACATTCTCAGAATTGAGATCTTACTCCCTTCCCCAAGACAGTTAACACACCCCTCCAGGCCCTGGCAACTTCCTTTTATCTTCCTCCTGGGGATATTGTACATGTGTGTGAGTGCATGTGTGTGTGTGTGCATGCATGTGTGTAAGTGTGTATGTTGTGTGAATGTGTGCACATGTATATGTGTGTGAGTGTGTGTGTATGCATTGTGAGCGCACATGTGTGTATGTGTGTATGAGTGCATATGTGTGCGTGTGCTGATGTGGGTGTGTGCATGAGTGAGTGTATTTGTATGAGTGTGTGCACACGCATGTGTGTAACTATGTCATGGGGATCAGAAGACAACTTTGTGCAGTTGATTCTCCTTCCTCTGTATAAACTCTGGGGCTTGAACTCAGGTCGTCAGGCTTGTCTGCCGATGCCATTACCGTTACCACAGCCATCTCATTTGCTCCTCAGAAGGACAGAAGTAACACCCTCTCTTTCAGATCTGGCTAGACTGGGTGAGAAGAGAGCACAGGGCCTCTGCCAAGGCTGTGTCCTGTTTAGGTATTCTGATAACCAGTGGGCGTATAGTAGTGACAGGGGCCAGGTCGCTGTGACAGTTCAGAAGGCCTGAGGCCTTTGTGTCCCCAAACTGCATCCTGTGAGTACTGTCCACACAACCTGCCCTCTGGTCCTCATCATCCTCGGCAATGAGTGATTCTTCAGAGACAGCGGAGCTAACGTCCTGCCAAGGTCACTCCAATTACAGCGAGGTTGAGTCAGTTCAGGGGCTGCCCAGTGAAGCCCAGGTGCATCTTGGTCACATGCACATCACTGGAGCCCAGGTCTCTGGCCCCAGATGCCAAATAGGTTTTTGTGATGAGCCTGGGGGAGGCTTCACAACTCACATAGCAAGTTCTGAAAATCTCTAATCAGGCCTCTCCCTTGTGGCAACTCTTGCTTCAGTTAACTCCTCACCAGCAGTAGGTGTAGGGGCTAAAGATTTGGCCCTTGCCACCCCCCGACTCCATGCTAAACAAGGCAGTTTCTCCCTCCTTCCTGTGCCCCAGGGACGTCCAGTCATTTTGACTTCTGGGGTTAGGTGCAAGGGCCTCCTCCTCTTAAGAGCCCCCTCATAGCAGGGATTGAGAGATGGATCAGAGGTTAAGAGCACTGGCCCTCTTCTAAAGACCCTGAGCTCAGTTCCCAGCAACTCCACGGTGGCTCACAACATCTGTAATGAGATCTGGTGCCCTCTTCTGGCCTGCAGGCATACCTGCAGGCAGAACACTATACATAATAAATAAATCTTAAAAGAGAGAAAGACTATAAACATAGAAGAAAGAGTGATGTGCCACTGAGTACAGTGACAGGGATTGAAGTGGGACATGGACAGCACAGAGGGAAGCTGGGTGTGGTGGCACATCCAGAAATTCCCAGCCTGGGAGATGGGCTAGGAAGTTTAGAAAGTTCCAGGTGGGCTTTCCCCCCCAATTCTCTCTCTCTCTCTCTCTCTCTCTCTCTCTCTCTTTCTCTCTCTCTCTCTCACACACACACACACACTCTCTCTCTCTCATGCACACACACTCTCTCTCTCACACACACACATACACACACTCTCTCTCTCATACACACACACACACTCTCACACACACACACACTCTCTCTCCTCTCTCTCTCATACACACACACATACACACACACTCTCTCTCTCATACACACACACACTCTCTCTCTCACACACACACACATACACACATACACACACACACGCACACACACACACACTCTCACACACACACACTCTCTCTCTCTCACACACACACACTCTCTCTCTCTCACACACACACACACTCTCACACACATACACACACTCACACACACACACACTCTCTCACACACACGCACACACACACGCACACACATACACACTCTCTCTCTCTCTCTCTCACACACACACACACACCCTGAGGAAAGAGACTCACAAGGCTTCTCCTCTTGAGGCTGGGAAGAACTGAGTCAAAGCTGATGTGTATATGGCTATGCAAGGAAACAAGGCAGCAAGCTGTATAAGGAAAACTTTTAATTTCTAAAAAAAATTATTAAGATTGGGCATGGTGACACACATCTTTAGTTACAGCATTTGGCAGGCAGAGGGAGGTGTATCTCTTAGAGTTTGGGGTCAGTCTGGTCTACAAAGTAAGTTCTAGGCCAGCCAGGGCTACACAGTGAGACCCTAACTCAAAAAAAATTATTTATTTTCACTTAGGTGCATATACATATGCCTGGATAAATTTATATAACTCATGTACATACACGCATTGGAATTGCAGGCAGTTATGAGCTACCAGATATGGGTGCTGGGAATGAAACCAGAGTCTTCTAGAAGAGTGGTATGAACTCTTAGCCACTGAGCCACCTCTGCTGGCAAAGAAACTTTTTTAAAAAATTGTACTTTTTGGTTTTGGCTGAACAGAAGCTCAGGGAGGAGGGAAGGCATAGGGCAAGATGGTAGTGGGAGACCTCCACCCTGTGAAGAATGCCTTACGTCAGCCGGAGGAACTGCAGACTGGCAGACTGGCTGCCAGTGACAAACCAGAGTCGGGTAATCAGCAAGCCCAGGTTCACAGAGTTTACTTAGTCTGATGAGCACAGCCCAGAGGCTGCTTGCACCCAGAGGATGAAAGGGCTGCCCAGGCGGCCCATCCTACAGAGCCTGCCCCCTACTGGCCACCAGATGTAACCAGATGGGAAGTGACCAGCGCTCTGACCAGAACAGTGTGTTCTGTGATTCACATGTGGTAGAGGTGCCAGCTGCTCTTAAATCCTGCCTTGTGCCTGGGTGACCCCTTGCCTGACTTGCAGCCTTAGCAAGGGGGGAAGAAACAGAACAAAAGAGGACTTTATGGACTGTAAAAAAGATAAAATCAATTAAAAAGGAAGGAAATAAGAAAGAAAGGGGGAGTCAGGTGGTGGTGGTGCACGCCTTTAATCCCAGCACAAAGAGGCAGAGGCATGCGGATCTCTGTGAGACCAACCTGGTCTACAGAGCAAGTTCCAAGACAAACTCCAAAGCTACACAGAGAAACGCTGTCTCGAAAAACCAAAAAAGAGGGGGGAGGAACTTGAACTTCCCACAGGGCAGGAAACCCTGACTGCTCTTAGGGATGAAGAGGGAGGAGGAGGGGGAGTGGGGGCAGTGGGAGGGTATTGGGAGGAGGGGCGGAAATGGAAACTTTTATAATTTAATAAATTTCAGACAGTTGAAAAAAAAGAGTTAAAAAAATTGTACATTAATTATTTTTCCAAATCTATGTTAATATATCAGTAATCATTCCCATATTTTAATAAATAATCATGTTCATTTTGTTAATAAAATAAGTTATGGATGAGACAATACAAAGTTGATAAAGTGGTACATTGAAAATAAAAAAAAAAAAAGAAAAACCAAAGAAGAAAGGAAGAAAAGAAGGAGGGGGGAGGGAGGGAGTACCGGAGCTGAGGAACAGAAGAGAAGAAAGAAACAGTAAAATGAACTTAATACACTTTCCAGGACTCAGTGTTTCTAAAATATTATTTCAACACATATTCAATAAATATGTACTAATAAGACAGCCCTGTTGTATTGCAGCTTTGAGATACAGTTATTTCAAATGGACAACTCATCCCTGTTTGGACTGGCTGCATCTCAAGTTTTCGGTTCCCACATGGTCCCTGCGGCCACTGGCATGGACAGCATGGATCTCTGTGTGGCAAGCAGTGGGGAGGAGTGGGGTCTCCTTGAATTTCATTCCAAGAGCTTAGGGGGTACCACCACTCCATCCAATTGTTTTCCTTTGACACCACCCAACTGCTGCTTGGTGTGACTCCGAGCAGGTGAATCTGACTCCAGGCAGCTGTGCCTCTGTGGAGCTGCTGGGAACAGGGACAAGCCTGTGGGCAGGCAGGGGAGCAGCAGAGAGGCTGGCCTCTCTCTCTCTCTCTCTCTCTCTCTCTCTCTCTCTCTCTCTCTCTCTCTCTCTCTCCCCCAAAGCCACCTTTCCCTCCAGCTGCATCTTCCCTAGAGGACAGCATACTTCTATTTAATGAAGCCCCAAAGAACCCAACCAGATACATTCTTGCTAAAGGCCCAGAATTGAAACACTGACCACGTTCTGTCTCTCACGGAATGGCTGCGTTGCTGAGCAACAGAAGAGCAATCCTGTACCTGCGTAGGCTACTTGGGCACAGGGACCGGCCCATCTCAGCCTGAGTCCCTGCTACTCCTGCAAGTAACTGCCTGACCTTGGGCAAGAGGCTCAACCCTTCTGGGCCTCTGTGTCCTCAAGTGTGTATCAGAACATAAATAATCCCAATGGCTTGGAGCTCTTGGGAGAAGTAACAGAACTAACACCTACAGGGTGCTTAAGCTGGAGCTGGAGAGGTGGTGAGGCCACCGAGATGGGAGTCCGCTCTTCCAGGGGACCTGGGTTTGTTTCTTGCACCCAAGTCAGGTGCTCACAACCCCCTCCTGTAACTTCAGTTCCAGGGGATCTAAAACCCTCACACAGGTGCACATCTCAACCCCAGGCACACACATTTGTATATTTTAAAATCATTTTTATAAATTGCTTGAGCAACTTAGAAGGCACTCACATGTATGAAAATGTCAGTTAAACCAGACTTCCAAAAGTTGACATCAGACCTCCACACAGGTGCTCTGGCACATGTGACCCCCTCACACACACAAATAAAATGTAGTGGATTTTATTTTATTTAGCGGTTTTTTTGAGACAGGACTTCTCCGTGTAGCCCTGGCCATCACAGAACTTGCTCTGTAGACCAGGATGGCTTTGAACTCACAGAGATCCATCTGCCTCTGCCTCTGTTTCCTGAGAGTTGGGACTAAAGGCATGCACCACCACTGCCCAGCTTATTTATTTATTTATTTATTTATTTATTTGAGTTGTATTTGTTTGTTTGTTTTTGTCTTTGCCTTTTTCGAAACAGGGTCTCATTATGTAGTTCTAGCTGTCCTGGAACTCACTATATACACCAGGCTGGCCTCAAGTTCAGAGATTCTCCTGCCCTGTCTGTGTGTGTATGAGTGCATGCACCATTATACCTGGATAGTAATAGGGTTTTTTTTTTGGGGGGGGGGGGAGGCAGGTTGTTACTGTTGTAGTTTTTCAAGACAGGATTTCTCTGAGTAGTCCTGGCTATCCTGAAACTTGCTTTGTAGAGCAGGTTAGCCTTGAACTCAGAGATCTGCTTGCCTTTGAATCTTGAGTGCTGGAATTTAAGGCATAGATCACCACTATCTAGCAGTAATAGAATCTTTTTTTTTTTTAAGTGAAAGGGGAAATCACATTTTATATGAAAGTATCACAATTAAACCCATAATTGTATATAATTAATATGTAAATTTTAAATATTTATTTATTTGTTTGTTTGTTTTGAGACAGGGTTTCTTTATGTAACAGTTTTGACTGGCCTGAAACTGATTCTGTAGACCAGGCTAACCTCAAACTCACAGAGATCTACCTGCCTCTGCCTCATGAGTGCTGGTGTTCCTCAGGCACCTGATACTCGCCTTCACACACACACACACACACACACACACACACACACACACACACATAATTTAAGATAACAAAAATAAAATTTTAAACCAATCCGTAAAAACATGGGCTGTAAAGATGACTTGACCGTTCAAAGCATATACTGAATCCACAAGAGGTGGATTCCCTCTTGTCCTCTTGTGCCCTCCCTCCTTGGGCATCTACACACACACGTAATTAAAAATAAAATTAAATCTTTAAACAACTATAATATAATAAAATAATAAAATAAAGTACTATAATATAATAAAATAAGGTATTAATACCAAAAGGGGGCCAGGAGGGTCTCTCAGTGGACAGAGCGCTCACCTAGCATGCAGGAAACCCTGGACATTGTTCCCAACACGGTACAAGTCAGGTAAGGTGGCATACGCCTAAAGTCCTAGCACTCAGGAAGTAGAGCAAAGAATTCAAGGAAATCCTTAGCTATATCATGCGTTTGACTGAGCTATTTGAGACTCTTCTCTCATACACATCAAAATCACTACAAACAAACAAACAAATAAAATTAAATACAAAAAACAAAGAGGTATAGCTTAGTTATACAAACCCTTAGCCTAACATACAGGAGGCCTAGATTCAATCCCATGTGCTGGGTGAGGGAAGGGACACACTTTATCACAGCCCACAAGGCCCTGGTGACCTGTGCTTATCTGTAGGGCTGCTGGACACTGTGCCATGCACTCATCTGGATGTCCTACCCTTGCCATTTGGCTCCATTTGCAATGACACATTTGTGAGACTCTTCAAATGCCCAGAGATACACTGGTCTTTGCCTACGGTGACATCTCTACAGGAATAAGAGAAATAGATCCTGAGAGGCATATGGGGCTATGTGCTTGCTGGGAAGGGCATGAAGAGGAGCTAGGAAGGAGGCTGCCCGTATGCCTGTAGTGGGTGTGCCATGGAGGCAGAGAGGGCCTTAGGGATCAGACAGGCTGGGAAGAAAAGTTCTCTAAGACCTACTGGCTGAGTGACCCAGCAGGCCCTGTGCCTGGTCAGCTCTGTCCAGTATTGCCTTCCCTAGTATTTGCCAGCTCGGCTGAAAATAGGTCTGGCCACTCTGGAAGAATGAACTGCTGGCAATGGCTGCAGAACGGCGACAACGTGCAGGGGAAACAACTCAGTCTCATTGTCCACGCTACTGCTGTCTCTTTCTCCTCTCCTTCTTTTTCATCTTTATCTTTGTTAGGGTCCTTGCTACGGTAGCTAGGGCTGGTCTTAAACTCACTGCTTAGCCTTGGTCCGGGCTCCTGAGTGCTGGGATTACAGTAAAGTTTCTCTGTGTAACTTTGGAGCCTGTCCTGGAACTCGCTCTGTAGACCAGGCAGGCCTCTAATCCACAGAGGTCTGCCTGCTGGGATTAAGGATGTGTGCCACCACCACCTGTCTCTCTCTGTTGTTTCTAATTCAGTCCTTTCATTTCCAGGCAGGAGGTTGTGGGAACGCGATCTGCCCTGCCCACACCTACACTCTTTGGAAGATGGGGTCAGGAAGTTTAGAATTTCAAGGCCAGCCTCAGCGATATAGAGAGTTCAAGGACAGGTAGTTCTATATGAACCAGACCCCCATCTCAAAAAATCAAAGACAAAAAACCAAAACAAACAAGCACTGAAGTATTTAGGAGAAACAGGCAGAAGCAAGCAGCTCTCTTCTAGTTCAAGGCCATTGTGGCCTACAGGGTAAGTTCAGGCCAGTCAGGGCTTCATAGTGAGACCCTGTCTCAAAAATAAATAAACAAGCAAACAGATAAAAACGGTGCAAATGGAGGAGACATCTTTTCAAAGACTTTGATACCGTCTACCTACCAGCGCATTGCTTGTGTTAGGGTCCCTCCCTGGTGCTGGAAATGCACAGATGGTTTTGTGTGATAGTTTGATGCTCGGGGCTGCGGAAAGCAAAAGCAAAATACACTTCTTAACTGGGAAAGAGCAACTCCCAAAACAGTCTGTGTTTTAGACACAACCACCCAGAGGTGCTTTTGGGCCAGTGGTGGGCCAGGTTAGCTGTGCTCTCCCTTCCTTCCTTCCTTCCTTCCTTCCTTCCTTCCTTCCTTCCTTCCTTCCTTCCTTCCTTCCTTCCTTCCTTCCTTCCTTCCTTCTATTCTCTCTCTCTCTCTCTCTTTCTCTCTCTCTTTTTAATATGGGCACTAGAAATCTGAACTCAGGTCCTTGACCTTGTATAGCAAGCACTTTATTTACTGGCCCATTTTCTCCGGTCAACCCGGCCATTTTTCCAGGCGCTGTCTCCTTGCCTTCTGCCTACCTCAGGTCCAGCGCCCTCCTTACAGGGCTTCCTTTCTGCATACACACCAGGCTTCACACATGCATGAGCCCACATACACACGTCCACCAGGGGGCAGCAGAGAGCTACGGCAACAAAGACAGAGATGGTGACCACAGTGGTGGCTCCAGGAAGGCCCATCCTCGTTCTAAGCTAGATTTCCAAGGTACCAGTGTCCACCCTGCTGTCTGCTGCCCTTCCAAAGTTTAGGAGAAAGCTGGACGTGGTGGCACACACATTTAGTCCCAGCACTTGGAAGGCAGAGGCAAACAGAGTTCTATGAGCTTGAGGCCAGCCTGGTCTACAAAAGAAGTGCCAGACCAGGCTGGAGAGATGGCTCAGAGGTTAACAGCACTGGTTGTTCTTCCAGAAGTCCAGAGTTCAATTCCCAGTTGATGGTTGATGTCTCACAATCATCTATACTGAGATCTGGTGCCCTCTTCTGGCCTGCAGGCATACATGCAGGCAGAACACTGTATGCATAATAAATAAATCTTAAAAAACATACAAACAAACAAAATGTTCCAGGCCAACCAAGCGTACATAGCATTAATAATAACAATTATTATTATTGTTAATTTAGGAATGAATACGCCCACAGTGGGCAGAGCACTGAGTCACAGCTAAAGGACAGTAGAGACCCTCATTCACCAAATATTTATTCAAGCCAGGCATAGGGACCTATCCCAGTACTGGAGAGACTGAAGCCAGCCTGGCTGAATTGGATCCTAGAGTCTCTCAGTTGCAGGACACAGTGCCCCAAATTCCAGAAAACAGGTGATAAAGCCAGCAGCACCTGCACCTCCTTCACTGCCTTCTCGGGTCCTCGCTGCTCCGCTCCGTGCTGAGAGCCACCTTGGTGTAAACACAGGCCTAGGCAGTATCCGAGAGCAGCACATGCCTCCAAAGAGCCCTGAGCCTGGCACTCCCAACCTCCGCACAGGCATGTGGGCTGATTTGTCGCTCTCTTGTTCTAGAGCCAGCTCAGCTCAGCGTTCCAAGATGCAAGCTTGTAGGGCAGTGTGTCAAATGTCCTTGGCAACCCAGAGGCAGTTACTTGCCAGCTCGCCAGTCTACCTGCCTGCCTGCCTGCATCCAGCATCCACGTGCCAAGTACCGCCTGGGGTAAGGGACCTTCTACTGAGCCCAGCCAGGGGAGGCCTGGGGGCGGGGGCGGGAGTGGTGCTGGGCCTCCAGACTTGGTTTATCGGCTCTCACAGAGGGCAGAAACCACACACAGCCAGGATGTGGCAGGTGTGAGCAGAAGAGGAAGTACTGCCTGTAGCCGCCACTCTTCCCCTTGCCCTGGTGACATCCCTGCCTCTTCTGGTGTCAAGGGCTTCAGAAGTGAACATGGCACCCTGACTCTGCCAATGAGGACGGAGGGGAGCAGAGAGGAACCTTGGGTTCAATCCCTAATATCATAAAAACGGGGGTGGGGGGCCACTAGGCAATGAAGGGAGAGGGACCTCACTTCCCTTTCCCCCTCCTCAGAGACAAGCAGAAGTTCTTTTCACAAGTAATGGGTGTCAGCTGCAGGGTTGATAGAGCAGAACTCCAGGAAGCTTTGTATCTGGGTAGGGAGACAGGCATGTTAGAGAATTGAGTACAGCGATGGAGGTCCCCACCAGAGCCCTGTGGGGGAAACAAAAAGATGGTGACCTCCATGTGGAGGTCAGTATCTGTCATGAACAAGGTAGAACGCCATGACAACAGCAATCACTCCCAGTCGTGTTGCCTGTCCAGAAGGGCAGCAGCCTGTGAATCCCACCAGACCTGTGTGACTTCCCGGCTTCACTCCTCCAGAGTAGGCATTGAACTGAAGGAAACAGTCACACCTGCCTGGCTCCCAGCCAGTATGAGCAGGAGAGGGAAGGCCTTGGCACACCGACTCAGAGATGGTAGATGGTAAGGAAGGCTGGGGGTAGCTTCCAGGTCTTTGTGTTCACTTATTTTAGGTCTGTCTGTCTGTCTATCTATCTATTGAGACAGGATCTCATGCTACCCAAACTGGTGTCAGGCTTGCAAAGATGACCTTCAATTTCCGATCCTCTTCTCTACACCGCCCCCCCCCCCCCCACCAAGGGCCAGGATTACAGTCATTTGCCACCACCACCCTTTAATCTTGTTATTCTGTCCCCTGGCTGTCAGGACAGGGCCCTTTCCAGAGATTGGACACAAAATTCCAGGGCTTGGCCTGCTGACAGGGCAGTGGGAGAAGGAGGCTTGCGCCAGAGGCATCTCAGAACTTGACCGACCGTCTAGGTCCTGCAGCAGCAGCCTCCTCTTCCCACTCCACTCCACTTGCTGTCACCTGCGAGAAGTTTCCCGGACGCCATCATCACAGCTGATCCCAGGAGAGTACTGGAGCCTAGTGGTCCCCCTGCAAGGTGAATCTCAGAGCCTGTGGGCATCATCACCTCAGGAGCCCTGGGGTCTTTGTCTCTTCTCTGAGGCCTGTGCAGAGAGCAGCGGCAAAGCCGAGCTGGGGCTGGGCTCATCTCAGTGATCTTTAGTGAGCCAAGTGAGGGCCAAGTGGTGGCACACGCCGCTGTGGCTGACTTGTTTTTACTTTAGTGTTTGTTTGTTTGTTCAGATTTTTTTGTTTGTTTTTGTTTTTGTGAGAGGGCTTCACTGTGTCTCTCTGATTGACCTGGAACTCTCCATGTAGACCAAGCTAGCCCCGAACTCAGAGACAACCCCCCTGCCCATGCCTCCCAAATGCCAGGATTGGGGCAAGCCGCTATACCCAGCTTATTTTTGAGATAGGTCTCATACTATAGCTTGTAGAGCCTGGCTAGCCTAGAACTCTCTATGTAGTCCAGGTTAGCCTTGAACTTGTTATGTTCCTCCTGCCTTACTTGCGTGCTGGGAGGACAGGCGTGAGCCACCATGCTCTGCTCTCTCTGGGCTTTGAGATGGGCCTGAAAACCCTCCCACAGCAGCCAAAAGCACAGGGTTTTCCCCAGGAATGATTTTTCTGAACCTAGCAAATATTCCAGTACTAGAATATTCTGGAGAGGAAGCTGGGGGCTGGTGCCCGGGCAGGTAAGGCAGAATCTTTTCTGATTTCCCAGTCAGGCTTCCCAGGAGCTCTGCCCTCATCCTGCTCCCACCCTGCCTGCTGCTTCTAGGCCTGGCTGCAGAGGCTTGTGGGAGCTGAGGGATCCTGTAGAGCAAGACTTACTCCTCCCATGACACCTCTGCTGGAGGCTGGGCAGGCTCCAGACAGGCAGTGGAGCTGAAAGCTGCTGACAGCAGGCCTCCTAAGGAGGAGGGAGCCTGGAGCCAGAGACAGAGGAGGAGAAGTCAGCGGCTCCACTCCTCCCCCACTGCCACCCTGACAAGCTAAGAAAAGCTGGGAGGTGAAAAACCACTGGTGTCCCCCACCTCAACACTTGGAACTGCAGGCCTTTCCGTCTCTGGAGCCAGCTGCCCCGGGGCAGATTCGGCTCCGGAAAAGAGGCCTGCTCCCCAGCCCTTGCAGCCTCGAGCTGAGGCTGAGTCAGTCTTGTCAGGAAATCATTCATAAAAAAATGACACCTTCTCAGGGCCCTATCCTTAGCCACACAGACACACGGCCTGAGCCCCGGCCTCCAGCTCCCTCAGACCTCGTTCTCCTCCTCCTGGAGCCAGACAGACGAGAGAGCGTGTGAAATAAGGCCAGCTCAGCCCAGGAAATCAATGCTGGCGGATGTCTGCCCTGTCAAGCAAATGTCACCGACAGCTTCCAAAGCTTTCCAGCACCATATGGTGGTGGGCATTTATTTATTTAGTTTGTGTGTGGACGTCTAGAGTCTCCAAGGATACCACCTGGGCCCGGCATGGCATATACAACAGGGCCGATCCACCTTCAAGGAAAACAGACCCTCAGAGGGGAAGTGACCAGCCCTAGGTCACAGCAGGCTCCTGCAGGTAGATATCACGGTTGGAATCGGGAAGTTTGAGCTCTTTATCTTGGCCCTGTGTACCCATCCCTGTGACTTCCGTCCACTGACCTTTGTTTTCTCTCCATACACTGCTCTTTTGTTTCTCAAAGAGACAAAGTACGCGGTCACCTCAGGGCCTTTGTAGGTGTCTTCTCAATGTGCCTCATTACAGGTCAGGCTTCTATCATCCTACAAAACCAGATTCTATCAGCTACTCAAACAGATCTCCCAACACTTAAACTCCCTCTCCATGTCATTCCCACTCCCCTACCTAGAGCTGGGGCCTACTGGTACACTCCTGTCACCCCAGCTATTCAGGAGGCTGAGAAATGCCTGACTGGGCTGCAGAGTGAGTTTACAATCAGTCTGGGCAACTCAGTGAGACAATACCGCAAAAGAAAAAGTAAGCTGCTGGGGAGATAGACCAGTAAGAATCAGTTCACAATGATGCATTGTGAACATGAGGACCTGAGTTCAAATCCTCAGCACCCATGTAAAAAGCTGGGCATGACTGCACTTACACCTCTAACTTCAGCATGCAGGGAGACACAAACAGGAAGATCCTAGGGCTAGATGAAAGCATGCAAGCTCAGCTCCAGGCTCAGGGAGAGACCCTGTCTCAAAATAATAAGATGGAAATGACAGAACAGAACACCTGACATCCTCATCTGGCCTCAACACCTCAAGCTACACACAAGTGAACATACCTACACACAAGTGAACATACCTACACACAAGTGAACATACACCATATGCATAAACACACATACACACACATACACATGTAAACACACACAAACAAATAAAAAAGCTAGATCTGGGGAGAGGTCTCATTGTGCAGAGGGCTTGCACCAGAAACTCCTAGCCCTGTGGGGAACACACCTCTCTAATCCCAGTGCTTGTATGTTGAGATGGGAGCAGAGAAGGGAATCCCCAGAGGCTCACAGACCAGAGAGCCTGGCATATAGTATACAGTGGCCACAGCAGGAAACCTGTCCCCAACAGAGTGGAAGATGAGGGCCAACCCCCAAGGTTGTTCTCTGACCTCCAGCAGGGAATGCTCCTGCCTCTCACCCAGTCACACATGCGAAGACACACACACTCACACACACACTCCTACTCCTACTTCGGCATCACACACACCCCATGGCTGATGGTCAGTCAATCCAGCTCAATAAGTGAGGTCCAGGTTCAGTGAAAGGTGCTGTCTCAAACAAACAAAAGAATGAAGAAAGGAGGGAGGGAAAGAAGGAACCTGTGGAGGTGCAGGGAGGCTGCTGTAAGTGTGGAGTGTTTGCCTCAAAAGCTGCAAGAGTGAGGAGCGGTGTTCTGATATCCAGAACCCACAGAAAGCCTGCTGGGTGTGACAGTTTGCCAGTGATTCCAACATTGGGCAAGTGCAGACAGGGACTTCCGGAGCAAGTCAGCCAGCCATACTAGCCATATCAGCGAGTTCTGGGCTCAATCAAGACCCTGCCTCAATAAATAAATCTTCATTGGTTGTTCTCTACCTTATGTCAGCCTCGGTCTATGCTACAACACACACACACACACACACAAAGAGATGAGAGATATACACACATTATACACACATGAAAAAGGTGGGGGGCAAGGTGAAAAATGGTTGAGAAAGATGCCCAGTATCAACTTCTGGTCTCTACATGTGCACACATACACACACATACCACCACACATGCACACACAAACTCATATGATACACACACACAAAAAAATAAAACTTCATGGGGCAGCATTTGGGAGGCAGAGGCAGGAGGATCTCTGTGAGTTTGAGGCCAGTTTGATCTACACAGTGAGTTCTAGACCAGTCAGGGATACATAGTGAGACTCTGTCTCTAAACAAACAAACAAATCTTTATGGGAACTAGACAGATACTCAGTAGTTAAAAGTACAGGCTGTTCTTTCAAAGGACCTGGGTCGGGTTCCCAGCACTCACATGGTGGCTTACAATACTGTAGCTCGAGTACCAGGGGATCCTATGCCTTGCTGGTACCAGGCATGTATGCAGTACACAAACATATACGCAGGCATACATTTATACATACAAAATAAAAATAAAGAGCTGGACGTGAAGGCGCACGCCTTTAAACCGAACACTTGGGAGTCTGAGGCAAGTGTCTGTCTGTGAACTTCAGGCCAGCCTGGTCTACATGAGTTCCAGGACACCTAAGGATGCATAGAGAGATCCTGTCTCAAATAAATAAATTAAAATAATAAGTTGATTAAATCTCTAATTAATGAAAGTACGAAAAGAGGAAGACACTGGAAGTCAACCAAGCCTACTTTTGACCTACACGCATGCACTTGCATGCATATTCACACACAAATGGGTGTACACACAACCATACACACAAGTGTGTACACAAATAGGTACATGCACATATCACATGTGTGCTCATGTACGCACACACATGAATACATGTGTGTGTATGAACAGACCACTGTTGTTAATTCATTTGAATTAATTCCTGCTTGCTGCTTGTTTGCTTGGTTTTTAAAACAGTCAGGTAGCCCAGGCTGGTATTAACTTGATATGTAATCAAGGTTAGCCTTGAATTTTTGCTCTTTTTCCCCACCTCCTATGTGCTATAATCCCTGAATTTTATAGTTGAGGAAACCACCCAGGAAAGAGGAAAGACTCAGAGGGACAAGGGGACACCTCTATCCAGGATTTACCCAAAACAAGGGAGGGGTCTCCTTCAAGGCCACTGAGGGGAGCTTGATAGAGTTGCAGGGAAGCAGCTGATGCCTGAGATTTCTAAGGACCTGGAGTCTGACACACTTCAGCATCTTGGCTGTGTTCCACGCAAAATCGCTGCACATATTTTGGGATCAGCAAAAACTCACAGTCTCCCGGCTAAGCACTTGCGCTCTTCTTGCTGAAGCCCAGGGGCATTGTCTAGGAAATGGAGTCCATCTGTTAAGGATTCATTTGCACTCACCTCTCTTCACCAGGCTGCTTTGCAACAGCTCTGTGAAGTGAAAGCAGCCTTACTCCATGAGCCTCTGTAAGCCCTCCATTAGTCTTTAGCCACCACTCTGTACTGGGCCTCCCGAAGCCCCAGGCAGCTCCTGATCTCCCTTCATGCACAGGTCATGGGAAGGGAAGTACAGCCCAGAAGTCACCCTCTGCCACCCCTGCTCCTAGCATCAGTCATGGCAACTCTGACTGCCCCCATCATTCATGCCCTCTGTGCCCTGGACACCGGACCTTTGACAACACTCAGCCTGGATACCAGGATTGATTCCCTGTGTGTACTGTCCTAACTTCTCAAGCTTGATTTCAAGTTCTCCAAGGATGGAGCCATGTCTCTGAAGTCACTGCACTCCAGCACCCCTGGGCACCATCTTGTATAAAAAATGACTGAAGTCATTGCTCTTTATCCCAAAACTAAAGGAACGCTCTAAGAGGAAAGCTGATCCCCAAAGGGACAAGGTTGTAGGCTGTTTGAACCTGGGGTTGCTGCTCACGGGCAGGGCAGAGCTGACAGAACTGAGCCTGGCCCGTATAAAGGGAAGAATGACTCTGCCCGCTTCCTTAGCCCTGCCACCCAGCCCAGAGCATCCCATACACAGTAGCAGAGCTTCCCTGCTCCATACAAGATGAGAAATACTGAAGAATTCGCTTAGCAAGAGAACAGAACACTAAAAACAAAAACAACTGAATCCTAAGTGGCTCTTTGTGAGGGGCCAGGGTACTTTAGAAGACAGTGTTAACTTCATGTTGACTTTAATGTCCAACCTCATGCACAAGTAACCCTATTGGAGCCAGAGTCTTTCTTCTCTCATTTAAAATATATTTTAGCCGGGGAGGTGGTGGAGCATACCTTGAATCCCAGCTTTTGGGAAACAGAGGTAAGCAAATCTCTGTGAGTTTGAGACCAGCTGGGTCTACAGAGAGTTCCAGGAAGGTTCCAAAGCTACACAGAAAAACTCTGTCTCAACCCCCCCGCCTCCCCAAAAAAAAATCTTTAGGACTGAACAGATGGCTCAGTGGTTAAGAACACCAGCTGCTCTTCCAGAAGACCTGGGTTCAATTCCCAGCATCCACATGGCAGCTCACAACCATCTATAACTCCAGGGACCTGACACCCACGGCAAAACACCAAAGTGCGGGGATTTGAGAGATGGCTCAGCGGTTAAGAGTATTGCCTGCTCTTCCAAAGGTCCTTTAACACAGTTCCTCTTGTTGTGGTGACCACCAATCACAAAATCATTTTCGTTGTTATTTCATAACTGTCATTTTGCTACTGTTATGAATCTTACTGTAATTAATTACGTGTTTTCAGATGGTCTTAGGTGTGAAAGGGTTTGAGTCCCAAAGTGGTCTTGACCCAAAGGTTGACAAACACTGCCCTAGAGTTTAAGTTACTGGTGTCTGTGAGCTGCCCAACAGAGGTACTGGGAATTGGATCCTCTGCAAAAGCAATAATATATATATATATATATATATATATATATATATATATATTTATCTTAAGTGTATGAGTGTTTTTCCGCATGTCTATATGTATATCATGTGTACCCTCAGAGGCCAGAAAAGGGTACGGGAATTCCTTAATAAAATGACAGGCATTTTGATTTGGTTGGATTTGACCTAATTGGATTTTTTGCGCCGGCAGAGCCGCTCTTATTCTTAACAACAGTTATTTATGAACAGCCATGTAGGTGCTGGAACTCAAACCCAGATCCTCTTGCAAGAGCAGCAGATGCTCTAACCACTGAGCAACCTCCCCAGCACCCTGCAGTTAGAGTCTTAACTAAGTCTCTACTTAGTAAGTCATATTCTGCTTCCACTTCCGGGTTCAGCTTTGGTTTTGTATTTTGTTTTCTTTTTGAGACAGTTTTGTTATGTCTTGGCAATCACGCTGCCTCAGGCTCCTAATAAAGAGCTAATAAAATTAGGAGGTAGAGCCTATAGTGTATGAACACAAAACAAAAGGTACAGAGGCGGATGAAACAGCTAAGCAGGTAGGTGCTGGCCAAGCCGAGTTTGAGCCCCTGGATGCACAGGCTGGAAGGAGACTTGCTCAAGTTGTCCTCTGACCTCCGTGAGCATGTTGTGGGATGTGCCTCCCCTCCCCCGAAAAACAAATAAGCTTTAGAGGGGTAGCAATCAGTGTAAAGACAAGACTGTAAAATAGAGACTGGGCTCTGAGAGTTAGTGGTTCTTTTCTCTTTAAAGTTCTATAATTTATGTTTGAACTTGTTTTGGTATTGTTTTTTGTGACTGAGTCTCAAATAGCCCAGGCTGGTCTTGAACTGGATAAGAAGCTGAGGCTAACTTGGAACTGCAGATCTACTCACTTCCATCTCTTAAGTGCTGCAATTACAGATGTGCACCACTGTGCCCAGCTCTAATTTTTTGCTTTGATGCATGGCTCCTCTGCATCTAAGGCAAGTGTTTTCAGTGAACTCCCCTACCCCAGCTCAGCTGCCTGCTTTCTGAAGGCTACTTCTCTACTATAACAAATGTCCACGTGGGAGGCACTCAATCCCTCTGGGGAACAGCTGACCACTTGGACTATCTGGGGATATTCCTTCTTAGCACCAGCTTTATATGTTTATAGCATGAGTGTTTTGCTTGCATGTATGTATGTGCACCATATGTATGCCTGGTACCTGTGGAGGTCAAAAGAGGGTGTCAGAACCCCAGGAACTGGCGTTATATATGGTTGTGAGCAGCTATGTGAATGTTGGGAATCAAACCTGGGACCTCCTCTAGAACAGCCAGTGCTCTTGACCACTGAGCCATCTCAGTACCCTCTTAGTTTTTTTATTTTTAACAGCGTCAGAGCAAATGAAATGATGATGTTAGAACTAGACAGTGAACATTCCTCCACCAGCTTCCAGCCCCATCTGGGCAGCCCCCTTTTCTTCAGGTATGGTTCTTCTTCTGACCTGACCATTACCATCTTAATGAATGAGACAGGAAGCGAGATACAGAGACAGAAACACACACACACACACAGAGAAAGTATGTGTGAGTGTGCATGCACATGTGTGTGAGAGACAGAGACTTTGTAGCCAAAGCAGAGAGCATAGTAAAAGCAAGAGTAAATTCAAGCACAGACCAAGTGCAAACAGCAGGAAGACTGCTCCAATACCCAGCCTTACGGCAGACTCCCTGCCGAGCAGTCTGAAGACCTGCATCAATGTCCTACATGGAATAGATTATATGTGTGACAAAATTCCCACACAGCAAAGGGACTGTAGGAGTTCCCAGAGTTCCTAGTGGGCTCAGAACCACAAGCAGGAGCAAGGCGGGGCTGTCATCTACTCTTGCTCAGAAAGGACAGTTTGCCACCTACACCCATAAGGCCTGCAGGAGCCTTCCTCCACAGGAGGCAGGCACTCCAAGAGCCATGGAATTAGAGAATAAGGTCCTCATTTGCTCTTGGAGGATGGGCCCTAAAAAAGAGTGCCCAGCCTGGTCACTTCACCTTAAGACTTTTCCGTGTGCTCTGTTAAAATGACCAGTCAGGCTTGACAAGGTGCCTGTAATTCAGTATGAAAGAACAGTCTGGGCTACTTAAAGACAATGTCTTTTCCTTTTGTAAAGAGTTATTTATTTTTATTTTATGTGTATGAGTGTGTTGCCCATGTGCTTGGTAGTTTTCATACAACTTGACACAAGCTAGACTCATCTAAGAGGAAGGAACCTCTACTGAGAAAATTCCTCCATAAGACTGAACTGTAGGCAAGCCTGTAGAGAGTTCTCTTTTTCTTTTCTTTTTGGTTTTTTTGAGACTAGGTTTCTTTGCGTTTAGTCGGTTGTCCTGGAACTTATTCTGCAGACCAGGCTAGCTTCAAACTTGGGAGTTTGCCTCTGCCTCCTGAGTTCTAGAGCCACCACTGTCTAGCAGGGTGTTCTCTTAATTAGTGATTGATAGGGGAAGGCCCAACCTATTGTGAGTGCCATCCCTGGCTGGAGGTTCAGGGTTCTATAAGAAAGCAGGCTGGGAGCTGGAGAGAGTTCAGCGGTTAACAGTACTGACTGTCCTTCCAAACAACCCAGTTCAAATTCCAGAACCCACATGTCAGCTAACAGCTGCCTGTAACTCCAAGATCTGACACCCTCACATAGACATACATGCAGGCAAAATACCAATGCACATTAAAAAAAAAAAGTTGGTGGTGGCACACGCATTTGATCTCAGCACTTGGGAGGCAGAGGCAGGTGAATCTCTGTGAGTTCGAGGTCAGCCTGATCTACAGAGTGAATTCCAAGAGAGGTTCCAAAGCTACACAGAGAAACCCTGCCTCAAAAAAAATAAATAAGAGAAAAAGAAAAGAAAGAGGAAGCAGGCTGAGCAAGCCATGAGGAGCAAGCCAATAGGCAGCACTCCTCCATGCCTCTTGATCGGTTCCTTCCCTGCTTGAGTTCTTGTCCTGACTTCCTCCAATGATGAACTGTGATACAGAAGTGTAAGTCAAATAAACTCTTTCTTCTCCAAGTTGCCTTTGGTCAGGGAGTTTCATCATAGCAATAGCAACCCTAACTAAGATAGCCAACACTTTATGTACATGCACTACATGTATGCTTGATGCTTATGCAGGACAGAAGAGGGTACCAAAGTACCTGAATCTAGAGTTATAGATGATTTTAAGCTGCCATATAGGTGCTGGGAAGCAAACTCAGATCCTTTGGAAGAGCAGCAAGTACTCCTAACCACTGAACCACTGTTCCAGTCCCAAAGATGCACTGTCTTAAAGAATGCAACAGGACTGGAGAGATGGCTCACAGGGTACCATCAAACCCAATGACATGAGTTCAGTTCCTGGGACCTACAAGGTAGGAGAGAACCAACTTCTACAGGTTGTCTTCTGACCTCCACACATGTGGAGTGGCATGTATGTGTCCACAAGTAAGTATTACAATAAGTATCATTTTAAAGAAAGCAGGTTGGGGAGACGGCTCAGCAGTTAAGAACACTTATTCTTGCAGAGGACCTCTATAGTGATATTTTACTTTTATTTTAATAAATAAGGTTTGCCCAGGGATCAGAGTACAAAGCTAAGCCACCATAGGACAGGGAGTGGTGGCACATACCTTTAATCCCAGGACTCAGGAGGCAGACCTCTGTGAGTTCAAGGCTACCCTGGGCTGCACAAAATCAATCCAGAAACAGATCCAGGTGGTAGTGGCACACATCTTTTATCCCAGTGTTTGGGAGTCCCACACCTTTAAGTCCAGCATTAGGGAGGTGGAGACGAGAGAGAGAGAGAGAGAGAGAGAGAGAGAGAGAGAGATGGCTGGATGGAGAGAGGAATATAAAGGGGAAGAGACAGAAACTCACTGGAGTATGGAATCTGAGGTTTGGTGTAAACAAAGTGCAGTCTAGGCAGTCTGAGGACTGCCCCTTCTGTCTGAGCATTGGTAGAGGTAAAAGGTCTCTCTAGTGGCTGCCTGCTCTGTTTCTCTGATCTTCAGCTTTAATCCCTTTATCTGACTCAGGTTTTCATTATTCGTGCTACAGACCTTTGGTACAGCACCCACATACTGGCTCATAACCACCTATATCTCCTAACATATCAGATATGTTAGGATATCTGATATTCTCTTCTGACCTTCATGGACACCAAGCACACACGTGGTACACACACATACATGTGTGCAAGATATATTCATACACATAAATAATGTATTGCCTCATTAAGGATAAGGCTCAGTACAATGTGTATGGCGGGGGAGAGGAAGAGAGCTGGAACATGCTGAGAGCAGGCCTTCCTGAGCTAAAAAACAACCCCTGCCAACAAGCTCACAGGCAGGTGAGGACCAGAACCCTGCAAACACACAAGGAGCTCCCAGGCTAATGAGTATGCTTTGGGTTTAGTGTTCTATGCTGTTAACACTGAGCCAACAGTACCCACTCACAAATGGGGAAACTGAAGTTCTGACAGGTTGTGGCAGCTACCTGACATCACAGTTAGTACCAGTACTGGAACTCAAGCTGCTTGGTCCCAGACCCTGCACCCCTGGCTCCTACAACAGTGATGGAGGCCCATGCGGTGTCAGTTGCTAGGAGCACTAGGGGTGGTGACTTGGGAGGCAGAGGCAGAAGGATCAGCAGAAACTTGAGAACCGTTTGGTCTGTGTGAATTCCAAGTCAGCTGTGACTACAGAATCAGACACAGTCAAAAAAACAACACAATTAAAAACAAACAACAGCTTAGGGAGGCACTGAGGACAGGTGGCCTCATGATATGGCTTCTTTAGCAGGGACACCTGCTAGCAGGTGACAGGGATGGAGTATTCCGAAGGGAAGCAGGGAGGCTGCCAGTGGTTGGCCTTTACCTGGGACACCATGCAGAGCCGTGACCATTTGAATCTGTCAGAACTGCAAAGAATGCTCACGGAAAACAGGTGAGACTAGGTAAGGGTCAAGACTTAATAGAGCCACCAGGAAGCCACTGTTAAAATCCACCCATGTAAGCAGAATCTGCTCCAGAATCCACCAAGGGTATGACTCTTACCTGAGTAAGGCCAGCTATGGATGGCTGGTTTGAGACCACTCCTGCCTTTGGGTCCCATTTCTGAATCATTGACTGCAGGACAGCGTTGTTACGTACACTGGTCACTCGCCACTCTCCAGACCTGAACTGGCCTTTCTGAATATGAGTGGGTTTTGATTACATGTGTGTGCACGTGCGCATGCACCTGTATGCACGTGTGTGGAAGCTGGAGGCCAACTTCAGGTGTCAGTCATTCCTTGAGGTGCTGTCCTTTTTTAAAGACAGGGTCTCATCATGTAGACCAGGCTGGCCTTCCATTCACAAGCGATCTCTGTCTCCCAAGCACACACTTGGGCTTTTTAATACGGGATTTGGGGATTGAACAAATCTTTACACATGCTAGGTAAACACTCTGCCAAGGGGCCAATGTCTCTAACCCTTAGCCTCCAAGCGTTAGGATTGTAGGTGTGCACCACCGCACCTGCCTTAAGAATGCCTCTGACTTTAACATTCTGTGAACTGACCGGAAGCCAAGCTGCTCTGCTGCCTCTGCCTCTGGTGCTGAGATTAAAGGCACCACCATGTCCTTTGTGAATTCTCAAGGTTTTCTGGGGTCTCATGTACACACCTGGACCCTGGCCACGGGCACTGACTTTCCTTGGAAACTCTGGATGGTGACCTTGGTGGTAGTGGGCGCAAAGATTCAAACATCAGAAGTTTCAGAGATTCAGAGCTACGAAGACCCTGTGTCATACAATAAAGAGGAGACAGACAAGTCACAGCACTAAGCATTCCCCCATGGCTAAACACCATTCTGGATATTTTTGGTAAGGTTTTTTTTGGATAGAATTAAATTTAAATTAGGAGAGTTGGAGTACAGCAGACTCCTTCTAGACCATAAGTAGCCTCATCTAATCAGCTTAAGGTCTTAATATAAAAAACCCTGGCTTCCTCTAGAGCAAGAAGGAATTTGCCAGTAGTCAGCCTGCGGGATGGAACCGCAGCTCTTCTCTGGGTCTTGGCTGTCATCTACCCTAAGGCTTCTCAAACCTCAGTAATCCCAAAGTCAGTCCTGTAAGAGAGAACAGCTTTACTTGGCATGACTTGACAGAAGAAACCTGTAATCTCAGCAGTAGGAAGAGGAGTTCAAGGCCATCCTTAGGTATGTAGTGAATTCCAGGACAGCCTTGGTTATATGAGACTATCTCAAAAATATCAAAAATAAGAAAGAAAACAAACCAAACACACACACACAGAGAAGCTGATAGACATACACACACACAGAAGCTGATAGACATACACACACACACACAGAAGCTGATAGACATACACATACGCCCTGCTGCTTCTGTTCTCTGCAGAACCCTGGTGAATGCTGGCGCTACCCAAAGTAGCAGATATCATTACAGCACCTGCACACATTAAAGTACTTAATAGCCACAGAAAGGGATGGAGATGCTTTATGCACGAACACATACATACAAAAAAAATTTCCAATATAAATAAAATAATAAAATAAAATATAGATAAAAAACTGTTTTTTGTTTGTTTGGTTGGTTGGGAGACAGGGTTTCTTTGTGTAGCCTTGGCTGTCCTGGGATTCATTACATAGCCCAGGCTGGCCTCAAACTCACAGAGGCATATCTGCCTGCCTCTCTGCCTCCAGATCTCGAGGACTAAAATTATGAGCAACCCAGCCTGGCTCAATAAAAATCCTTGTAATACACAATTACAATAAAAAACCAGTGGTACATGCATGCAATCTGAATCTGTAATGCCAGCAAGAACTATGCTCAGGCAGGAGAATTTCAAGTTTCAGAGCATCCAGGGCTATACAGAAAGACCTTGTGTCACACAACAAAGAGGAGATAGACAAGTCGTAGTATCACTGAATATTCACCAGCAGGAAACTGGTTAATTGTGCGGGTGAAGGCAGCTCTTGTTTTTTTTTTTTTTTTTTTTTTTTAAAGATTTATTTATTTATTATGTACAGTGTTCAGCCCCCATGCCTTCAGGCCAGAAGAGGGCACCAGATCTCATAACGGGTGGTTGTGAGCCACCATGTGGTTGCTGGGAATTGAACTCAGGACCTCTGGAAGAACAGTCAGTGCTCTTAACCTCTGAGCCATCTCTCCAGCCCCCAGCTCTTGCTTTTGATATGGAGAAATTTCCATGTTAACTGGAAAAAAAACCAAAGTATAGGTTGGTGTGTATACTGCTTCTGTCTGTGTGAGAAGATCCAAAGGATATGCACACTGGTGCGAAGCCAAGAAATAGCTCCAGAACACAGAGCAAACTAACAGATCCCCTCTGGTGATGAGTAGCTGAGAAAAGAGGTTAGAAGGGGTCCCCTTATCTACTCAACACTATTCTGCAGGGGAGATGTTTCAGTAGGTAAGGGGCCTGGTTACCAATCTGATGACTTGAGTTCCAACCCCAGGACCTGCTTGGTGGAAGGAGAAAGCCCACTCTTGAAGGTTGTCTTCTGACTTCACAAGCACCCAGACATGACTTTGCCTACTCCACATAAGAAAATGTAAGAACAGGGGCTGGAGAGATGGCTCAGAGGTTAAGAACATTGCCTGCTCTTCCAGAAGTCCTGAGTTCAATTCCCAGCAACCATATGGTGGCTCACAACCATCTGTAATGGGGTCTGGTGCCCTCTTCTGGCCTGCAGGCATACACACAGACAGAATATTGTATACATAATAAATAAATATTTTTAAAAAGCAAAAAAAAAAAAAAAAAAGAAAATGTAAGAACAGCAATAACAAGAAAACTTTTATGGGCTGGGGTATAGCTGTGCTGGGGATAATGTCTGCATAACATTCAGGAAGCCCTGGGTTTGACTCCTCAAAAAGATTTGGCTTGGGGCATAAACCTGTAATCCCAGCATTCATTTGGGAGGGTAAGGTAGGAGAACTGCCATGAGTTCGAGGCCAGCCTGGGCTACACAGTGAGTACCAAGCCTTCCAGAAATGCATTAAGTATACCCTCTCTTAACAAGTTAGCATTCTCTTTTTGGTGAAGGTTAATCATGAGATTAGATGTGGTCCAAAGTTGGAATTTTTAAGGCGTAGGCAAGAAATAAGGTCAAAGACTTATTTTTATTATCTCTAATTATGTGTGCATACATGTTAGTACAGAGGCCAGAGGCATTCAATTCCCTGGAGCTGGAGTTACAGAGGGCAATGAGCCACCATGTGGGTGCTGGGACCCAAACCCAGGTCCTCTGCCTCAGCAGCCAGTGCTCTTTAACTGCTAAGGCATTTCTCTAGCCCTTATTTTATTTATTCAAATTTTTGTTTTTAATTTGAAGCCAGCTTGATCTATAGAGTGAGTCTAGGATAGCCAGGGCTATCCAGAGAAACCTTGTCTTGAAAAAATAAAAACAAAATCAAAACAAAACAAACAAAAAAATTTACTGTGTGTGCATGAATATGTAAGGGTGTGTATGGGTCGGATGACAACTGTGGGAATCCTTTTCTCCTTCTACCCCAGGCCCTGGGGACAGATCTCAGTTTAGGCATTGGGGTAGGTGCATATATCCATTTAGCCATCTCACTGGTCCTGGTTCTATGTCTGTCTGTCTGTCTGTCTGTCTTTATCTTTCTTTCTTTCTTGAGACAAGGGATCATGCAGCTCAGGCTGACCACCATGCCGGGTTTTATGAAGTGCTGGAGAATAAATCGAGGCTTTATGCATGTTAGGCAAACACTTTACCAACTGAACTATACCGTAACTCCTCCCACCCCACCCTACCCCCCTTTAAAGACTTATTTCTGTGTATGGAGAGAGAGAGAGAGAGAGAGAGAGAGAGAGAGAGAGAGAGAGAGAGAGAGAATACAAATGTATGTCAGCAGTTGGAGGTCAGAAAAAGGTGTGGCTGGAGTCAGAGCAACCCCGGTCTTCTCAAAGAGCAGGATGCACTCTTAACCACAGGGCCATCAATCAAGCCCCCATGGCTGGCTTGGCTTGAGACAGGATCTCACTTTGTTGCCCTGACTGAGCTCTAACTTTTGGTGATCTTCCTGTCTCTGCCTCCTCAGTGCCAGGGGTGCAGGTATCTGCCACTACAACAGCTTGGGTGACTCCCAGCCTGAGGAGAAAGACGTTTAGTAGATTCAGATCTTTCTTTAGAAACTGTTTTTCTTTTAATTTACCATTTAACCAAAAGGTGGTTGGAACCAAAATAATCTAAGATGGCCTTGAAAGGCCTACCTCCTTCTAACACAAAACACAAAAGGATACCCAGAAATTCTGACGGGGGCTCGCCTCCGTTGTTTCCAGAGAAGACTCAGCAAACACCGGCTGGTAATGCCCCTCCCCCTCCAAATATAGGTGTGAACTAGACAGGGCCCCTTCACACAAACCATCCATGCCGCCTGCCTCTTCCTCAGCCACAAACAAGCACCCAGCCATCTGACTGAAGAAACAACTTGTTTACGTTGTTTAATGGGAAGTGACAATACCCCCAAAGAAAGGACAATCCTAGCAGTCAGAGCTGGTACAGAGTATCTAGGTGTACAACTCATCCCAGGGGCTGGGAGGTGGCGGCTCCCATGAGGAGCTTACAGAGGAATCCCGCAGGATGCTTCAAGTACTGGGCCCTGTTTTTTCAGAAATTTAACTTGGGCTCCCAAGGTGCTAGGACCCCTGGAGCAGCCATTAGGGAAGAGGCAGGAGCAAGTCCACAAGAAACAGGATCAGCTGAGGCACTCCATGCTTGCTCTGACTCGCTCCATCTCATGCAGGAAACTGTAGAACTGAGGCAAGGTTAATTCTGAGGAGAGAAAATTCAGTTTGAGGTGAGTATTCCCAACGCCACAGAATCATCACCCAGGGAAATCCATTTCTACTCGCAGTTACTGTATTTACGTGTCGGGGAGCCGGCCCGGGGCCTTGTGTAAACAGTGCTCCTTCCCAGGCTGACATCTATTTTCTTTGGTACAGCTCTTTCTTTCTTTTTGTGGTGCTGGGAACCAGACACCGGCCTATAGCAGGCTAGGCAAGGGCTCCACTGCATGCAGCTAAGTGGCTCCTGATGGGTAATCCATCAGAATAAGGAACCTACAGTCTTGACCATACAAGGGCCCCAGATCTAAGAACTGAAGTGTGTATACAAAGCATCAGGCAGAAGCATGGAGAGTTACCAGTGAACATCCTTCGGGATGTTCAGGGATGTTCACAAGAGTCTCTTGCCCCCAGTCTGTTCCATTTTAGCCCCCCCACCATCCTTTTCCCTTTTACTCAGGGTTCCCAGGCTCCGGACAGCTTAGTAACAGCCCTGACACTATGCTTCACCAGAGGGAAGGAGTGGATGGGTGCTCTAGAGCTCAGTGATGACCTTGTCTTAGACCGGCTGTGTCAGGCAGACTTCAGCAGCTCAGGTGACTGAAGGAAAAAGTGGAAAGCTTCCAAACAGGGTTCCAGACTCACCTATATACACATTTTCAGCTTGTTTTCCTTTCTTAACCACCAACTTTAACTAAAAGGAAAGAGGGGAAAAAGAAAAAGTGAAGAAAATAAATAAATGACATAAATTAAAATGATGGGCAGGCCAGCACAATGGCTCAGTGGGTAAAGTCCCGATAACCTGGGTTTGGTCTCTGGAAGCCACATCAAGGTGGGAAGAGACCAGCTCCACGGAGCCGTCCCCTGATCTCCACATCCATGATATGACATGTATGCCCCACCCAGCTCTCTACACACAAATAAACTGAAAAAATTTAGATGACAGCCAAGAAAAGAAACTCCTTCAAACCTTTTCACCTAATTAGATCTTAAAGCTTCCCAGAGTCTCAAGGAGACTAAGCACACACATCCCAGTCCCAGCATAGTTCTAATGGGGGAGTCGTTTGAAGCAGATTGAACTATCCCATACCAAAAATTCTCAACAGTCCCCTTGAAGCAACTGAACTTTTTGACTAACACCAGATGTGCTCATCTGAAGGCAGGCACATGATCCTTGGCTGATCACACTGTTCTGAGATACACAGGGCACTTTAGGGAGAACATGACTTAAGAGGATACCAAACCAGCCGGGTGGTGGCGGCGCATGCCTTCAATCCCAGCAGGGATCTCTGGCAGGTGGATCTCTGTGAGCTTGAGGACAGCCTGGTCTACAATAGCTAGTTCCAGGACAGGTTCTAAAAAAAAAAAAAAAAAAAACAAAACAACAAAAAAAAAAAACTACAATGAAACCCTGTCTCAAAAAAACAAAAAACAACAAAACAAAACAAAAAAAGGGAGAGGAGAAGAGGATACTAAACCTGTGGTCATTTGAATGAAAATGGCTGCCATAGGCCCATCTATCTGAGTGTTTAGTCACCAGGGAGTAGAACTCTGGTAGGATTAGAAGGTTAGAAGGAGTGGTCTTGTTGGAGGAAGGGTGTTACTAGGGGTGGGCGTTAAGGTTTCAAAAGCTCATGCCAGGCCTAGGCTTTCTCCCTCTCTCTTCCTGCTGCCTGTGGATCAGGATGTAGGACTCTCATCTACTCTCCAGCACCATGTCGACCTGCACGCTGCTATGATGATGGTGGACTAACCTCTGAAACTGGAAGCAAGCCCCCAGTTAAATGTTTTCCTTTGTAAAAGTTGCCATGGTTAGGGCTGGAGAGATGGCTCAATGGGTTAAGACTGCTGGCTGCTTTCCCAGAGGACCTTGGTTCAATACCCAGCACCCATATGACAGCTTACAACTGTCTGTAACTCCAGTTCCAATGAATCCCACATCCTCACACCAATACACATAAGAGGTGTTTCTTGCAATAGAACACTGACTAACACAAAACTCAATGCAGCTTTAATTTAAAAAAAGAAAAAGGGGGCTGGAGAGATGGCTCAGTGGTTAAGAGCACTGAGTGCTCTTCCAAAGGTCCTGAGTTCAATTCCCAGCAACCACATGGTGGCTCACAACCATCTGTAATGAGGTCTGGTGCCCTCTTCTGGCCTGTAGACATACACGCAGAAAGAATATTGTATATATAATAAATAAATAAATATTTAAAAAAAAAAGAAAAAATTGAGGCAGGGCCTCATAAAGCACAAACTGGCTCTGAAATTTCTCCTTTAAAAAATGTATGTATGTATGTATGTATGTATGTATGTATTTAATGTGCATTGGTGTTTTGCCTGCATGCATGTCTGTGTGAAAGTTCTGTATCCCCTGGAACTGGAGTTACAGACAGTTATGAGCTGCCATGTGGGTGCTGGGGATTGAACCCAGGTCCTCTGGAAGAGCAGCCAGTGCTCTTAACTACTGAGCCATCTCACCAGGCCCCCAGCCTTGAATTTTTGATCTTTGAACCTCCTGAGCATGGAGATTCCAGGCCTGTGCCACCATGCTCAGCTTTTTAATAACTTTTAACCAGGTTGAAATCCTCCCCATGGCCACTGCCCAAAGACTTACCTGTAAAAATATGCTTCCCACTTTCTCTAATTCACTGCTTCCAGATGTCACTGTGGCACAAAGAAAAGAACTCTAAGAGACTGGCTTCTTCTAAAGAGCTCACTATAGCAGGCTATCTGGAGCAGCCATGTTGGAGCAGCACCAGGGATGGAGGTGGCTGAAGGCAGTCAGCTGGCTGGCCTCCAAGATCTGCGATCAAGAAGAAGCCTTCCGGGGGCTGGAGCAATGGCACATGCTGTTCTTCCAGAGGACCCGGGTTCAGTTCCCAGCACCCACATGGCAGCTCACAACTGTCTGTAACTCCAAGAGCTGATACCCTCTCATAAATATACATGTGGGCAAAACAAAAATGCATATAAAATAAATTAATTTTTTAAAAAAGAGCTGGAGATATGGCTCAGCAGTTAAGAGCACTGGCTGTTCTTCCAGAGGTCCTGAGTTCAATTCCCAGTATCCACATGGTGGTTCACAGCCATCTGTAATAGGATCTGACACCCTCTTCTGGTCTGCAGGCCTACATGCAGAGCACTCATTATATATATATATATATATATATACACACACACACACACACACACACACACATATGAATAAGTCTTCCCCACCCAGGCTCTCAAAAGTCTCTGCAGTCTAGGCCTAGCACAACTGAACATAGGACCAGGAATGGATCCATCTAGTTACCTCCAAATCGCCACTCCATATCAATCAGCTGGTTAATCATCAGGGTCTGACCTATGGCCCACTGTGCAAGGGTTGGGGCGTTCTGCTTCCACTGGAAGAAAAGCAAAGGCCAGTGTCATCAGAGTGGAGGCTATCAGTCCTATCCCTCTGCTCCAAGCACAGCAGTGCTCAGGACAAAGAGGGAAGAAAGCAGAGCCAAGGGCTGATTCTACGTGCACGCACATATCCAGGACACGGCAGGAACACGTCTTTCAACAGGGCTTGTGAAGCCCAGCTGACTTGAAATTGCACTGTAACTGAGGCTGGCCTTGAGTCCCACTCCCAGTGCTGGGATTATAGGTGTGTACCACTATACTCAGTTTAAATTTTTTATCCCAAAATTTAATCCAATTGCAACAACAATGGCATTAATATTTGGTCACGCCAAAGGAAAAGAGAACAGGGCTGCCTAAGCAGGCGTGCCATTCCTGTGAGGCTGACTGCAGGAAGAATGGGACGGTTTTGTCTTGCTCAGCATTTTTCCCCCTTTCCTTTCCTTTCATGAAATAAAAGCCAGGATCTTAACCTTGATTAACAGAATTATACCTTTTCAGAAAAGTAAGTGGCTTTCTCCTCACTGAGACCTGTAGGAGAACAGAAAGGATATTAACATAACAAAGAGCTCAAAGAGCTCCGAGGCCCTCCCCTCCCCCTCCCACCTCTGGCAACCTACCTAGAGTCAGGAGATCAGCCTGCACCTGCTCTGCAGTGAGGCCCTTCTTCAATGCACCTTGCAGGCAGGGGAGAAACCAGAAAGTGTAAATGAGTGCATGGGTCAGTAAGAAGGATCTGTTGGGCCCAACCTATGTGACACAGAAGACAAAAGCAATACGCTTCAGGAAGGTCTCCAGTGTCGGGGAGAAAATGCGGCCCTGGAGCCACTGTGGGCAGGGCACAACCTCTTCACTGTCACAGCACAGAGGAGTCGGTCGCCCTCAGGGACGCTGGACTGCGACAGAGACAACAGGAAAGTCTGGGTCTGAGACAGGTCGGTGGAGGGAAGAAGGAGCAAGGCTACAGTCCTGGCTGGAGCACGGCAGCCTGAAACAAAGTTTAGTCAGAACTGGAGTGCAGCCAGGTGTGGGAACACACGTCTTTAATCCCAGCACTCAGGAGGCAGAGGAGGACAGATCTTTGAGTTTGTGGCCACACTGGTATACAGAGCAAGTTCCAGGAAAGCCAAGGCCACACAGAGAAACTCAGTCTCAAAACCAAACCACAACAAACCAAAAGCTGAGTGGGGTTTGAAGACATTGCTTAGTTGGTTTCTCTGGACTTGTGGGTACTGGGGGTCCTCAAGGATACTTTTGTGTGTGTGTGTGTGTGTGTGTGTGTGTGTGTGTGTGTGACAGACAGCTTTGGAGCCTGTCCAGGAACTTGCTCTGTAGACCAGGCTAGCCTCAAATTCACAGAGATTCGTGTGTCTCTGTCTCCTGAGTGCTGGGATTAAAGGCATGCACCACTATTGCCCAGCACAAGGGCACTCTTAACTGCTGACAATCCTCCTGCCTCAGCTTTGTCAATGTTGGGATTATAAGTGGTGGCCATCATGCCAGTGTTCTTGTATCTATCCACGTTGATTCAAGGCAGGTTGCTGTCACTGGGTATTGGCCTTCACAGTTTTGCTGGGAAGATTGCCCTAATCTGTACAGGCCTCATCCCCTACTGCATTTAGACTTATATGACTCTCAAAACTTTAGAAAGGACCCCTGACAGTGACACTTAGAAATGGCCTTGCAGTCAGGTAGTCAGGGGACAGGGCGACAGTCTTGGCCCTATGTATGGAAGGCTTGGTGGAAACATCCAGTAAGGAGAGTAGGTAGGAGACAGTGGGAAGTAGACATAGGCTGGAATCACTCACCCTGGAGCTGGCTAGCTGAGTCCACCTGGGGAGACCCAGGAGAGAGCAAGGTGGCAGTCACTATACACTGACAAAATACCTGCTATGGTGCCAGCAACATGTCAGACACTGGGAGACATTAGAAAGCCACAGATAATAATGTGTGCCCTAGTGAAGCTTGTATTCCACTGAGAAACAGATCATACCAATAATATAAGAAGCATGGAGACCTAGGGAGGCAGATCTCTGTGAGTTTGAAGGTAGCTTGGTCTACAGAGTGAGTTCCAGGACAGCCAAGGCTACACAGATAAACCCTGTCTTGGAAAACAAAACAAAAAAAAAAAAAAAAAAGGAAAAAAGGTAGACAAAAAGAAGAAGAGGAGGAGGAGAAGAAGAGGAAGAAGATGAAGAAAAATTAAAAGAAACATGGAGTCCACATCTAGTATTAAGAGGTCATTGTACCAGAGGAAAGCAGGAAAAGTTGACAGTCCTGGGGCCAAAGGCCAACTTCAGTCATTTGCAGTCATTCGTAGGAAACAGCACTCCCATGCCTTAGGGATGTGGGAAAATTTGTGCGCTCTTTTCTCTCTTGGCAAAAATAAGAACAAGAAAGCAATCACACACTCACACACACACACACACACACACACACACACACACACACACACAGAGAGAGAGAGAGAGAGAGAGAAACATACAATCTGTGAGCACTGTTTGATGGGGATCACTCTTTCATTCTACCTGACTACAGACGAAATATGTTGGGGCATAGGGATGGGAAATTACTTTTTAATAGAAAATACAAGTCAGTACTGGATCACCCCCAAGGACCAGCCAGCTTGCTAGGGATAAGCAGAAGCTTAAGTTAAGTCCACGCTGGCGATAAGCCTGAAGGGCAGCTGCCACTCAACTTTACATCCTTCTCCGCCTTCTCTCCTTTGTTTCCCCGGTGCTAGAGACTGAACCCAGGTGTTCTGCCACTGAGCTGTTTATCATCAGCTCGGCTTCCTCTACCCTTCCAACGTGAACTCCAGGAGCCCCCTCAGCTCCATTTCATCCCTGAGGAAGGTGATTATCAGAGGTGAAGAACTTGGGCCAAGGACTCCACCGTGAGCAAGCAAGGGGCGCAGAAGGCCCCACCCCCAAGCTACAAAATAAATGCAGGTTAGGGCCCTATCTGGACCCTGCTGAGTGGGAGAACAATGGCCATAAGCAACACAATGCAGCAGATAATGAGGAACCAGGAGCACAGGCTGCAAGATTTCCTTTCAGATAGGATAGTGGCTGGTGCTTATCTTTCACAGATAGATAACTAGGTATTCCGGAATGAAATGCTGTAAATTGCTTTAAACAAACATTTTGAAGAGCAGTGAGGGGGAGTGAAATAACTCACAGGGAATGGCCGGCAGCTGTTCTACTGGAATGTTTTTAAGAACTACATAAAATGCTAGGCATAGTAGTGCATGCCTTTAGTCGCAGCACTCTGGATGCTGAGGCAGGCAGGTCTCTAAGTTTCAGGACTGTCTAGCCTGGACTACACAGCAAGTTCTAGACCAGGCAAGGCTACACAGTACGCCCCTATTTCACAAATCCAAAATTCCAAACCAAACCACTCAGATGCTAGTGTGGTGTAATTCCAGTACTCAGGTAGCTGAGGCAGGAGACTTGTAGTCAGATGTTGCAGATTGAAATCCTGTCTCAAAAGAAGAAACTGGACTCAGAAGGCAGAGTCAGGTGGATCTCTGTGAGTTTGAGAGCAGCCTGCTCTACACAGTGAGATTCAGAACAGACAGGGCTACACAGTAAGGCTTTGTCTCAAAAACAAACAAACCAAAAAGCAAAACACTGACTTCTCCAGTGCTTTCACTTGACAGTCTCTTTACCCAGAGCAGCTAAAACTGGTTCCCCAGTGCCAAGGCTGGGGCTGGGGGGCAGGAAGACCTTCTGGCAGCAGGAAGTGACTTCCCTTTCAGCAATAACAGGCCACATCACAACTAGTCAACTAAATTAATGGCAGAAGGATGTGGACTGTCTTCTTCTTTTTTTTCCTGCCTTTGTTTTGAGAGCAAGAGAGTAATGAGAGAGAGACAGAGAGAGTAATGTTAGGTAACACAGGCTGGCTTCAAACTTGTGATCTTCCTGACTCAGCCTCACATGCGTTGGAATTACAGGCATGAGGCACACCAGCAGTCTCTATATTTTTATTTTTAATCTATCATAAAAATATCATAGGCTAGCTGGGTGGTGGCACATGCCTATAATTCCAGCACTTGGGAGGCAGAGGCAGAAGTAGGCGGATTTCTGTGAGTTGGAGGCCAGCCTGGTCTACAGAGCAAGTTCCAGGATAGCCAGGGCTACAAAGAGAAACACTGTCTCAGAAAACCAAAAAATGAATGAATGAATAAAAAAAAATCAGACTGATATTTCCATGAAATGCAATGAAAATTAATTTCTAGAGACATGAACAAAAAAGGCACTCAAAATATAAGTCCCGCTCATATTTTGTGATCCCAGAACTCAGAGGCTGAGACAGGAAGACTGTTGCTAGTTCAAAGCCACCCTGAGCTACAGAGTGAGACACTGTCTCAAAAAAAACCCAAATAGCATAATGAGTCAATAAAGTGCTGGGTAAGTGTGGGGACTTGTGTTGGACCCCTAGAGCCCACTTAATAAAGCTGGGAGTGGCGATGCTCACTTGTACTTCAGCACTGGGATGTGGCCAGGCAGACTACCCTAACAGCTGAGTTTCAGGCCAGTGATAGACCTTCTCAAAAACCAAGGTGGTTGGCTCTGGTCTCCTCACATAGGCACATACCTGCACATATATAAACACGCAAAAATAATGGTAACAAACAAAAAGGAAAAAATGCATTAATAAAACCATTACACAAGGCAGTGGAGGCACACACTTTTAATTCCAGCATTCGGGAGGCAGAGGCAGAATGATCTCTGTGAGTTTAAAATTAGCTTGGTCTATGGAGCCAGCTCTATGACAGCCAGGGCTACACAGAGAAACCCTGTCTCAGAAAAAAAAAAATTCCATTACACGGTTATACATGGCGGTGTACACCTTTAATCCCAGAACCCAGGAGGCAGAGGCTGGTGGATCTCAGGGAGTTTAAGGCTGTCTTGATCTACATAAGGAACTCCAAGACAGTCAAAGCTACACAAACACTGTCTCAAAATAAGCAAGCAAGTAAACAAAAAGTATTATGAGATAAGGGTTGGGGAAGAGCTCTTAGCATGGGGGAGGCCCTGGATTCTAGTTCTAGTATCACACCACAAAAAGAACCAGTTATGGTAGGGCACACATTTGATCCCAAAGGCAGAGGCAGGAGGTTCTCTCTGATTTGGAGACCATTCTCTACATAGCAAACTTCAAGACTGTCAGAGCTACCTACATAGATTCTCAGACAGACAGAGAGAGATTCAATGACACTGGAGAACCCTGCCCTTCAGTTTCTGAACTTCGGGAATGGATGGTCAAACCCAGAATGCAGACCCAGCGTGAGCTTTTGTGGCTTCTCTGTTGTGTCAGCAAGCTGTACCTGGGTTCACAGGCCTCTTAGAATACTACAAATACCTCAGATAAAATGTATAATATTGGCATATAATCAATGTACACTGCATACTTTAACTACCTCTTAGTTCCTTACACTCCTAACACATTGTACATACATGTAACGCTAGTTATACCACTTTGTTTTGAGAAGAACGAACAAAAGCTGTCTGTCCATGTTGAATAAAGCCACGATTTTAAAAACGTTTAAGGCTTATGCTGTCTCTCCTTACTTTAAAAATGTTTTTGATCCTTGGATGGTTGGTTGAGTCCACAGACAGACCACTGAACATGGAGAACTGTGACCTCCTTACCCAGATTCTGCTCCAGACTGTGTGCCCTGCCATGTCTGGCTTTTGCTGGGTGCTGCTTGGACGACTCCCTAACTAAAGGGAGGCTCATGTAGCAGTACTGTCTTTTTGGAACTGCAGAGAGTCAACTCACCATTCGGAACCAGAAGGAGGCTTTTCATGATGCTTTTGAGGGGGCCAAGACTGATCTGATTCGTAGTGGCAAATTCAGAGAGCTGAGTCAGAAAGCGCTCCACCTGCAGAGAGGGGACAACACAGACCTTTACTTACCTTTTAAAGAGATTTACTTTATGTGCATGAGTATTCTGCCTGCATGCATGTTTCACGGGATCCATGAAACAAGAATTACAGAGGGCTGCAAGCTGCCACGTGGGTTCTGGGAGCTGAACCCAGGTCCTTTATAAGCGCAGCCAGCACCCAGACCTTCTTCTTTAAAATCTCAGGCCTTTAGATCCATGTTGGCCAAACCTCCTCAGCACAAAATGCCTCACTCACCTCTTTGGGTTCAGTTAGGAAATGGAAAAGCACTTCTGTCAGGGCCGAGAACTGCTGCAAAAGAACAACACAGAACATCAGCACCACTCTTGTCCCTGCTCCTACCCCAGTGTGCCCACCAGAACATCAGCACCACTCCTGTCCCTGCTGCCACCCCAGTGTGCCTGCCACATTCGTCTCCAACTGGTATACCACACACCATGCAACTGTAGGCTTTTGAGAGAGAAGGACAGACTCAGATAGCTTGATGAACCACATTTTAATAATTCTTGGGTTTTTTTTTTTTTTTTTTTGGTTTTTCAAGACAGGATTTCTCTGTGTAGCCTTGGCTGTCCTGGTGCTTGCTCTGTAGACCAGGCTGGTCTCAAATTCACAGAGATCTGCCTGCTTCTGCTTCCCAAGTATTGGAATTAAAGGAGTGTACCATTATAGACTGGCAATTCTTTGAGAATTTTATACACTGTGTTTTCATCATGTTCACTCCTTCCCCCTTTATTTACTTATGGGGGGGATCATGAGGGACAGTCAGAGAACAGCTTTCAAGAGCTGGATCTCACCTTCTACTTTGTTTGAGGCCGGCTCTCTTTCTTGTTTTTGAGGCAGGGCCTCACTGGGTATCCCTGACAGGCCTGAAGCTTGACAAGTAGACCACCCTGGCCTTGAACTCACAGAGACCTGCCTACCTCTGCCTCCTCCGTGTTGGGATTAAAGGCCAAATGTTTAATATAAGTAGTGTGTGTGAAAGGACCCAGAAAATCCCTTCCCATCTTCCCCTGAGATGCTGGTTCTGGATTCTGTTGCTGTTTTGAGGGCGGGTATCTCTGTGTAGCACTGGTTTATAGATCGAGGCCAGTCAGGGCTCCACAGTGAGACCCTGCCTGAAAATAAACAAAAATAATAATAAAAATAAAGTAAAGGTGGATAGCTGGGCAGTGGTGGTGCTCACCTTTAATCCCAACACTCGGGAGGCAGAGGCAGGTGAATCTCTGTGTTTCAGGCCAGCCTGGTCTACAGAGTGAGTTCCAGGATAGCCACTGATACACAGAGAAACCTTGTTTCAAAAACCAAAAGAAGAAAGAAATTTAAAAATCAAATCAAATAAATAAGTAAATGAAGGTGTGTGGTACAATGACTACCTCCGAGGCCGGGGTCTGCTCTCCCGTTTCTTCTGCAGAGAATGAACATTCCCTGGGGGACATCCCACACCTATGATCTGCAATCTTGATAAGAAACACAGACTTCCCTTGCATTTCTTGAGACAGCCTTTGTCTTCTCAGCATCTTAACTCCGGCTAAATGCACAGGAAGTGCTTGTTGTGGACACGCTGCTGCCTTGCCCAGGAATTGCTCATCAGCTTACTCTCCCTACCAAAATCTTAACTACTATCAAAAGCAAACAGCAGGAGAGCTGCTCAATGTCAGGGAAATGTCAGCCAGTGAAAGGATACACTCCTTCATTTACCAGACAACCTTCCTAGAGGATGATGTCATACTACACCTGCAATTTTAACGACAATCAGAGCCCCAGAACCATGAATTCCACTGCCGAGAGTAAGTGACTCATATCTGTCCCATCCATGCTTACCCAGACCTTTCTCCCTGGAAAGCACTGTTCATGAACAAAGGACAGAAGCTCAGCCAGGCAAGGTAGTGCCCTCCTGCAATTACACCCAGCACTTGTGGAGGCAGAGGCAGGAGGATCACTGGCAAGCTCTAGGCAGCCAGACTACAGAGTGAGACCTTGCCTCAAGAAACAAACAAACCATCCCACAACTTCTGCAACCCCAGCACAGCACTCAGGAGGCTAAGGCAGGAGGGTCATGAATTTGAAGTTCATATAGGCTACAGTTAAATGGTTTAATTAAAGAAAATTTAAGTTAGCTATTCAGGAAGTTGAGGAAGGAGGATTCTAAATTCAAGGTCAGCTTGGGCAATTTATTGAGACTCAGACTCAAACAAACAAGGTCAGACATGGTTCTATATCCTACAATCCTAGCCCTGGAAGGCAGAGGAAGGAGGATTGCTTTCAGTTCCAGGCCCGTCAGGCTAACAAAGACCTTGTCTAAAAATAAAACAAAAAGCCAGGCAGTGGCGGCACGCACCTTTAATTCCAGCACTCTGGAGGCAGAGGCAGGCGGATCTCTGAGTTTGAGGCCAGCCTGATCTACCAAGTGAGTTCCAGGACAGCTAGGACTGTTACACAGAGGAACATCGTCTTGAGAGAACAACAACAACAAAAGATCTTGGGGCTGCAAGATGGCTCAGCTGGCAGAGGCTCTGGCTGCTGAGCCTGACAGCCTGAGTTCAATCCTTGGAACTTGCACAGTCATGGGACAGCGCCAAAGCCAACTTCCATAGGTTGTTCTACATTTTTAAAAATAACCTAAGCCGGGCAGGGGTGGCACATGCCTTTAATCCCAGCACTTGGGGGGCAGAGGCAGGCAGATATCTGTGAGTTCAAGGCCAGCCTGGTCTATAAGAGCTAGTTCCAGGACAGGCTCTAAAACTACAGTGAAACCCTGTCTCGAAAAACCAAAACAACAACAACAACAAAACCTTATTTTTTTTAGCAGTAGAATCTTTCTTTCTTTGCTACAAAAAGTCTTTCAGAGAACTGTGGTAATAGCAAAACATTAGCCACTTCCCTTTGAAGTCTGACACTTGGTACTGAATTTTTGGCTCCAGACATGCAATTTTTCTGCTTCAGCCTCTCAAGTGGTGGCGCAACAGGCATGTACTACCAATAGATCTTACTTTTGTTATTTATTTTGAGACAGGGTCTCACTATGTAGCTCTAACTGGCCTGAAATTCATTATATAGAAGAGACTGGTTTTGAATTTACAGAGATTTGACTTCCCAGGTCTCCAGAATGTTGGGATTAAAGTGAGCACTAGGCTGCCCTGCATAGTTTGGTTTTTATTCCTCAAACAGGCCTTCTAAGTGTGTGGGGGAGTTGAGGAGCTCAGCTCCTGGGAAGTTAAGACCCAGTCAGGGAAAGAACACGTAGTACATTTAGAGGGTGAAGGGTTATATATTTATCTACTTTGTTTTTTGACAGGAGGTCTCACGTAGTTCAGACTGGCCTTGAAAGCTGGATCCGAATCCCTGCGATCACCTAAATGCTGGTATTGACAAGGTCCACTGTAACCCGTTTATTTTGGTAGGAGGACAGGATGGTCCTAGAGGCACTGACTTAGCTAATTCCCGCAGTCTGAGCAGGAGGTGGCATCCCGAGCTCCACAACACGCGGGCCAGGGGCTCGAAAGCAAGCACCGTTGCTTTCCGGCACTGGGAAGGGGTGTGGTTGCCGGTCCCGTCTGAGTCTCTTCCGGCTCAGGCCCAGAGCCCCACTCGGGCCTGGCCACACTGATGCCCACACTCGGCTTGCAGTCCACCTGCCCCCGCTAATCTCTTTAACCCGGGGCCCTCGGAATCCCCTCATTCCCACCTCCAGGAGCCTACAGATCCGGTGCCCAGGGGCCCCCAATCTCCGGAGCGAGCCGGCCCACTCCTGAGCACCTCCCGCGCCCAGGCGAGGCCCACCTGCGCGCCCAGCTGGTTCAGCTGCTGCATGTCGCCGCGCACAGCCTCGGGCACCGGGTCCTGCATGCAATGCAGGCGGCCCATGGCGCCAGGAGCCCGGCAGTCCAGCAGTGGCTCTCGCTTCCTCCTCCCCGGCGTCGCTGCGCTTCCGCAGCCGCACTTTCGCCACACTCTCAGCCACCGCCGTTCTCGGGACGGCGCACGCGCGGCCGCCGGGCTCCAGGAACCGCTCTGAGGTTCCCGCTTGGATTCTGGGTCTCTGCCTGAGTGACCCAGTGGAAAGCTCTTGACCCATCTGAGCCTCAATTTCACTGTATAATGCTATCTGGGGTGACTGCTGGTGTTTTCATCCGCCAAAATCTTTGAGCTCAGAGCTTGGCGCATAGGCATTCCTCAGTCAATGGCTGGTTGCTATCCTTATCATCACTGCTGTTAAGTACTGGGTAAATCTACCTATTAAATATATCTACCATTTCTCTTTAATCTATACATTTAGTGCTGAGGATTGGTCCTGGGTTTTTGCACAGGCTTGGCAAGGGCTCTGCCACGAGCTGCATCAACAAACCCCAGCAAAAACTGCGTGTCTAGCCTCTGATTCGGCACTGGTAACAGCAAAGGGCATAAACCAGGCAACTGTATCCCTCTAAGAGCCTATACCAGAGTGAAGGAGTAGATCTGAAACTTGGACAGGCATTAGTGTCATCTGGACAATTTGGTATAGCTACCAATTGCTGGGCCCCACCTGCAACCAAGCTTGTAGAGAGAACCAAATCTCCAGCCCCTGGGTGAGTGCTGTCCTCACCCTCATCAGACAGAAGAAAATGGAAATCTACTCCCCTGGTCCTAGGACATGTCCCCCCACCTAAGCAAGGGCTACATCGACACTGAGTCTAGCCTGAGAGTACCCAGGAGCTACGTAGAAACCTGGGGTAGAATTGGCTATCCTGAGACAGTTTGGGCTTTCACACTTCTCTGAAAAGTCCCTTTGGAAACGTTGACAAAAGTCTTCTGTCCAGAAACTTAGCATATCCAGGAGTGGTCAACACACAGGGCACATGTGGCCAAAGACAGCTATGAACTGTCCCAACACAAAACTATAAGCTTACTTAAAACATGAAACTCGGTATGGCGAAGCAGGCCTTTATTTAATCCCAGCACTCAAGAGGTAAAGGTACGCAGATCACTGTAAGTTTGAGAGCAGCCTGGTCTACACAGCGGGTTCCAGGCCAGGCAGAGCTACATAGAGATATTGTCTCAAAACAACAACAAATTATAAGCTTTTTTCCCCTGTTCCCCCCCCCTTTGGTAATGTAATTGTACAATTCTCAAGCCTCAGTTGTGAAATTGTAGGTGACGATGTCTTGTGGCAATATCAAACAGGTGGATATCCCTGCAAGTTGGCCCTTCTTTGTTTTTCTCTTGCCCTTTGCTTGCCCCTGCCATGTAGCTGCATTAAATTGTAGACCAGGGACCAGGCTAGCCTTGAGTTTACAGTCACTCTTCCTGTCTCCACCTCCTGAGTGCAGTGATACAGGCCACCATGCCAGGTTTATGGGGAGCTGTGTGTGGGTTTAAGGCCCCATTCATGAACGATGATCAGTTTTATGTGTTGGACTTCATCTCTTGGTCCCACCTACTCTTTCTTTTCTAGCTCCTGTGGTCCCAGGAACAGAGCTTTGTTTCTATTTTAATGCTCCTCACATTCTTATCATTTCCACTTTTTTTTTCTCTTTTGTGTTATTTTGGAGACATGATCATTGTTCGGTGAGATGGGTAAAAGTGCTGTCAGCCCTGAAGACCTGAATTTGATTCTTGGGATAAACAAGTGGAAGGAGAGAACCAGCTCCACAAGTTCTACTCTGGCCTTCACTCACACAGAGGAAGATGAATGTAGTGACAGGGTCTCCTGTGACCCAGGCAGACCTTGATCTTACTGTGCAGCTAAGACTGGCCTTGAACCTCTGATTCTCTGGCCTTCATCTCCTGAGTGCTCTGATTATAGGTGAATGCTGCCATACTTGGTTGTTATTTTATTTTTTGATTTCTTATTTTGTATATATGAGTATGTGTATGTATGTGTACCACTTATGTATTGGTGTCTGCAGAAGTCAGAAGGCGGCACTGGGTTCCCTGAAACTAGAGTTATTGATGGGAAATATGGATGGTTGTGAGCCGTTATGTAGCTGCTGGGAACCTAACCCAGGACCTTTATAAGAACAAGTGCTCTTAACTGCTTACCTGTTTCTCTAGCCCTTATTTTATTTTATTTTGAGACAGGGTCCCACAACATAGCCCTAACTAGCCTAATATTCAATAGCCTGACCTAAGAGGACTCACATACATCCTCCTGCTTCAGCCTCCTGACTGCTGAGATTATAATATGAGGTACCACTCCTGCCTCTGCCTCCGAGTACTGATAGTGTTGGCTTATATCACCACACCTAACTTTCCTTCCTTTATTAAGAAACTTGCTGGACAAAAGTGACTTACACTTTTGATCCCAGTACTCAGGAGCCAATGGCAGGCAAATCTCTGGGTTTGAGGCCAGTCTGGTCTACAGTGTGAGTTCCAGGATAGCCAGGGATACACAAAGATCCTGTCTTGAAAAACTGAAAACAAACAAACAAAAAAAAGGGGGCGGGGAGACTGGAGAGATGGTTTAGCAGTTGAGAGAGAGAGTACTGGCTGCTCTTCCAAATGACCTGGGTTCAATTCCCAGCACCACATGGCAGCTCACAACTGTCTGTAACTCTTAAGATGTGACACCCTCACACAGACATACATGTAGGCAAAACACCAATGCACATAAAATAAAAATTAAAACTAAAATAAAGTGAGAACTTTGTAACTCACATAGGCAACACAGTTGACTCTTTTTACTTTCTAGGCTTTTCTTTTTTTCCTAGACAGGGTCTCTCTGTGTAACATCCCTGGCTGCCCTGAAACTCACTTTGTAGACCTGGCTGGCCTCGAACTCACAGAGATCCATCCACCTGACTGCCAAGTGCTGGGATTAAATGGGATTAAAGGCACGCACCACCACTGCCTGGTTTGTGGTTGGCTTTGATCTGAAAATATTAAGTGGAAATTTTCAGAAAAATACCAGTTCATAAGGTTTAAGTGGTACATTATTAAAAGACAATTTCTTTGGCCCATCTACTGTTTTACCCTTTGTTCGGTGTATCCACATTGTATCCACATAGTCTATGCAATTCATCCTTCAGCCAACCCCCCCCCCCTTCCTTTTTGAGCTAAGTCTCAGTTTGCTGCCCTGAATGGCTTGGAACTTATTACATAAACCAGCTAGCTTTGAATTTATAGCAGTCCTCCTGTCTTTGCCTCCCAAGTGCTGGGATTACAGGAGTGTTGGACCACACCTGAACATATAACCTTCTTGTTTATAGAAGAATTATCCTGTGTTGCTGTGGCTACAGTTAAGCTTTATAATGGCCCCAAAGCACATCAGTAGGTGATGCTGGCATTATGGTTACACCAGACAAAAGCAATAAAGAACCTCCTTGAGGTAAAAAGGGAATGTTCTTGATATATTAAAGAAGGAAAACAAGCTGGGCATGATGGCACATGCCTTTAATCCAGTAACTCAGGAGGCAGAGGCAAGCAGATCTCTGAGTTTGAGGTTAATCGTGTGTACAAAATGAGTTCCAGGACAGTCAGAACTACACAGCTAGACCTTGTCTCCAAAACAAAACAAAATAAAACAGCAACAGAACGAAACAAAACCAAAACAACAACAAAAGAAGAAAGAAAACCGAAGAACATTAGGCAGATGTGGTAGCATTTACCTGTAATCCTAGTACAGGCTGAAGCTGGAGGATGGATGGAACTTTAAGGTCTGCCTGGGTTATGTAATGAGAGTACAGACAGAGGCATCCAGCAAAACCTGTCTTAAACAGCAACAAAAACATTTGTACTATCAGTAAGGTCTACGGTGGGAACAAATGTTTCCTCTGTGAAACTGCAAAGGGAAAAGCATTTGGGCTGGCAAAGCCGACAACTGGTCTGCTGTATCCCAGCACCTGACAGCTGCAGTCAGAGGGACCGGGAACTCAGAGATCAACAAGTACATGGCAAGAATAGTTATATGTGACCCTGCCTCAATAAAGAAAAATAAACAGAGAACAAAGCTTGGTTGATAGAGCAAGTTCCAGGTCAACCAGGGTTACACAGTGAGACCCTGTCTCAAAAACAGACGAAGTTTGTTAAGGCACATGCCTATAATCTCAGTACTATGAGGTTAAGGTTTGGAGGATCAGGAGTTCAAGATCAGCACTGGCTACATAATTAGTTCCAGACTAGCCAAGGGTACACCAGACCCCAAAATCCACCCCCACCATGTGCCATTAACTTCGTAGTTATAAAATATGCTTGTATGACAGCAATGTGTTAAACCAGAAAGCACAAACCCATAGAAGACTTCATTGTGGGATTAGTGCCCTGGAAGGTATGGCACCAAGCCTTGTACTGCAAGTGAGTGATAAGTTTAGACTGGAAAACATAAACACCCCAGCAGAGGCTGTATTGACCTTTGACCACATCATCTACTTCTGTCTGTCTGTCTATCTATCTCTCTTCGAGACAGGGTTTTTCTGTGTGACCCTGGCTGAACTGGAACTCACTCTGTAGGCCAGACTGGCCTTGAACTCAGAGATCTGCCTGAGTGGCTCCATCTCCAGAGTGCTGGGATTAAAAGCAGGCACCACCATCCCATGCCTATTATTTATTGATTTTGATAGGGAAGTCTGGTGTCTGCTGCCACAAAGTAAGTATCCAGGAATGAGGTGGACCGATGAAGAGCAAAGACTGTAGGAAATGAGAAACACATGTTATCCCAGTCCTTGGAGAGCAGAGGCAAGCGAATCTCGCCGTCAGCCTCACCTATGTATTAAATTCTAGGCCAGCCGGACGTACACAGCAAGACACTACATCTCAATACAAAATTCACAAACTTATACCCTAGGCATGGGGGAGGGGCGGTACATTTCCTGTGCTCATTGAGGGTCTCAGGACCAACCTCCCCGAGATGTGCCTAGGACCAAACTGTTTTTTTTTTTTTTCCTGTTTCCGTAGCCTCGCTCAGGAGGGAGAAGGTGCCAATAACTTCAACAGGAAATGCAGGCCCAGAGGCCTCCCTTCCAGAGGACCTCCCACCCCCATTTCAGACTTAATGAGGGACCTGCTCCCTCATTCACTTTAAAATGTCCCCCCCTCTCTCTCAGCCCTCAAGTGAAAAGCCTTGTAAAGCCGGGCTGCTCAGGTGGAGTTCCTACTGTGAGGCTCAGCAGGGCTACACTTCTCCTAGGAGAAAGAACTGAGCTTGCAGCTCGGAAATGCCACCTAAAGGCAACGTCTTTCTGTTTATTTTTATTTCACGGGCATTGGTGTTTGCCTGCCTGAACTTCTGTGTGAGGATGTCAGATCTTGGAGTTACAGACAGTTTTGAACTGCCATGTAGGTGCTGGGAACTGAACCAGGTCTAAAGGCATTTTCTTAAACTAAGCTCTTAAATGTGGTGAACTCATCTGATTGAGAGAAATAATGCCCCTGGTCACCTTCACCTAGTTTGTCTGGCTGCAGGGTTCCTCCAGTTTTAAAACATTCCATTCCAGCCAGGCCTCACTTTGGACCTGAGGGCCACTTCACAAAAGGTCTAGCTAGCTTCAGAACCTGCTTCTAGCAGAAAATGAAACAACAAAACACCATGAGCATTTTTCTTCTCCCTGTTGTTATCCTCAGCTTAATCTTCTATTTAGCATCTTTGTCCTAACAGCACTTCAGAAATGCAAAAATTCGATTAGCTTAGGGTCTTGCCATCTCGGTCAAAGATGTGCAAGTCCTCGGTGAATAAAGGAAGGACAAAGAATTATAGGTTAAGAGAGTCCCAGGTATGGTTAGTGATAAACCAACCTGCCTCCACTTAGACTTGAAAGACAATTTATAGTAGAGACAAACTAGATTCATTCTTGTTTATGATGAAATCTATTCCTCAGTTAGCTCATGCCTGTAATAACTGTTGAGAGGTTGAGGCAGGAGGATTGCTACAAGTTTGAGAAAAGACCTGGTTACAAAGCAAGTTCTAGGCCAGTTCGGGCTACAGAACATCCATCTCCCTCCTCTCTCTCTCTCTCTCTCTCTCTCTCTCTCTCTCTCTCTCTCTCTCTCTCTGTTACACACACGTGCACACACAAAATGTAATATTTTGGGGTAGATGGTAGAGCACCTGTCTGTCTACCATTCAAGGGTCCTGGAGGTTTGATTTCCTCTTAGCACTGAGAAGGGAGGAAGCCAGGAAAGTCACTGAAAACTCGTATAGCCTTCAAGGAATACAGCACAGTTGGAGAGTGCTTGCCTAGGGTGCATAGAGCCCTGATCCCCAGCATGACTGGAAAAGCAGGTGAGGGGTCACATCCCCTGGATTCTGGTGCTTAGGAGGCAGAGGCAAGGGGCTTAGGAATTCAAAGTCATTCTTGGCTATAAAGTGAGTAAGTTTGAGGTCAACCTGGGCTACATGAGATCCTGTCTTTAAAAAAAAGATAACCGGGTGGTGGTGGCGCATGCCTTTAATCCCAAACGAAACAAAACAAAACAGCAACAACAAGAAGGAAGAAAGAAAGAAAGGAAGGAAGGAAGGAAGGAAGGAAGAGCCCTCTTTCTTCTTATTTCCTTATGTTTATTTGTTTTCCAAGATATGGTCTCACTATGTAGCCCCCGCTATACTGGAACTTACTATGTAGACCAAGCTAGTCTTGAACTCACAAAGTCCCTACTAATTCTGCCTCTCAAGTGCTAGGATTAAAGGTGTGTGCCCCTGTGCCTGGCTGTTATTCCTAAAGGGGAGCTCAAATTCTCTTGTTTCTCTGTAGGTTTTGGTCGTGAACTTGCTTGCCTGTTTGTTTAAAAATCCCTCCAAATCTCCAATGACTCTCTGGGCATTTATTTTAAAAGTCAAATTTCTCAGGTAACAGTATTTCCCTTTAAAGATCCATTTGTAACTCAGCACTGGGGAGGCAGGAGGATGTCTATGAGTTAAGAGGCTAGGATGGTCCAACATAGGGAGTTCCAGGCTGGCCAGGGCTGTGTAGGGAAACACAGTCTCAAAATAAAAACTAAAATATAACTAACTAAATAAATAAAAGATCCTTTTGCCCAATCACCTCGGGACTTTAAAGCTGTCCACCTGGGAAATTTGCCTTTTAAAGGCCCTATTGCCTGCTCCTGGTTTGAGGGCAGGGATGATAATGCCCGTACCTTTCGGAAATCTCACCCTTCACTTCAAATTCATGAGAAGGATTACTTTGCCTGAGAAAATGGGGCCTAGCTTCTCCATTGTGAGCTTTGTTTTTCTCCTCAGAACAATTATAAAGTGAATGCCTGGTGTGCCCTGCAGAGAATTGCAAAGCTGGTCTCTGTTGGATGCTGTGAACCTGGCTGGGGGCTTAACCTAGGAGGTGTTACCTGAGTGAGCTGTCTTCTAAAATACTTTCCTCTCCCGAGCTGTGACAGAGCCCGTTGAGCCACACAGTCAGTAAGGCAGTAGCTATTTATTGAGCACCCACTATGTGCCGGGGACAAGAGAGATTGTTCCTTTCTTCTGTGACTTTGTGTCTTATGTCTGAAGGACATTGCTTGTTTGCTTGATTTCTATTCTTTTATTTTTTTTAGCTCGGGGATTGAACCCAGGGCCTGCTGTATGCCAAGCAAGTGTTTAGCACACATTTTTGGAAAAGCCACTTAAATCCATTGTAAAGAAGATGCCTAGGAGGGTGAGAGGCTGTGAGCAGGTTTTATGACATACACGTAGACAGCTAATGGGGGAAGGTGAGCTATGGGGAGGCCTGAAATACATGCAAATCTAAAGCGATCCTTAAACCTTGTGAGGTCCTGGACAGGGGCGAGGGTGGGAAAGGCGGGGGAGTGCAGGGCCCATCGTTCCTGCATTGTCCCACTTACCCCTCCTCTCCCAGGTCCCTTTCCTAAGTGCAGCCTAAGCAGGGTTATCTGTAGGCCCTGAGTGTGGACTTTAGGGAGCTTGAAGGAGGAAGGCCTACTAAGTGAAGAGATAAGGCCTGGTTTGGACTGGGGGATTTCTGATTGTTGTTGTTGTTTTTGTTTTTTTGTAGACAAGGTTTCTCTGTGTAGCCCAGGCTGGCCTCGAACTCACAGAGATCCACCTACTTCTGCCTCTGGATTGCTGGGGTTAAAGGCGTGAGCCATCTAGCCTAGGTGAAAAGAGGGAATCTTAGCAGTCAAGGGCTGAGCTCAAGGCAGAGTGCAAAACCCTGGGATCTTTCTCTAACAGTCTTCGCATAGGAGAAAATAAAACAAAAATAGTCCAGAGGAGGCAGAGTCTGAAGTAGACACACACTGGGCAGTGTCTGGAGGCAGGCAGGTAGCCAAGGGCATCAGTGAGGTCCAGGGCCTTAATCCTGCCACGTTGTCTGCACCCAGATATGGGAAGCCACAAGACCCCTTAGGTCCCTCACTGACTCCCAGCGGCATGAGCATAAACTTGGCCGGTTAAGTTTTCCCTAACCCGTCTTCCCACCTTGGGTGTCAGGCCTGAGTTTCAGGCATACTTGCTGGTTTGTCTGCAGGCAGTGGAGCAGCGTATTGTGGGGAGGTGGTGATGGAGAGATTTAGGGGACAGGTGTTAACTGAGTGCATCATTTGGGATAGCAGTGGTGACGACTTCAGATCCCATCAGGGGGCCAGACTGTTGGCTTAGGAAGTGTGAGGCCCTGGGTTCCAACCCCCAGCATCACACCAACAACAATCTGATGAACACCCGTCTGATCAGTAGCCCATGGGGATCAGAGCAACAGGCGTGAGTGTTCTTGTGGAAAATGAAAAGTGAGGAGCATGCTTAGCAAGTGAAGGTGGCCTCTAATGACACAGCAATCAAGCCTGAGTACTTTACAGTGGGGTGCTTTTCCCCCCCAACAAGGACTGGGAGAACCCCTGCTGTCACTCTGGGAAATGGGCCTCACTCCCATTATTATTCCAATTGGTTGGGCTGGGGGTCTAACTCCTCAGCTTGGTACACAAGGGGGTGGGGGGTGGATCACACGGAGGTAGAGGATCAAGTTGGCTGTTTTGTCCCAGCTCTGCCACCAGCCCAACCCAGCTGTGACTTTTCAGGCAAACCTTCTCCCCTTTGGAGCCATAGTTGCCTCCACGGTAAAACAGGGTTCTTCATATTTCACCTTCGTGAGAGTGGGCTAGCCTTGGAAGCCAGGTGTTCAGGGGACAGGGATAGAAAGAGCTGGGAGAATGTTCAGCGGAGCAGAACAACATTTCCATTTAAGTTCTCCTTAATTTTGTTATTTATTTGTGCGTGGATGTGGGCCTGCACGGGTGTGTTCTCACGCCTGCATGTTCTCCTGCCACAGCTTGTGTGGAGATCAGAGGGCGACTTTCTAGAGTCACGCTTTCTGCCATGTGATTCCCAGGAGTTGAACTCTGGTCGTCAGGTTTGGTGGCAAGCCCCTTTACCTGCTGAGCCAATTCCCCACCCCATGTTGAAACAAAGTCTCAGGTATCTCATGCTGCCCCCCATCTCGCATAGCTGAGCATGACCTTGAATTTGTTTTCATTAATTTCCTTTTACTCCTGTGTCTGTATGAGTTTCTGTGCACCACATCCACGGTAATGAGTTACAAGCCTGTGTGAGCTGACTGACCATGGGTGCTGGGAATCTGAACCACGGTCCTCTAGGAAGAGATGGGAATGCTTTTAACTGATGTTTTAACTGATGAGTCATGTTAACAGCCCAACCTTGAATTTCTTTTTCTTTTTCCTTTTTTTTTTTTTGTTGTTGTTTTTGAGACAGGGTTTCTCAGTGTAACCCTCCCACCCACTAGCCAATGTCCTTTGGATTAGGCTGGCCTTGAACTCAGAGATCCACCTGCCTCTGTCTCCTGAGTATTGGGATTCAAGGCATATGCCTCTATTCCCTGTTGCCAACTTTGAATTTTTGATTCATTTGTCTCTGTCAGGAGTGCTAGAATGACAAGCATGGGGCATTGTGTCTGATCGTATTGCACAATGACACTATGGTTTTATATAACAACGCTTTAATGAGTTTCCAATGGGCCAGGCACTGTGTGAGATGCCTTCTATGTGTTTAATTACATAATTCTCCAATAAACTTTGAGTAGCTAAAATTATTATCTCTGCTTTAAAGATGATTAAGGAATATAGAATCTAGTGTTGGGTATTCATTAAAATACCCAGTCCATAGTGAACCCAAAAAGCTTCACAGGCAGGCTGGGGATGTGGCTCAGCAATGGAGCGCTTGCCTAGAATGTGTGAAGTTCTGAGTTTACTTTCCAGTACTGCTTAATTAATTAATTAATTAATTAACTGAGTGTGGTAACGAAAGTCTTTTATCCCAGCACTTGAGAGGCAGAGTCAAGCAGCTTTCTGTGAGTTCAAGGCCAGCCTCGTCTACAGAGTGAGTTCCAGGACAGCCAGGGCTACAAAGAGAAACCCTGTCCGGAAAAAACAACAAACAAGCAAATAAGTACCCATTGCTGCTCTAAGACAGCGGGATTGAACACAAATATCAATCCTTGGCATGAGTGGAAGTCCATCAGTGTTTGTTCATGAGCAGAAGGGTTAGTATTAGTATGATGTGTACATCTGCAGGTAGCTTTCTTTGTAGACCGCCTCAGGTAGCCCAGGCTATCCTTGGTCCTCTTGGACAACTTAAGACCTTGGATTTTGGGCCCAGGAAGACGACACCTGGCTAAGGAGGAAAGGGTCGTTATTGCTTTGCATCCTCTTCGGTAGAGTCTTGCTCTGTGGTTGGCCTGGCTTGAAGCTCATGGAGATCCTGCTGCTTCCATCTTCCAAGTGTTGGGATGACAGGTGGGCTCCACCACACCTGGGTTTTGTTTCTGCTGTTGCTTGAGACAATACTCTGCTGGCTTAGAAACCCTACAATTCCTTTTGCTTCTACTTCTGATTGCTGGGACAACAGATATGTGACACCTAGCTTTAATGTAAAAGAAAAAAACCCAAACCACATTTATTTATTTATTTTGTGCATGTGTGGGTGCGTGTGACACAGCACAGGTGTGTAGATCAGCGGACAGTTTGCTGGAAATGGTTCGTACCTTCCACCGTGTGTGGGTCCTCAGATCCTCAGGCTTGGTGGCCAGAGCCTTTCTCTGATGAGCATATTTTTGTTTGTTTAGTGGGCTTTTAGCTTTATTTTTATTTTATATGCATGAATGATTTACCATGTATGTTTGATGTCTGAGGAGGTCAGAAGAAGGTATCAGATCCCCTGGAACTGGAGTTACAAGTGTTCTAAGTGCTGGGATCTAGCCTGGATCCTCTGGAAGAACATCCTGTGCTCTTAATTTCAGAGTCATCTCTTCAGCCCTTGTTTGCTTTTTTTTTTGAGACAGGGTCTCTTGTAGACCAGGATGGCTTCACTATGGGGGAGAACTTAAATTCCTAAGCTTTGCTACTTCTACCTCCCAAGTGCTGGAATTATAAAGTACCAGGTCTAGTTTTAATGTCTATTTTATGTTGCAACTTAATTTCTATAATACCTTATGAATAAGGCAAATTTTCTTTGTTTGATCTTTGAAACAGATCTGACCATATAGCCTTGGCTGGCCTGAAATTCCTGATGTAGACCAGGCTAGTCTTGAACTCACAGAGATTTACCTGCCTCTGTTTCCCAAGCGCTGGGATTAAAAAGGTGTACCACACCTGGTTCTTGAATACCAGTTTAATTTAAGAGGGCTGGTGGGATGGCTCACTGGGTAAAGGCACTTGTTGTTAAGCCTGAAGAGCCGAGTTCAAACCCCAGAACCCACATAGTGGAAAAGGACAGAGCCCCAAAAAACTGTCCTCTGACCTCCAGCTGCCACGCCAGATAAATAAATGAAACACAAAATTTTCGACATTATAACACAAGTACAAGGAATATGCAAAGTTTTAAAAGTAGATTACCCGTTTGTTTATATTTTGCCTCATTTGCTTTCAAACCTGCCTCCTGCATATAATGCATTTGTTTTCCTGTATGAGAGAGTGAACAGGTGGCATTATAGTTGTTTCCTAGGTATTTCCTGCATGTTAAGCGCAAGGACATCCTTTTGTTGATGTGTTTTCCTTCTTCCTTCTTTGTTGAAGGAAAGGGGGCGGCATCTCCCTATATGGTCCAGGCTTATCCTGAATTCTCCATGTAGTCCAGCCTGTGTCAGACGCCTAGCAATCCTGCCATCTCCACCTCGCAAGAGCTAGAGTTGAAAGTGTGTGCCACCAACCCCAGTTTCTTTTTGTCTCTTGAATGTAAACAAATGGGCTTTAATCATAGATCTCCGTGTGCATGCATGCTGCATACGGTGCTGGGGGTGGATCCCCTGGGCCTCGCACATGGTAGGTGAACCAGGCCTCTGCCACAGAGCTACACACCCAACCCTAGTCTCCTTAGGACACGGTGATTAACAGCATGGTTGTAATGATTATGATCAGCTATATCTTACAATAAACACTGCTGACGGACACAGGTGTGCGGGCAAGGTCGTATTATACAAATGTCTCCCTCTTCTGAGCTTCTCCTCACTGCTTCAAACTCCAGCTGATGCTCCTTGCCCTGTCTTTACTGGGGGGTCTTGTAACTCAAGGGAGTTAGTTCACCAACATGACTAATGAGTTTTCAAACTGTGAAGCTTTGTGCTTTCTTGGGATTATTTTCTTTCTTCCAACAAGATCTCACTGGATAACCTTAACTGACCTGGAACTTGCAATGGAGACCAGTCTGGCCAGCTTCCAACTCACAGAGATCCTCCTGTCTCTACCTCAGAAGTGCGGGGCTTAACGGTATGCGTCATCACGCTTCCCTAGCGGTAGTGTTCTTTCTTTTAAAATACGATTATTATTTTGTGTGTATGGTGTTTGCTTTCGTGTATGTTTGTGGAAGGCAGAAGAGGGTGTTGGGTCCCCTGGAGCTGTGTTGTGAGCTGCATATGGGTGCTGGGTATTGAACCCCCATCCTCTGGAAGATCAGTCAGCATTCTTAACCACTTAGCCATCTGTTCAGCCCTGTAGGTAGTTTTCTTACTCCCATTCTCCTGCCTTTTTTTTTTTTTTTTTTTTCTGGGTCGGGGAGAGAGGTGATTTAGAAAAGGTCTCCTACAGGCCAGTCTGGTTCTGGAACTTGCTATGTAGCTGAGGACGGCCCTGAATGATGCAGCTCCCAAGCGCTGGGATTCCAGGCAGGATCCACCAGGTCCTACTATTCTCTGGATAGTTATGGTCCATTCCAAATTACTAGACCAAGACCACACGCTGATTTGGATGCTTAAGGCTTCTCTTTCGGCAACAACTTGTGGGTCACACTTTAGAGCTGTCTGTCCCAATGTCATGAAGTCCCTGCTGGTCCTCCCCATGAGGCCAGGCCTACACTGTTTTAAGGATTTTCTCTCCTTCTGTCTCTTGGCCTTTCTATTCTTTTTTTAAGTGGAACAAGGACCAGGGAATGTTGAAACTTGAAGTTCCCAAAGTAGCCCCCATTTGCTCATTTGCTCACTAGCCAGGCAGAGGTGCTGGAGGAAAGCTGTGAGCCCCAGAGGCAGGAAACCTGTGGAGATTCATTCATTCAACAAACTTGTGTTGAGTTAGTTCCTTTTGATGCTAGGCCCCCTGTGGGTTGTAGAGACAGAGAGACGTGGCCTCCATCTTCCTAGAGTGAGGTCCCCTGCCCCCCTGCAAGGGAAATGCAGACAAGAATATACAAAACAATCTTAGAGAGGCTTAAGTGTTATGGGAACACAATGAGCCTAGAAGGAAAGATTGTCCTGTGTAGTAATGAAAAGCTTCCTTCTGCGACAGAAGTAAGGACACAGATCTAAGGGGAAAGGGACACCAAAGCACTCGTTCACCTTAAGGAAAATGTTTGAAGCATCTGAGGAACAGTAAAACGGAGAAGGGGTTGGAGTGAAGTCAGGGAGCTACAGAGTAGATTTGTGAAGGCCGAATGGAGCCAGCATGTGCTTGGCCTTGTAGTTCGTCATCGCAATCGTTCGTTCAGCTCATTCATTTAACATATTTATTTAGTATCTACTTTGGTGTTCACTATCTAAAGTATGGGGACAGACAACAAGCAGACAAGAAAGAAAATAAAGAAATATAAACGTCAGGTGCCTATTATGAATATTAATGTTTTCCCAATGGGACTTATGGCCGAGGTAGCCCTAATCTGCGGAGTAGTTCTTCTCTCCAGTTAGCATGAGAATCCAGGTAGTCGGGGGAACACGAATGCTTCTTCTTCCTCGAAGGGCCTCCTTTCCCTTCAAAATGGCTGACAAAGGCGAAGCTGGGTGAAGGCAGGAAGCAGTAACGGGGTCCCCAGCTGGTGACCTGCAAGGCCACAGCAGCGCCCTGGCCAGCCGTGCAGCGGAGGGGTGGTGGAAAAGCGGATGCAGGGTTGCTGTGTGACTACAGCGGGAGCTCTTCCCTCTCTGGGTCGGGCATCCAGACCTGCCAGTGTGTGCTTGCGTGTGCGTGTGTGCATCCGCTCGGGCGTGGGGGACAGCACGGGGGGGGTCTCAGGTGGAGTCCCCGTGGGATCGGATCATTCTCGTGGGTGACCCTCCAGACATAGGGGGCCCAGGGGCGGTGCCCGAGGAGGCGGGGCTAGGAGGCTCGGGAGGGTTTTCAAATCTCCCTCGCCCGTCCCCTTGGCCCGGCCGGCCGGTGAGTGGCTGCGGTGGGGGCGCCCCCGGGCGGGGGCGGGGCGAGGGCCGGGCTGGGGCTACAAGGGCAGCGGCGCCGCCCCCTCCCCACCCACTCCCGTGCTCGCCTGGCCCACAGCGTCCTCGCCGCCTCCCCCTCGCCTCGCAGCTGCAGCCCGCGTGGACGCTCCCGCCTCAACGTCCCGAACCAACCCGGGCGGCCCACTGGCGCGCGGGCGAGCGCACGGCCGCTCCCGGCCGGCAGCGCGGGGGTTAAGCGGCCCAAGTAAACGTAGCGCGGCGATCGGCGCCGGAGATTCGCGAACCGGGCACCCCGCGCCGTCCGCTGGCCACGACCCGCGGCGCGACCACGGCGCCGCGCCACAGCAAGCCTCGCGGCAGGTGAGCGCCCCGCGCTCCAGGGGGCCGGAAGCTGGAGTCTGGGGTTGGGTGGGTGCCGGGGCGACAGGTCCCCTAGAGGTGCCTGCAGGTTTGCGGGGAACCGGAGGGAATGGGGCGCGTGGTGCTTAGCGGGACTGGGACACGGGTACCAGGCATGGGGGCAGAGGAAGCGACGCCTCCGCTGCACCCGATTCTTTAAGGAGTTGAGGGAAGGAGATGTGTCGCTTCTCTGGAATCTCGAGTTGAGGGCACTTGGGAGCGGAATGGGGCTCGACGGGTGGCTGTCCCCGAGACCCTGTGTCCTTACCTGGCCCCGGCTCACCCGGAGCCTCCTCAGGGAGGGATGGTCCGGATGTAGAGGAAGAAGCTATCTCGTCAAGGTAGCGGTGTATGTGGATCCCGTCTGACTTGGAACTTGGCGTGATGGACACCCCCAGGTTGGGATGGTGCTCTGGGTACCGGCCAGTGGGGATGCGAGATGGGCGTTGTCCCCGGGGTCCTCCGGAGCGGAGCCACCTGAGTTGAGGTGCAGCCGGCGGCTGGGAGGGGCCGCCTGAGCACACCTGGCCAGGGAGGAGCTGGGGGCGGTGCCTCACCACGCCGGCTGCCCTAGGGGCTCACTTTCCATTCTTAACTTTCTTCCGGGGTGAGGTGGCCCCACTTCCCAATCCCTACACCGAGACCTTAATTAAACAAATCAAAACCAAAATAAAACAAAAGAAACCTGCCTTCACTTACCAGCGTGCAAGCGTCTGTGCTTACTTCGGGGATTGCTTAAGGACGCCTGTGGAGTTCTTCCAGGCTAGAAGGTTCAATCGGGAAAACGGAGACCTGCGGTCACAAGGATGGACTACCCAGAGGCGCAGCATGTCTTGCTCTATCCACCTGTGGCTGCAGTCCTGTGGTCTCCACATACCTCTGCCTCTAGCCTGCAACCCCCTTTATGTCCTTGAGGCTTGCAGCACGGAGTCCGTGATTCCCGCTTTGCAGTCTGAGGCATATGAATGAAAAGGAATTAAGGGCCCTGTAGAGTGAGTGCTTCCTGACTTGTGAATGTTGTGGGTTTTGGACTGGCGACACTGACCCTCCTGTGTCCCTTAGGCCTGTTAAGGCTTGTGTGCTGGTCCTTGGAAACCTCAGGTAGAAACTTAGCCTTTCCAGATTTGGGAATTTTATCCGCCCCTTCTCCCCCCCCCAAAAAAAAGGTGCTTTGAGACCTAATCTAGAACCTTTATTTCAGGCAAGCCATCTACTACTGGGTTGCATCTCCCACCTTCAAGGTAAAAATTTGTAGGGTTGGTAGTGCAGCAAGCATTTGTGTTTGTGCAGTTGGCCTCACTACTTTCCAGCACGGGCTGACCTTCTCAGGCAAGTGTGGCTTGGGTTTGTGTTTAGATGGTATTATTGAGTTCTAGCCCAGTGTCTTAGTTGTTACATCCGTGCAATCGGATCAGGGATGAAGCCGGGTTCAGCTCTAAAATCCTCCCATCTTTAAGGTGGTGGGGAGGAACACTTAGTGGCACCTAGAGTAGGCCCCAGCACGTGACTGTCGAGGTAGCCTGTTCTGAGAGCAGAATGGAGAGTCACCTTTGCCAGCCCCCTCCTTTTCCTGCCTTCCTGAGGTACTGTTTCATTCTTGGTTATGGGAGCGTCTCTAAACCATCATTGTCTGTGACTGGGGAGTTGGCAGGAAGGGCTGTCTTTGTTTCCTTTAAAAAAATTATTATACTTTATTTTATATGTGTGTACACGAATGTGGCTCCATTGTGAAGGTCAGGAAAACTTTGAGTAGTACACTCCACCATGTGGATCTGGAGAGTGAGCCTTGGCTGCAAGTACCTTTACCTGCAGAGCCTTCTCCATCACCAGCCCTCTTTGTTCCCTTTGAAAAAGGGCTGTGTTTTTATGGCTGGGGCTACTTTTTGCTCCTTCCCCCTCCAAGCGTAAGGCTAACTGAAGGTGTAATTGTAAAGCTAAGCAAAATCCTTCACCTTTCCTGTCGGGGTGGAGAGAGCCAAGACAAAGGGGCTGCTGAGGCCAGCCACATCCTCTTTAAAGCCATAGGCAAAACCCTTACCCCTACAAAGGTTGGGGGAGGGGAGAAGAGGATCTGGGAGCTGCAGGGGGCTGAGGGAGGAGGAAGGGAGGTGGGGCTGGGGAGGCTGCTTCTCGGCCTGCCCTTCCTCCAGCCATGTGGTGCCTGTGACCCGGAGACGCCTGTCACCCCTCATTATTGCAGCCCGAGGCACCCGATTTCAGTGGACATTTGGACAAACACTCCATCCAGGGCAATGTCCCCTGGCATTTCTTTGTCCCAGACCAACTTCATGTCAATTCCGGGTAAGCATTTCTGAGATAGCCCTTGCTAAATCTAAAGTTTCCCCGGGTCCTTTACTGTGGTACAAGGGGCATTCTCAGACCTGGTGGATTTTTTTTTCTTTTTTCCTTAAGAAATAATAGAGAGCCTTTTTTGTTACATAATCTGTTTCAAACACAGCATTGCTTCCTTTGCCCCCAAGTGCTGGCATGTGTCACCAGGCCTGGCCTCAGGTGTATACTTACCAGGATGGGCTTGCCTGACTTCTTTTCCTCTCCTCCCTAACCTCCATCCATTGCCTTCCTCAATACTTGTAATTCAGAGTAGGTCTGTTTGTCACGTCCTTTGCAAGTGGGACTTTGTGAATCCCATGGGGTGCTCCTTTATAGATGATGGGGCTGTGAGAGATCTAGTCACTTCCCTGGTAGTGACTACCTCTTAGTAGGGGACATTTCTACTTTAGCACCTGTCACCATCTCTGGACCACTGCCCTGCGGAAGGATAGCAGCACAGCACAGGTGTTTGGAAGTCTGCCTCTGGCTGGGGACACGCATTCTTGTTGCTGTTTTGAGTTAGTTTTCTGAAGCACCCTTCCAGCTGAGAAGTGGATATGGTTGCACCTTTATTCATATTTTTAGGTTAGTGGACTAATTGCTCATTCTCGATAAGTTGAGGAAAGCCCTAAGTTTAATTAGAATCCATTGTCTGTAGGGTGGTAGTCTGATGCAAGAGGATCCGGGCCCAGGGCTGACATTCTACAAAGAAGGCCATGCCCCAAGCTCTCTTGCTCTGGCTATAGCGTATTTATTTATTTATTTGGTTTTTAAGGACAGGGTTTCTCTGTAGCTTTGGAACCTGTCCTAGAACTAGCTCTTGTAGACCAGGCTGGCCTCGAACTCACAGGGATCCACCTGCCTCTGCCTCCCAAGTGCTGGGATTAAAGGTATGCGCCACCACCATCCGGCTCTGTCTATAGAGTTTGCTTTGTGGGAGCTGGAGATGCTGAAGTTCCCTTGAGTGAATAGAAGGAAAGACTCTGAGGAGTCAAATGTAGAGGATGTAGTTCCCAGCCAGCATGGGGGCCCTGGATTTAATGCGTTGCGCTGTGTATACACACAGAACAACATGTTTTAGCTTATTTTTATTTATCTTTTTGAGACTGGCTTTCTCTGTGTTGTGTAGCCCCGGCTGTCCTGGAATTTACAGACCACGCTGGTCTGGGACTCACATCTACCTGCCCCTGCCTGGGATTAAAGGTGATATACCACCACCCAGCTCAGCTCAACATTTGATGTTGAAACTTTTGTCTCAGTTTGAGTGGGATCAGTTGTTTATGGGACTTATTGGTTAATGGGACCTAGGAGCTCTGCTGTAGGGTACACGAGGCCCTGGTCAGGTTTGGCAACACCCCTCAAAGAGGACCTAACTGGTGGCTCAACAAATGAACCTACTTTGGGCTTTTGGGCAGTGGGTTCTTCCAGAGCTTTGCTTGAGATTTGGGAGTAGAGTTTCTAAAATGGTGTTTTTTCTCTCTCCTGGACTTGGTTTGTTTAGTATCTTGTGTCTTTTGTTGTTTTTTGTTTTTGCTTTTTTGAAACAGGGTTTCTCTGTGTAACAATTCTGTCTGTCCTGAAAATCGCTCTGTAGACCAGGCTGGCCTGGAACTCACCGAGGTCCGCCTGCCTCTGCCTCCTGAGCTCTGCGATTAAAGGCATGCACCACCACCGCCTGGCTACTCTCTATTATTCATGACAAATATTCCCTGATCTCTTCTGGTCAAAAGTTCTTTGGGATAAGTCCATCAGCCTTAGCCAGTTGGAATAGAATCATCTAACTTGCCTGATACTGGTCCCTCAGCAGCTTCCCACACTGACATTGGTGACACGGGGCAGCACGGAAGAAAGCAGTGTCCTAGCTGTAACTAAAAGTCAATTAGGAAAAGCCTGTTGGCCCCGCTTTTCTCCTGCCTTGGTTGGGTATAGTAGGAAGGCTCATCTATTTCTTTTCCTCCTCCTTCTCTTTTTGGCTTTTTGAGACAGGGTTTCTCTGTGTAGCTTTGTAGACTGTCCTGGAACTCATGCTGTAGACCAGGCTAGCCTCTAACTAGTTTACCTGCCTCTGCCTCCCAAGTGCTGGGATTAAAGGCATATGTCCCCACCGCCTGGCAGGCTCATCTATTTCTTTGGTTGTGTGCAGAATTGGTCACAGAATTATTTCCCTCACAGTGTGTTAATGGATAGAATCTGGTGCCTCTAAACTCAGCATTCCAGGAGGCTAAGACAAGATTGACAAGAGTTCTAGGGTAGCCTGTGCTACAGAGTGAGTTCCAGGTCAACCAGGGTTACATTCAACGGCACCACCAACAGAGATGGTGTCATTAGCCTGGAGTGGGTTCTGCATTGGAATTCCATTGGAAATGACTTTCTAGTGCCCCTGCCTCAACTTGACTTTATCCGATAAGGCGCTGACAGGATGTGTTGGATCAAGACACTCCAGTGCAGGTTGGTACCAGTAATACCTTTCCTGCTGACCTGCTTCAGGACTCTGAGGTGGACAAATCTGAACCTCACCCAGGTAATGGGGCAGTTCTCAAAAGGTGGCTTATGCTGCAGGAGAGGGCTCAGTGGCTAAGGACACTTGGCTCTCACAGAGCCCCTACATTCCCCACAGGATGACTCCCAACCATATAGAACTCCAGTTCCAGAGGACCCGACCCCTGCTTCTGGCACTTGGCATTCACATTTAATGTTATCGAGACAGAGTCTCAAGTATTCGGCTTTGAACCTCTGGTCCTCTTGCCTCCATGTGCTGGAATTACAGGCTTATGCCTTTTATACTTTCCTTAAAAATATTTATTTTTTTTTTATGTATAGAAGTGTTCTACCTACATGTACACCTTTATGCAGAAGAGAGGACTTGAGATGCCATGAGAGATGGTTGAGAGCCACCATGGGGGTTACTGGGAATTGAACTCTGGACCTCTGGAACAGCTGTCATTGCTCTTAACTGCTGAGCCATCTCTCCAGTCTCACCATTTATGCTTCTTTACTGTTTCTTGTTTTTATGTTTTAGAGACAAGGTCCCACATCATCCAGACCGACGTCATTCTTTTTGTAGGTGAGGATTGCTTTGAGCTTCTGATTCTCATGCAGTGAGAATTCTGAAGTGTTTCCCAAGTTGATTTTAGGTGTGTTCCACTGGTGCCTAGAATTGAGCTCAGGGCTTCCTTCACGCCTGCTAGGCAAGAACTGAACTACACCCTCAGCCCTGGAAAATGGCCAGAGGAGTATGGCTAATGCCTATAAGAATAGCATGGTTGTGATGCACAGATTTTTCTACTTGAATACAGCCCCTTCTGGTAGGAGCTGCCCTCTGCTGCCCCTAAATACACGTTCCTAAACACTGAGCCCTCTCTCCAGCCAACCCATTTTTAAAATTCTGTTTTGTGTGTGTGAGTGTCCTACCGTATGCATATATGTATGTGTACCACATGTGTGTAGTGCACATGGGAGCCAGAAGAGGGCAGTAGACCTCCTGGAACTGGACTTAGGCATTTGTGAGCCACCAACTGGATGCTGGGATACAAATTATTTTGGAGACAGGCTCTGACTACTGCTCAGGTGGCCTTGGACCCCTAATCCTCTCGTCCCAAGTGCTGATATTTTAGTCATGCACTACCGTGCCTGGCTTCAGGGACATCTGATATCAAAGGCAGGGCGTGTGACAGGATGAGAAAGCCCTAGTCTGGGCTAGATTTTCATTTTCTTTTTCTTTCTTTCTTTTTCCCTCTAAGATAGGGTTTCTCTGTAGCTTTGGAGTCTATTCTAGAACTAACTAGCTCTTTTAGACCAGGCTGGCCTTGAACTCACTGAGATCCACCTGGGATTAAAGGTGTGTGCCACCACTGCCTGGATTAGATTTTTTTTTTAATCATATACTCAAACTACACATCCATCAGTGGTCACTTCTATCACAAACGACACGCTGGTATGTGAGGTGAACACAACCTGATGTGATTCTTGGAACTTGGCAGAATTTCATCCTAAGACAAGCTCTGGTGCTTCTGCACCAGCAGGGTAGCATGACTGTTGGGTATAGGGTGCCCCTTTCTGCATGATGGTACACACCTTTAATTCTAGCACTCCAACACAGGCTGGGAGGTGGGTCTGAGTTCAAGGCCAGCCTGATCTGCATAGGGAGTACCAGGTTTCATAACCTAAATGAAAACAAAACAAACCCTCAAGGAAAACAGTGTTTAAGTACACACATGCTCATGTACCTGTGCTCTAGCACACTTGGTTGGGACAGCTCGAGTTTGCTCTGCTCACCGTTCTGGGGATTGGACTCCCACTTTCAGGCTTGGTGGCTTTCTTGCATGATGACCCAGCTCTCTGGCCCTCTGCAATTATTATTATTATTATTATTATTATTATTATTATTATTATTTGGTCAAGATTTACTTTTTATGGATGTGGGTGTTTCGTCTGCATGTGTCTGCACCACATACTTGCATTATCCTCAGAGGCCAGAAGAGGGCGTCCAGTGGAAGAGCAACAAATGCTAACTTAGTCTCTAGTCTCTGAGCCTCTCTAGCCACCTGCAAACTTTTATTATACCTTTGCTGTGTTTCCAGGTCTGGTAAGAACTATAGTGGACTAAGTCTCTGGCTCTTGCAGCTGTGTGAGTCTGACTAGACTGCTTCCTCTGAGCTACAGTATATCTTCCTGTAAAAAGTAGCATATCTGCTGTTTCTCTGGGGGTGACACTCAGGAAGGCTGTGGATTGCCAGTGCCCCTACAGAGAACTACTTAAGCCGGGCAGGTGAGACTCTTCCACCCTCTGCCCCTTTCCTTTGTTTCCTCCTGGGGCTGTAGGTGAGACAGACTTCCACTTTGCCTTGACACCCCTGATATCCTCCTTCCTGTCAGGGACACTGAATGCCATTAACCTTACAAGATGCTATGGGGTAGCTGCTTTGCTGACCTGTAGGATGACATCAAATCATAGCTTCATTCTTGTGGTTGGTAGGAGTTCTTGGGCCTTCTCTTGAGTCTAATTGGGGGTGTCATTTTCCCCTCTTGTCTGCCACATTGCATTTGATCTCCTGACCTGGTTCCTGCACTGCTGCCCACCCTTGAGTCACATGCTGGACTCCGTCTCTGGAATACAGTAAGATTACCTTTGCTCCCAAGGTTAGGCAGTCACTCTTGGGAAGGTAAACACAAGGCTAGATCATGCTTCATGCCATAGAGTGCCCCCAAATCCTTGGGTGACTGATGCGTCCTTAGTAGCACTTAAGGGGTCTGTCTGCTTGTCTCCAGAAATATCAGTAAGGCATGTATGTGCCCTAGACTTCCTGGACACTCGAATTGGCAGGGTCACTTCTGACATCCTAATTCCTCCTGTATGGTTGGCAGTGGGAGATGTATGTGCTATGTTCAGGCTACATACAGCAAAGACCTGAGAACACTACCTGTTTTCAGTTTGACAAGACAGTGTGTTGACCTGTTAGGACCTCCCCTGGGAAGAAAGCCAGTATATCTACCCTACTGGAAAATCAGTAGATAAAAGTGATTGGCTTGTGATAGGGGCCATCTTACTCAGGAAATGCTAGCTTTGAGCTGCCAGAAGCCAAAATGAGGTACCTGGGAAGAGATCTGTTACTTGGCATTATATATCAATCCCTGAGGGTGAACTGACTTTGGTGCCAGGCTCTATGAATGCTAGGCAAGTAAATTCTCTTTACCTTAGTTATATATTCAGTCTGATAGCGCCCTCCCTATTTGTTTTGTAGACAGGGTGTAATTTGTAGGCCTGAATGTGAGCACGGTATGGTCTTTGAGGAGAGGCAGTCAGACCCATGTAACTGGAGTTGTAGCAGTTGTAAGCCACCTTGCAGGGCAACCCGAGCGCTCTGCCAAAGAGGTGCTTTTTTTTAGCAGGAGTCATTGCCTGTCCCAATGTGTAGGGGGACAGTTCCCCTGAACAGTTCATCCTGTACAGGGATCCTTGCCAGACCCTGGCTGTGGGACCAGGCCGGAGTTCTGTGGGATACTGGTGTGCTTGGGAAGGGATGCCACCCACCTATCAGACATTGGCCTTCTAGGCACTGCTAATGCCCTGGGGGAAGGTCTGAGGTAGTTAATCATTGTCAGCTCTGGGCAGCAGGTCTGCCTGGATATGTGTAGGAAGAGGGCACCACTCCTGTCTGGCTTCTGGTGACCCAGTTAGGGCCTGTCTGAGGGACTGAAGTCCAAGGCTGTGTGAGAAAACCCACCACCGACCCGCAGGAGGCCATGCATGTCCTTGCTTTAGGGCTCTAACTCCACACCAGCTCATATGGTCATATGGTTACTGTATGGCTCCCCCTCACAGTGTGCCTTGAGGGTGTGAACCCTCAAGTGTCCCGCTAGGGTTCAGCCTCCCACTCACGGCAGGCCACTCAGATTGCTTAGTGACACTGATGGTCTGAGGGGAAATGCTTATTCTGAACACATTCCAGCAGCCTTCCTGAAAGTCTGCCTTTCTGGCCTCAGGAACTGACCACAGTCAGCCATTTTATTCTACCAAGCCATGGTGCTTGCTGATGGGACTGGATCAGACACTTCCCTAGCCTGGGGATCAGAAGACAATCCTTGAGTTGAGAAAAAAAGTCCAAGTGCTGTGGAGCAAGTTGGGTGGAAGAGGCTCATTTTCTGTTCGTAAGGAACAGAATCTTTTTGTAAGAACAGTGAATCTTTAATGTGCAGATTAATCAGCCAAGGATCTTGATAAAGTTTAAAACCCTGGTGGAGCAGGTTAGTTAGGTTTAGCCTGAGACAGATTGTAGCTAAAGCCTGCATTATCAAGTCCAAGATTGGCTCTGGCTCTGGCTCTGGCTCTGGCTCTGGCCTGCAGTTGTAATGAGGTCCACATACCCCGTTTGGGGAGAGCTCATGCTTGGGCAAGTATAAAGGAGGCAGTGTGGGCTCCCTTGAATGAATTGCAAATATACCCCTGGGCAATTTGGGGCCTGTTCATCCTGAGCTACACAGTGCCCCCTGGTGGGTAAGAAGCATGTCATGTACTCTGGCAGCAGCACTAGGTGCTGCTTCTGCTTCTAGAAGGTTCGTCTGGTCGATAGCTTTTCATGGTGATGTTGAGCAAGGAACAGACCAGAAAACCAGATTGGCAACTAACTGCTCAACAGGCAGAGTTCCTGCACATAAGGGTATGTGGTAGTGATCCTTGGGCTGTACAGCGTGAACACGGGATGAAATTCCAGGCATGATGCAACCTGGTGCCTGTGGATAACTGTAAAATCAGTTCAAAGGTAGAAACTTATAACAGTATGCATGCCTTTAATTCTGATCTAGCATAGCACTCAGGAGAAAGGCAGTCAGGACTACAAAGAAACCCTATATCAAAGAAACAAAAGACACAACAAACTAAAAAAACCAAACATTTGCGTGCGTGCGTGTGTGTGTGTGTGTGTGTGTGTGTGTGTGTGTGTGTGTGTGTAGACTTGATATATCCAGTTCTCATGCCTGAGATTTGTAGTTAATATATTTCAGTGTCAAAGGGGTGGGCGCACACCATTTGAAGGCGCAAGCCAGGGCACAGTCACGCCTCCAATCTCAATACTTCTGAGGCTGACTGCTATGGGTTCAAAGCCAGCCTGTACTGTCTAAGGATTCTTGGATACAGTAGAATCTGTCTCTGACAGAAAGAAAAAGTAAACTTAATGTTCGTTTCCTCGGGGGATAAAAAGCATGTTTTGTCTATTTGATTCACATAATTTTACTATTTAAAAAGATTTATTTATTTTGATTGGTGGGTGTTTTGCCTGCATAGATGTCTGTGCACAATGCCTCCCCTGGAACTGCAGTTACAGAGGATTGCGTGCCACCATGTGGGTGCTGGGTCCTAGTCCTCTGCAAGGAGTGGCAAGCCAGTGCTCTTAACCACTCAGCTATCTCTCTATCTCTTTTAATTATTTATCAGGGTCCCATGATGTAGCCCTGGCTGTTCTGGAACTTGCTATGTAGACTAGGCTGGTCTCAGATTCATAGGAATCTGCCTGCTTTTGCATTCTCATTTCTGGGATTTTAATTTTAAGTATGTTTCACTATGTGGTCTGTTTTTGTTTGTTTGTTTGTTTGTGTTTGTTTGTCTTTTTTTCCCCCCAAGGCAGAGTTTTTGGGGTAATTATCCTAGAACATGGTAGATCAGGCTGGCTTTGAACTCAGAGACTGCCCTGTCTCCCGACTGCTAGGGTTAAAAGTTTGTGCCACCAAGCCTGGCTCATGCGCCGCCACTACACAGCTTCAGCTTGAACACTTGAGACGGTTTCTCTGTGTAGCTTTGGAGCCCTTCTGCAACTCTGTAGACCAGGCTGGCCTCTGACTCAGATCTAAGGCGTACCCCACTGTCACCTGGCTTTGACTTTTGAGGCTATGTTCCTTAGCTTACCAGATTCTTGGATTACAAATGTGAGCAACTATGGATAGCTTTAATTTTCTCATAGTAGTAAAAATTCTCTAAGAGTTTGGCTATGCAAATATTTCATTAACCTAGTTATTCCTTTTTTTTTTTTTCATTTAATTTTTGGTTTCTCAGTGTAACACCTGCCTGTCCTGGAAGTTACTCTTTAGACCAGGCTGGCCTTGAACTCATCCTGCTTTTACCTCCCTAGTGCTGGGATTACAGGCATGGGACACCACTATCTGGCCACAATTTTTTTTTTTATCTACTTGTGTGTACACTTGAGCTTCTATGTATGAGAGGAAATGCAGTGAGCTTGTATGTATCAGAGGAAATGCAGGAGTTTCTCCATCATGTGGGTTTGGGCATTGAAATTAGTTTCCAAGTCTTCATGGCAAGCACCTGTACTGACTGAGAACTTGCACCTGATTTTTCGATTTTATTGTTTCTTTTTTTTGTTTTTTGTTTTTTTGAGACAGGGTTTCTTAGTGTAGCCTTAGCTGTCCTGGAACTCACTGGAACTCACTCTGCAGACAAGGATGACCTTGAACTCACAGAGATCCTCCTGCCTCTGCCTCCTGCGTGTGCCACCACTGCCTGGTCCTTATTGTTTCATTTTTAGAGTCGGGGCCATCATAATTTTTTTGCAGTGCTGGACTTCTAACTCTGGTCCTGAAATGGCCAGGCAAGCATCGCACATTCTCAGCATCCTTTGTCTTTTGAGGCAGCTTTTCTTGTTGACCTCAGATTCTTTTCAGGGGCACCACTTCTGTAGTACAGAATGGCGCACAGTTGTCTGTTAGAAAGATAGAAAGGTGTGTTTCTGTTTTGTTTTGTTTTCTTTTCTTTTTTTTGGTGGGGGTTTGAGACAGGATCTTACGATGTAGCCCTGTGTGTCCTGGAGATCCATCTGCCTCTACCTCTCCTGAGTGTTGTTGATTCATGGCGTGTACAGGTTACCCGGACAGGTACAGATTCTTAAATGTACATATGCCTAATTGGTGCTCATAGTGTTGTGTGAGTCAGGGCAAGGGTCACACAGTCTTAGCTAGATTACTAGAGAGACAGCAATAGGAAGACCAAGTCCTGTGTGTGGGGCAAGGCCATAGCTGGTCAGAACTGTCAATCCTGGTGACCGCCACAGCCTTTTACCACTGCTTTTTCTACATCCCTCCCTTCAGAACTTGGGACTCACCCCTCCCAATGAGGGAGGGAATGAGTGACAGGCCAACTGACCAATGGGGCCCAGAGGGTGGGCTGGGGTGGGTCTTGTGCTGCTGAGAATCCTATGTGAGAGGCGGGGCAAGGGGAAGGAGACCTGGAGACAGCAAACAAAGGGGTCATGATGGAAAAGAGTGAACTGGCTTCTCAAGGCTCTGCAGAGGCTGGGCAGGGAAAAGAGAGCTAGGCTGGCTCTAGGGGCCCAGGTAAGCATGCCCTAAGTGGCATTGTCTGAAGTACTGGCCAATTGTAGTGCAGTCCTTGTCTCAGACTCCAGCCTTAGCACCAGCCTCCTCGTCTGTCTTGGGACTTTGAGCCCACCTAGCCAGCCACATTGAACCAGGTCCTGGGCCTCCAAATTTGATGAGCCTCCAAATTGGGAGGAGTCTGGGAATATGGACAGGATATTAGTCTCGGAATATGTCGTGGGGTCTCTTAGGCTGAGAATAGAGAACCTGGATATAAAACTTGGAATATGCAGCCCCTTCATGCCCCCATTCCTCCTACTTACCCTGATCTTTTCTCCCAGGAAACAATGAAGGGAGACAGCAGACATCTGAATGAAGAAGAGGGCGCCAGTGGGGGTGAGGAATGTGTCATTGTCAATGGGAACTGTAGTGACCATTCCTCAGACACTAAGGATGCTCCCTCACCCCCAGTCTTGGAGGCAGTCTGCGCAGAGGCAGATAGCACACCAGAGAGCAGAGGTGAGTGTCGGAGCTCTGACACTGCAGGCTCTGTAATTGGTCTCAGCAGAGGCTGGCTCATTGGTTATCTTCTGTTGATATGGGCTTCATCATGATCAGGAGATATTGCCGCCTTGCCTCTTCCTCTTAGAAGCTCCCAGGCTACCTGAAAGTCCTCCCCTACTGGTTTGGAGTCCCCTGTATTGTCCCTTCTTGTCCTTGATATCTACAGTGTCCTTTAGTACATTCTGAACCGGGTAAACGTGGCCTATTTCCCTGTTCATCCCAAGAGCTGTTTCCCATGGGAACGCTGGAAATGTAAAGGAATGGGCTCCCCTTCTTCCTTAGATATTAATGCTTAGCTTGTGGAGGAAGGCAGAAGCCAGGCCCTCTATCTTTTTTCCCAGTGAGCTCATGGAACTGATGAGGGACACTGGCTTCCTAAAATGACTGGTTTGGGGTTGGCCCAAGATGGCCCTCTCCAGGCTGGTGACCACTGTCCTACTTCCCAAATGTGGACTCCCAACTCTTCCTTTCAGGCCGCAGATCAAGTTCAAGGCTGTCAAAGAGGGAGGTCTCCGGCCTGCTGAGTTACACTCAGGTATCACCTCTTCTCAGCATGTGGTTTTGCACCTTTCAGTTTAGATTGCATGAGAAACCAGACAAATGAAATTCTTTACTGCACCGGAAATTCTTTCATTCCTTCCTGTATATCTGAAATTATGTCTCCCTATCTGTCATCAGTATGCTAATAGAACAAAACTCAGTTGTTTTTGGGACGGGTTCACCTAGGCCATGGTTTGTTTGGTGTTTGCTTGTTTGAGACAGTTTCTGGTGTCTTACATGTCACTGGAAGCCAGGGTGGCCTTCACAGATCCCTTGTCTCCTGTCCTCTCACTTGTGTTGTGACTAAGTTGAATGAGTGCCTGGCAGGCAGCATTTTCTTAACTTGCTGGTGATCTGAGATTTCTCTTTTCAACCCAGTTTGAATTTGTGAAGGAACATGTGATTAGCAGGTGTGAAATTTTTAGTAGAGAAAAGCCAGGTGATTGTAGGATGTAGTTTGGGTACTCCTAGGGTAATGTCTATGTAATGATGCTTCTGTACCATTGCTTCCCTTACATCATCCTTTTTCCTTTACCATAGGACCTGACAGGAAATGGAGATGATGAGGCAGAGGATGGGGACGGCGATGATGTCCTACTGATGCCAAAGCTCACACGCGAGACCAAGGAGACCAAGTCATTCTCTGAAAGCCCGGCTGTAAGTCCCACCATTCCTGGGCCTGCATAGAAAATAAGGCTTAGACAATTATTTAAACAAATTTTTGGACACATTTGATTTTATGTGTGCTGATGTTTGTAGGCGAGTTACAACACATGAGAATAGGTTATACTTCCAGCTGGAGATTCCAGGGACCAAACTCAAGGATCAGCAGGCTTTGGCAAGTCCCCTAATCCACTGAACCCCTTAGTTAAGTTTTGATGTCCCCCAGCCACAGCAGGATAATTCAGATCATAACCTGAACCTCAAAGTAAAAACAGGATTTGCCAGAGTGGAGAGTAGATGAGCTGTGTCCGTTTGACACACTGAGCATGGCACCAAAGGCTTGATGAACTAAACCACTTAACTTTTGGTTATCGTCAATTTTCTGACTTATATCTCATTGAGGAGGCCTTTATAATTAATCATTTGCTTTCCCCACTAGAACTCCAGGGTACTGAATTAATGTCACCAATGTGGCCACAGGCTGTATGATCAGGTCTAAGTGCAGATCCCTGCTGATGCCAGGAGATGAGACTTAGCTTGGGTGTGTGGAACTCCTGCAGCACTGGTGCCTGGGAGCTGGAGGCATGACCAGTCTTCAGGGCATGGTTGACCTGCCTCTCTTGTGATGCATTGCAGACATGCACCTCACACCTGGTTACAGCTCAGCTTAAAGCCAGAGCTTATACGAAATAAGCGTTCTAGCAGTATAGCTGTATTCCACCCTTGATCAGAGAGGAATAATACCATCTCAAACAAAACAAAACAAAACAAAACAAAAGAAACATACACCAGTCAGAACAAAAAACAGGCAAAGAGTTGCTGCTACTGTAATATCACCGTCTATGAGTTTGTACTCCCCTCATTGTACACATAGAAGATTTCCAGTTACTTTAACTCTGTTTTTGAACTTGGCTTTCCTACATCAGTCTTTTTTTTCTCATGCGCATTGGTGTTTTGCCTGTGTATGTGTCTGAGGGTGTCGGTTCCCAGGAACCAGAGTTATAGACAGTTGTAAGCTGCCACGTGGGTAGTGGGGATTGAACTAGGTCCTCTGAAGAGCAGTCGGAACTCTTAGCCATTGAGCCATCTCTCCTGTCCCTATGACATGCTCTTAAATGGTGGGATTACAGGCAGATGATGCCACACTAACCATCAACTGTTGTATAGAATTTGAATAAATGGTGGTCACAGGCAGGTTCACACCACTCTGAGCAAACTGAGCTTTTCTGATGTGTGCCCCATCCCCAATGCTTTCCTAAATAAGCCAGCATTTTCAGACTTTGAGCCTTTTGGAATAATGCTTGGCTTAAGGTGAGTTGTGACCCCTTTTGGAGGTCGAATGACTCTTTCACAGGGGTCGCATATTAGATATCTTGCATACCAGATATTTATGTTACTATTCATAACACCTTCAAAATTACAGTTATGAAGTAGCAACAGAATATTTTTATGACTGGGGGTCACAACATGAACTGTATTAAAGGGTCACAACCATTAGGAAAGTTGAGAATCACTGGTTTAAGGCAAACAACTGCTTAGTCTCCATGTGCTGCTGCCAGGTAGTCAAATCTGTGCTGTGACATGGGACTCATGTTTATACCCAATTGTCTTCTTCACTTCAGGTTGACTTGAGGCTTCCTTAAAGAGCCTTTGGGAGCCTTCATTAGTTCCCCTGCATCTAGTCACCTAAGGTCCAGTGTTTATCATTTCTTACTTTCAGATGCGAACCCGAAATAACAACAGTACCTCCAGCCTAGGGAGGCAAAGAACCTCCCTCAGAATCACCCGAGGCCGCCAGGGCCGACACCATGTGCAGGAATACCCCGTGGAGTTCCCAGCTACCAGGGTTGGTCCTGTGGGTTTGGAAAATTTGCTTCACTCACTGCACAGCATTGACTGTTGTGTGGCTATAACCTATGCTTTCTTCACACGCTCCTGCCTTGTAGGCTCTGGCTTCTTTCTTTCCTTACTCATCATACTTGGAATTACTTTGAGGGGGCAAGAGGTCTCTGACCCACCTTGGAGCTGAGCTGAAAGCCACTGGCGTCTACCTTGCATGTCTCTCATGTCTTTTCCTGCTGTCTTGAGGCAACCCCAGCAGGTTCAGAATATTCCACATGTGTTTCCAGATGCACAGGAGCCAGTTATGCAGAGACTCCATCTTCTCTGAGCTCAGCTTCAGATCCTCTCTGGTCCTTCCCTGTCATCACATTCATACTGTTTTTTCTGTCTCCTACCTGGGGTCGAGTGGCTGCCTGTCCCTGTAACCTTGTCTTCTGGGGAGCTGGTTTGTTCTTTCACTCTCGATTCTCAGGGAACCTGTTGGATACTGTTTGTGTATCCTCTTCTGCTTTGCTTCACTGGGTCTCCATCTCGTGCTTCTACTATAGTCTCGGAGGCGTCGGGCATCGTCAGCAAGCACGCCATGGTCGTCTCCTGCCAGCCCTTCCCTCGTAGAAGAAGGGACACCTCAGAACAGCAGTACCCCATCAATTGACTTGAGCCAGGACATCTATCAGGAGGACATAGACACTACACAGCTGGAGGCAGAAGGCAAAGATGGAGACAGCACTGAGTACCAGGTACCACTGAGAAGGGAGCCCAGGTTTGCACGAGATCCAAAGTACAGGGGAAAGAAAACTGTAAGAATTAGTGACTCAGTGCCCCCACCCCTCGGCTTTGGTTTTTCAAGGTGGTTCCTCTGTAACAGCCCTGGCCGACTTGGAACTTATCTTTGTTCCAGGCTGCCCTCAAACTCACGGAGATCCTCCTGGTCTGCCTCCCAGGTGCTGGGATTTTATTTATGTTTAAAAGATTGTGTAAGATTGTGTTATAACATGAGGCAGAGGCAAGTCTGATCTACATAGAAGTTTCATGCCAGGGCTATATAGTGAGCCACTGTCTCAAAAAAAGATTTTGTGTAACCAAGCATAACCTCCAAATCTTTGTTTTACCGAATGCTGGGAATATAAGCATATGCTACAGGAATTTCTGTTAATTTTGCTAGAGTTATAATCCAAAGACTTTCCAAACACAGTATGGCCTTTTCTTTCATATCTCCAGCCCCGCTATGGGCTTTTTTATGTTTTCATAACTTATTTTTCAGCTCAGTGACCTGGCTCAGTGGCATAAAAGAATGGTATAAGAAAGACACTTGGTACCAAGTGTCACCTGAGTTCAATCCCTGAGACAAACATGTGTATTGCATGCATACAGTCAGATATGGATACAACTATACCAACTAAAAGTTAAAAAAAATCCATAAAAACATTTATTTTTCCTGGGCCCCTTTTTGTACACCACTGAGCTATTTCTCAATCTCAGTACATCACATTTTATGGCCAGCCTTTTTTTTTCTTTTTTGTCCTTGGTCAGGGTTCACCTGCCTTGGTGACTACAATTCTTCCTGTTGGTTCTTCTTCCAGGATGATAAGGAGTTTGGAATAGGCGATCTTGTGTGGGGAAAAATCAAAGGATTCTCCTGGTGGCCTGCCATGGTGGTGTCCTGGAAAGCCACCTCCAAGCGCCAGGCCATGCCCGGCATGCGATGGGTACAGTGGTTTGGTGACGGCAAGTTTTCAGAGGTGAGTCCTGTGGTGAGGTGGACTCTTCCTACCAGAGGCCTTGCTTCTCTTGGGGTGGCTTTGAGGTCAACATTCTGCATCTAGATGCAGTAAGTTTATCACTGGGACTGGAGTTAAGCAAAACACTTCTTGTGTTACTTGTCTGGATCAGACATAAGCTACTATATTCTTATGCTTAGTGACAGGGTCTCATTGTAACTCTCTGGTCTATGACTCACTATATATAACAGGCGGCTTTGAACTCAGTTATTCCTGACTCTGCCTCCTGAGATCTGGGACTCAAGGTGGGTGCAGCCTGTCTACCTGGAAAGTAAGGAAGCAGGGTGCCCGCAATTGCATGGCACTCTAGTATCAGGTCCAGTGCCATGCTTTGCCTTCTGTGGGTACCCCCCCCCCACAAAACAGGTATTGTGAAACACACCTTAAACAGATACAGAAGCTGCATAAAGAAACCCTTTCTCATTAAAAACAAAACTGTATTAGCTAGATAGGTTCTCCCATCCCATCAGCCCTTATTTGAATCTTACCCGTTAAACACATAAGATCTACTTTAAAATAGTTCATCAAGGGTGACAGTTGCGCATGCCTCTAATACCAGCTTTTGGGAGACAGAGGCAGGCAGATTTCTATGAGTTCGAGGCCAGTCTAGTCGACAGAGGGAGTTCCAGGACAACCAGGGCCACACACAGAAACCCTGTCTTGAAAAACAAAAGAAAACAAAAATAGCAAATATATGAAATCAGCCCTGCTACGGTAGTGTACACCTTTAATCCCAGCACTCAGGAGGCAGAGGCAGGTTGAACTCTGAGTTCGATGACAGCCTGGTCTACAGAGCTAGTTCCAGGATAGCCAGGGATGTTACACAGAGAAACCATGTCTCAAAAAAAAAAACAAAAAACCAATTTTTTTTATCAGTATAGGTTTATTTCTGTACATCATGGGAGACCAGAGGAAGGGCTTCAGATCCATAGATCCTGTGGTTCTTGTGTCTGGGATTAATGACAGTCATGAGCTACCATCTGGGTGCTGGGAATCTAACAAAGTCCTCTAGAGGAGGAACCACTGTGCTCTTATAACCCCTTAACCAGCCCTAGTAGTGTTAGGCTGATTCCCAGCCACAGACAAGATGAAATTCCTGAGGTACAGCATGCAGGTGAGCGAGGTAGCATTTAGGACTTTGTTGCATTTAATATTTTCTTCCCTACCAGTTGGAATTCTCTGACTTTTCCTGAAGTGGATCCAACATTTCCTGAGTAAGAATAATAGGACATTCAATCTGACCTGAGAGATTTCCTGCAATTGTCATGCCTCAACAGCAGAGGGAGCAGTAGTACCTTGTTGCTTGGGTGTATGTCTCTGAAGCATAAAGAAACAGGGACATTGTGGTTGTTTTGATTCAGTGAGACAATGTACTAACTTCTCAACAGGGTCAGATGGCAATAAGGGGTATCATGGAGATGGTGGGTTATAGGATATTGTTTCAATGTGCCATGGTCCTGGGAAAAGGCCAAGACCTGCTCAGAGCCTGTGTAACACTCATTGAGCGGCTAGAGCAGCTGGTACTTGTCACCCATGGTGGCACACCAGAGTTGAGTCTCAGCATAAGGTTAGTCTGAGCATGAAAGTAAGTACTTCCCCTGGGACATCCCATATGTCCTACATACGGTCACCTTCTTATATCTTCGCACTAATTAGAAATTCACCCATTTTTTTATCTGCATGAGGCAGTTTGCCATTAGTGATCAAGACATATAAGTGTTTGACCTCAGAGAAACTACAGGGAGTGCTCATTGGTGGGAGTCAACAGTTACCACGTACACCCGAGGTAAAGAACATGTTCAGATACATCAGGGACAGTTTTACGGACGTTCACACTGTTCACACAAATGTTGTGCACACATGGGGGAGACTCAGGATATATCTAATTTTGCTTCAATTATCCTTCTTACTGACATCTGGAATTTCTCAGCTGCCAAGTCTGCTCTGTGTGTTATTTCTCCTTTGCCCTTCATGTTTCAGTCCTGGCATCTGTCAGTTGTCACCGGATTGGCTCTGGGTGAGCCAGTGCACGTTAGGCTCAGATGTGAGTTAATGGTAATCTCATTTTTCTCTCCTAGATCTCTGCTGACAAACTCATGGCCCTGGGGCTATTCAGCCAGCACTTTAACCTGGCCACCTTCAATAAGCTGGTGTCCTATAGGAAGGCCATGTACCACACTCTGGAGGTAACATGGGTGCGGGTGCTAACTAGGCTGTTGCCCTGTGGGAGACAAAGCTGTTGGAGGTGTCCTTCAAGACTGGCTTGCAGGCAGAGTTACCAAGGAAGTGAATGGGGAAAAGGGTTCTGACCTTGGAATTTTAAATTGCTAATACTGATAATCAGGAAGACAGGATGATTCTTGGCTTGTGTCATCACATAATGAAACTACTAAAAAGGGCCTTTTATCGTGCTCTGAGGAGACAGTTTCTCTTACTATAGCTGTAGAATCATTATGCTCTTTGCTTATATCACTCTAGCCCTAACAGCCCTGTTGCCACCAAGAAAAGTGCCTAAATAATACGTACCGATTCGCTTGACCCTTGAAATAATGAATGCTTGGCTGCATCCCTTCAGAAGACATAACTCTGTTGGAGATGGGGATGGAACAGCCCGAGCCTTGCTTCTACCGTTTTTTTTTCTTTCATTATTGAGAAAGGATTTCCCAATAGCTATGGAGCCATTCATGGAACTCTCTCTGTAGACTAGGCTGACCTCAAAATCACAGACACCCATCTGCCTTTGCCTCCCAAGTGCTGGGATTAAAGGCATATGCTACTACTGCCCAACTTGCTCAGCTTCATCAATCTCTTTTTGTAGGGATCTGAAAATATCTAGATCACTATGTCTCTATTGTTTCTCAAAAGCAGATCCCTTTCACAATGTAGCCCAAGACAGCTGTCCAACTATGAAAGACACCAGTCTTTAGGGAATGCAGGCCCCAGCCAGAGGAATCCCTGGGATCACCTTGGCACATACCTCATCCGCTTGTTCCCATTCATGGACAGACATTGCCTTTATTTGTGTCTTGGCAGAGAGCCAGGGTGCGAGCTGGCAAGACCTTCCCCAGCAGCCCCGGAGACTCACTGGAGGACCAGCTGAAGCCCATGCTAGAGTGGGCCCACGGGGGCTTCAAGCCCACTGGCATTGAGGGCCTCAAACCGAACAACAAGCAACCAGGTGGGAGTAAATCTATACCACTGCGGATAGCCCTTAGCCACACTGGCGCAGCCCAGCATTCTCATTGGGCCAAGCAAGCAAGGCCTACTGTACCCTGTAGACCCCAGTGCTGTTAAAAACCTCTAACAACTTGAGGGCTATCTCCTGCCTTGTTAGGCTTCCCTGGCCATATTGTTGCCACGGGTGTGTGCAATTAATCTTTTCCAGATGTCCAAATTCACCCTTTACCTTTGTGGCCATTCTTACTTAAAATAAAAAAATAAATACCTTTTGCTACCTGCCATTTTGACACGTCTCTTATCTCCCTGAATATACCCATGATTCCACAGAACGAAGTGAAGTTTGGACCTGAACACCCCCTAATATAATGTTTTTGTTTTGTTTTCCTGCAAAAGTGGTTAATAAGTCGAAGGTGCATCGTTCAGGCAGTAGGAAGTTAGAACCCAGGAGACACGGTATTCCCTTACCATCTTTGAAGGTTCTGTTTTCCTCCCTCTATCTTGCAATCGCTTGGCATCTACAGGGTCACTGGAGAAGAATCAAGTCACCTAAGCGCCCTCTCCCTCACTCCCCACCCTCACTGACCCCAGGCTAACCACGGGTGCACAGCCTTCTACACTCTTTGGTTTATCTCACCGTCTGTCTTACTTCTGAACATTAATGACATGTACGAGCACTGGTAATTGTCACTCTATCATCAAAGGCTCTTTGAATTTTGGTGTTTTTAAAATAATATATTTATATTCGGAGACTTTGTTCAGGATTATAGTCTCTACTTCCTGGCTATCTCAGTGGTCATGTTCTAGAGACGGTCCTCATCATATACCCCAGGCTAGATTTTGGTATAGGAGTGTGTGTCATTACACTTCCTTATGGATTTTGATGGGTTTATGATTTTATTTCCTTGCCAGATCATGGTGGAACATGCCTTTAATCCCAGCACTCAGAAGTCAAAGGCAGGCAGAACTCAAGACCCAGCCTGCATAGCTAGTTCAAGGACAGCCAGGGCTACACAGAAAAACCCTGTCACAGAAGAAAAAATTATTTTCTTAGTTGGAGGAGTCAAATTGAATAATTTGTATTAGGAGTCAATTTAAAAACACTAGAATGTGAACCACATTAAAATATATTTTTAAAACAGGGTCTGAGGATAGCTCTCACTGTTCTAGAATCTTCTATGTAGATTTGGGTGATTCTGAACTTCCTGTCTGTGCTTTCTGAATGCTGTCACTAAAGGCATGTACTATCACACTCAGCAATAAAAAATCAATTTAGTAATTTTCTAGTATCTGTTTATGCATTGATCTACTTTCAAAATTATAATAGAAATTTAGATTTCAGCTTTTTAGTGATGTTTTAAGATATATATTGGTAATAGACATCACCGTATTAAATAATATTATATAATGTTGGCTAAAGTAGATTCCATTGATAATTTGGACGTGACTCTCAGTGTGAAATCCCGTCCTTATTGACAATTCAAATATTCAGTAGCTCCATGTTCCCGTTGGGCACTGTGGTGGGCATCACTGTAGGACCTCAGTTCCAGCTGTGGTCCAACATGTGCTCAGGGCTGGCCCTAGAAGGATGGATTCTCCTCCACACTCAGATGTGTAAGCCCCAGGAGCATGTGTCTGCCCTGCTTCCCATGTGGGAGGAACTTGGAACTGGCTTCTGCTCTGGGTTCCCCTCTGGGGCTCTCTACACCCATCACAGTCCCCTGCTCTAGATGCAGCTGGATCCCAGGCAAAGCAGGGTCTTGTCCTAGGCCTGCCTGGTCTCTCAGCCTTCGGTCAAGTCTGTCTGCTTACCTTCCAGAGAACAAAAGTCGAAGACGTACAACCAACGACTCTGCCTCTTCTGAGTACTGTCCCCCACCCAAGCGCCTCAAGACAAATAGCTATGGCGGGAAAGACCGAGGGGAGGATGATGAGAGCCGAGGTGATTTTTTTTTTGGGGGGGGGGTTGCGGGAGCTGAATAGTGCAGCAGCAGGAGCAGCAGGTCCTCAGGGGGTGCATGTACCTCAGAGGTGCATGGCTGCATGGGAAAGGAGACATCCCCACCTCATCTCACACCTGTCTCTCTTTCCTCCACAGAACGGATGGCTTCTGACGTTGCCAACAACAAAGGCAATCTGGAAGGTACTGTCCTCCCTTCTTGGGTGCTCCAGGCCTGCCTTAGCCAGGTTTTAATCCAGAGCCCTGGGCATTGACCTAGATCAGGACCACTCCTGTTCCCTGTGTATTAGTTCCTAAATTTATTAGACCAAGTAATAGGATTTCCTTCTATTTTTATCCGAATGTGAATTTGTCCCTGAGGTTACTGACCAGGAAGATCAGAGTAGGGGACAATGTTAGTTGCAGCATTTTGGCCAAGCATTGGTACCTTTAGCTTTCCGTGAATTAATTTACTATTGTCCCAGTAACTGCATTCCTTGCGTTCATTTTGGCCCAGAACCAACCAAATAGAGTTTTTGAATGTGTGAGAAACTCTCTATTTGCCTTCCCAACTTTCTTAGTGACTGTTGCTTAGTAGTGGGTGAGAAACTATGTCCCTGGACCTGGGAAGTGTTCAATGGTGGGGTCTTAGACAAGGCCCATGCTGTGTTCCTATTCCTACTGAAACCACACAAAGACACCAAATTGGTCTTGAGAAGTCTTAGTAGTAAGACTGACTACTATAATACCTGGTCAAGAAGGCTTGCGGCTGTCCTCTTGACCTAAGTGTCTGAGTACATAGACCGAGGGAACGGGTATGAGTAAACAGTGTTTTCTTCCTTCCTTCCTTCCTTCCTTCCTTCCTTCCTTCCTTCCTGCCTGCCTGCCTGCCTGCCTGCCTGCCTAGCTGCCTTCCTTCCTTCCTTCTTTCTTTTTTTCTTTTTTCTTTTTTGATTTTTGAGACAGGGTGTCTCTGGCTTTGAGGCCTGTCCTCGAACTAGCTCTTATAGACCAGGCTGGCCTTGAACTCACAGATATCTACTTCCATGTGCTGGGGTGCAAAGGTACAATGAAATAAATTCCGAACTGGTTTGGACCCCATTAGTTAAAATAGGCTGATTATTTCAAGGTAGAGGAGAGTCCTTGAGTCTAAAGGCACAATAATGTTATCTCATTGGTACTGTTTCTCTGTCATCTGCTAAGCAAACTCCAGTTAACATTACTGCCTGTATTTGATGTCCGCGAAGTATATGAACTAGAAAAATCCAAGGCAGTTGTTTTAACTTCTTTTGGAGGTAGTTCTTCTGGTATTTACAAACCTCTTGCTCCTATTAATGCAAAAGTTAGATTGAAATGCATCATTGGACATAGAAAAGTCATTGACTTGGTACTGGGTAAGGCAGAGTTTTAGAACTGTTAAGGCTCAAGGCTTCATCTGCACATGTTAGGCCCTTGGTATCCATAAACTCTGACACCCTGTCTTTCTCCCAGACCGCTGTTTGTCCTGCGGTAGGAAGAACCCTGTGTCCTTCCACCCCCTCTTTGAGGGTGGGCTCTGTCAGAGTTGCCGGGTAAGTCTGCCTGCCCCTTCCTCCTGTCCCTTCCTTCCTCACTCAGGCTCCCAGCATAGTCCCTGCTCCAGGCCATAGTGAACAGCTTGTCAGGGCACATTTCCCCCTAACCCCCCATTTCCTGTTTGGGGGAAAGGTACTGCAAGCAGAGAAAACCCTCCATGAGGAACTCAAATCACAGTACTGTCGCTTGCTAGCCAGGCCTGGCCGAGGTCAGGTCTGTGGTCTCACGTGCTTCTCTCTGGCGGTCAGGATCGCTTCCTGGAGCTCTTTTACATGTATGACGAGGACGGCTATCAGTCCTACTGCACCGTGTGCTGCGAGGGCCGCGAGCTGCTTCTGTGCAGCAACACAAGCTGCTGCAGGTGAGCGTCGTTTCGTGGGGCTGGACGAGAGGGCCTTGCATCCCCTGTTGTACCCCACAGTCCTGCAGCCTGTAGGCAGCTAAAAGCAAACAGAATATCCTGTGGGATCTGGTTTTCACAAGTATGAACTGAAATGATGCTTAATGCTAGGCTCAGGACATGTCCCTGGGAGGTCAGCCCTGTGAGGTTTCTGTTGAAAGGCTCTAGATTTGAAGGGAGTTTGAGTGACCCGTATTCAGGAAGTGATGGCGGCAGGAGGCTGAGCATCAGGCAGAGTGGTCATGTCCTGGGGAACTGACTAGGCCGGCAGGACAAAGGTCTGTTAACCTTGATGCCCATTCTCTCTGGATACTCTGGTACAGGTGCTTCTGTGTGGAGTGTCTGGAGGTGCTGGTGGGTACAGGGACAGCTGAGGATGCCAAGCTGCAGGAACCCTGGAGCTGCTATATGTGCCTCCCACAGCGCTGCCATGGGGTCCTCAGGCGCAGGAAGGATTGGAACACGCGCCTGCAAGACTTCTTCACTACTGACCCTGACCTCGAGGAATTTGTAAGCCCGAGGCTCTGTGCAGTCTCAGGAAATTACAGTCCCTGGATGTCTGAATTCTGTACATTTTTAAGAGCAAGAGTCAGGCCTTTGATCTCTGAATGTAGGAGACAGAGGCAGTCACATCTCTGAGTTCTTCAAGGACAGCCTGGTCTACTTAGTGAGTTCCTGGCCAGTCAAGGCTATGTAGTGAGATCCTGTGTCAAAACAGCCTATAAAGGTGATAGAGGCAGGCAGAGTGACAAAGGTCACAGCACAGAAAGCTGAGCCGTGAGCCTTGTGGTGAGTTTAAGGGCGGCCTGTGTTAAATAGTGAGGTCAAGAGCAGCCGGGAAGGTACAGCTAGATTCCACCCCCCCTGTACCATTTGCACCTGGCAGAGCTGGTGCCTGCCCGAGGCTGAGAGCCCGTGCCTGCCAGAGGCTAAAAGCCCTTGCTAGTCCACACCTCTAGCAGACACTTCTCCCTTCCAGTGCCTTCTGCGCAGGGAACAAGAAGGAGATGTCTGAGCTGTGGATGACAAGGGCAGCTGCTCCCACACTGTAGGAGTTTATCTGCTGCTCTTAGAGGCCTTGGCAGTTGCCGCTCATGCTCCCTATCTGGGCCTGTGCGTCTGTGGGAGGCAGCTGTGCCTCCTATCTGAGGACAGAAAGGCCAGCCTGTGCCAAATACATTCTTACCAGTTCCCATGAAAGCGCCTGGGCACAGGAGGAAGATGGACACTCTGAGGGATTATTCTCTCTCTTTGCTTATTTGGCAGGAGCCGCCCAAGGTGTTCCCAGCAATTCCCGCAGCTAGGAGGAGACCCATTAGAGTCCTCTCCCTGTTTGATGGAATTGCAACAGGTGAGTTGAGGCTGCAGGATGAAGGTGTCTCTCCCCCGTGACAGTTGAGAACAATAGTAACCTGGGTGTCACTCCATGGCCTTTGCACCTTCTCACTCTGTTCTATGTGCGTGTGTGACTGAAAGCATATGCATTTGCCCCGTAGACTCACGGGAGATAAGAGGACAACCTCTCCTGTGTGATTTACCCAGGTATCAATCAGGCTTGGTGACAAGTTCCTCTGCCCGCCACATTCCCTCCTTGGCCCTTTTCTATGTTTCTTGTTTGACTTGTTTTCCTTCGGCTCAAGTATCTGGAAGTTTCCTGGCTACACACACAAGTGTTGTGATAGATAATGACGCAGTGACCCTCAGTCTTGGCTCCTTTCTAGTTTTGTTTTCAGTGTGTATGCGCACAGGATTCAGTCAACACGCACAGCCCTCTCAGGTCTGCTGTGGCTCCTGCAGGTTTCTTGGTGCCTGTTTAAAAGCATAGCCTAGATGCGCAATGCAGTGAGGTCCTCTGTGTCGACCACAGATACTTTGAAGTGACAGTAATGGAGTGAGGGAATCTTCATTCGAGTTGGGGTTCAGGACGTCAACCGTGGGGCTGATGGCTCTGCATTTGACCTCTTAGCCTCACATGTCTGTTTGATCCCCCACAGGGTACTTGGTGCTCAAAGACTTGGGTATCAAAGTGGAAAAGTACGTTGCCTCGGAAGTCTGTGCAGAGTCCATCGCCGTGGGAACCGTTAAGCATGAAGGCCAAATCAAATATGTGAATGACGTCAGGAAAATCACAAAGAAAAATGTGAGGGTGACCTTATTCTTGGATGGAGTTCATCTCATCTTCCTTATCCTTCTTCTATACCCTGCGCCCTCCTGGTCTGATGCCATACTGTCCCCATTCCTCAGGTTCAGGGTTGCAGGTACAAGAAGCTGTGAGTAGTTAAGAAAAAAACGTGCAAATAGGGCCATTTGAGGTATAATTCAAGATAGTTTAGTTCTGATAGAGCAAGAACATTGAGGTGTCTGGGTTAGGCATTTTGGGGTGACAAAGGATGATTTTAGAATTGGTGAATTATTTTTTAAAGTTTCCCACAGAATCCAAGGCTTTAATTCTTCTTTTCCTCAAGATCATCCTAGCTCTGTGTTTTCCCCTCAGATTGAAGAGTGGGGCCCTTTTGACTTGGTGATTGGTGGAAGCCCTTGCAATGATCTCTCCAATGTCAATCCTGCCAGGAAAGGCCTATATGGTGAGTGGGTTTACTGGGATTGTGACCACCTCAAAGTCACTCTAAGCAGTGGGAGTTCATCTGGAATAGGCTGCAAAGTCGCTGTCGGGGATTTGTTCAGCCTTGCTCGTACATAGTCTAGGCCTGATCGTGTTCATCATCCCGGGGCACAGCAGGTTCCGGCTTCACTTTCCTGCCGTGTCCTGGGAAAGCTGTGGTTTTTCTTGAACTCCGTTTTCCATTGCTCTTGCCAATATAGAGGGTACCGGCCGGCTCTTCTTTGAGTTTTACCACTTGCTGAATTATACACGCCCCAAGGAGGGCGACAATCGTCCGTTCTTCTGGATGTTTGAGAATGTGGTGGCCATGAAGGTTAATGATAAGAAAGACATCTCCAGATTCTTGGCGGTGAGTGGACCTAGGGGAGCCCAGGCAGGGAAAGCAGCCCGTACACTAAAGGGCTTAATGATTTCCTGGTTGGAGGGCGCTGTGGCTAGATCTGAGGATGAACAGCAGGAGGTCCATTCAATTTGGCTGATCCATTTAGCACACCCCATCCTTGTTAGTGCCCCTTTTCCTATCTTGTTTGCATTGACAATGCTGTTGTCAGGTCTGTGGGGAAAAGAATAGGCTTTTGTCTTTCCCTTTCTTGGTTTGCTTTTCTTTAAGCTTTATTTTGTATGTGTGCACACAGGCACACCTGCCATGCTGCATGTTTGAAGGTCACAGGATTACTCTGGAGTCCATTCTCTCCTCAGTGTGGCTTCTGGAAATCAAAATCTGGTCATCAGCATAAAAGCACTCACTCCTGCTGAACCATCCTGCTGGCTCTCTTCTTCTGCTTGAAGATGGTCTCACATAGCATTGGCTTTTCTTGAACTCTTTAATCTTCCTGTTTCTGCCTCTAGAGAGCTGGGATTACAGGTGTGCACTACGACAGCTGGCTTACAATTTATCTACCCAAAGTGATAGGGCTCTCTTGGACCCTTGGTTAGGTGTGCATACATTGCCTACACAACCTTCTGCAAATAGAAATTTGACATGAAGCACCGTGGGCAGGTCTAATCCTCAGCTCTTCACCCACCTTCATGTGTTGCTGTCTCCAGCCAGTCTCTGGGTGGGAACTGTCTGTCTTCTTATCTCTAGGTAGGAAAGGCTTGTCACCTGCCAGGTCACACCTGGGCTGAGGGACAGCTCAAGCTGAGTCTTGGGGTGTCTTCAGCAGCTCCCCTTCTCTTCCTGCAGTGTAACCCAGTGATGATTGATGCCATCAAGGTTTCTGCCGCTCACAGGGCCCGGTACTTCTGGGGCAACCTGCCCGGGATGAACAGGTAAGAACCCTGAGTGGGACAGGTAGCAGACAGCAAAGTCTGACTGATATTGTAACAGTGTTGCTCAACCTGTGAGCAATATTGCAGTAGCAGTATTACTGTTATGAAATAGCAATAAAATAGTTTTATGGTTGAAGTCACCACAACATGAGAAACTGTATTTAGGAATGTTAAATCACTGTCTAGAAAGGCCTGGCTTTAGGGTCCTCTGGATTACTGTCGCGTTAGAGCAGAACTTCTTGGGAAACTAACTGCCTTGCTCTAACTACACGAGGGATGTTTCTCAAGGTCTTCATGATGTCTGAGAACTGTGAAGCCTCCCTGTTCTTTCTGCTGTGCTTAGACCACCAGTGCAATTTTGAATGCTAAAGGCCATTTCACTGCCCCTGAGGTGAAGTGGGTCCTGGGTACAGAGCTGAGGTGTTAATTGTAGCATGGTGGCTAGAGAAATGACAGCTCAGCATTTAAGCTCACTCTAAGCTCACTGGCCGTTTCCTCGAGCCATCTGTGACAGAAATGGTCTCAGACCCTCCTGTCATCCTAGGGCTCTAGAACTGCATGTAACACATGCAAACCATTCAGAAAAGTATAATCTGTGTATTTCCTTATCCACTAATCCACCTATTATAGTTTGCCCTTTATCTCTATATATTCTATTCATTTTCTTTGGATTCTTCCACATCTTTACTGTGTACCTTGATGCAACCCACATTGAAGGATTAAAAGCTACCACGCACATATAAGGAAAATATACAATATTTGACCTTTTTGTCTGGGTTATGATTATATTTTCCTGGTTCCCCCCATCTTCAAAGTTCATTATTTTGTTTTTCTTAACAGCTGAACAATTCCATTGTATAAATGAATGACATTTTCACTATCCATGAATTGAGAGGCATTGAGGCTGTTTCTAACTGCTATCCATTATGTGTAAAAGAGCAATGAATGGCTGAGCGAGTAGGAGGTTGTGTGGAGTCCTCAGGATACCATCCAGAGTGCTGTGATTGGATCCTGAGGAGCTGCCATACTGAACATAGTGCCAAAACCAATTTACACGCTTCTAGCAATGAATAAGGGTTTCCCTTTGCCCATATCCTTGCCACCAAGAGCAATCATGACTGTTATGAGATGAAATCTCAGTTATAATCTGCATTTGTTGTTTTTTCTTAGGCTTTTTTATTTAGTCTGTCTGTCTTCCTTCAATTTACCTCTCCCTCCCTTCCTCTTTCTCCCCCTCTGTCTCTCTTGTTTTTTTCTTTTTCTTTTGGAGACTGTTTCTTTGTAGCCTTGCCTGTCCTGGACTAGCACTGTAGATTATGCTGGCCTCATTCATAGAGCCTGCTTGCCTTTGTCTCCCAAGTGCTGGGATTAAAGGCACATGTCACCGTTTCCCATCTATGATTTATACTTTTATAATGGCTAGGCATGTTGAATTTTTCTCAGGCATTTATATTTCATATTTTGAGGATTTGGTTTACTATCTCTGTTCCCCAATTTTTAGTCTAGATACTAACCCTCTATCAAATATATATTTAAGATCTCTTCCCATTCTGTAGGCTGCAATTTTTCCACAAGTTGCTATCCACCTCCCTTTGTTTTTGGTCTTAGTGTCCTTTTCCACAGAATCTAAAGCCCTCTTGTCTAAGGGTGTCCCGTACATATGTCATGCAAATACATTCACACGCACAATAAACAAATAATTTTTTTTATTGATATCTCACAATCTACCTCTCTAGTTTTCTCAGTCAGTATTTACCATCTTTTTATTACGAATCAATAGGTTGTTTTGGTCAAGGAAGTTTATACACAAACAATTCACTTTGTAGAGGTCTTCTTATCTCGTCTGTGTTTGCTTTCAAGACCTTGCCAATGAAGATACAAAATGGGATGGTATTAACCATCTTTGACTCCGAAACACTTTCATAGGGATCTGCTGACAAAGTGTGGGTAGAGGTGGGAGGAGCCTGCAGTAAGGCGGACCAGTTTTTTTTTTGTAGGCAATATTATTGATCACTTAATCACTGGAGCTTGCTGAATTATTGGGTACCATACCATGTTCATTCTTGGGATAGCCTATGGTAATTTACCCAGCCATCAAGCCTTTTCATTGCTGTTGTGTTGCTCATTCAATGGTAGACTCTTGATGCCTCTCGTGGAGTAGACGAGATAATGGGAAGGGCAGTGGGCATGTTCAATACTGGGAATGCAGCTTTGCCAATGTGGGTGGGGAAAGGAGGGCTCCTTCCACAGAGCAGATGGAATGCAGCCATGTGAATAATGAACGTCTGATGTGGGTCAGTGGGTTTCCCAAGATGAGCTTCAGGATCAATGTTCTTAGATCAGGAACACCCGAGAAAGAAAGTACAGGTATACGTGTAAGTAATTCTGTTTAAAACAGTGCCATGTACTTACGTTGGCATTGGAAGTCATGGGAAGTTGCTAAAATGGTATGCGTTTGTCTGATGGCAGGCAAAGAAGAATAAGGCAAAAAGACACAAATGAAGTGGTGAATTAGTCTCAATACAAGAGGCTGTCAAACACTGGAGAGTCAAAGTAGTTTGTTAGGTGCAGTCAGCATGTGGGTAATGAGAGGAGAAGTCTAGTTTGATGAAGCATTTGAGGTCTAGGCAGAGACAGAATGCACTAGCTGATATCTGCAGGGTTATCATCACCCATCAGTCAAAGACATTGTTTGTAAACATCCTAATTTTTTAAAGATTATACTTAATACTTTTATACTTCTGTGTGTGCCTGCGTGAGCCTGCATGTGCTATGAACGCCTGAAAGATCTATGTTGGTCTTGATCCTGGGCTGACTTGATGATGCTCCTACCAATGTTGAAGGTTTATGTGGATTTTTGAATCTACACAGATCCAGACTTGCTCTGATCCTTTTCCCTTGGTCTCAAGATTAGACCCATGAAGACCTTAAAAGAAAATGGGAATTATCATTGGGCAGCTAGAAGGCTGTCAGGGCTGAATGTAATTTCCTTAACTAAACTGCTTTTATTGTGAAGTCTCAGTATTTGGGTCTTTTAAGGAGGCTGCCATAGTTCATGGCTTCTATGTATAGATGTGGATAGGTTGCTACTTCGAATCGCAGCTCTTGATATTAGCATCCACATTTGCAGATAAGATAGGAGGGAGGCATTTACTATTACTAGCCTTCTGAGCTCCCATCCCTAGTATCTTATGTATGTCTCAGAGTGATGATGCCCACAGTGATCTAGACCAAGGTGATAGTGCTGCCTGTGTATAGCAGTGGAGGTATTCCTGGTTTGCAGAGCACTCGGTTCTCCTTAATGCATGCCAATCAGTAGCAACACTATTCTGTGTGTGTGTGTACTGGGCATGGTCTTAAGGCACTTAGGCACAGCCTTGTGCTCTCACCAGTATGGTGCACTGATAAAGCACATTCTGGAGTTGGGCCTGGTTAGGCAGTTCATTGCCAGTGCACAAATGGCAGCTCAGAACTGTGTAACCCTGGTTCTTTTCACTTCCATGGACCCTGTCTGCACGGGTTGCTCCAAAAAACACATGCAAACACTCATACACATTTTTTAAAAAATGAATTTTATTTAAAAAGCTACATTCTCTCCTCGCCTGACTTGTGAGGTCTCTAGCGTGGACCCGCAGGCAGATGCTGGAGAATAACGGGTTTTGGCTGTTCCCAGGCCCGTGATAGCTTCCAAGAATGATAAGCTCGAGCTGCAGGACTGCCTGGAGTTCAGTAGGACAGCAAAGGTAAGATGCTGAGCGGGCTGTGCTGCACCTTCTGGAACACTGACCTGGGCTCTCTGCACGCGGCTCCTGCTCATTCCCTCACAGACCCCTGGTGCTGGGCCCCTTTCCCCACACACTCTTCTGTCTCTTCTTCAAGTTCAGAGTGACAACCCCAGCAGGAAGACACAGCCGCGCTCTGCAGCGGTAATGTTGGAGGCAGGGAGGCTGTGCTGCAGGTGCTCTTTGCAGTAAGGACAGTGGCAGATGCTGTTGCCAAAGGCTGTGCTGTGAAGTCACAGATGCACAGCGAGGCCTCAGCGCCTTCTCCTCCGTGTCTGCGAGAAGCAGAGGCCTGTTGCTCAAGCGCTGGTTGGCTATTCTGAGTCTGGATGGTTTCTGCTCTTAATGACCTCATCGATCAATAACTGGTGTCTTGGCCCCCATGTGATCCTTCATGGTCACTAAAATCTATGTAGCATTTGTGGAAGCATAAAGAATTTCTCCAGTCTCTGTCCTCTCCCTGTGTCTGCCTGTCCCTGCCAGCTATCCAGACCTATGCCTTCAGTCCTCTGTCCTCTGATGCTTCTGAGCCTGACCCCACTTATAAGCCTTCTGTGCTCACCCCGCGATATTGTTTTGTTCTCCAGTTAAAGAAAGTACAGACAATAACCACCAAGTCGAACTCCATCAGACAGGGGAAAAACCAGCTTTTCCCTGTAGTGATGAATGGCAAGGACGATGTTTTGTGGTGTACTGAGCTCGAAAGGTGAGCTGCATTTGGAACAAAGATAGGAAAGGGGGAAATGGGATGAGAGAGACAGGATGGCTGACACCTGTCTGCATTGCTCTGATATTTTCCTGTCTCAAATGAGAAGGCTGAGAAAACCCCTGTTTATCCCCAGAATTCTCTTCCTGGTCCCTTCTCTCTCCAATCTCTCTGATCTTTTACCTTTGTTGTCAGACCCGCCTGCTCAGATTAAAGGCAGGCACCACTACCTTCCCTCTCTTCCAGATGTAAATATCAACTATTTCATGAAGATGTTAATGCTCCATATTTTATTACATATTTATTTCTGTTCTGGTCTCCTGACCGAGAACAAACTCACTATAGACTCTCCTGTGCTTCAGCCTCCTGAATGCTTGGCTTATAAATGTCAGCCACCATGGCCCAAGTAATATTTTTTTTTACAATTAATTCTTTTTCAAATTTGAACATAACCCTTTCACCCACATTGCAACCCTCTCCACTCTCCAATCCTCCCACTTGCCCAATTTAGATGTTGCTATTCACCATTTACTCATCAAGTCCCGTTTGTGCCGCCCAGCTGTCTTTGTGAGTGGGTTCTGCCCTGATGTGTAATCAGTAGGTTTTTACCTACTGGGATTCCTACCTTCCCCTACTCTTTGCGATCTGCCACAGGCCTGAGTACATGCCATCACAATACTGGGAGTTCATGTGTGCATCTGCTCCCTTCTCTCCAGAAACAATCTCAGGATATTATCAGCCGTAGCAATCTCAGCGTCCTCTTCTGAAAAGGTCCCTGGGCCACAGGCCGGGACACTGTAATTATGTCCATGCTGTGGCTTGTTCTGGAATTTGAGAGTGATCTTTTGAGGTGTGATTGGTACTGTGTAGATGCCAGGAATAGCAAGGCCTGGACTGGAGGTATTGAATTCCTACCGGGAACTTTAGAGCGGTTGTGAGCCTGCAATACTGAGATTCGGTCTTTGTCCTCTTTAACACCGTTGATGGAGTACTTTGGTCAAGCTCTGGATTTATTTTTCTCTAATATTTTGAGGGAGCGGATAGAGAGATTGTGTATGTGTGTGTGTGTGTGTGTGTGTGTGTGTGTGAGAGAGAGAGAGAGAGAGAGAGAGAGAGAGCGCTGTATATGTACATGTGCGCTCGCAACTATGAAAGACCTGGTATCTGTGAGCCCTCTGTTTGCCATTGAAAATCTTGTCTTTTTTGTTTTTTCTCCCTGAAAACAAATCTCATTATGTTTTGAGCCAAATACATGTGTCTTCTGACTGACTGGTGATCATGCATAGACCAGTTCACACTATGCATTTAAGAATGGCCCTAGAGCCAGGCAGTGGTGGCACACACCATTAATCTCAGCACTCAAGAGGTAGAGACAGGTGGATTTTGTGAGTTTGAGGCAGCTGTCTACAAGAGCTAGTTCCAGGACAGACTCCAATGCTACAGTGTCCTAGATACATGTCTGCAGATTAACAAGGGTTAATTCCTACCATGGCCTGTGAGGAACGGGCAGAGTCCCAGTGAAGTTGCACAACACTGACTTCCTGTCACTCTCAGCTGTTAGCAAGTGTTCTTAGCTAATAGTGGAACTGGTAGTCTAGAAGGTTCCTTCGAGTCTAATAGTCTTTGAGTGAAGCCTGGTACCCTGACTAGACCTGACTCAGAACACAGTTCTTGGTGTTCTTCTAACCTGGTGCCTTTTCACTCTGTTCTCTCTCAGGATCTTCGGCTTTCCTGCACACTACACAGACGTGTCCAACATGGGCCGTGGTGCCCGCCAGAAGCTGCTGGGAAGGTCCTGGAGTGTGCCAGTCATCAGACACCTCTTTGCCCCCTTGAAGGACTACTTTGCATGTGAATAGTTCTACCCAGGACTGGGGTGCTCTTGGTCTGAGCCAGGTCCCCAGAATCACCCCCTCCCTGAAGTCACCTCACCTCTCCCCTTTCTCAGCTCACCTGTTTGGGGCCTCACCTCACTGTGTACCTCAGCTTTCTCCTGCTCTGTGGGAGCAGAGCCTGCTGGCCCTTGCAGGGGAGCCCAAGGTGCTCCCTCCATGTGCACAGCTCAGACCTGGCTGCTTAGAGCAGTCCAACATGGTGCTCATGTTTTCTTATCCTGAAACTTTAAAACTTGAAATAGGTAGCAAGATGGCTTTTTTCCCTCCTGGGTTAATCAGTCAGAAGTGATGGCTAAGATACCAAAACGATAGCTCTCCCAGTACTCAGGTTAATGCTGCAAAATCATTTGAGATTTTGTTTTTAAATCACCTGTTCTCCCCATTTGCTAGAGGATGCTAGCATCAATGTGGGCACAGATGAACAAGGTCATGGGGCCAGGATTTTTTTGGTTTTGTGTTTTAATTTTTCCTAGGGATAGTAGAAGATGAAAAAGGTGATGTTTATGACTTAAATCTTAATGGCACCTTCCCCTTGCTTTGGTACAAGGGCTGGGGTCCTGTTGGCCTTGTAGCATTTCCCAGTACGATGATGATGTCAGCAGGGATGGTGTCATCATCGCATTCAGGGCTATTTCCCCCAAGATTCCCTGGGCAGGGGCCCGTGTTGCTAATCCTCAAGAAGACTGGAATAGAATGTTTTAAGCTCAGGAAGCTGGGTGTGAGCCCCTCCCCCACCAGCTCAGATCCCCAGATAAGTATGATCCTCTAATACTTACTGAGAAGCTAGGGCCAGAAGCACATTATTTTCCCTAATCTAAGAGATGATAGGGAAACTACAATGAGAAACTTTGATCTTCTGGAGATTTTTAAAACCTTTTTACCCCATGATACATTGTATTTTTAAGGGGACTCTTTTAGGGGTGTCCCTGGAGGTGAGAAAAGCTGCATTTCAGAAATGCTCTCGCGACGCTTTTAGCGCCTTTTACTCTGTTTGCTGGTGCTATTTTGTAGGAGGAGGACAACCTTGACACAGTTGGGCTTTTTATACACTTTTTTACAACTCTCAGACTTCTATTTTGATGTTTAACATTTTCATTAAGGTTTTTTTTTAAACTGGAGCGTTGTCACAAATGTGGGGAAACAGCCTTGTTTCAACAGTTTGTCTCCACTGTTTTAGGCAGAAAGATAATGGGTGCCTAAAGTTTACCTTTCTGTTTGATTAAAATTATATTTCTCTAATCTTGTATGTGTCTTCATCTGCTTATGTGTGGTAGCCGCATGGTGATGTCTGGGCGGGGTTTACTATCCTAGTCTATTCCTGTTGCCAGGCCAGGTGCATGAGTGCATTCTAGGCCATTCTGGGCTACATTGTGAGTGGAACCTTAACTTACTAGATCTTACATGGCCTTAAAACAGGATAATCATGACAAAAATAAATATTCCTACTTGTAGCATTCTTGGTTAGTTACCATAATCATCATGAAAGTTAGTTTAGTAGGCAACTTAATTTTATTTGTAAAAATTGACTATGATCTTCAATCATTGATTGTTAAACATGGCATTAACTGTTAAACATTGACCAAGTGAAAAGTTTTGGCATCTTTAGCTTAAGATGCTAATTGGTTCTTTTCCTTTTGTAGAAAATTATTACCTGGGTATCATTTAAGTGAAACCCCCCCCCCAAAAAAAAATAAAGGCCCCATCGTGGCACATGACTTTTATCCCAGTTCTTACAGAGACAGAGGACCTGGGATGTTTCCCATCACCTGCTTAGTGGCTCAACAATTTACAGGGGATCCAATGCCATTGTGGGTACCAGTGAGACACATGATATACATACATGTAAGCAAAACACATAAAAACAAGTCTTACAAAAAAGATGATGAAGTATGACATTAAGCAATACAAGATTATTCCATATTATAGGTGGGAGACAACCTGAATTGTATCAGATCGAGAATGAAATGAAAAAACCTCAATATCATGGTTCCTGGTCTTTCAGAAGTTGATAAAGGCAAGGAGAACTGATGTTTGCGTGGTGTGGTTACTTGGCAAGATCTGAATGCTCTAATGTGGGTTCTTGCTTTTTTATGGTCTGGTGTGTGTTTACATGTTTGTGTTAGCACGAGTGGTATACTGTGCCTATGGACCTCTGAACAATCCATGTGGATTCTGGGAATCAGGCTTAATAGCCTACGTCATGTCAGCCCGTTTTGGGGCATTTTAAGGCGGTAACTCGAACTCTGCTAAGCTGAGAATGACCTTGGACTGACATCTCACCTCCCAAATTCTGAGATTACAGAATTACACCACTTTGGTGTCTTGAATAAAATGGCTCCCATAGACCCAAAGTAAGGGCACTATTAGGAGGTGTGCCCTTGTAGTAAGTGTGTTTTTGTTGGTGGAAGTTTGTCACTGGAGGTTGCTTTTGAGGTCTCAGAAGTTCAAGCGATTCTTAGTGGCTCAGAGTCTCTTTTTGATGGATCAAGATGAAGAACTCTCAGCTCCTAACACCATGTCTGCCTCCATGCCACTATGCTTCCCATCATGGTGATAATGGACTAAATCTTTGTGAACTGTAAGCCAGCTCCAATTAGAGTTGCTGTGGAGGGGCTGGAGAGATGGCCCAGCGGTTAAGAGCATAGCTTGCTCCTCCAAAGGTCCTGAGTTCAATTCCCGGCAACCACATGGTGGCTCATTACATCTGTGATGAGGTCTGGTGCCCTCTTCTGGCCTGCAAGCATACAGACAATACAGAATATTGTATACATAATAATTAAAAAGAAAAAAGTTGCTGTGGGGGTGCTGGAGAGATGGCTCATACAGAGCGCAGACTGCTTTTCCAGAGGTCCTGAGTTCAATTCCCAGCAACCACCTGGTGTTTTATAACCATGTGTAATGAGATCTGGTGCCTCTTATGTCATGCCACGCAGAACATTATATATAATAAGTAAATCTTAAAAAGCAAAGTTACTGTGCTTCTGGTGTGTTTACAGCAATGAAACTTAATTAAAACAACCACCGTGCCCAGTTTTATACATTATTAAAGACTGAGCCAAGGCCTCGTGCATGCTAGCCAAGCATTATACTGCTGAATTATATCTATAGCCAGCCCCTAGTATTTTTTACTTTTATGTACATTGGTGTTTTGCCTGCATGCATGTCTATGAGGATGTCAGGTCCCCTAGAACTGGATACAGAGACAGGTGTAAACTGCCATGTCGTTGTTTGGGACTGAACTGAACTGAGGTCCTCTGGAAGAGCAGCCTCTTAACTGCTGAGCCATCTCTCTAGCTTTCCTCACTCCTCCCCGTACTCTTTTCATAAAGCTTGTTTAAAACACAAATATGTTGTAGCTATCCTGATAGGAATGAAGATAATTCTACAGAGACATTTGTGCCCACTCCGTGGGGGGCGACCCTGGAGATGGCTAAAGGGCTAGAGAAGGCATTGTACCTGAGAGTTCACAGCAGCATGAGCTTTTTTTGCATGACCAATGGTGTGCCTAGTCCAAATTGACTGCCCAGAAGGACTTGGCAAGTAGAGTTGATGCAGGAGAGGATAGGCTGAGTGCTAGTTTGCCGTTTCCTATGGCTGGCCACTGTTACTTATGGTAGGGCAGACCCGAATCAGAGCCCTTTCTGCAATGCAGATGGGAAGAAGCTATGGGAAGAGTCAGCGAAGAGGAAGAGGACATGGCCAGTAATAGAAGACACCCAATCTGGACAATAAAAGAGAAGAAGGAAAAACGATCTGTGCAGACAATGTCTTAATGGCTCTGAACAACAACAACAACAAAAACCCAAAGCCTGGGATGACCAGGTTGTTCTCAGCACTTGAATTGTTTGAACTGGAAAAGATTTAAACACATCAAATAAAATACATGGTTTTACCTGCATGTATTTGTGTGTGTCGGGTCCCTGGTGCCCATTGAAGACAGAAGAGTGTTTCAGATCCCCTGGAACTGGACTTGCTAACAATGAGCTGCTATTTGAGGGCTGGTGGTGCGGGAGAATTGTCTGTATTCTGTCAATCATGTATTTTATTGGCAGGTAAACCAGACAGGAAGTAGAGGCGATGCAATGAGAACAGGAGAATCCTGGGAAGCAGGAAGCTTCCTCTGCAATTCCTGCCCATATCACTGAAGAGGCAACAAGTGAGCTGCCATGCTGAGAAAGGTACTGAACCGTGTGGCTAACATAGATAATGATAATGGATTAATATGAGTTACAAGGACTAATAAGAAGCCTGACCTAATGGGCCAATCAGCTTTATAACTTATGGAGATCTCTGTGTGATTGATTTTCTCTTTGGGGCATGCCAGCTGTGGGGTACCGGGCGGGACAGATACCCCAACAAGCAGGCCCCTTCATGTTACATGCTGGGATTTGAACTTGGGTAAAACAGAAAACAAAATCTTGTGGGGGCTGGAGAGATGGCTCAGCAGTTAAGAGCACATACTGTTGTGGCTGAGGACGTAGGTTCAGTTCTCAGTACCCACATCTGGTAGCTTACTATGTCTATAACTCCAGTTCCAGGGGGTCTAACATTCTCCTCTGGTCTCTTTAGGTTCCTGCACTCATGTATACCCTCCTCCCCCATGCCTCGAGCACATAAATACACAATTCTTTTAAATGGGAGCTGGAGAAATGGTTCAGTAATTAACAGCATTTTCTGCACTTGCATAGTACGGAGGTTCGATTCTTAGCACCCACATGGTGGCTCATAACTGTACCCCTGGTTCCCAAGGATTCCAGTGCCTTCTTGTCTCCATTGACCATGCACATATGTAAAACATCCAAACATGTAAAATCAAATCATTAAAAAGAAATCCTTGTGATGGGGCCATCTCTCTCCAAAGAGAGTTGTTTTTCCCTTTCTCTATGGGGAAATTATAGTAGATAAACAGGTTGGGACCACAGTGTGTAGGAAATGCCAGAGGCCAAAAAGAGGGAAGGTTTTCTCCTTTCACACACCAACCCCCATGGTGATTGATTTTTGTTGTTTTGTTTTTTTGTTTGCTTGATTTTGATTTTAGATAGACTCTCATAACCTAGGCTGGCCTGAAACGGGCTATATATTGATGAACGATTTATAAAAGCTCCGATACAGAAATTGGGGTTCAACCTGAAGACCAGAAAAGCAAAGCAGTCAGTCACTGGCTCTTACCTCTACCTCAATCCGAAATGGTGATTCTGCCTCCAGGAATTTCAGAATGAGACTGAGAGCTGTCTCCTCCTATTTTATGTTTCTCTCTAGAGGTGGGATTAAGGGCTGTACCACCCGGTTTCTATGGCAACTAGGGTGGCTACTGGGATTAAAGGTGTGTGTTAACCCTGTCTGGTTAGTAAGGCTGACCAGTGGGGCTGTTTTACTCTCCGATCTTCAGGTACGTTTTATTTATTAAAATATAAATGAAATGCCACCACAATATATCAAAGGTAGCTCTAAATTTCTGATCCTCCCGCATCAGGCTGCTGAGTCCTGGGTTTATAGGCATGTACCATCATAACAGGCAGGTTATTTATTTATTTTAGTTCAGGATCTCATGAATGCTAGGCAAATGCTATAGTATTCTTCAACTTAGCTACATATTCGGGCCTTTGTAACTTTTGTTTTGAAAGAGGGTCTCAGAAATTGCCCAGGTAGCCGCTGAACTCATTCAGTTGCCCTGCACACTATGAATTTTGATCCTTTGACCTTACCCTCCTGAATAGCTGGGACCACAGACATGAATTACTAGACACAGCTTTCAGATGATGATTTATGTCTGCCTGGTGTGTGTGTGTGCGTATGTGCATATGTAAGACTTCAAGACAATTCTGAAGCCATTTCTGACAATTCCAAACCCTCTCAGCCTCTGTGCCTTAGTGCTTCCCCTCCTCCCCTGGGAACCAAGGACCTAACAGCTACACATGCACGTACTCAGTTCCTGAACAATTACCCATACACGAATCGTTAGACTCAGTCTCCTGGGAAATGGGGTCAAAATGACCTCTTACCTCATCTGATCTGACAGTAGCGCTCCAGCCAATTATTGATATTAGCCCTTTTCAAATAAGCCAATCATAATGGTCAAGGAACAACCCCTCTTGTTTCTATGGGGCCTTCTCCTTTAAAAGTAGACTGTACCAGCTATTCGGGGTCTCTCGGCTTCCCAAATGCTGAGGGACCCTGTTATGACAGAATTAATAAAATCCTCATGCTTTTGCATTGGCTGTGGTATGTGAGGTGGTCTCTGGGGGCAATTCTTTCTCGGTATGGACACTAGAGTCCAACACATACATGTTTGTGTACATGTATGTACATGCATGTACGTATTTTGATTTGAGATCCAGTCTAGCCCAGGCTAGACTCCAACTGCATATAAAACTGAGAATGACTTTGAACTCCTGATTCTTCATTACCTCCCAGGTATCCAGATCACAGGGATGTGCCCCAATTTAGCTCGTTCCCATTCCTAAGAGCATATAGGTCAAGTTGCATGTTCTGAGCCAGTCGTTGGTGGCACATGTCTTTAATCCCATAATCTCTGAGTTCTAGGCCAGCCTAGTCTACAGAGTGAGTTCAGTGACAGCAAGGGCTACACAGAGAAACCTGGTCTGGCAAAAAAAAACCAAAACAAATAAAACCCCGCAACAAACAAACAAAAAAAGTTGCATGTTTTTACTTCACTTTCCTGGATATTGACAGGTGTTTATCGTGCCTTTTAGGATTAGGGTGGAGCTTCAGGGAGCCTAAGACCTTGTACATGCTTAGCTATGTTCTCTGACACTGAGTTACATTCCCAGGCTGTATTATGTTGGTCAGTCTTTCAAGGTTTTTGTTCCCCCATCTGCAAAAGAGAGATGCAGTGATGAAGAGAGGTGGGGAGTAGGGTGGGAGATGGGGTGGCAGTGTCACGCTGAGTGGTGCACTTCTGACCTCTGGAGACAGGCAGGAGGGTTTTCAGAAGGTTCATGTAAGGCTGGCCTGTGTAGGAGTTCCAGGCCAGCCACAATTACATAATAAGAACCTATTCCAACAACAAATGTACAAACTAAAGCAAAATAGCTACCACCAATAAAACAGTAGCACCAACTATTAACGATGAAATAGAGGCTGGGTGGTGGTGTAGCACGCCTTAATACAAACACTTGGGAGGCAGAGGCAGGAGGATCTCTGTGAGTCAGAGGCCAGCCTGATCTACAGAGCAAGTTCCGGGATAGCTAAGGCTATACAGAGAAACCCTGTGTTGAGCAACCAAACAACACAAAAAAGGATTAAATGGAAATAAAATTAACAAGGTAAAGAACCTAGTAACGGGTGGTACATTGTAAGAACTCAACAAAACTACTTTATTATCAGGTGGGGGGATTTATATTTCTGATGTCATAGGTGGAAGGACCACATCAGGTTTTAGTGCTGGAACTGAACCCCAAGGCCTCCTGCAACTGGACAATTAATTACTTAGACAATGAACTCAGGCCCATCCTCTTGTGGATCCCAGAAGGGAGGACCAGGAGAGACCCCATCCTGGCTCTGAGGTCTGAGCAATAAGGAGGCCTGTGGCTGCAGCGGTGGTTGTGACAGGGAGGGTGTCTGTGCTACAGGACAGCAACAGTACATGTTCAGATAACATCAGAAGTACAGCTCTACACCATTTTCCCCACTCAAAGATCATGACTTAGACAAACCCAAGATTTATAGCTTCAACATAGAAAAGAATTCTAGAACAGGCTAACATGAAACCGAGTTGGGGTATTTACTAAAAATAGAAAGATGGCTGGGTGGTGGTGGCACACATCTTTAATCCCAGCACTTGGGATGCAGAGGCAGGTGGATCTCTGTGAGTTCAAGGCCAATTCTGGTCTACAAGAGCTAGTTCCAGGACAGGCTCCAAAGCCACAGAGAAACCCTGTCTCGAAAAACAAACAAACAAACAAAAACAAAAAAAAAAAAGAAAAAGAAAAAAGAAAGATGGGCAGGAAAAATAAAATAAAATCATGCCAGAAACCATAAATTTCATTTTCTCAATAAAGATCCACAGGGCTGGAAAAATGGCTCAGGGGAAAAGGCACTTGACTCCAAGCCCAATGACCTGACCCCAAGACCCAATGGTAGAAGCAAAATGCCACCTCCAGCAAGATGTCCTCTATCTATTTTAGCAAATAAAGTTTGCCTGAAGATAAGAGTACAAAGCTAAGTCAATAGAGAACAGGCATGTAAAAATCCGATGGTCCTGTACTGCCCTGCCACTACAAGAAGGTACTTGAGTCTCGGGTACTACACTGGGGACTTAAAAACACATAGAGAAACAGAGAGAGAGACACGGATATGGGTCATCCTTGATACAAGAATGCCAAACTTTATTGTGCTAAGAGCAGCTTCAGGCAAAGTCTTGTGGTCAGAGCAGTTACAGGCAAGGTATTTTTATTTTTTTTATTTATTTTATTTTATTTTTTTAAAAAAAGATTTATTTATTTATTTCTTATGTATATAACATTCTGCCTCCATGTATGCCCGCACACCAGAAGAGGGCACCAGATCTCATTACAGATGGTTGTGAGCCACCATGTGGTTGCTGGGAATTGAACTCAGAACCTCTGGAAGAGCAGCCAGTCCTCTTAACCTCTGAGCCATCTCTCCAGCCCAAGGTATTTTTATTTTAATAAATAAAGCTTGCCTGAAGATCAGAATGCCAAACAGGACACCAGTCAGTCACTCAGGCCAAGCAGTGGTGGCACAGATCGTTAATCCTGGAAACCACAATAGTTAGCCACAGAGGCCAGGCAGTGGTGGTGCACACCTTTAATCCTAGAACTAGAAAAGAATAAGGTGAGATGAGAAAAGAACTTGCTTTCTCTTTTTCAGTCTGAAGATTTCATAGAAGTAAGAGCTCTCTAGTGGTTGACTTCTGTGCTTTTTCTGATCATTAGGCTGAATCCCAATATCTGTCTCTGGGATTCTATTAATTGGGCTACATTAAAGTGTATGTATTTTAAACTTTTTGTCATGATATTAATGGTCCTATAGAATACTAACTAATTCTAGAAAAAGGTCTCATCTACCTTCCTGTAGGTGACTTTGGGTTTGAATATCTATCAGTTTTCTGCAGTGAACCATAAACACGCCTAACAGTAACCTTTGACGTCTTTAAAAGGAGGATGGGCCCCAAATGACCATTCTTTCATGACTATGATAACGTGACTAAGCTGGAAAACATCATGTAAAGATTGGTTTTTGGGCTACAAACTGCTCAGAATTATTTTGAAGTGGCTAACTGAGATGATCCAGCTTGACAGACTAGTCTAGCCAGAACTTGAGAAAGAAATCTGTACTTTCCCCATTATGCAGAGACTGGGCAACAAATGATACAACTACCTCTTCCAGGACTTAACAATTAACTCAATTTTTTTCTTTTCAGAATTCCTTAAAGATGACATCATCACCAAATGGCAGGAAGTAAATTTTAGAACATGACAGCCACATATCCAAGAGGTAGGGTGGGTGACTTTTGATCTCTCATTGGGAGCCTCAGTTGAGAAAATGCCTCCAAAAGATCGGGAGACCAGGCAGGAAGTAGTGGCACATGCTTTCAATCCCAGCACTCAGGAGGCAGAGGCAGGCAGATCTTTATGAGTTCGAGACCAGCTCCAAAGCTACAGAGAATCCCTGTCTCGAAAAACCAAAAAGAAAAACCAAAACAAAAAAAAAAACAAAAAAAATGTTTCTGATAGCACATTTGAAAAGTTTCTGCACCCCGATAAGCCTCTCCGCTGATGCAATAATCTGAATCAAACCAAATCAAACCACATTATAAAAAGTCCAAATTTAATGGATACCAATGCTCCTGGATGCTTTCCAGCCCCCCCTCCCCCACACCGAGAGAGGAGCCAGGGAAGAAAGACTGGAAAACCACATGTTTGTTCTCTTGAAGGCAGTTTAAATATCCTGTGGGAGTGAGTGGTCTTGAGCATCTCTGGGGAGGGGTCATCATTTGGTGGGCTTTCCCAGGGGTGGAGTCTGGACTGAGGTAACTCCTAGGAGAAGGGGCTTGGGATGGAGCTTCTACCTGAACAACATTGAACTGTTGGTTGTGAAGGAGGTATAGTCCCCTGAACAGTTCATCCTGTACAGGTAATGGGCACTAACAACAGGGATCCTTGCCAGACCCTGGCTGTGGGACCAGGCAGGAGTTCTGTGGGATACTGCTGTGCTTGTGGGAAGGGATGCCACCCACCTATTGGCCTACTAGGCACTGCTAATGCCCTGGGGGAAGGTCTGAGGTAGTTAATCATTGTCAGCTCTGGGCAGCAGGTCTGCCTGGACATGTGTAGGAAGAGGGCACCACTCCTGTCTGGCTTCTGGTGACCCAGTTAGGGCCTATCTGAGAGACTGAAGTCCAAGGCTGTGTGAGAAAACCCACCACCGACCCGCAGGAGGCCATGCATGTCCTTGCTTTAGGGCTCTAACTCCACACCAGCTCATATGGTCATATGGTTACTGTATGGCTCCCCCTCACAGTGTGCCTTGAGGGCGTGAACCCTCAAGTGTCCCGCTGGGGTTCAGCCTCCCACTCACGGCAGGCCACTCAGATTGCTTAGTGACACTGATGGTCTGAGGGGAAATGCTCATTCTGAACACATTTCAGTAGCCTTCCTGAAAGTCTGCCTTTCTGGCCTCAGGAACTGACCACAGTCAGCCATTTTATTCTACCAAGCCATGGTGCTTGCTGATGGGACTGGATCAGACACTTCCCTAGCCTGGGGATCGGAAGACAATCCTTGAGTTGAGAAAAAAAATCCAAGCGCTGCGGGGCTTGTCGGGTGGAGGAGGTTCATTTTCTGTTTGTCTGTCTGTGTGAGAATTTTTCAGTCAGATTAATCAGCCAAGGTCTTAGGGTATCTGTCCCTGAGATGAAGCACCATGACCAAGTTGGGGAGAGCAGGCTTTATTTGACTTTTATTTCCCCATCACTGAAGGAAGTTAGGACAGGCACTCAACCAGAGCAGCAATCTGCAGGCAGGATCGGATACAGAGGTCATGGTAGAATTGCTGCTAACTGGTTTGGTCCCTATGACTCTATCTGCCTGCTTTCTTATAGAACCCAGTCCCACCAGCCCAGGGATGACATCACTCACAATGGGCTGGGACACCAGTCTCTAAGAAAATTCAGCTCAGTCTTTTTTTTTCTCCCCCCTTCCTAATTGCATTTGCCCTTCCCCAGCCTTTCCCCTTACTCTCTCCTTGCGTCCTTCCCTCCCCAACCTGTTCCCCCTATTCTCATCCCTATAGTCCACTCAAAATCTATTTCCCCTTCCCAGGGAGATCCATGTGGTCCCCTACAGCCCTCCTTGATACTGAGCCTCTCAGGGTGTGTGGATTGTAAGCATTAATATCCTTTATTTAATAGCTAATAACCACTTTTAAGTGAATGCATATTGTGTTTGCCTTTCTGGATATGGATTGTCTCACTCAAGATGATTTCAAGTTCCATTGATTTTCTGATTTTTTTTTTTCCCCGAGACAGGGTTGGTTTCTTTGTGTAACAGCTCTGGCTGTCCTGAAACTCTATTTGTAGACCAGGCTGGCCTTGAACTCACAGAGATCTGCCTGCCTCTGCCTTCCGAGTGCTGGAATTAAAGGCGTGTGCCAATACTGCCCAGCGATTTCCTGATTTTTAAAAATTATTTATTTAATTTTTTTATCTTTGTTTTTTGAGAAAGGGTTTCTCTGTGTATAGTTCTGACTGTCCTGGAACTCACTCTGTAGACCAGACTGACCTTGAAACCACAAAGGTCTGCCTGTCTCTGCCTCCTGAGTGCTGGAATTAAAGGCGTGTGCCACTACTACCTGCCTGGTTTTCCGATCTTTTGGAGGCATTTTCTCAACTGAGGCTCCTTCCTCTTAGATGACTCCAGCCTGTGACATAAAATTAGCCAGCACAGCCAGGGATCGTGGTAAAGTTTAAAACCCTTATGGAGCAGAAAAGATTGGGGATGGTGCCTGAGATTCTGAAGGTTTTTTGTTTGTTTGTTTTTTGGTCTTTTTTACATTTGCTTAGTCGTTTAGTGTGTGTGTGCCTGTGTTGTTCAGAGAGCAACTTGAAGAAGCCAGTTCTCTTCTACAATGTGGTTTCTCTGCCTCCATGGATGCCTGCAGGCCAGAAGAGGGCACCAGATCTCATTACAGATGGTTATGAGCCACCATGTGGTTGCTGGGAATTGAACTCAGGACCTCTGGAAAAGCAGCCAGTGCTCTTAACCACTGAGCCATCTCTTCAGCCACCTACTATGTGGATTCTAAAGATCAAACTCATGTATGGTCTAAGGGTTGACAGCAATTTCTTTATTCTTTTTTTTTTTAAAGATTTATTTATTTAGGAAAAGCAAAAAATCCAGGATAGCCAAAACAATCCTGTGCAATAAAAGAACTTCTGGGGGCATCACAATCCCTGACTTCAAACTCTATTACAGAGCCACAGTACTGAAAACAGCCTGGTACTGGCATAAGAACAGACAGGAAGACTAATGGAACCGAATAGAAGACCCAGATATCAATTCACATACCTACGAACACCTGATATTTGATAAAGAAGCAAAAAAAATCAAATGGAAAAAAAAGCATATTTAACAAGTGGTGCTGGCATAACTGGATATCAACATGTAGAAGAATGAAAATAGACTCATATCTATCACCATGCACAAAACTCAAGTCCAAATGGATCAAAGACCTCAACATAAATCCAGCCACACTGACCTTATAGAAGAGAAAGTGGGAAGTACACTTGAACGCATTGGCACAGGGAACCACTTTCTAAATAAAAACCCGGCAGCACAGACACTGAGAGAAACAATTAATAAATGGAGCCTCCTGAAACTGAAAAGCTTCTGTAAAGCAAAGGACATGGTCAACAAGACAAAACGACAGCCTACAGAATGGGAAAAGATCTTCACTAACCCCACATCAGACAGAAGTCTGTTCTCCAAAATATACAAAGAACTCAAGAAACTGGACACCAAAAGACCACATAATCCAATAAAAAAAATGGAGTACAGACCTAAACAGAGAACTCTCAACAGAGGAATCTAAAATGGCTGAAAGAAACTTAAGGAAATGTTCATCATCCTTAGACATCAGAGAAATGCAAGTCAAAACAACTCTGAGATTCCATCTTACACCTGTAAGAATGGCCAAGATCAAAACCACTGATGACAACTTATGCTGGAGAGGTTATGGGGAAAAGGGAACACTTTTGCATTGCTGGTGGGAATGCAAGGTGGTACAACCCCTTTGTATAGCAGTGTGGCGATTTCTCAGAAAATTAGGAAACAACCTTCCTCAAGACCTAATAATACCACTTTTGGGTATATATCCAAAGGATGCTCAATCGTGCCACAAGGACATGTGCTCAACCATGTTCATAGAAGCTTTGTTTCTCATAGGCAGAACCTGAAAACAACCTAAATGCTCCTCGATTGAAGAATGGATAAGAAAAATGTGGTACATTTACACAATGGAGTACTATACAGCAGGAAAAAAATAATGACAACTTGAATTTTGCAGGAAAATGGATGGAGCTAGAAAACATTATTTTGAGTGAGGTAACCCAGACACAGAAAGACAATTATCACATATACTCACTCATAAGTGGTTTTTAAACATAAAGCAAAGAAAGCCAGCCTACAAACCACAATCCCAGAGAACTTAGACAACAATGTGGACACTAAGAGAGACTTACATAGATCTAATCTACATGGGAAGTAGAAAGTATAAAAGAACAAAATCTCCGGAGTAAACTGGGAACATGGGGACCTTGGGGGAGGGCTGAAGGGGGGAGGGGAGAGGCAGGGAGCGGGAGCAGAGAAAAATGTAGAACTCAATAAATATCATTTAAAAAAAGATTTATTTATCATGTATACAGTGTTCTGCCTGCATATGCACCCCAGAAGGGGGCACCAGATCTCTTCACAGATGGTTATGAGCCACCACCATGTGGTTGGTGGGAATTGAACTTAGGACCTCTGGAAGAACAGTCAGTGCTCTTAACCGCTGAGCCATCTCTTAAGCCCATGTCTTTATCCTTAAGCCACCCTGCTGCCCACAGATTCTGAAGTTCTAAGTAACTCTCAGATACTGCCTTTATTAGCTCAGGGCCATTTGCAGGATAATAGAGGACCCCTTGCCCTATTTGCCCAATGCCCATGCTTGCTTGAGTGATGGCCAAGTATAAAGAATGCAGTTGGGGCTCACTTGTCTAAATTGCAAGTAAGTCTGTGGATGCCATCCGGGGCTGCGCTACATAGCGCCCCCTGGTGGATGTGAAGCCTATAACACTCCCAGGCAGCTATAGTGGTGCTTCTAGAAGGTTCTCTGAGGATAGCCTTTTTCTGGTGAGTATCTGGATCAGATAGAAGTGAGGAGAAGAGTAGAGGCAGATAGCAGCTACTTAGAAGCAAATTTTCTCTAGGCAAAGTTCAGAGTGACCACCTTGGGTCCCACGAAATGAAGGGATGGTACTTTAGAACCTTTTCCTACTTAGGCCTCTGCAACCTACTACCCACAGAGACTGGTAGCTCTGCATGTGACCCAACACAATTGCAAACTTACTTAAAACATTGAGTCTCTTTTTCTATGATGATTGGTAACCTGATTGAGTAGTTAGTTCTATGATCTTGTAAACCAATAGTTCTCAACCTTCCTAATGCTGTGACCCTTTAATACAGCTCCTCATGTTGTGGTGACTCCCAACCATAAAATTATTTTCGTTGCAGCCAGGCGGTGGTGGCACATGCCTTTAATCCCAACACTCGGGAGGCAGAGGCAGGTGGAGCTCTGTGAGTTCGATGCCAGCCTGGTCTACAAGAGCTAGTTCCAGGACAGGCCCCAAAGCGACAGTGAAACCCTGTCTTGAAAAAACAAACAAAAAAAAATATTTTCATTGTTACTTCATTATACTAAAATTTGACTACTGTTATGAATCGTAATGCAAATATCTGTGTTTTACAATGGTCATAGGCAACCCCTATGCAAGGGTCCTTTGACTCATGCACCAGAGCGCCATGAACCACAGGTTGAGAAACACTGTTGTAGATCATACTACTGTTTTGACTCGGTTTAATTTTTGAAAATTCAATATGGATTTTAAAAACAAAGGTAAGGCAGGAAGGGTGGCTCAGGTGTGTAATTGCAGCTTTTGAGAGGCTCAGTTTGGAGGCCTGCAGGGTGTTTGATGTGAGCTCCCAGAAAGCCTAAGCTATAAGCGTAGATCCCGCCTCAAACAAACAACAGAGACTTTAGCTTTCGTTTCTTGGGTGTTAGCCTTGTCTCTACCTAATCCTGGGTCCACTTTTCTGATGATTTTATTTTATTTTTTGAGAAAGACAGGCTTTCACTGTGTGCTTCAGGCTGGCTTCAGCTGCAGAAACAACTTCACCTCCTAAGTAACAAATGTGTACATTTATGGGTCTCTTATGTGTTTTGTTTTCTTGTGGTGGCTAACGTGAACATGATTTTATTTATTTAAACATTTATTTGTTTGTTTATTATGTATACAATATTCTATCTGTGTGTATGCCTGCAGGCCAGAAGAGGGCACCAGACCCCATTACAGATGGTTGTGAACCACCATGTGGTTGCTGGGAATTGAACTCAGGACCTTTGGAAGAGCAGGCAATGCTCTTAAACTCTGAGCCATCTCTCCAGCCCCTATTGCTTTTATTTTTATACATTTTTCTTCACTCCACTCCCTTTATTCCCTCTTCCCTTCTACCCTCTCCTTTGACCCCTACGCTCCCAATTTATTCAGGAGATCTTGTCTTTTTCTCTTTTCTATGTAGATCCATATATATCTCTCTTAGGGTCTTCTTTGTTGTCTAGGTTCTTTGGGGTTGTGAATTGTAGGCTGGTTTTTCTTTGCTTTAGGTCTAAAAGCCACTTATGAGTGAATACATATTATATTTGTCTTTCTGGGTTCGGGGTACCTCACTCAATTTGTTTTTTTCTAGATCCATCCATTGTTTTTTTCTAGATCCATCTGCAGAGGCCCGGAGGGAGGGAGGGTCAGGGACAGATGGGAACCTAGGTTGTCTGGGGCAAGCATGTGTTGAGTGATGTTGTTTGAAGAGTTGCCATACAGCAGTGTCTCAGACCCCAGCTCTCTCTTGGGTGCTGACAACTGAGCCTTCTAGGCTACTTGGTACATGGACCCAAACCCTGAGCCTCTGAGTTTGATGAGGGGTCTGGGGTAGGGGTTAGAAGCCCAATATCACCCAGAGATTGGGTCATGGAAATCTCTCCTGAGCCAAAGGACAAAGAGTTCATGGTGGGAAAGGTGGCGTGAGATGCCCTCTCATGCCCCTGTCTCCTTCCTTCCTATCTGTTCTGGTCTTCTCCTATAGATGACAATGGAGGGGGAGAGCAGACAGCTCAGTGATGACGAGGGTGTCGGTGGATGTGAGGATTGTGTCATCATCAGTGGGAACTGCAGTGACCAGTCCTCAGACGCCAGGAACGTTCCCTTGACCCAAGTCATGGAGGCGATCTGCACAGTGGGACGCGAAGGTAGGCGGGCTGTGTGGAGCTGAGGTGGGATTATATTCGGACTCAACAGATACGGCTGCACATCTCGGCTGGGACCAGGAGCTTCTCCCTGGCTCCTGAAGCGATGGGGATGCTGAGCACCCTCACACGCCTCCTTAAAGGGGGACCAGTCTATTCCCACAAAACACAGGCAACACCAAAGCTCTGTCTTCTCTCTCTCTGCCCACAGCCTCCTGCCTCTTTCTTCTCCTTGGGACTCTGAGGAAAAGCACCCACGGTGGCAGGTCCCTTACTTTGCCATTCCTGGTAGGGTTGGTCTCAGCGTGGACTGGATCATGGGTCCTCTATTGTGCTGACATTGACATTATCATGGATGGGAGGTGCTTCCTACTGCCCCTTCCTCTTAGCACCTCCCAGAACACCTGTAATCAGCCCCCACTCTTTGAAGCCTCCTGCGTTGTCTGTTCCTGTCCTTGAGACCTATGGTGCTGATCTGAGCTCTCTGTAAGGGCACAAGTGGCCAGTTTCCATGTTCACCCCTGTAACCTCTTGACTACATAGAAATACTTAAAATGCAGCCACTGTCAGAAACCAGGTTTTCATTCAAATGAAATTATCATCATAGGATTGGGCAGTGACTTTCTGGGAGGAATTGGATGTTTCCTCTCCATATTAGAACCCCAGATGGTACTGTTTAGCTTGTAGGAAGAAAGGCATGAGCCTGTGCCCTGCCTCTCTATGAGTATATGAGTACATAGAGGAGACAGGGACGTTGCAGGGTCTCTGCTGATGACTGGCTTGGGGGAGACACTAGAGAAGGTCTGTCAGCAAGAAGCCTGGCGCCCCTTCCTCTGAATGTGTGCTCTGACTCTGTCCTCCACAGGCTGCAGAGCAAACTCACGACCATCCAAGAGGAGGGTCTCCAGCACGGTTGCTTACATCCAGGTACCAGCTCCTCCTTTCTCCTAGCTTTCATATGGGTGTCCCGAGGCTCACAAAAATTTAAAATCTAGAAGGTAAATCAAGATCTACACTCGTTTATTTTGCCAGACTGGAAAATTTTGAGTTATTGGGTTCTTTTTGTATGTTTCTGAGATTAGTTCTTAATTTATCAATATTGCTGAAAAGTTAATTCATATGACAAACTTCACTCGTTCCAATATGGTCATACCATGTTTGGACTTTTCGTTTTCTCTTATTTTGTTTCATGTTGAGACAGGGCTCTGTCTGGTAGCCCTGCTGGTCCTGGAAACCTTTGCTGTGCAGACCAGGATTACAGTCATCTCGCCACATCTGACTTTCCTTTCCTTGCTGGGAATCAAACCCACAGCCTCACACATGGTCTAACATGGGACTATGTCCTTAAAGTTTGGCTTTTAAGTTCCTCCATTCTTATCTCAAAAACAAGACACAACATAAACCAACAAAAAACCCAAACCAAAGAAACCTCCAAACATAAAGTACTTGGGAAGGACCCTAACCAAGAAAATGAAAGAATTCTATAAAGAAAACTTTAAGGTATAGAAAAAAGAAATTAAAAATGAAACTAGATGATAAAAAGACCTTCCATGGTCTTGGCTTAGCAGAATTAATATTGTGAAAACGGCTGTACAAACACAAGTAATTTACAGCTTTGATGCAATCCTCATCAAAGTTCTATAATGAGTCTTTCTTTGTCCCATCAGTTCCCACATAACAACACGGAGACTTATTATTAATTATGAAAGCTTGGCCTTGGCTTAGGCTTGTCCTACTAACTCTTATAACTGAAATTAACCCATTTATTTTAATCCACATTCTGTCGTGTGCCTCATAACCTCATCTCTCCACACTGCTCTTGCTGCTTTCTCTACGTCTGGCTGGCGATCCCACCTTTCTTCTTTCCCTAGTCCTCTCTGTCCCCAGAAGTCCCACCTAACCTCTTCCTGCTGAGCTATTGGCCATTCAACTCTTTATAAACCAACCACAGTGACACATCTTCACACAGTGTAAAGGAATATGCCACAACAAAGTTCCAATGACATTTTTCAGATAACTAGAAAAAAGCAATGAAAACTTCATACAGAAATACAAAAGACCACAGATAACCAAATTGATCCTGAACAGCAAGGACACTGTTGGAGGCATCACAATACCCCACCTCAGATTGTGTTTCTGAGTTATGCAGGAACAAATTGAATAGATGACCTAGAGGTAAACTCACACAGGTTTGGTCACCTAATTTTTGATAAAGATGTCAAAAACATACCCTGCTAAAAGGATAACTTATTCAACAAATGGTGCTGGCAAAACTGGGTATATATATTATACCCAATTAAATAAGAATGGCCTCCATAGGCTCATATATTTGAATACTTGGTCCCCAGTTGGTGGAACTGCTTGGGAAGGATGAGGAGGTGTGGCCTTGTTGGAAGAAGTGTGTCACTGTGAGTGGTTTTTGAGTTTTCAAAAGCTCTTGCGGCCGGGCAGTGGTGGCGCATGCCTTTAATTCCAGCACTCAGGAGGCAGAGGCAGGTGGATCTCTGTGAGTTGGAGGCCAGCCTTGTCTTCCAGGACAGGCTCCAAACTCTGTCACGAAAAACCAAAACCGTAACCCAAACAAACAAACAAAACAACAACAGCAACAACAAACCCAAAGCTCTTGCCATTCCCAGTGAGCTCTCTCTAGCTCTTACTTGTGAATCAGGAAGAGCTTTTGGCTGTTCCTGCCATCAGGCCTCTGTTCTGTCATTAAGGACTTTTAACCCTCTGAAACTATGATCTCACTTAAATGCTTCCTTTTATAAGTGGCCTTGGTCACAGTGTTTTGTCCCAGCAACAAAAAGCCTAATTAAGACACACCTGTAGAGGAGTAAAATGGGATTCATATTTCTTACCCTGTAAAAATTCAAAGTGGATCAAAGATCTTAATTTAAAACCTGGAATGCTCAAAGTGCAAGCGGAGAGCACACAGAACATATTTCAACACAAAGGTATCTGACAGGGACTTTCAGAACAGGACTCCAGTAGCATCAGAAATAGCCCCAAGCATAAAGACACACAACCACACGAAGTCAAAAATTTCTGCACAGCATGGCTTGGGAGACTGCTCAGTGGTTAAGAACACTGGCTGCTCTTCCAGAGGCCCTGAGTTCAATTCCCAGCACCCACTTGGTAGTTCACAACTCTCTGTCACTCCGGATTCGGGGTACACGACACCCTCACATAGACACACATGCAGGCAAAACACTAGTGCACTTGCGGTAAAAATAAATAAATATTTTTCAAAAAAACCTTTCTGCACAGCAAAGGACACAGACAGCCTACAGAATGCGAGAAAACTGTTGCCACTGAATTTTAGGCAGGAGTTTGGTAATCCGAGTACATAAAGAACTGCAAAAATTAACCCCCCAGGCTTGTGAGAACTAGTTATTTAGAGACTCAGCATAGTTACTGGTAAATCCCCCCCCATTTTCCTTGCATGTTTTGCTTGTTTGTTTTGTTTTTTGAGACAGGATTTCTCTGTATAGTCTTGGCTGTCCTGAAACTCATTCTGTAGACTAGGCTGCTCTTGAACTCTGAGATCCACCTGCCTCTGCCTCCCGAGTGCTGGGATTAAAGGCGTGCAAGTAGAAAATCAAGGCAGGTGGCACACACCTGTTACCCCAGCACACCGAGGACAGCCCCGGACTTCGTTGTGAGACGTCTCAGAAATAAAAGAGACGCCTAAAGAGGTGGCCTGCCGGGTCAGGGGGCTGGGATAGCTCTCGTGTTTCTGTGGTTAGTTAAGAGTCCTTCAATCTGAGCCTGGCACTGAGCTAAACATGCCTACGCTGGTCTGGTGGAAGGACTGTTCATCTAATCTAGAAGGAGTCAACCAGCAAGGCTGCATGGTTGCTAAATGAAAAGTTAGGTTCTTAAGGCTTTAACCAGGGCCTCCGGTCTTTCCAGTTCACTCTCAGTCTGTGTTCTGTGAGTGCTGGCTTTAGTGCGAGGCTAAGGACAGTTCATGACATTGCTTCTTGGTCATCTCATTAACTGGTGTCCACCTTGGTCAACTGGTCTGTGTCCTCCTCACACATGTTGTGAATGGCAAACATCACCAGGCCCCCCTCCTAGGCAGCATTATGTGTTTGTCCAATCTCTGTCACTTGCTGATCCCCGGGTTTTGCCCTTCAGTCCCGTCTTTCATTTGTGACCCTGGGGTTAGCTGTCATAAAATCTTTTTAGCGTTTATGCACTGAAGTAATTTACTGCCAATACTTCACAGGGGACATAGTTTCGTTGCTGTAAGCTCAGAATCGTAATTTCAGTACAGGGATGTGTAAGTGGACATTAGTCAACATATTTGCAAGTTCACTTTGTAAAAAGGGCAAGTGATGCCTTCCTGGGAGGAGAGATGCCATGACGGTGGAGACGTTGTCCCCAGGATGATGCTTATTTATTGTATGCTGGGTGAGCTGAGCTCTGGGATTTCCTAAAGTGGGGGAAACTCAACTATATAATTGTGATAATGTGTTTGGGTTCACCCTTAAAAAAATGAAGAGGATGGCCTTACTAAAGGGTATAATATATAGAAAAAAGATTGTAGAATTTTCTGTCCTTGTAATGCCCCTCCCCCATTTTCCAGACAGAATCTCACGGTGTAGCTCTGGCTTTCCTGAAACTCACTCTGTAGACCAGGCTGTCCTCACTCTTGTAGTGATCTGCTGGGATTAAAGATGTGCTCCACTATGCCTGAATGCAGTGTACTTTTTATTTTTATTTATTTAATTTTTTAAAACAGGTTTTTCTGTTATTTATTTTTAAATTACTAATATTTTTATGTCTATGGATGTTTTGTCTGCATGTTTATCTATGCATCACGTACATGCAGTACCCGCAGAGGCCAGAAGAGGGCATCAGATCCCTCTGGAACTGGGGTTACAGGTCTTTATGAGCCTGTAACTCTTGTGGGTGCTGGGAATGGAGTCTTCTGGAAGGGCAGTCCATGTTCTTAACTGCTGAGTCTTTTCTGCATCCCACACTGTGCACTTTTTAGTGCAAATATTTAACAGTCGTGTTCAAGTCAGCAAGATAATGTGATGCTATAATCCACTAAATTCAAAGAGGGTAAGGACTTTCAGCTTGTAATAACAGCAACAACGGCACTAACAACAATGATAAGATATTTGTGCAATTCAGAAAACACACAGTGGTTTTTTAGATTATTTTAAATTATTTTACTACGAGTAATGCATGACCGTAACAAATATCTTAACAGGAATAGGTTTTTTTGTTTGTTGGCTTTTGTTTTCTTTTTTTGACAGGGTCTCACTGCATAGCCCTGGCTTGGGTATAGCTCTGTGTAGACCAGGGTAGCCTTGAATGGACAGAGAACCCCTAGTCTCTGCTTCCTGAACACTGGGATTAGATGTGTGTGCCAGGAGAGACAGGAATATTTTCCTTGGTAGGCTGTGTCTTTGCCTCCCGGCCCTTTCGAAGTTGTTGCCGTCACCCTGGGTGGCAACACTGTTAAACTCTTTCAGGCGTTTCTCAGATCCTGACACTTTTTAATTGTTCTAGAGATCCGCTCAGTATCGCTCTCTGCTTATATCTGTCTTTCATGTGCCTTTTGTTTTTTAGCTTCTTGTATTTTATCTGTTTATTAGAGACCATTGTTTCAACCTTAATTTCATGTGTTTATTAAACAAAACAATTTGAGTGTCTTCCCATTTCTGCCAGCACTTCATTCAACAGCGACACTAAGATACATGTAGTCACCAAATGGTTCAGAAAACAAACACAAGCAACCAAGACTGGTATGTTTTTCCAACCCTGCAGGCTGGGATGGGGTTCCCTCAGCTGATGCCCCAGAGCATGGGCCAGGCAGCACTCGCAAAGGCAGCTATGTTGGCTCCAAATTCTTTTCAACAATCATTGAGGCTTCCACTCTGAAGCTTCTGTTCAAATCTCAAAGTGCTGCTACTTGAGACCCCAGAGACCCAGGCTATGCGTCTGGCTCCCCAGCCTTGCCTGTCGCTTTATTGACAGCCTCTTGGCTGTCCTCAACATTCCTGCCCCACTCAGGGCCCCTGTGTTCACTGCTGGTGGCCTCAATGAACTTCCCAAGAACTGATTGAAATCTGAATCCGGAGGGGGCTGTTTCACGTTGTCTGAAGATGTCTTTCCAGAGCTGGCCCCCATTTCCCACAAATTCGGGGAGTGGTGAATCTTTTGAACTTATTTTTTAATTTCTATTAAGATTTTTTTCCTTCCTTCCTTCCTTCCTTCCTTCCTTCCTTCCTTCCTTCCTTCCTTTCTTTCTTTCTGTCAGGGTTTCTCTGTGTAATTGCTTTGGCTGTCCTGGAACTTGTCTTTTGTAGACCAGGTTAACTTCAAACTCACAGAGATCTGCCCACTTCTGACTCCCAAGTGCTACGATTAAAGGTGTGTGCCACCGCCGCCTGTTTTATTTATTGATTTTTAACGTGGTAAGTATTTTGCCGCCTGTATGTCTGCGCATTGTGCCTGCTACCTTCAGAGAGCAGAAAAGTTTCAGATGCCCTAAAACTGGAGCTACAGACAGATGTTAGTTGTCTTGTGAGTGTGAAGCTTCAAATCCCAGTCCTCTGGAAGAGCGGTCAGAGAGTAGCCAGTGCTAACCACTGAGCCATCGCTCTAGCCCAGAAAGCTCACTGACTGGACATGGGTAGAGACGTTTCTGTTACTCTGTTTGCCACAGAAGCATTCACGCTGTCACCAGCATTCTGTGAATCTGATGCCCCAATTTCTGTAGGAAAAGCAAACTCCATTTGCTTTTTCTCCAGTGTCTTCCTGGGAGCCATGGAAGGTCACAGGGGCAGACATACTTTTGGTTTCAATTCTTGGACCAATGCCTGCAGCAGAAGGAACCGATGTGGCTGGAGGAAAGGGATGGGTTCTCTTTCTGGGCCGCCCAGAGAAATTCAGGGGCCTTGCTAAAGTATTCCCTGCCATCATCTGGTAGGATTTCGGCAGGTTTGGGCTCACTGCAGTTTGCGCTGGTGTCTCTGAGGGGGACTGGCTGGACATTCTGAGATGATGGCCATGACCCTAGGGTGGAGAAGTTCTGGTGAATGAGCCCTCTCTGTCTTTTATCTCCTTAAAGTCAGTGGGCTGTGGTCCCCGTGGTGGATGAGGGTGCAAAGCGAGGTGGGTGGAAGTATTTTAGGGACCCTTAGCGTGACATCATTATGTGTTTCAATGCCATTTGCCTTCCTTAGTTGGATTGTTTGTGTGACTTGGTTACTTGGGAATGCTGTTTCCTTTTCACAGGACCTGACAGAAGATGAAGATGAAGGTAGAGATGGTGAGGTAGAGGACAGCAGTGGCTCTGGCTCTCCGGTGTCGCCCACACTCTGCTGGGAGACCAGAGCACCCTCTAATACCTCAGCAGTAAGCTCCCTTTTGTTGAGCCCAGGGACTTCCTACCACTCATAGACCTGCATAGAAAACAAGGCTTAGGCGGTTCAGCAAGCCTTTCCTCATGCCTGTGTTTAAGTTTATATTAATCGCTGGATGGTGGTGACACACGCCTTTAATCCCAGCACTCAGGAGGCAGAGGCAGGCAGATCCCTGTGAGTTTGAGGCCAGCCTGGTTTACAGAGTGAGTTCCAGGACAGCCAGGGTTATACAGAGAAACCCTGTCTTGAAGACCAAAAAGAAGGAAAAACAAAAACAAAAACAACAACAAAAAAACCTATATTAAATCTTTAAGAAGTTGTCTAACTTGTACTCGTGTGTCTCTCTATGTAAGCCACACACGTGCCTATGCTCAGAGGCCAGAAGAGGGCATACGATTCCCTGGTGATGGAGTTACAGGCAGTGTGAGCCACACGAGGAGGGGGCCGGAACTGAACTCAAGTCTGCTGGAAGAGCAGTAAGGACTTCAACTTCTGAGCCATTGCTCTAGCCCTGCAATCTTTTTGTTAACTAGCTCCAGCTCTATTTCATTAAAAACAACACACAAACAATTAAGGTCTGGCTCTCTCCTGAGCGTTAGGTAAGCTCCTAAGCCTGTAGCTTCACTCTTGGCCTGTTTTTGCTGGAACTATGTTGAGGAGACAAGAATTCCCATGGCCCAGTTCTGGCTCCCCTTGGAGCTCAGCTAAAAGTCACTGGTGTCCATCACCCTTGTCCCCGTGTCTTTTCCTGCTGTCTTGAGGCAGCCCCAGCAGGTCTGGAACATTCTCCTTCTGTTTCCAGGTGCACAGGGGCCAGTTGCCCAGAGACCCCACTGTCTCTGAGCTCAGCTTCAGAACCTCTGGCCCTTCCCTGCCACTGCACTGTCATCCCTATTCTGGTTTTGCTCTGCCTTGGGCTCAATGACTGCCAGCTCTGTTCTTATAAATCAAAAGGGCCCTGGTTTGCTTCTTCACTCTTGCTTGGGATCTAACGGAGGGAGGCTGTTAGTTTGCTCCCCCTACCTGCTTTGTTACTGGGACTCAACCTTTTCTTTCGATCTACAGTCCCTGAGTTGGCAAGCAACCACTTCAGCAAGCACACCACGGCTGTCCCCTGCCAGCCCTTACCCCATCATTGACCTCACAGATGAAGAAGTGATACCCGGGAGCATCAGTGCCCCATTGGTTGACCTGAACCAGGACAGCCACCAGGAGGGCATGGACACCACACAGGCGAATGTGGAAAGCAGAGATGGAGCCAGCACCGAGTATCAGGTACCAGTGAGAAGGGAGTCTGCCTGTCTTAGTGTTTCTATTGCTGTGAAGAGACACTATGACTGTGGCTGCTCTTATAAAGGAAGTCATTTCATTGGAGAGGCTTACAGTTTTAGAGGTTTTAGTTCGTTGTCATCGTGGTGGGACATGGCATGCAGGCAGACGTGTTGCTGAAAAAGGAGCTGAGAGTTCAATATCTTGAACCACAGGTAACAGGAAGTGAACTGTGACATTAGGTGTAGCTTGAGCATAGGAAACCTCAAAGCCTACCCTCACAGAGTGATACATTTCCTCCAACAAAGTCACACCTCCTAATAGTGCCACTCTTTATGAGCTTATGGGGGCCAATTACATTCAAACTGCCACATTTCATTCCCTGACCCCCAAAAGCTTGTAACAGTATCATAATACAAAATGCCTTTAGTTCAATTTCTAAGTCCCCATAGTCTATAACAGTCTCAAACTTATTTTAAAGTCTAAAGTTCAGAGCCTCTTCTGAGCTTCACGAACTCACTGTAATCCCCTGTCAAATCAAGATCAAAATGCAGATCACATGCTTCCAACATATAGTGCACAGGATATACCTTACCATTCCAAACATAGGGAAGGGAGCCTAGTGAGACAATCCTGGACCAAAGCAGACTGAAATGAGCTGGGGCAAACTCTAAACTCTGCATCTCCATGTCTGATGTCAAAATACTTTTCAGATCTCTAACTCTTTTCAGCTCTGTGGACTGCAGCACACTTCTTCCTCTGGGGCCGGTTCCACTCCGTTAGCAGCTTTTCTTGGCAGGAATCCCACGATTCTGGAATCTCCAACAACTTGGGGTCTTCAAGGCAATCCAGGCTTCAACTTTTCAGCGTCACACAATAGCCTCTCTAGGCCTCCATTCAGGGACATCCCCAACACATGTCTGGCCTCAGAGACTTTCCTTAGTCACAGAGGAAGATTCTGCAACCCCCGTTTTCTCTCCTTAACTCTAAAACCAGAGCCACGTGACCGAAGCTGCCAAGTTCCGCTGCTTGCTGTGGCTGGACCATGGCTCAAGTACATTCTCCACCAGCCTTCTGTTCTCGATGGTTTCCTTCACTGCCTAAGCCTGGCTGTCCGGAAGGGCTAGGTTGGAAGCGTGCAGCACCACTCCCAGCTCTAAGCTGGAGAGACGAATCAACTGTCACTTTAGAGCACTAGTTGCTCTTCCAGAAGTTTCGTGTCCAGAACTCACTTTGTGCGTCTCACCAACCTCCTGCAACTCTAGCTCCACTCTCTACTGACTTTTGAATGCAGTAGCACACAGGTGGCATACGCTCACATGGACAAATACACATAAACAATTATAAGTCCTTTCAAAAAGAACATTGTTGGGGGCAGCCTCATTTGAGGTTATGGTTTTCTCATGAGTTACTTTCCCTTGGGGCCATTTCCACGTGTAAAATTTCTTCAGAGAAAAAAAAATGTTATCCAATTTCCGAGAAACTTCATGCAGTTGTGCTGAGTGACCAGCAGAGGGCGGAGAAGGATAAGTATCCTGGACCTATGCTGGCTACTGAAGCATTACACTCAGGGATATGTGCACAGTTACTTGTGTGATGTAGAAGAGGACACTTGCTGTATGCAGCGAGGCATAATATACTCATTTCTAGACAAGGTCAGATGACAATAAGGTTCAGTATGGTGAGAGAGGATTCTGGAATGGATTACCATGTGCTGTGGTCCTGGCCAAAGGCTGTCCAGAGACTACCTAGTATCCACTGTGTTCTGCTCATGTTGGCTAGAGCAGCTGGCACTTCATTGTCACCCGTGGTGGCCACACCAGAGAGTTGAGGCTCTGAGCATAAGATGGGGCTGAGTGTGAAAGCAAGCATTGCATCCTGGGACATCCTGTATTTCCTACAAGTGTGATAAGAAGCCCGAAACACCTGCTTCATCTCCCCTCTCACTTGGAGTGCCGCCCCACAATTCATTTCGGCATTGTCTGGGAACTTGGCACATGCAACTTGCCCTTCATGACCAAGACTCACAATCATCATGAATAGAAAGAGCTCACTGTGTGTCATGACCAAGACTCACAATCATCATGAATAGAAAGAGCTCACTGTGTGTCAAGCGTGTTCTCTGAACCTATATATGATGGGAACTTATTCAATGAGAATCTGAAGACTCAATAGCTGTCCTCACACTCAGGAAGGGCAAAGAGCTTGCACAAAACACATTTAAGCCAATTTCAGGACTGAGTCTCATGTCTGGACCAGTGACACTGACTGTACACACATGTATGCACACATGTACCATGTGAACACAAACGGGTTCTGTCTTATTGTACCCATTCTGAGCTTTATTTTTTCCTCACATTTGGAGTATCCCGGGTTCCTGTTTCAGGTTCCTTGATATGTGATAGATACTGTCCCCCCCATTTTGTTACTGACATCTGTGAAGCACCCCAGGAGTAGGCTCTGGGGGAATGTGTATACCCAGTGTACCATTGTTCACCCAGGTGCGGGTACATATTGGTGATGTCTTTCTGTCCTAGGCCTCTGCTGACAAACTGGTGGCTCTTGGTTGTTCAGCCAGCATTTTAACCTGGCCACTTTCAATAAGCTGATTTCTATTTTATTTTTTAATTTTTCATCTTTTTTTCGAGATAAGATTTTTCTGTGTAGCCCTGGCTGTCCTGGAACTCACTCTGTAGACCAGGCTGGCCTTGAACTCACAAAGATCTGCCTGCCTCTGCCTCTTCAGTGCTGAGTTTAAAGGTGTGCGTCACCACGGCCTGGCTATGAGCTGGTTTCTCATAGGAAGGCCGTATACCATACTCTGCAGGTCATACAGGTGTCGGAGTGAGGTCTTTACTTCAGGATCTGGGAGGAAGGGAGAATCACTAAACGTGAGCTTACACCATTGTGTTGCCAAGGTTGGCTTGGAGAAGACGGGATACCATGGAGGTGGTGAGTGCCGAAGACAGAGGGCGTGTTTGGGAAAGGAATTTGAGATGTGCCAAGGTCACTAGAGAATTACTGGTACTGCCAGCTGAACTGGGAAAGATGTCTCGTGAATGTGTCATCTGGAAAATGATCTGGATAGCTGTGCTTTCGGTTTCAAAGGGCTAAGTTTACTAAGAGAGCAGCAGGCACAGAGCAAATAGCAAGCAGCAGACAGACATAGACCTGCATATCAGGGACTCACAGTATCCAGCCAGTGGGAGGAGCCCAGCTGGGAGAGCAAGCAGAAGAAATGTCATCAACTCGCCAAAGAATTGATGCAGGAAGTCCTTCTCACAGCAATCTTTATGGACGAGCTTCTGCCCCTTCATCCCAACTGCGGCCATCTTTACCCCATATAATCTCTGTTAAAAATGGTTTTACCCTTTATAGCTGTTGTCAAGGGTGTGATGTGTTTAATGCCTTCGGCCGTTTGCTGTTCTCTTTTGTCTCTGTCATTGTGTCATGGGCCCAGCTTGCCCAGTTTTGGAAGTTTTGGAGTTTTGGAAGACACTTGAAATAATTACGCTTGGGTTGGAGACAAGGGAGGGCCTTTCACTTCCAGAGTTAGCTTTCCGTGACTTTAACCAGCACATGACAATTATCACAGGGGCAGTAGTGATACTGCAGAGTAGGCTGTCCCAGAGACAGGTGAGATTTCTTTCTTCAAGGCCTAGAGGAGGTAGCTGAGGCCTGTAGCCTCCTCCCCTAATCTGTAGACACTTTAGCTCCTCTAAGTCACCAGGCTTCCCGCTACTTCCCTACAGCCCTTACCAGCCTGCCCCACTTGGCCAAGTGCCTCATTAGGCATGTAAATTGACATTGCCCTTAAAATGAAGACCACTTGACTACGTCTACATCTTCTTAGGGAAGACATAGCAAGAAGCCTGCTGTCCGAGACAAGCTACAGGATCAGGAACAGCTGCCTAAAGCTCCTGCATTTTAAGTAACAAAGCGGAGTCGAAACTGTTCCGTTGGGAGAGAGTGGACTGCTCTCTGCTTCTACAGGGAAGAGGTCATATGTAGTGCCTGACCCATGGTCTATTGTTTCCTTACTTGTATCTCAAAAGCAGGCCCCTGTCACATAACAAAGCCAAGGACAGCTGTCCAGCTCTGAAAGACACCAGTGTTCAGGGAATGCAGGCCCCAGCAGAAGGAATCCCTGGGTTCACCCTGGCACATACCTCATTCGCTTGCTCCCATTCATGGACAGACTTTGCCTTTATTTGTGTCTTGGCAGAGAGCCAGGGTGCGAGCTGGCAAGACCTTCCCCAGCAGCCCGGGAGACTCACTGGAAGATCAGCTGAAGCCCATGCTGGAGTGGGCCCACGGGGGCTTCAAGCCCCCTGGCATCGAGGGCCTCCAACCGAACAACAAGCAACCAGGTGGGAATGAATGGCACAGACGTAGGAACTTAGAACCCAGGAGATACGGTATTCCCTCACCATCTTTGAGTGTTCTGTTTTCTGTGCTCTGTCCTGCGGTTTCTCGGTGTCCACGGTGCTCAGTGAAGAAGAATCCAATCTTCTAAGCTGAGCTGAATCTCTCACCCTCACCTATGACCCTCAGGCTAACCTGGGTGCACATCCAGCCTCCTAAAACCTTAGGACTCCTCCCTTCTCTTTTGTTGGTTAATATTAATGGCACATATGCAAGCATTGGCAGATGTCACTTTGTCACCAAAGACTCCTAGTGTTTCTGTTTTCTGAGACAACAGTCTCACTCTGCAGTCCTTTCTGGTCTCATGGGGAATTGTAGCCGTGTGTCACCTCATCTGGCTCCTCATGACTTTAGAAGGGTGTCTGAGTTTCTTACCTCGTGTGTAGGAATGGGGAAGAGTCGGATTCAACCATGTCCACTGTGATTCAATAGATCCAAACAAGTATAAATAAATATTATTGAATGGGGGTCACAGAATGTGACTTGATTATTTTCTGGTAGTTTCATTATAAAACATCATGGGAAATTAATGCTACTCATAAATTTTGACCTAATATTTTAAAAACTTAGCATTTAAACTTTAGTCTATATAAAACATTGAACTATTTCACTTTTTTCTAGTACTGTCCTAAGAAAATTGTGCCATTTTTAGGTAAAAGTTACACTGAAATTGATTACTGAATACATACTAATTTCATAAATTGGCCAAATAGATTCCAGGGTTCAAGTCAGTCCAAACTAAGCAAATCAGTAGCATCACTTGACAATTTGGACTTGACCCTCAGTGTGAAATCATGTTCCTCCTGACATTTCAAATACTCAGTAGCAAGCCAGGAGGTGGTGGCACACACCTTTAATCCCAGCACTCGGGAGTCAAAGGCAGGCAGATCTGAGTTTGAAGCCAGCCTGGTCTACAGGATGAGTTCCAGAACAGCCAGGACTACATAGGGAAAACCTGTCTTGAAAAACAAAACAAAACAATACTCAGTAGTGCCACGCTCCCGTTGGGCACTGTGGTGGGTGTCACTGTAGGACCTCAGCCCCAGCTGTGGTCCAGCATGTGCTCAGGGCTGGCCCTAGAAGGATGGATTCTCCTCCACACTCAGATGTGTAAGCCCCAGGAGCATGAGTCTGGCCTGCTTCCCATGTGGGAGGAACTTGGAACTGGCTTCTGCTCTAGGTTCCCCTCTGGGGCTCTCTACACCCATCACAGTCCCCTGCTCTAGATGCAGCTGGATCCCAGGCAAAGCAGGGTCTTGTCCTAGGCCTGCCTGGTCTCTCAGCCTTCGGTCAAGTCTGTCTGCTTACCTTCCAGAGAACAAAAGTCGAAGACGTACAACCAACGACTCTGCCTCTTCTGAGTACTGTCCCCCACCCAAGCGCCTCAAGACAAATAGCTATGGCGGGAAAGACCGAGGGGAGGATGATGAGAGCCGAGGTGATTTGGGGGGGGGGGTGCAGCAGCAGAAGCAGCAGGTCCTCAGGACCACTGCTCTGAGGTACAGAGGTGCATGGCTGCGTGGGAAAGGAGACATCCCCACTTCACTTCACACCTGTCCCTCTTTCCTCCACAGAACGGATGGCTTCTGATGTCATCAACAACGAAGGCAGTCTGGAAGGTACTATGTCTCTTTGCCCTCCCTTCTGGGGTACCCCGGGAGGTACCTTAGCCTGGCTTTGACCTTCTGCGTGGATTTAATCTGGAGCACTGGGTGTTTACCTAGATCAGCACCAATCCTGCTAATACACTCCTGTGTGTATTAGTTTCTAAATTTATTAGGTCAAATAATATGATTTCCTTCTGTTTTAACTGAATCTGATGTGACCACTGACCAGTGTGACTGGAGTGGGGAAGAATGGAAGCCGTGGCACTTTGGCCAACGCCTGAAAACTCCAGATCAATGGAACCTTGAACTTCCCATGCAAGAAGCACTGCTAACTTCAGGGTTAAAATAAGATACATTTTGCCGTTGACTCCTCCTTGAGCTACCTCTGGTATCCTTTCCCCAGCTGGGTAACACTGGGATTCAGAAATCTTCCAAGAACAGACCTAATGGAGTTTGAATATATAATGTACTCTTCATTTACGTTCTTGGCCCAATATGCCTTAAATATTTATCAAGTACTTACTCATTATTAGATCCAGGTTAGAAAACAGACCTGGATCCAGGGTACCCTGGAAAAGCTGCAGTTTAGAGCAATGCCTACAATTTAGAAACGGTGTGTGTGTGTGTATGTGGTTTTTCGAGACAAGGTTTCTCTTTTCTCTGTGTATCTTTGGAGCCTGTCCTGGAACTTACTCTGAAGATGAGGCTGGCCTCTAACTCACAGATATCAACCTGCTTCTGCCTCCCAAGTGCTGGGATTAAAGATGTGCACCACCACTGCCCAGGTGTAATTTAGAAACTTTTTTTTTTGTGTTTGTGTTTTTGTTTTTGTTTTTGTTTTTAAGTGTTCTGCCTGCATGTATGCCTGCAGACCAGAAGAGGGCACCAGATCTCATTATAGAAGGTTGTGAACCACCATGTGGTTGCTGGGAATTGAACTCAGGACCTCTGGAAGAGCAGCCAAGCTCTTAACCTCTGAGCCATCTCTACAGCCTTAATTTAGGAACTTTTGACCCAGGGTCCTCCATGAATCCCAAGAGCCATCCACCGTTTGTCCTTGCCCCCTGGTGAGACAGTGTTGGCCTTTTAAAGGTTTTGTGTTCTTGAATAGTGAATCAATATAGAGCCAAGACAGAGTAGCCTCACAGTAAAAACAAACAAACAAACAGCAAAACCAAGCTCTGGGATGGTAATCTGTGCTGTGTTTAAAGAGTGCAGTTGCAGGGAGGTTCTGTAACTGCCACCAAGCCAATCAGAACTTGTGCCTCAGTGTCTGAGATTTAATGTTTATGAAAGATGGAGATGCCAAATCCAAACAATATTCAGCCTCTTGTTTTGCCTGGCCAGGCCTTGGCTTGCCTTATGCTTCTTGTTCGCTTGAACTTGTCTTCCCCAGACTATGGAGTGGGGATGGCACTTTAAACAAGGTCAAGTCTGTGGCCAACCACCCCGAAATACCGTATCTCATCTGCAATGCTGCTAAAGGGTGAGCTAAGCCCTAGACACGGCACAGAGTACTCGGCACACGACTGGCCAGCGCAGATGCTCAGAGCTGTCAGGCTCAAGGCTTGAGCTGCTGATGTTAGGCCCCTGGTAGCCACAAACTCTGACACCCTGTCTTTCTCGCAGACCGCTGTTTGTCCTGCGGTAGGAAGAACCCTGTGTCCTTCCACCCCCTCTTTGAGGGTGGGCTCTGTCAGAGTTGCCGGGTAAGTCTGCCTGCCCCTTCCTCCTGTCCCTTCCTTCCTCACCCAGGCTCCCAGCACAGTCCCTGCTCCAGGCCCTAATGAACACTTTCCCAGGGCACATCCCCCACTTTCCTGTTTGGGGGAAAGGTACTGCAAGCAGAGAAAACCCTCCATGAGGAACTCAAATCACAGTACTGTCGCTTGCTAGCCAGGCCTGGCCGAGGTCAGGTCTGTGGTCTCACGTGCTTCTCTCTGGCGGTCAGGATCGCTTCCTGGAGCTCTTTTACATGTATGATGAGGACGGCTATCAGTCCTACTGCACTGTGTGCTGCGAGGGCCGCGAGCTGCTTCTGTGCAGCAACACAAGCTGCTGCAGGTGAGCGTCGTTTCGTGGGGCTGGACGAGAGGGCCTTGGCTCCCCGGTTGTACCCCACAGTCCTGCAGCCTGTAGGCAGCTAAAAACAAACAGAATATCCTGTGGGATCTGGTTTTCACAAGTATGAACTGAAATGATGCTTAATGCTGGGCTGAGGACAGATGTCCCTGGGAGGTCAGCCCTGTGAGGTTTCTGTTGAAAGGCTCTAGATTTGAAGGGAGTTTGAGTGACCCGTATTCAGGAAGTGATTTGTTACCCTATAGCTCAAAACACATGGCGGCAGGAGGCTGAGCATCAGGCAGAGTGGTCATGTCCTGGGGAACTGACTAGGCCGGCAGGACAAAGGTCTGTTAACCTTGATGCCCATTCTCTCTGGATACTCTGGTACAGGTGCTTCTGTGTGGAGTGTCTGGAGGTGCTGGTGGGTACAGGGACAGCTGAGGATGCCAAGCTGCAGGAACCCTGGAGCTGCTATATGTGCCTCCCACAGCGCTGCCATGGGGTCCTCAGGCGCAGGAAGGATTGGAACACGCGCCTGCAAGACTTCTTCACTACTGACCCTGACCTCGAGGAATTTGTAAGCCCGAGGCTCTGTGCAGTCTCAGGAAATTACAGTCCCCGGATGTCTGAATTCTGTACATTTTTAAGAGCAAGACTCAGGCCTTTGGTTTCTGAATGTAGGAGACAGAGGCAGTCACATCTCTGAGTTCTTCAAGGACAGCCTGGTCTACTTAGTGAGTTCCTGGCCAGTCAAGGCTATGTAGTGAGATCCTGTGTCAAAACAGCCTATAAAGGTGATAGAGGCAGGCAGAGTGACAAAGGTCACAGCACAGAAAGCTGAGCCGTGAGCCTTGTGGTGAGTTTAAGGGCGGCCTGTGTTAAATAGTGAGGTCAAGGGCAGCCGGGAAGGTACAGCTAGATTCCACCTCCCCGTACCATTTGCACCTGGCAGAGCCGGTGCCTGCCCGAGGCTGAGAGCCCGTGCCTGCCAGAGGCTAAGAGCCCTTGCTAGTCCACACCTCTAGCAGACACTTCTCCCTTCCAGTGCCTTCTGCGCAGGGAACAAGAAGGAGATGTCTGAGCTGTGGATGACAAGGGCAGCTGCTCCCACACTGTAGGAGTTTATCTGCTGCTCTTAGAGGCCTTGGCAGTTGCCGCTCATGCTCCCTATCTGGGCCTGTGCGTCTGTGGGAGGCAGCTGTGCCTCCTATCTGAGGACAAAAAGGCCAGCCTGTGCCAAATACATTCTTACCAGTTCCCATGAAAGCGCCTGGGCACAGGAGGAAGATGGACACTCTGAGGGATTACTTTCTTTGCTTATCTGGCAGGAACCGCCCAAGTTGTACCCAGCAATTCCCGCAGTCAGGAGGAGACCCATTAGAGTCCTCTCCCTGTTTGATGGAATTGCAACAGGTGAGTTGAGGCTGCAGGATGAAGGTGTCTCTCCCCCGTGACAGTTGAGAACAGTAGCAACCTGGATGTCACGTGTGCCTGTTCTTGTTCCACTCCATGGCCTTTGCACCTTCTCACACTGTTCTATGTGCATGTGTGACTAAGCAGCATTTGTCCTGTAGACACATGGTGAGATCAGAGGACAACTTCTCTCCTTGTGGGTTATCCAGGTATCAGGCTTGGTGACAAGTTCCTCTACCTGCTACATTCCCTCCTTGGCCCCTTTCTATGTTTCTTGTTTGACTTGTTTTCCCTTGGCTCAAGCATCTGGAAGTTTCCTGGCTACACACACAAATGTTGTGATAGATAATGAGGCAGTGACCCTCAGTTTTGGCTCCTTTCTAGTTTTCAGTGTGTATGCGCACAGGATTCAGTCAACACGCACAGCCCTCTCAGGTCTGCTGTGGCTCCTGCAGGGTTCTTGGTGCCTTTTTAAAGGGACATGCTTATTAGCTATTGCATTTTAACTTTTACACTTACCTTCCTCACTCCTGGTTCCTTTCCATTTTGTGAGATGCCCCATACGTGGAATGGGCATAGCTTATATGGGCAATGCGGTGAGGTCCTGGAGTCGACTACAGATATCTTGAAGTGACAGTAATGGAGTGAGGGGATCTTCATTCGGGTTCAGGACGTCAACTGTGGGACTGATGGTTCTGCACTTGACCTCTTGGCCTCACATTTCTGTTTGATCCCCCACAGGGTACTTGGTGCTCAAAGAGTTGGGTATCAAAGTAGAAAAGTACGTTGCCTCCGAAATCTGTGCAGAGTCCATCACCGTGGGCACCATTAAGCATGAAGGCCAAATCAAATACGTGGATGACGTCAGGAACATCACAAAGGGAAATGTGAGGGTGGTCTATTTTCCTGGGGTTCATCTTTTACTTGTTTTTTTTTTTTTGTACCCTGGAATTTAGTCTCATGGTATGCTATCTCCTTCCCTCAGGCCTAGGGTTCTGGGTAGAAGAGAATCAGAGACATTTCTGAAAAAGTGACGTAATAGGAATAATTCAGGACTTTTAGTGGAATATGGGCATTGCCTGAGGCTCCATGCACTGGGACTGGGGTTGCTGACTGAGCAAGTTTCTGAGTTTTCTTAGCAACTTCTCTAAGAATTTAAGCTTTCTTTATTTTAAATTAAAAATAATTTATCATCATCATCGTGTGTGTGTGTGTGTGTGTGCGTGCGCTCATGCACATGGATGAGGGTGCCAGTACCGTGGTCCATGTGCAGAGACGAGAGGACAGCTTGGTGGAGTCAATCCTTTTCTTCCACACTTAGATGAGTTTTGGTGATCACGCCAGGTTGCCAAGCTGGCATGGCAGGTACTTCAGTCCTACAGACCATCTTGCCTGCCCCAGAATCAAGGCTTCCAGTCCCTCCTCTCTAAGACTCATCCCAGCCTTTTGTGTTTTCCCTCAGATTGATGAGTGGGGCCCATTCGACTTGGTGATTGGTGGAAGCCCTTGCAATGACCTCTCTTGTGTGAACCCTGTCCGAAAAGGCCTGTTTGGTGAGCATCAGTTGTTCTGGTTCACAAAGATCCCACCATATCTGACTGCTGGTCCATATGGGGTATCCCCAATAAGAAGCTGTTGGCTTCTGTTCATCCTTGTTTAGTGTCTTGGTCCTTAAGCACTGCCTGTGCCTTTTGCAAATCCTCAGCCCTCAAAGAAAGGTGTCAGGGAATGGTGTTCTGCTGCTCCCTGTGTCCTTGCCTGGTCATTCCAGGGGACTAAGGGAGTTGGCATGTGAGGGCATTGACTTTACTGATGGGGCTTATTGGGATTCTCTTGGTCTCAGGGAATGTGGAGGCTTGTATCGAAGCTTTCGATCAAATCCTGTTCTCTGATGTTCTGTTTTGGATGTAGAGGGCACTGGCCGACTCTTCTTTGAGTTTTATCGATTGCTAAATCACTCACGCCCTGAGGAGTGTGATGACCGTCCATTCTTCTGGATGTTTGAGAATGTGGTAACCATGGAGGTCGGTGACAAGCGGGACATCTCACAATTCCTGGAGGTGAGTGGCCTGAATGTCAAGACTACTTGGGTCAGGGAAACATTGGCATTGAAGGTTACTGAGTTTTGACAGATGGGGCTGATTCCCCTGTTTGTCGCTGGATCTGGGGGGAAGGATACAGCACACTTTTGAATGCACGGGAGACATTTATCCATAACTTAACCTTGCCCTTGCCAGACAGCAATAATGACACCAACCTCTACTTTTAGTTTAGACAGTTCCTTGTTTCCTCTTTCTTCTGAAAATGGTAGTGTTAAGAGTTACAGAGAAGTTAATTGTCTACCACTTAAATTACCTCAAACACTGTCGTAGGTCTTTGAATTTCATTTCCTTCCTTCCTTCCTTCCTTCCTTTCTTCCTTTTCCTTCCTTCCTTTTTTCTTTTCTTTTCTTTCTTGGTTTTTTTTTTAAATTTATTTATTACATATACAATATTCTGTCTGTGTGTATGTCTGCAGGCCAGAAGAGGGCACCAGACCTCATTAGAGATGGTTGTGAGCCACCATGTGGTTGCTGGGAATTGAACTCAGGACCTTTGGAAGAGCAGGCAATGCTCTTAACCACTGAGCCATCTCTCCAGCCCCCCTTTCTTGGTTTTTCAAGACAGGCTTTTTTTGTGTAGCTCTATCTGTCCTGGAACTTGATCTGTAGACCAGGCTGGCCTCAAACTCACAGAGATCTGCCTGCCTCTGATTCTCTAGTGTTGGGATTCTTTCTTTCTTCCTTCCTTCCTTCCTTTCTTTCTTGAAGGTTTATTATTTCATGTATATGAGTACTCTGTCAACATGTACATTTACATACCAGAAGAGGGCATTGGGTCCCATCATAGGTGGTTGTGGACCACCATGTGGGTGTTGGGAATTGTACTCAGGTCCTCTGGAACAGTAGCTGGTGCTCTTAACCACTGAACCATCTCTCCAGCCCCATTTTTGTTTGTTTTTTAAGACAGAGTCTCTTGTAACCCAGGCTCTCCTTCAACTATCGTTGATCTTCTTCTCTGTACCTCTAAAGAGCCAGGATTAGAGGTGTGTACCACACCTGGACTGTACCTTAGTTTTCTTTAGAATTTTACAATTTTGGCCTCAGGTGTGATAGAATTGGCTATTTTCCAACTGTCATATGTTACCTGTGGCTGAGCGTCCCAAGCCATGCATTGCCCACACTGTCTTTCTGTAGCTGGGATTTGACTTAGTAGATTCAGATGTGAAGAACCTCTACCTCTGGCACATTCTGTCACTGGCATGACTCAGAGTGGGCAGGTCTGATCTGACTAGTCACCCACCATTCACAGGCAGAGATCAGCTGTGTTAGTCATTGTCCTAATTGCTGTGCGGAGACACCATGATACAGGCAACTCTTACAAAATAAACTAATTAGGTGCTTGGTTATAGTTTCAGAGATGTACTCCATTATCATCATAGTGGGGAGCATGATTGCATGCAGATAGGCATGCAGCTGGAGAAGAAGCTGCAAGTTCTACATCCTGATCTATAGGCAGCAGGAAGAGAGGCAGCCTGGACCTGGCATGGGCTTTTGAAACCTCAAAATCCATCCCCAGTGGCATACTTCCTGCAATGAGGCCACACCTCCTAATTCTTCTAATCCTTCCAAACAGTTCCACTTCCTGGTGACTAAACATTCAAATATGTGAGCCTATGGAAGCCATTCTTATACAAACTACCACATTCTACTCTTTGCCCTAACCCTGTAGTCATATCATAATGCAAAATACATTCAGTCTAATCTCAAAAGTTCCCATAGTCTACCATAACCTCAACACTGTTTAAAAGTCAAAGGTTCAAAATCCCTTTAGAGACTCATTGTAGTCTCTTAACTGTAACCCCTTGTAAAAATCAAAATAAAAAAGCAGATCACATGCCTCCAATATGCAATGGCACAGAACATATATTACTATTTCAAAAGAGAAGAGAGGGAACATAATGAGAAAATACTGGACCATAGAAAACTGAAAACCAGCAGGGCAAACTCCAAATCTACATCTCCACATCTGATGTCAAAACACACTTTAGATCTCCAATTTGCCTCAACTTTGTTGAATGTAACACACTTCTCTTCCTTGGGCTGGTTTCAGACTTGGTCCACAGCTCTCTGTGGCAGGAATCCCACAGCTCTGGCATCTCCAACGTCTTGGGATCGCCAACACAATCCAGGCTTTTCCTTCAGACCGACACATTAACGGCCTCTTTGGGCCTCTAGGCAGGGACACCCTTGACACACTCCTGGCCTCAGTTGCATTCCTTTGCCAAGGAGGAAGATTCCATAACCCCTTTCTTGCATTTTTTTTTTATTTTTGAGACAGGGTTTCTCTGTAGTTTTTGGTGCCTGTCCTGGAACTAGCTCTTGTAGACCAGGCTGGCCTCGAACTCACAGAGATCTGCCTGCCTCTGCCTCCCGAATGCTGGGATTAAAGGCGTGCGCCACCACCGCCCGACCCTCTTTCTTGCATTTTTGACTCTAAAACAAGAGCCATGTGAACCAAGTTCTACTGCTTGGTGGGGCTGGAATTTGGGCCCCCTTTTCAGTTCTTCTGCATCAACTTTTTGTTGTTGATGGTTTCCTTCACTGTCTAAACTTTTCTTTAATTCTTTTTCAAAAGTTGGAAACAAAGTTGGGTGGAGTCTTTCCCTGAGGTCACCACTCCATTTATTCCATTTAGCAGCAGGCTTTTCTTTAAGATTTATTTATGATGTATACAGTGTTCTGTCTGGATGCAGGCCTACATGCCAGAAGAGGGCACCAGATCTCCTTATAGATGGTTGTGAGCCACCATGTGGTTGCTGGGAATTGAACTCAAGACCTCTGGAAGAGCAGGCAGTGCTTTTAACCTCTGAGCCATCTCTCCAGCCCTGCATCAGGCTTTTTTTTTTTTTTTTTTTTTTTAAGAAAACCTTCATATCTCCTTGGACATTGGATTTAGCTCTATTACACTTTCTGGTGCTTCTTTCCCCCTCAAAATGTATTTTTTTTTTATCCAGCTCGATTCTTTTCATTACAGCTTGACATAAGAATGATTACTGATAACCACACTACATGATCTTCCTGAAATCTTCTCTGTCAAAGCCCTTAATCCAAAAATTCTTCAGTTTAGCCTCAGGCAGATATTTAGGACAGGAGCAGAGAACAGCCACATTCTTTGCTAAGGTATCACAAGGATGGTCTCTAGACCACTTACTAATATTCTTCCCCTCTGAAACTTCTTGAGCTGGCCCACATTGCTCTAAGTGTCACTGCCCGTGTTCCTACCGGTGTGCCCCACTTCCAAGTTTTAGTGTTCAGATGCTTTTCTATCCACATTCTGCCAACAAACAGCATAGTCAGCTCTCTCACAGCAATACCCAACTCCTGGTACGAACTTCTGTCTTGGTACTGTTCTATTGCTGTGAACACACATTAGCTCTGCTCCAGCCAGCCTCCTGGTGAGAACTGTCTGTCTCCTTGTCTCTTGCATAGCTAGGAAAACCTTGTCACCTGACAGATCAGACCTGGGCTGACTAACAGCTGAGTCTTGGGGTGTCTCCAGCAGCTCCCCTTCTCTTCCTGCAGTGTAACCCAGTGATGATTGATGCCATCAAGGTTTCTGCCGCTCACAGGGCCCGGTACTTCTGGGGCAACCTGCCCGGGATGAACAGGTAAGAACCCTGAGAGAGACGGGTACCAGAAAAGTTATATACAAGTCTTATTGACATTTCAATCTTCTAGAAAGTCCTGGCTTTAGGATGCTCTGAACTGGAGCACTGGGCAGAATTGCTTCGGCAACTGCCTTGTTCTAGCTGCAAGGTAGGTGTTTCTCAAGGTCCCCTTGAGGACTGAGAACCCTGACACCACCCTATTCTTCCTGTTGTGTTAAGGCTTCCATTGCAAATGTTAAAGAAACCATACCTTCTGCCACTAGGATGAAGTAGGGCCTGGTCTAGTGACTAGTGACCAACAAGGGGGCAGAGCTGAGGTGTCAAACAGTAGCACAGACACTAGGTACCTCTACTTTTCTCAGTCAGGATCATTTTCCACCCTTAAAATTTTTTTTGAGATTATAATTTAATTATAACATTGCTTCCTCCAAATCCTTCTGTGTACTCCTCCCTGTTCTCCTTTAAACTCATGGCCTTACTTTTTAATCAACTGTTAATGTATACATATATGTATTTGTATATACATATATATTCCTAAATATAACCCTTTCACATCCATATGCTACTGGTACGTATGTTTTCAGGGCTGTTTGGCACTAGACAACCATTTGGTGAGCTCTTCCCTGGGGAAGGCCACCCTTCCCGTTGCTTTCCTCAGTTGCTTATAGTTCTCTGTGTAGGTTGAGGCTTCGTGGGCTTTCCTCATCCACTTTGGCGTGTTTGTTGGTGTCATCTTTGTTCATCTCACGTTTGTGTAGTTATAGCCAGTGCTCAGTCCTAAGCAGCTCTGCAGAGGCCGCTTTGTGCCGTCCTTTGTGATTTCAGGAACAGCTTGTCGGCTAAGCCGGGAAATGCCACTGTAGTGACCATCCAAATGTGCAAGAGTCACACTGGGAAACACTTTCTGAAGAATGTGCTAGAAGCCTAAATTCTGGGAGTCTGGCAGAGTGTGGACAGAAGTTAGAGCATCCTGAAACAGCTTGGAGATTTCTCTCAGATAGTGTAGCTTTTTTTAGTTCACGTTTTTAATATTGTTTCCACCCCTCGGACAGTTAATATTTATGCAGCTAACCACCTAATCAGAAGGTACCATGTTCTTGTTTGGAATCACATGGGCTGATCCATTCAACATTCAAGCGCTCCCTGCCAAGCACTGTATTGCTGCCAATTCAATGGGGGACACGATGATGTCAGGGGCTCTTGTAGGGTAGACATTAGTGGGAGAGTAGAGAACACAGGGAGTAATTGTATATTCAGGGCTGGGGAGGTGGCATTGGAAAGTAGGGTGGGGGAAAGGGAGAGGCCTCATCCAGCAGAGCTAAAGGAACAGAGCCAATCGAGGCAGAAGAGAGGGAGGGCTCTGGGTAGATGGTGGGCAGGCATCCCCAGACCAGCTTGCAGAGCAGTGTTCTTAAGTCAAGAGTGGCTTGAAAAGACCAACGCAAGTATCTCTGGCTGGATACTATGGGCGCAATATACGGTGCCATTCAATATGATATTAGAAGAGATTAATTTTAATGAATTTAAGCAATTAAGATATACTGTGTCTAGTAAAAGGAAAAGAGAAAGAGAGCAGAGATGGGCACATTGCAGAAGGAGGTGAGATGATCAACTATTACGCTGTGTCCCGGAAGGGGTCATCCAGTGAGAAGGCAGATGAGATTAGTGGAGATTGTAGGATGGCAGGATATCTGCACATTTGTTTACGCATTTGGTGGCTTCAAGGCTAAGAGCTCAGATGGGTGACAGAGTGGTGAAGGGGAACGAGTCAGATGGGGGGAACGCAAGTAAAGGAATCCAACGCTAGCTCCAAATGGGGCGTAATAAGGGGTTCCTTATTAAAGGGACACTCACAGATCACAACGGGACACAGGCAAGGAATTCAACATCCAGGTGTGGAAAGCAGGGAGCGAATTATAATGTAAATATCTGTGTTTTTTGATGGTCTTAGGCAACTCCTGTAAAAGGGTTGCCCACCCCTAAAGGGGTTGAGATTCACAGATTGAGAACTGCTGATCTAGACCAAACTCCTCGATTACGTTTGTCTGGTTTGCAGTGTTCCCCTGTAGTGCACCCAGCCCTCTGTGCGAGCCTCACTTTGCCCGATACTAAAACCTAAAATCCACAGAAACACTCCCTCTGGGCGCTGGGCCATACTCTTCAGGGACTGGTGGACTCTCGGTCTCACCATACAGACTTGTTGGTTCTCACCCTGGGGCTGAACATGGTCACTGCCAGAGTACACCTGGGCAGATTCTCTCCTCGCCCGACTTGTGAGGTCTCTAGCGTGGACCCGCAGGCAGATGCTGGAGAATAACGGGTTTTGGCTGTTCCCAGGCCCGTGATAGCTTCCAAGAATGATAAGCTCGAGCTGCAGGACTGCCTGGAGTTCAGTAGGACAGCAAAGGTAAGATGCTGAGCGGGCTGTGCTGCACCTTCTGGAACACTGACCTGGGCTCTCTGCACGCGGCTCCTGCTTATTCCCGCACAGACCCCTGGTGCTGGGCCTCTTTCCCCACACACTCTTCTGTCTCTTCTTCAAGTTCAGAGTGACAACCCCAGCAGGAAGACACAACCGCGCTCTGCAGCGGTAATGTTGGAGGCAGGGAGGCTGTGCTGCAGGTGCTCTTTGCAGTAAGGACAGTGGCAGATGCTGTTGCCAAAGGCTGTGCTGTGAAGTCACAGATGCACAGCGAGGCCTCAGCGCCTTCTCCTCCGTGTCTGCGAAAAGCAGAGGCCTGTTGCTCAAGCGCTGGTTGGCCATTCTGAGTCTAGATGGTTTCTGCTCTTAATGACCTCATCGATCAATAACTGGTGTCTTGGCCCCCATGTGATCCTTCATGGTCACTAAAATCTATGTAGCATTTGTGGAAGCATAAAGAATTTCTCCAGTCTCTGTCCTCTCCCTGTGTCTGCCTGTCCCTGCCAGCTCTCCAGACCCATGCCTTCAGTCCTCTGCCCTCTGATGCTTCTGAGCCTGACCCCACTTATAAGCCTTCTGTGCTCACCCCGCGATATTGTTTTGTTCTCCAGTTAAAGAAAGTACAGACAATAACCACCAAGTCGAACTCCATCAGACAGGGGAAAAACCAGCTTTTCCCTGTAGTGATGAATGGCAAGGACGATGATTTGTGGTGCACTGAGCTCGAAAGGTGAGCGCATAGTTACTTTGCTATTGCTGTGATAGGACACAAGGACATTTATAAAACAAAGGGTTTATTTGTGTTTATGGTTCCAGAGGAATTAGAGTCCATGATATCAGGGAAGTAGGAAATGTGGCAGTAAGCACGGTGGCTCCAGAGGAAAGCTAGAACTTCCATCTGCAAGCGTGAATACAGAGAGAGAGAAAGTGAACTAAAAATGGTGGACTCTTTAAACTCACAAAGGTCTCCCCCAGTGACATGCTTACTACAGCAAGGTCGCATCTTCTCAACCTACCCCAAAAGCATTACCAACTGGGGACTGTTCAAATGTCATTATCAACTGGGAACTGTATTCAAATGTCTGAGACTATGGGGTGCTTATTACTCATTACCACAGTGAACAAGGCTGCACTTGGAAGGGCAATCTGTGGGGACAGAAACAGGAAGGAGAATGTGTAGTCTGAGCCAGCAGTACACACAACATTAGTTCCTTAGCTTTAGCTGCCTTGGTTCCTCCAGGGCCCACTGGCCTATGTAGTGGGGTCTGCGTGATAACAGCTTTTCAGAACTAGCCCTTATTTTCCCGCAGAAATGGTGGCATGTGGTAATGAGAAATCTCAGGGATAAACAAGGTTATTTGATAGTACTGCCTCTCGGTCACCTGCACTGCCCTGACATTTCCCTGTCCCAACTTTCTGGGTTCTTTGGAAAATGGGAAACACCTCTGCAATTTCAGCCACACTCCTCATGGGGCAGCTGATTCCTCCTTGATCATGGATGTCTTTGATCTCTCACACTTTATTGGGCTAAGTGGTCCATTGTCATGTGAAGATCCGTCTCTTGGATTTCAAGTTTTTTTCTTCTTTTTCTTTTTTATGTTGTACCTCTATTCTGAAGACTTTAAGACTTTTGTATTGAATATTTTCAACACAAATCTCAGTCCTGGTTTTATTTTTTTCTTTAACAAATAGTGTTAATAAAAATATAACTGCTTTTTAGGGGTAAGGCAAAGTCTCACTCTGTAGCCAGCTTGGAACTCAGTATGTAGCTAGGCTGGCCACAAACTCATGGCAAACTCATGGTCACAAACTCTTGCTTTGGTCTCCCAAGTGCTGCACGACAGGCATGATCTACCACGCACAGCCTAGAAAGTTAATTTCTGGGTTGGAGAGAGGGATCAGCAGGTAAAGATATTTGCTGCTCAAGCCAGATGACCTTAATTTGACCTAAGAAAGTTGCCCTCTGCCCAAACACATATACGCATGTATATGCACAAACAAAATTCAAATAATTGAAAAATAGTAATTTCTCATTAGTAGAAAAACTGTAGATAACATTGCTCAGTCTATCTACGAAGAGAACCTTCTGGAAACGCTAGCATAAGGCGTTCAGAGTTGTGATTCAGAGGCCTGGGCAGAAGGATGACACAGTGGAGCTTTCAAAGCAAAGGAAAGCAACCCTGGGGACAGCCATTGGCCTATTGGTGCTGTTTCTAGAACTGGATTTTAAAAATTTATTTCTTTAAAATATTATTGCATGTGGATTGTTGTTTTGCCTGAATCTATGTCTGTGCTTGGACAAATGCCGTTGGCAGACTCTAAACTGTAGTAAACTGAACTGGGGCTGAAAAATCTGCTCTGCTCTTTTCGGAGTAGCTTTGTTCCTTCTTAAAGAATGTGCAGGACTGAGGAGAGGGCTTAGGCATTAAAGTACTTGTCAGGCAAGCATGGGGTTTTGAGTTCAAGATAAGTAAGGCAAGCAGAACAGGAGGATCCCTGGCATTGCTGACCGGCCAGCCTAGCCTAATATGTAGATTCCAAGAGACCCTGTCTCAAGAAACAAGAGAGGTGAATGCATGGTCCTTGAGGAATGACACCTGAGGACTTAGGATGACCGCTGGCCACATGGACACAGACATGTGCACACATACATCTCTTCACCCCAAGAAGTCGCTAAACTTCTCTTATTGTGTTTTAGAGTCAAATACAAGTGGGTGGGCTGATTGACAGTCATTCATGGATTAATTCACACTAGGCATTTAAAAATGGTCCCTGTAGAGCACCTAAGGACCAGAAGCACAGTCCCTGTGAGGGTGACACAAGACAGCATCAGTGCCCTGTGACTGTTATAGTTGTATCAGCTGTCAGCAAGTATTCTGAGGAACCAGTGGGGTCTAGAAGGTTCCTTTAAGCCTAATAGTCCTGAGTGAAGCCTGGTAGCCTTCCTAGGCCTGACTTCCAGAACAGTTGTTCTTGTGTACTAGGGACCTGGGTCTTTCTAACCTGGTGCCTTTTCACTCTGTTCTTCCCAGGATCTTCGGCTTTCCTGCACACTACACAGACGTGTCCAACATGGGCCGTGGTGCCCGCCAGAAGCTGCTGGGGAAGTCCTGGAGTGTGCCAGTCATCAGACACCTCTTTGCCCCCTTGAAGGACTATTTTGCATGTGAATAGTTCTGGAGTCTTGGGGTCATATTGATCCTCGAAGCACCCTTCCTTAGTTTACCTCTTGGGGTCTCACTATATCCTCAGCTCTCTTCTGCTCAGTGGTAGCAGAGCCTCCTGTCCCTACGGGGCACCTCTCTGTGCACAGCTCAGAACCTCTCTGTGCACATCTTACAGTGGCCCAACATGGTCCTCATGTTTTCCAAGTTTAAAACTTTAAAACCAAGCTGAGTGGTGGTGGTGCACGTCTTTACTCCCAGTGCTTGGGAGGCAGAGGCAGTCGATCACTGTGAGTTCGAGACCAGCCTGGTCTACAGAACAAGTTCCAGGACAGTCAAGACTACACAGAGAAACCCTGCATTGAAAGACCAGAGTCATGTGACAACATGGGAGAAACTGTGCTTTGTTTCTGCTGATTTTTAGGCTGAAAGATAACAGATGCATAGAGTTTTCCCTTTTGTTTCATTAAAACCAGTGTTTCTCAGCAATAATCTCATCTGCACTTTGTTCTTCTGTGGAAGTGTGCTGTTGGTCATCCATGCATTAAGCACAGGGATGCCTGGGGTCCACAGGGACTCATGGTGCTCTCAAAGCCCTGCACTACCGTGCCCTGGGGACTTCCGACAGTCAGTCCTTCTCTAGCCCTATTGGCAGTATCACTTCATCTGTGACTGCTCCAGGGAGGACAGCGGGCTAGGACATTTAAGCCCTAGATTCTAGTTATTTTCTGTTTCTCTGAGCTGATGAACCTAGTGGCACATCTTTAATCTAAGCATAGGGAAAGCAGAAGCAGGTGGATCTTCAGGAGGTCAGGACAGCCCAGTCTACACATGAAGTTCCAGGCTAGCCAGGGCCACACAGTGAGACCCTGTATGAAACAAAACATCCCCTCTGCCCAGAGAAAACAAAAGCGAAAACCAACGCAAAACCCCACACTCTAACCCAAAGCAACCCAGCATTTATTTGGCTTGCATTTCCAGGTCCCAGACCATCATCGAGAGAAGTTAGGGCAGGAACTCCAGCAGGAACTGAAAGCAAAACCATGAAGAAAGGCTGCTTACTGGCTGACTCACTGATTTGCTCAGCTAGCTTCTTACACAGCCTATGAATAGCACCTGTCCAAAGTGGCCTGGACCCTCCCACATCAATCATCAATCAAGACAATCTTTCAGAGACCTCGCCCCAGGCCAATCTGACCTGGGTAGTCCTTGAATGAGACTTCCTTTTCTCAGGTGACTCTAGGTTGTGTCGAGTTGACAAAACCAACTAACTAGGACACCTGGCAAAGGCTTGGCTGTGTCACCTGTCTCCAGACTTCTTAGGAAGCTAAGATGATTGGTACCCAAGCAGAAGAACATGAGTCCTGATGTCTACGGTTCCTTACAGCTTCCGTGGGAGCCTACTGAATCCCACTTCCCTATTGTCCAGTTGACAATTTTATCTTTAAAGACCAGGCTGGCTGGGAATGGCTCTTGTGATTCTAACAAGCTTTTTAAGTTTTTGATTTTATCTATTATTATTATTATTATTGTGATGATGATGATGAGTGTTTAGCACAACATATGTGTGGAGGTCACAGGACAACTTTGTAGAATGGGTTCTACTTCCTTCTTTACATAGGCCCTGGGTATCATATTCAAGTCATCAGACTTGGGCAGCAGCCTCCCTCACCATGAAACATTTCACAGGCACTTAACGTGATCTTTTATCTAGACTGGTTTACAGTGAGTTGGATGCCCAGACTAACATCATATCTATCGGCCATTTAAAGATGTACTTGTTTCTTTGCACTCAAAACTGTAATTGTCTCCAGTGACTCCTCCTTAGTTTAGTCAGAGACAGCTAGCAACCAAGGTGTTCAACACCCAGAGCCCAACATGACATGCTCCTGCCTTTAATTAAGAAGTAGGGGCAAAGGAGAGGCCATATTTTAGTTACTAGCATGTGGGTAAGATGTGAATGGGGGCATGTGACCCTACATCAACCTCACACTGATCCCTCTCTGCATCATGGTGTGACATGGCTTGACCTTCATAGGTCAGGGCCTCACAGGGTCTGGATCAGCGTTAACTAGTAGCAGGTAGGGTGTGAAGAAGCTTCGCAACTGGAAGGATGGGAAACCATACAGGTTGTTAGAAAGTTGCCTCTGGCTAGAGAGTCCCTGGTGAGATTTGCCATGGTGACACAACTGGCAATTAGCAAAAGAAGGGGCCTGTATACTCTACTCTCTGAGGACTTGGGACCAGAGGGATGGCTGCTGCCCAATTAAGCCATCTTGTGTACAGCTCTGCACCAAATGCCAGGACAAGATGAAGCGGAATAAGCAGCTCCCTCCTCAGAACCTCAAAAGAAGGAACCGACGGGCCCTCCAGGTGAGGGGCTCTGGGGTGTCCCGGCCTGCTTGTGAGGCAGCTGGTGGAGACCTCGAGGGGGGCTGTTGTAATCTGTAACTTTTCTCAGGCTAGGCTAGGCTTGAATCTGAGTGACCCAGGCTGTGTGACTGTGGGAGAGGACGGACATATTGGGACAAGTGTTGGAGTTGGCATCCGATGGAGGTCTCTTGGAATGCTCTTGTGGGTTTGTGTCTGGGGTCTGTCACGCTGCTGTGTTGCCTCGAGCAGATGCCTTGAGTTCTGGAGCGTTTAATTTCACATTTAAAAGGCAAGATGGATACATCCTATACACTTTATAGGTTAGTGAATTCCATGGGCGTGATCTGGAGAAAATGCTTTGCTTGGTGCCCCTAAGGCAGCAGGCCTTACACTTGAAACAGACAGCATTAAGAAAATGAAAGCCATCTGTCATCCTGGTGTTAATGGCAGTGAAGATGTGGTAATGAAAGCAACAAACAACGTTTATGAATCACAAAATCCTTAAAAAAAAAAGATGGGGCAGTATTGCCCAGATGTGCAACAGCTGCCCACTGATACCAATGTTGGCAACAGCAGCATCTGGTGTTGTGTCCTCACTGTCCTATACTATCTGAGTTCTTAGTGTCCCTTGTTAGGGAAGGAACAAGGTGGCTTTGGGGGCGAGGTGGGGATCTTGTCCGAGTTTCAGAACCTGGCTCTGGCCGTGTGGAGGAGCACGGTGAGCACCAGGCACATAACTCTCCCATTCTTCCATCTCTCGTGTTTTCTAGCTAAGTGATGAAGTGTAGGTAATAGGATGTTCTTGGTCCTTTATTTTTCTCTGGAGCCAGATTATCTAGGGTCCCATATTGGTGGCCTATTTCTTCTTGTGAATGTGGGTGTTTTGGTATCTTCATTGGGTCTCTCCACTCCCCAGTTATGAACCTTCAGCCTCACATGGGCTGATATGTGGCTCAAATGATTGAGTGTTTGGGAAGCATGGCTGGGAATGCTATTTCCTGCAGTTGAGCCCTCTTAGAAACTTCTGGGAGGCCTGACCACTGCAGCTATAGGGGAAGAGAGTTGGGAGTGGCCCCTTCACAGGGTCACACAGCTATCAGGTTTATTGTAGCAAATAGAAGCCTGATCTCTGAAGCCAGTCTGTCTTTGCTCCTTGATCCTGCCTGCATCTTGTTTTGCTTTGCTTTGGTGGAACTTAAAATTCCCTGCAGCCTTTGGCCCTTGTACAATCTGTTGCCTTCAAGCTGCCTTCCTACCTTCCAGTCCCACTGCCCTCCTTTCTCACTGCCTATCTTGCTTCCCCCCTTTTTTCTTCTTCTGTCAAAATGTATTGAGTTCAAAAAACTTGGAATTAAATTTTTATACGTATTAATGTGTGTATATGTGTGCCGTGCACGTCCACACGCTCCATAGCCTGTGTGTGGAGGTCAAAAGACAACTTGTGGGAGTCAGTTTTCTCCTTCTATGATGTGGGTCCTGTCTCTATTGCCCCAGTGCTGGGATTATAGGTACTTACTGTCATGCCAGGCTCTTATGTGCATGCTGGGGATTTGAACTCAGGTCCTCATGCTTGCACACCAAGCACTTTGCTGATGGAGCCATGTCCCTAGTCCCTGTTTTTGATTGAGTGTGGGTCTTGAAGTCTCTATCCGTGATGCATCATGATAGCCTGTAATCTTGGCACTTGGGAGGCAGAGGCAGGAATGTTTGTGCAAGATGGAAGACAGCATGATCTACAGACCGAGTTCCTGTCTGGGCTACATAGTGGGACTCTGACTCTAGAAGCAGCGACAGGAACAAAAATGGTGTGTGTGTGTGTGTGTGTGTGTGTGTGATAGAATGGTATGGAGCCCAGATTAGCCTTGCACCTATGCTTCTCTTGCCTTCAGCTCCCAAGCGCTGGGATTAGAGGCTGGGTCCACCATACCCGGTTTCCCAAACTGTTTCTCTTTTCCGCTTATTTTCTGATCCAGATGTACTGAGATGAAGATAAGCTTGGTTACTTTTCTTGTCATTGTGAGCAGGTCCATCAGGCATGTCAGCAGAGCACGGCGACAGGCCTCTCTGTGGAGCTGTGAGTGTGTGGCAGTGTGTCTACATCCTAGTGGCTGAGAAGCAGAGAAGGGGAATGCCAGCACTCAGTGGGCTTCTTCCTGCCCCCCTTTTCTATTCAGACCAGGACCCCAGGCCATGGGAAGGTCCCCACCATGCTCAGCATGGGTCTTCTTTCCTCAGTTAAACCGCCTGGAAAATATCCTGCCCTCACAGCCATGCCCAGACTCTCCTAGTTGACTCTAAATATAATCAAATTGTCACTAAGGATTAATGGTGGACTGACTGGGCCACGGGCTTCTCTCTCCTCTATGGCAACTGTCATGGATTGTAGGTGAGCTTTATTTCAGAAACTCTGATTCAGGCACCCCCCAAGACTCCCTGTGCTTCTAGAACTGAGTCTATACCTCACTCCTGTACTAGAAGCACCCCAAACACCCAGATAAGAGGGTATTGCTGTGTAGCCTAGGCTGGCACAGAACTCAGACTCCCAAGGGCTAGGATTCCAGGTGTGCACCATTACACTCATCTCAAAGCACTAGTGACCTGGTCCATTGATCTCATTTTCTCATTAATGTCCTCACATCCCAAGCGAAATAACCTGTAAAGAATGGAATGATGAAGTTGCACAATTCGATAATTGACATGAAGTGAAAGAACTCAGACCTCACTACCACTGAGTGATGACTATGCGCTAGGTGCTAAGGACTTTACACACGGCTAGGGCAAAGCCCTTGCTGCCCGTGCACAAGGCCTAGAGTTTGGATCCTCGGCATCCACAAAAAAGCCAGGTGGGCACTGTTGCCTCTCTGTAATCTCAGCACACGGGAAGCAGAGATGGGGATCTCCAGAGCAAGCTGGCTAGATTAAAGAGATGGTGAGCTCTGGGCTTGAGTGAGAGACCCTGTTTCAGTATATGAGGTGAAGGGTGATAGAGAAAGACACTGGATGCTAACCCTGGGCCTCCACACGTATAGGTACACAGGCATGCACACTGGCACACATTCAAAACATGCATGTCCACACACATGCTATACACATATACACACGCATAAAAACAAATACCTAAAAGAAGAAAAACTTTATCTAGATCTGTTTTCTCCCAGTGGTACTAGAGATGGAACCCAGGGCCTTGTACATGTTAGATAGCTACTGTTAAGCTATGATCCTGGGCAGTACGTATCTCACTTAATTGCAACTCCTAGCAGAGGCAGGGTTTAAACCCAGATATACTTGCTTTGCTATTTAGGAATGTCTTCACATGTAAAATGACATTTTCAGTGTTTCCCCAAAACATTCACAAGTTCTTTAGATGGATCATTGTTATTGAGTTTAATGATATGATTCATTGTCTTTTTTAAAATTTTTAATTTTTTTTTAAGAGAGACTCTCATGTAGGCTGTGCTTAGAGTTCCTGGTACTCTTGACCTCCTATGACCTCCTAATTTCTGGTATTACACCATACTCTGCTGTTCCCTCTTGCTATTTTTCCCCCATATTAACCCTTTTATAATGGTAATAGCACATCTTTTGGGATCAATGTCAACTCTGGGATGTCTTCCCATGCTGCAAAGTGAAGTTGAGTCTCTTGTTGTGATATGCTTGGAGTTCTACCCACCATGGGGACTAGCAGTGTGCAGCCTGGGATGTAGCTGGTTGAGTGCTCACCTAGTATGCCGAAAGCCTGGGTTTGACCCCGGCATCACATAAAACGCATGTGGGGGTACACAAGTGTAATCCCAGCTCTCAGGAGGTGTAGGCAGGAGGATCATCAGTAAGTCAGTCACTGTTACCTTGCCAGATTTCTAGTCATTCTGAGAAAAAATCCTTGGGATTTGACAATTGAGATGAGGCCCAGACTTTCTGGGAGCCTGTGCTCACAATGCAAGCACCTTGCTATGTATTGCCTTTGCCTAGCCCTCAACTGATCTGTTATTAGACCAAGGTTCAGGGCACTCAAGTGTCCACTCTGCCTTCTTTGCCACAGTAGAAACTTTAGGAAGTCAGAGGCTATGTTTGGCTTTAGCTCACCATCAAGTGCCTAGGGCTGGTTTGGTCAGAGAAAACAAATGCTTGTAGCCAGGCTTGGTGGTATAGGCCTGTAATCCCAGCAATTGGAAAGAAACAACGGGAGGGACAGGAGTTCAAGGTTAGTCTCAGTTATGTAGGAAGTGGAAGACTAGTCTGGGCTATATTAGACCCTTCTCAAAAAAAGTGTGAAGTATATAAATAAGTGATATTGAGACAAAGAAACCTTTCTGAGACCTAGATCCAGCTCTGTGATTCTAGGCAAGTGAACTGGCTTCTGAGGCTGCTTCCTGTGCTGTGAAGTGGTATAGTTCATCCTTCCATCAAACATACAAACACTGAGACACAGCCTGGAACTAGAATAGGAAAACTTCACTGCAGGAAGGCAGAAGATAAAGGCATGAAAAGCAAAGAAACTTCTTCTGAAGTGCTAGGAATAAACCGCATGATAGTGCAGGCACTCCTACGAGGTAACTTAAGTTTGTTATTAAGGTCCTGTGCTGGATAGTTTTAGGTCAACTTGCTATAAGTTAAAGCCATCTGAGAGGAGATGCTTCCTCAACTGAGAAAATGCTTCCATAAGATTGGCCTGTAGACAAGCTTATAGGACATTTTCTTTTCTTTTCTTTTCTTTTCTTTTCTTTTCTTTTCTTTTCTTTTCTTTTCTTTCTTCCTTCCTTCCTTCCTTTCTTCCTTCCTTCTTTCTTTCTTTCTTTTTTCTTTTTCTGGTTTTTCGAGACAGGATTTCTCTGTCTCTTTGGAGCCAGTCCTGAAACTTACTCTGTAGACCAGGCTGGCCTTGAACTCACAGAGATCTGCCTGCCTCTGCCTCCCAAGTACTGGGATTAAAGGTGTGTGCCACCACCACCTGGTGTAGGGCATTTTCTTAATTAGTCATTGATGGAGAGGATGCAGTCCATTGTGGGTGGGGCCACTGCTGGGCTAGTGGTCCTGGGTTCTAGAAGAAGGCAGGCTATAGAAGTCATGGTGAGCAAGCCAGTAAGCAGAACCCCTTGATAGTCTCTGCATCTCCCCCTGCCTCTAGTTTAGGTTCCTGCCCTGTTTGAGTTCCTGTCCTGATTTCCCTCCATGACGAACAGTGATAAGTGTAAGCCAAATAAAGTTTCCTCCCTAAATTGCTTTTGGTCATGTTTCATCACAGTAATAGTAACACGAATACAGATGTCTATCACATAAGTTTTGTTTTTTGTTTTTTAGACAAAGTCTGACTGTGGCATAGCTCTATGGCTGACTTTGGATTCACACAGATTCATTTGTCTCTACCTATTGCGTACTGGAATTAAAGGTTTACACCACCACATCAGGTTAATCCATTTTTAATTTTTTTTACATTTATTTGTGTGCATATTTGTGTCTCTCTTTCTGTGTGTGTAGGCATGTGAGAGCCACCACACATATGTAGGAGTCAGAGGACAACTCGCAGGATTCAGTTCTCACCTTCTGTCAGTGGGTTCTGGGGATCAAACTCAGGTTTGGGGGCATTTACGTGTTGAACCATTTTGATGGCCCCCTTTTCTTTTAGTTTTGAGACCGGATCTCGCTGTGTAGCCGGGTGGCCCGTTACTACGTAGCCCAGGCTGGCCTTGAATTTGCAGCGATTCTACTTCCGGTCCAAGTGTGAAGGAGTGGCCCATCACGCCCGGTTTCTTCTTTTTTTTTTTTCTGAGGCAGGGTCTCATGTATTGCTGGAATGACAAGTGTGCTCCACCACAGCCGGTTTCTGCGGTCTTGGAGACCGAATCCAGGCATTCATGCATGCTAGGCGAGCATCAACCAAGCTTCCTCCCGAGCCCATTCAATAATCCACTTTGGTAAAATCAATGTTCTGGGATCCAGCGAACCAAAATGTGCAACTGCACCCCGCCTCCTAAGAGGATTCACATCTCATTGGCCACAACTGACCACGTGCCCAACAGGCTTGCTCACGGCCCCCGGGCATCCCAGCTGTCGATCAAGGGCTCGGCCCCTCCTCCGGCGCGCGGGCCGGTCCGTCTCTATAAAAGGACGGGCGGGCGCTGACGAGCCCGTGCGTCGGCGCGTCACGGCGGGGTGCGTGTGAGGTCATTGCGCGCGGGCGGGCGGGGTCCGACGGTTTGAACGAGACGAAGACGGAATCGGAGCCGGGCGCGCGGTCAGAGGACGCGGGTTCCCCGAGAGCCGGTGAGGCGGCTGGTGGGCCCGGGCGGCGGCAGCGGTCGAGAACTCACGGGGTGCGGCCCTCGTGAGCTGCGCGGCGCTGCGTGGGCGGTGGGGGGAAGAAGGGCGGGGCCGTGACCCGGCGCGCGGCCTGGGCCGGGGGCGCGCGCTCCGTTGTCCCGGGGGCGGGGCGTGGGCCGGAAGTGGGGGCTGCTTGGTGGTGACCGGCGAGGTCCTGGCTGTGTGGCTGAGCCCGGAGGGTGTGCTCGAGGGGTGAGGTGGGGACCCTCGGTGTAGGAGGCGTCGTTGCATAAAGGGTGGGAGTTGGTCTGCGGAGTTGGACCCCAGAATACGACCTTAGGCTGACGCTTCAGCCGCCCGGTGCCACAGTTTCCTCATCTGTAAAATGGGGACAGTAGGATTAAGCACAGAAAGGTCTCAGCACGGTGCTTGGCAAAAGCAAGGCGGTCAGCCGGGGTTTGTTGAGTGCCTGTAAATGCCAGGCCCGTTTCCATCAGCAAGTAGACAGGCAAAGACATGCTTTCTAGGAGTCTGCTTTGTGGGCAAAGAGCTGGAAAGCAAGAAAATGAATACATGGCCAAGATAATTTCTGTAATTACTATAAAAGGGTGATACTAGTACTGCAGGGTGCAGCCTGACCTCTGCCCCTTGGAGATGAGGATCCAGAGACATGGCCCATTGAGGGAAGTTAAGCTAGGCCTGATGTCTGCCCATGATAGGCTGGATGTCTTGGAGAGCATTAATCAAGATAGCTCCTTAATGGGCACTTGCTGTGTGTAGTGCCCATTAAAGCTTGATTTAGCATTGTGTCATTTAATAGGCACATTGTCTTGGAGATATGTTATCTTCATTTTTATTCTTTCCCCTCTGTTGTATTTTGTTCATTTTATTTTCTTTGTGGTGCTGGGAGTTTACTCCGGTTCCCCCACCCTCTGCATTGGGCAAGCGCTGTGTGGCTGAGCTACTCTCTCCCTCACTGACATTTTGCAGAGGCAAGTCTGAGATTTTAGGTGGTGAAGTGACTTGCCTTGTGTTGCCTAACACGTAACTTAATTCCAGGTTCATATAACCTCTGTGTTAGCCCTTCTCCCCCATCTAGAAAGGGTATTTTATACAGACATGCCTCTTGTGTCAAAGGACCCGCACATGGATGCTTGGGAGGTGTTCTTTTCAGTTAGAGTGTTAGTCAACTAGGATTCTACTTAATCCTTACCGCAACAGTGTAATAGGTAGGATCTTAGCCATTTTGCAGGCGGGCCATTTCTGAGGAAAGCAGAAGTGTTTCATTCAGGGTCACAGAGTTATTTATTTATGTATTTATTTATTTATTTATAGTGCCATCTTCCTATCTTTCCATAGGACTCGGGATGGTACTTGGAGAGGAAGGTCATGTACTTTAGCCTGTGCTGAATTGAAGTGAGTTGGGAGCCAAGTGTGGTGGCACATGCCCGCAGTCCTTATACTTGGGTGGTAGAGGCTGGAGAATGAGGAATTCAAGGTCATCTAGCTTCAGAGCTACTTGAGGAGCTACTGTGTGGAAGAGCAGAGCAGAATGAGTTAGGGAGGTTCCCAAGAGAGTGGCTGAAGGGAGGGAGACACTTGAGTAGGTGGAAGGGGGTTTTTCATTGTGGTTCTGTGCAGCTCAGAGAGCCCTGAAACAGTGGGGTGGGTGTGTTGTTCTCAGCGGACTTGTACCAAGCCTTAGCAGTGGACATTTTCCTTACTTTCTGGAGATAGGATCTTAACTCTTAGCCCAGGCTGACCTAGAATGCACAGTGAGGCCTGCTGGTCCTGAAGTGGAGTGATCTCTCTGCCTCAGCTTTTTGAGTGCTAGGTTTATAGGCATGGGCCCTCACTTCTGGCTCATACATTCTTACCAGAAGGAGAAAGAGAGAGAGAGAGAAAGAGAGAGAGACAGACAGAGAGAGAGAGACAGACAGACAGACAGACAGAGAGAGACAGACAGACAGACAGAGAGAGACAGACAGACAGACAGAGAGAGAGAGCACGCGTGCGAGAGAGAACGCTCGCACGCTTGCGCTAGTCTCTGTTTTGACTGCCTGGAAGAGCCAATTAATTGGTCGAGTGAGTGGATGTTTATTGCACATCCACAGGGTGCCTAATCCCATGTTTTTAGTGACCACAGAGTTTGTGGAGCACATGGGACTTGGTATTAATGTACTGCTAATGAAAGAGTTTGAAATGACATGACATGATCGTCAAGGGCCATTAACCTTTTCAGAGCTGGGGTGTGGTCAGGAGACACATGTGGCTTTACCAGCTGCTTTCATTTTATGGTAGCATGAGACACACAATACCCAATGTATACATGTATACCCAAGATAGATTGTAAGGCTCAGCCAGGGATCATGCCATCTTGTTTGAATGGCTCTCCTTGGGACACGATGATAGCCTTCTGCACACAGTGTGCATTTTTCTTGTTGAGGGATTTTTAAGCAGGAGAGAAATACCTCATGCGATTTGTGATTCAGAAAATTCTTTCTGGCTGCCGTGTAGGAACAGATTGAGACAGACTAATTTGAGGGCTTGCAGGGGATCTTGAGAGGTGTTGGCAGCAGATACCAGGCACAGTTCTCAGCACCAAGATAGCATAAAAGAGAGACAGTCCCTACCCGGGACCCCATTTGTTCCTGTGACTTGCGTTTGATATAATGCCAGCTATGTTATGTTCTCTATTTCATATAGCTCTCTCTGAGCTCTTTTTCAGATGGTTGTATTAATTTAGAGTTGAGGTACCTTGATTCAGTACCTTGCCCCAAGTCACATGGCTAATGGGTTGGACTCAGGTTCAAGCCCAGTTCCACCAGTTACCTCCTGGCCTAAATCTGGTCTGGGAAGCTGAGAAATGGAGGAATAGTGACAATTTAGTGTGATAATTAAAGTCCCGGAGGTTTGAATGAAGTGCTCTGGGAGTGTGAGGAAGGATTTACCTGTGGAATGAGGACTAAATTGTGCTGTTTTCTTGCTGGTTCTGTCAGCTGTTTTTAGGGAGTGTAGAGAGTGTTGGTAGTTAGCTTTCTGAAAAGAGTTTGTGTCGACACCCTTTCCTCCTCCACAGTCTGAAACAAGTAACATTTACCTAACACTCTGTGTGTGTGAAATGTGGGGTGGAGGCGAGGGCAGGGATATCAGGCAGAGACTGCTAAGTCATCTGTGTCTGTACACCTCGTCACCACTGCTCATAAGTTACTGCACTGGGAGAGGGAACCCTGTCTTTGGTTCTCAGGCTAGAGCGTGTGACTCAGGGCTTGCAGCAGCTCCATGTAGGAGATGAATGTGGGCAGAGCCCACATTACTAGGTGGAGGGAGTGAAGCATGTCAGGAGAGCCAAGGGCTGGGGTCTTATGGTTGTAAATTGCTGTGAATTCCATTCCTTATTCCATTGACAAAACCGTGTCAGGGAATTAGGACAATTCTAGTGTCAGAGTCACTGTAAAGTCTACTGTTTGTGCAGTGAGATGGCTCAGCAGGTAAAGGTGCTTCCCACCAAGCCTAACCAGCTGACTTTGAGTTTTGGAACCACATGGTAGAAGGAGAGAACCAACTCCTGGAAGTTTTCCTTAGACCTCCACACACATGCATATATGTGCACACAAGAACAGAGTAAATAAAAATTACAAAGAATGAAGGATGATTGAACAGATATTCTCAGAGTGTGGCACCCACATTTACCAGTGTTTTAAATGAGATTTATAGTTGACTATAATGATTGGTACATGTAGTCCCAGCTGCTCCCAAGCTTGAGGCAAGAGGATAACATAAGCCTAGAAGTTTGAGGTTTGCCTGTACAACATGGCATATCTGTATCCCAAAATAGAAAGGCTATTTCAGAAATCTGCCTGAAAGGTGAGGGGCAGCATTTTCTGAGAAATGGGAAAATGAGGCCGGGTAGACTTGGCTGTAATATTCAGGGCCTCCTTTTCTTCACTCCTGAAATGAAGAGAGTGAAGAGGGCCTTGAAGAGGATTGCCAGTTCAGTAACAAGTGTCTTTGAGAGACCTCATACTTCCTCAGAGTTCAGGTACCTCCAAGTCCCCAGGGAGTGTGCAGCAGAGAAGAGTAGGTGTCAAGGACTTTGAGAGGTTACCACTTGACCTCACCTATGTACAGTACCTAAGTTATTGGAAACTGTGAAAGTAGATAGGTATTGCTAGGGATTGGCCCAGGGCTTGACGCACAACAGTCTACTGATGAGCAGTGCCCTTAGCCCTTGGTGTGTGTGTTGTTGTTGATGATGACTCGAGATAAGGTCTTACTTTGTAGTCTGTGTCGGCCTGGAACTTGAGGTTGTTCTGCCTCGGCCTGAGCTCAGGTATGCACCACCACACCCACCTGTTTCTTGTTTTTTTGGTGCTGATGATTGAACGCAGGCATCATGGATGCAGAATGCATGTTCTATTACTCTGAACGTAGGCATCAGGGATGCAGGACACATATTCTATTACTCTGAATTACCCTACAGCTCTTGTACTATTGTTTTTGAACAGAATGTTCTTGATTGTGTAGCAGCCTCCCTTCACAAAGTCTGTGCTGATCTCTTAGTGCCTTTTGTGACTTGTAATCATGTATCAATCTTATTAACATGGGGCATTTATTTCAGGTCATTTTTTGCATGGAACTCTGGCTTATGACTGGGATCTTAGTGTCTGATTTCACCTTTCAGGGAAGAAGGCTGAGCTTAAAATTGAGTATTTGTACAGATTTGCTCTGGGCGACCCTCGGAATTGTGCGCCCTCACTTTCATGCTCATCCTAACAGGTGCCTTCTCTCTTTGGTTTCATGTTGTAGAAGATGGCAGTGAATGTGTACTCGACGTCAGTCACCAGTGATAACCTGAGTCGACATGACATGCTGGCTTGGATCAATGAATCTCTGCAGTTGAATCTGACAAAGATAGAACAGTTGTGCTCAGGTAAGAGGAATCCACTAGACCCCCCCACTTTTATTTTATTTTATTTTTTTGGCTTTTTAAGACAATGTTTCCCTGTGTAGCCTTGGCTGGTCTGGAACTTTAGACCAGGCTGTCCTTGAATTCAAAGATCCACCTGCTTGTGCCTCCTGAGTGCTGAGATTAAAGATTGCACCACCCCACTTGGCTTACTAGACCACCTTTTAAAAGCACATATGGCCTTAGGGTTTGTACTGGCCTCTATATAGAGCCACAAAGAGATTATAGTTTCCTTCTTTCAGCTTTATCCATGCTGAGTGCTGGGAGGCTCAGTCAATAGAATACTTGCCTGGTATTCACAGAGCACTGAGTTTGATTGCCAAGGAGTGTGTATAAATACCTGTGGAGACCAAGACATCATTGTCTTGTCTGTTGCTCTCTACCTTAATTGCCTAGAGACAGCTCTGTCACTGAACTGGAGGACTGGAAGCAGAAGCTTGCTATTTTGGCTGCGCTTTCGGTCCAGAGTAGGCTGACTAGTGAGGTTTTGAGATCTGCCAATCTATCCTCCAGTGCTGGGATTGTAGGTATACACACCATGCCTGGCTCTTCGCATGGGTGTTGAGATTCAAATCTAGATATTCTCCATTGTGCTTGTAGAGCAAGTGCTTTTACCCACTGAGCCATCTCCTCAGCCTTGCATGTCAGGGCTGTAAAACTGGATCTTCCTAGTTAGTGGATGATTTCAAGAATATATATACCAGAGCTGGGTGTGATGGTACATATTTTTAATCCCAGCATTTGGGAGACAGAGACTTCTGAGTTTGAGGCCAGTCTAGTCTATATAGTCTACATAGCAAGTACCAGACCCACTAAGGCTACATGGTGAAACCCTTTCTCAAAAGCAACAGCCCCCCACACAGATAGGGGTGGGGTGGGGTGGGGATATTTTCCTCTAACTACTGAAATTCTGTCTTAATGGGCATGGATGTAAAGCAGTAGAAAAGGACTTGGGCAACATGCCCAAGTCTGGGTTTAGTTCCCAGAACTTGGTGTGGGGGGGGCGTCTTATTAGTGACATAGAATCAGAATCCTGCTTCTTCTAGTAAATAACTTCTTTTTGGTACTAGTGGTTAAAAACAGGACTTAAACGTGCTATGCAAGTGTACTGCCCCTGAGCCCCAGCCTCTTACTAACTTTGAGGCAGTGTCTTCCTAAATGTCTCAGCCTGACTTTATTTCACCCTGGAGCCTAGAATTTACGATCCTTTTTTCTTAGCCTCCTAAGAAGCTAGATTACAGACAGCCTGGACAACCAGGCTCAGCTATGTAAATGCTTCTCAAGCGTCCCCATTTAGCTCAGTATATCTCCAAGGGAAAGGTACAGGTACTTCCAGTTTCACATGGGAAAGATGGCTTAGAGAATTTGAGTATTGAATCTAGGCATAGAGAACTAAAAGCACAGTGGGGACTTGAACCTTTCTTCAAATCAAGAGCCTATATTCTTCAGTCCCTACATGTTATTTGCTCTGGACTTTTTCTTAACTGACTGGTACCATTTGGATTGATTTAAAGAGACTGCCATTCCTTAGCTGCTTCCTGTGGTGCTCAGCTTTTGTACTTCCTTTTTTTTGTTTTGAGTGGGGAGTGACTCCTACTCTTGGTCTTGGTTTCATTTGTTTGCTTCATTTGCTGCGGGGTCCAGTCTGTTTTTCATTGTCCAGAGGGAGATGGTACATGAAGAATTCTAGTGGTTCCCAACAATGAGTGGCCTTTACTAACCTTATTTTGTTGTAAAGTGGGTTGCTTCAGATCTGTGCTGCTGTCCTCTATCTTCTAGTCATTTTCTCAGCTTTTTATTTCTGTGCCACAGTCTGTTGAAGGCTTTTTAAAGCACTTGTTTGCCCTGTGCTATGAGTAATGTGGGGTGAGGTCATCTTCATTGGAGACCGCTTGCTCACCAGCAGGTTTTCCCTAAAATTTCCTTCTGTCTATAAATACACCCCAGAATATTTCTCACTTAATTAAAAGATGCATCTCTTCCTGTATAGATAGTTGTACATGTCCCTATCTGGCCCCAGGCTGCTCTGATTTAGGCAGGGAGCTATCTTAGACATGTCATGTCATGAAGAAGCCTTTAGTCTGCTCTGAACCTTGTGACCTTGGATGAATTCTTTGGTGGTCTTCTAGTTCTGTTTTCCTCAGCTGTGAACTGGGGCAGCAGTCCTGGCTTACCAGCTTGGCTTTTGCCAGGGTCCCCTGTAACATTGCTGATTGTCTGTCAGACCCTGACAGACCCTCATGAGCTGCCTGATGTGGGTGCTGGGAAATGAGTCGTCTGAAAGAGCAGCCAGTGCTCTTAATTACCTTGTCCTCCACCCTACCATTTTTTTTTTTGAGACAAAATTTTATTCTGTAGTCAAGGGCTAGTTGGTGTCTAACTTGTGACCATTCTCCTTCCTCTGCTTCTCACACGTTAGGATTACCTGTATGGTAGTACACATATGAGATTGATTACATATGGCATGTGTTGGATATTTATTTTATTTATTTTATTTTATTATTACTTTTAAAGACAGAATTTTTCTGTGTAACGGCCTTAGCTCTCCAACTAGCTCCATAGACCAGGCTGGCACGAACTCACAGAGATCTGCCTGCCTCTGCCTCCCAAGTGTTGGGATTAAAGGCGTGCGCCACTTCCCAACGTGTTACATTTTTAAAGAGGCATGTAGAAGAGAATTGAGCAAATACAACTGTCTATAATTAGTTATAATGACACCTTATCATAAACTCTGTGAAGTATTTCGGCTTTTCTGGCTTCTGCCACTTTTCTTATCCCAGATAAGGTGTTTTCCTTAGGAGAAAGTGTTGAGTGTAAGACATTTAGCTGATATGTGAGTAGCTTTTGTCCATTGCTAGTTGTCCTCTTGAAAGCTGCTTTGGATGGCTCTTGGAATATGTAGGTGGTTGCATTGTGTTTTTTATTTTGCCTTTCAAAGGCAGCTTTCACTTGTAGTCTGAGACCACACAGGATAAGCTGCAGACTGTTCTTGAAGAGTACGGGCCAGGGTCCTTCTCAACTCCTTGCTGGGAGTCAGAGGAGGGGAAACTTCTCAGCTCCTTGTTTGTCTGAGGCCTTCAGCACCAGGTCTGGTTCTTCCTTATCAAACGTCTAATAAGCAGTGGATCAGAAGACCAGAAATTTCTACCATGCACAGTCTTTAGGAGGTAATATCCGGTTTTTCTCTAGAAGTACAAAGTAGGGATTCTTCCCTGGTCATGTGCTGCTGGCTGTGATGTGACTGAGTGTTTTCAGTATCCTTAGCTCCCCACCCACCCACAGAGTCAGGAGCCCTTTATTAACTCTGGAAGTGAGAAAGGGTGAGAAGACCTTGGTGATACTGGCAGACTGATTCAAGAGGCTTCCTGTGTTGTCAGGGATCATCTTTGGCGTGCTAGCCAGTCAAGTCTGTTGCAGATACCATCAAAGAAGGAACTCCGATCACAGAATGATTTTGACATCACGCAGTGATTTTGACAGCAAACTTGCTTTTGTCCACAAGGAGCCAGGAGTTGCTTTTTGCCACCCTGTGTCTGGTGGGCAGCACTAATAATTTCTTTGTATGACTCTTCTGTTAGTGGATTGTCTGTGTATTTGTTTCCAGTTTCTTGCCCCTCAGACTGTTCGTAGTGAGTAACATACAAGCCAAAGCAAATGCTGGTTATACAGTTCTGTTACGTCAAAATAGTATTCCCCTTGTTAAAATATTTTGAGCTTGAATTAACGACCCTTCAGCCCTCTCTGCAGATTTTTTTTATTCATCATTTAAGATGCATATGCTCTTTGAAGCCTAAATACTCACTCTTAGTAGTCATGTGTGTTTTGTGTATGTTAATATTAAAGCACTGGCGTTATTTATTTTGTGTGATACATGGGTGTGAGGGATCTAGTGTGCTGTGGAGTACATGCGGAGGTCAGAGAACAGGTCTTGAGTTGATTGTCTTCTATCTTGTTGAGGCAGGGATTTCTCATTTTCTGCCAACCTATGCACTCCAGGCTTTCTAGGCCCACAACCTCCAGGCAATTCCCTGTGACCCCTTCCTGTCTGCTTTAGGAATGCTGGGATTACAGATTATATTGTATCTGTCCTTTTCTGGGTTTGGGCTGATCTTGAATTCCTGATCCCCCCGCCCTTTTTTTGCCCACTATATGCGATCTACAGTGGACAGTGGGAGGTCATGTGCGGGTCGTCATGGAACTACATGCAGTGCTGGGCCGGGACTCAAACTCCGGTCCTCGGGCGGAGCAGTCGGGCGCTCTGCCCCCTGAGCCATCTCTCCGGCTCTGATCCACCTTTTTTTAGCTTTCTGAGTTTTGGGGTTACAGATGTGTATACCATCATGCCTAGTGTTGTTAGTAAGGGAATATTGGCTAGGGTTTTCATTAAGCTTTCTAAGAGTACCCTGAACTGAACCAGGTTGAGCATCAATGTGCTGGAGATAAGAAATTGTCTGGTATTGGATTGTGTCCTGGCCTTGTATTTTATGGTCTCTGTTTCCAAGCAGAGCCTTAGAGTGGAGTTTGTGACAGCCAGTGGACACCCTGACACTGCCTTATTCTCCTCCCATTACTTCACACTGTCAAGCTAGAGACTGATGGGTTCTTCTTGTTGAAGATTGTTGGCCTGTTTTGAAGCTCTGCTTGAGTTGTCAACCTTTGCCCTAGTCTCATTCAGGCAGAGTGGAAAGGACACCCCCCCACCTGATTTTTTTTTCTAGCTGAAACATGTATGAAAAGGGTATGAGGATTGGCTATGGTGGTACATCTTTGTAATCCCAGCATTTGAGAGTTTCAGACTAGTCTGGACTGCGTTGCAAGATCCTGTCTCTGTAACCAACCAACCAACCAACCAACCAACCAACCAAAATCCTCTGGCTCCTTGTACACAGCTGGGGAACTCTACTATTGGGCTCTATCCCCAGCTCTTTTAGTGGGCATTACCTTTTCTTTTCTTTTCTTTTCTTTTCTTTTCTTTTCTTTTCTTTCTTTCTTTCTTTCTTTTTTCCTTTATTAACACATTTCTTTTTCCTTTATTAACACATTTCTTTATTAACACATTTTTGGTCAGTGAGAGTGTTAGTCACATGGTATACTCCCCTTCTAGAAAATGCTTCTTTCCCCAACTGTGACAACTGTATCTGTCCTATGGGCTTCTAATGTGATAACAGCCATTCATGGGAATCAGGAGCTGAATGTAATGCTAGGGTTGTACTCTGACCTCTGTGGTATTTATTGAGCCACATATTTTGGTCCTTGTTTTTAAATTTCTTTGTGCATGTATGTGCATATTGGGACTTGAACTCAAGAGTCCTTGTACTTGGCAAGTTCTCTATCACTGTACTACATCCCCAACTCCTCTATTTAGTTTTTAAAAGTTATAATGTCTCAAGGGACTCTTTGAGTTTTAAACTAAAATCTAATGATTCTTTGAGCAAATGACTAAGAAGCAGATTGTTTTTGCTGCTGAGTTGGTGGTTGGTTAGTCTGTTTGGTTGCTACTTAGTTCTAAGAAAAATATGTGCTGGGTGTAGTGGTGCATGGCTTTAATCTCAGCACTTAAGAGGCAAAAGCAGGCATATTTCTGGGTTCAAGGTCAGCCTGGTCTACGTTGTAAGCTCAGTCTCAAAACAAAACAAAAACTATGTATGTGTATGGTATATGTGTGGACATGCATGTGCCAGAGAACACCTTTGTTCAATTTGTTCTCTCTTTCTATGTGTACCTGGGTTCCAGGAATAGAACTCAGATCTCCAGGCTTGCATAGCCAACACCTTTAGGTACTGAGCCATTTCATTGAACCAAGCTGTTTTCCTCAGCTTCCCTGAGTGCTGGGATTACAGGTGTGTACCATTACACCCAGCTCCTCCAGCTTTCTTCTAACCTAATTCAGAAGAGAGATCTTTTAAATCCCCTGTGCTCCTGTGGAGAGAAATAAGTCTATATCTTTGTGAAGATTTAGAAAATGTTTTTTCCTCTTTTTTCCTTTTTACTGTTCTGGGCATTCATTTTTCTTTCTAGTGGCTATTTATGGCAATTTCTAACAAGAGTTAGACTTTCATAGTAACCTTTATTTTCTGTCTGTTTTCCAAATTGAAAGTATGTTAAAGAATTTGTTAGATAAAACCAGCTTTGAGTTAGCACTCCAGAGGTTGAGGCAGTGGGATTACTATGAGTTCATAGCTAGCCTGGGCTCTGCAGTAAAGTTCCAGGTCTGACAGAGATACATATTTCTAAAAGTAAACTTTAAGACCCCTTGTCATTTTGTTAATAGATTTAAAAAATTATTATGTGTATGAATGTTTAACCTGCATGTATGTCTGCACGCCACATGTGCGTCAGATACCCTTGGCGCCAGAAGAGGGAATTGGATCCCCTGGAAAATAGCATTACAGACAATTGTGAGTTGTATGGGTGCAGGGAATCAAACTCAGGCCTTCTGCAGGAGTGCTCTTAACTGCTGAGCCATCTCTAGCCCTTTGTTAATAGATTTTTTTTAAAATTGATTTTGCATTTATATATATTCTCCCCCAAGATATTTATTTATATATATTAAAAATTATATATATTATATATGTGTGTGTGTGTGTGTGTGTGTGCGTGCTTGTGTGCTTGTGTGCTTGTGTGTTTGTGCATATGTATGCTGTTGCCCACAGAGGTGTGAGATTTCCCTAGAGCTGAAGTTACAGGTGATTAAGAACCACCTGATATGGTTGTTGGGAACTAAACTGGGGTCCACTGCAAGGGCTTAACCATTGAACTGTCTTTGTAGCCCCATCTTTTTAGTTGTCTGTGGGCCACTGTACAAATTTGAAAATTGTATTTGGGGCCTGGAAATGTAGAATACTCGGCTACTATACATAAGCCCCTGAATTTCACCCTGAGCTCCACACATATAATAGCTTGTGTTGTCTTGTGGTTAAAATTTTCAGCACTAAGAAAGTGGAGGCAGGAGGATCAGAAATTCCAGGTTATCTTTGCTTCTTTGAGTTTGAACCTGGTCTAACTACATGAGACATATCTTTTAACAAATTGTATTTGGGTTAAGTGATGTGAATGACCACGATTTTTTACTCGTAGCATTTAGAGTGGGCTATAGTGTTGCACACCTTTAATCCCAGCACTCAGGAGGCAGAGGCAAGCAGATCTCTCTGAATCCAATGCCAGCCTGATCTATATTGGAAGTTTCAGGCCAACCAAGGCTACACAGTGAGTGAGATTCTGTCTAGGGGGAAAGTGTGGCATTCAGTGACTCAGTTAATTGACTTTTTCTTTTATGTTATTGATTCAGGGGCTGCATACTGTCAGTTTATGGACATGCTCTTTCCTGGTTCCATTGCTTTGAAGAAAGTGAAATTCCAAGCTAAGTTAGAACATGAATATATCCAGAACTTCAAAATACTACAAGCAGGTTTCAAGAGGATGGGTGTTGACAAAGTAAGTAAGCTTTATTCCTTTGTTTAGGTTTCTTATGTTTTGGTTTTTTATTTAAATTTTAGATATCTTAACAAAAGGAGTGTGTGTTTGTGTGTGTGTGTGTATGTATGTATGTATACATACATATGTGCATATGCAAGAGGACATCTCAGGGGAAATGAGGTCATCAGGCTTGACAGTACTTGCCTTTACCAATTGAGCCATCTCTCTGCTCCCCACCCTCTTTGTTGTTGTGGTTTTTGTTTGTTTGTTTGTTTTGTTTTGTTTTGTTTTTTGTTTTTGAGACAGGGTCTTTCTCTATAGTCCTTACTGTACTGGAATTCAGTATGTAGACCTGGCTGCTCTCAAATTCACAGAGCTCTGTCTGCTTCTTCCTCTCAAGTACTGGGGTTAAAGGCATGTGCCGCCACCACACCCAGTCTTGCTGGCTCTTTTAAAATTTATTTTTTTTTAAAGTTTGTTTACAACAGGCTGGCCTTGAACTCACTGTGTAGCCCAGGCTGACTTTGAACTCATGGTTGTCTTCCTTCTTCAGTCTCCTGAGTGATAGGAGTGAGAAGCACTCTGTGGGCTGGACATTTTCTCTTTCTAGTTTATGTTACCTTTGTTTCTAGTTAACAGGATTTACAGGGAACCAGGTTTTCTTCTACCCTCCTGCCCTTGCTTCCTTCACTGTCTTTTTTATTGTCTGAATTTAATAACAGTTTAGAGTAGTCAACCTGTAACATGAGGGCCTGCTTTTCGCCCCAGCCGCCCAGCTAGCTTAGCCCCAAAATAATAATACAGAAAATCATTAAAACACTGCTTGGCCCATTAGCTCAGGCTTCTTATTAACTCTTACAACTTATATTAACCCATTATTCTTGCCTATGTTTGCCACGTGGCTCGGTACTTTTTTCAGCGGCGCAGGTCACATCCTGCTTCTTTGGTGTCTGGACAGGACTGTGGAAAGAGCGTCCTTCTCAGAATTCTCCTGTTCTCATTGACCTGCCTCTACTTCCTGTCTGGTTGTCCCGCCTATACTTCCTGCCTGGCTACTGACCAATCACCGTTTATTTAAAATATAATTGACAGAATACAATTGTCCCACACCATCAACCTGTAAACCTGAACTACTGTGGGACAATGATCTTATACCTTGTAAAGATTTGTCACTTGTATTGGTTTTATAAAACACTCATTGGCCAGTAGCCAAGCAGGAAGTATAGGCAGGGTGGCCAGAATAGGAAAATTCTGGGAAGAGGAAAGGCTCAGTTTACAGATGCAGAGGAAGCAAGATGAGAACGCCTCACTAATAAAAGGTACCAAGCCACATGGCTAACACAGACAAGAATTATGGGTTAAGATGTAAGAATTACTTAATAAGAATCCTGAGTTAATAGGCCAACTAGTTTATAATTAATGTAGGCCTCTGTGCATTTCTTTGGGATAGTTAATGTAGGCGACTGTGTGTTGCTTTGGCATTGAACGACTTTGGGACTGGGCAGGACAGAAACTTCTGTCAACACTAAATCTCAACACTAAATCTCAACACTAAACCAGTGATTTTTTTTTAATTAAAATTTAAAAGATTTATTCTATGTGTATGAGTGTTTTGCTTGGTTGTATGTATTGTATTGTGTGTGCCTGATGTCTGTATAGGTCAGAAGAGGGGTTTGCATCCCTTGGAGTTGGAAGTGGCTGTGTGCCACCATTTAGGTAAGGGACCAAACCTGGGTCTTCTGCAAGAGCAACAAGTACTGTCACTCATTCAATGGTCCCTCTAGCCCCTAAAACTTTTCTTTCATTCCATTTTATTGAGAGAAAGAGAGAGAGGAGAGAGTTTATGAGTGCATGTGTATATGTGATGCGTGGCTGTAGCTGTACTCACCGAACCATCTCACTGACCCCATTTCATACTTGGGAGTCTTTCTCTGACCCACTAACCAGCTCTAAATAAATGACATAGAGACTTATTAATTATGATAGCTCAGGCTTACTCTTAACTAGCTCTTATAACTTAAATTAACCCATTTCTGTTCATCTGTGTATTGCCACGTGACTCGTGGCTTTTACCTCTTTTCCTGCATGTCTGTTCCCTCTGTGTCCACTGGCAACTCTGCCTTCTTCCTAGCATTCTCTCTGCCCTCAAAAATCCTGCCTAGCTATGGGTCATTCAGCTTTTTTTGTTTGATTTTTGGTTTTTCTTTTCTTTTCTTTTCTTTTTTTTTCCGGAATGATCAAAGATGTCTTTATAAAGTTTTTTACGACTTCATTCTAAATATACAGAATAAAAAATAGTGTACTCATTTGTGAGACACCAACCAGACTTAACTTATACCTGTCTCAAAATTTAAAGATCAATTTCCCCAGAGGGTGTGCAGTGCATCATAAAATGGCCTTTTTTGGGGGTGGGAAAGGACGGCATATTAATTTGTTCCATGATAGACATGCAAAGCTGCTATCCAATATATATAACTTATATACATTTGATGACTTAGAAAAAAACAATCATTTGTGACAAGCCTAAAAAGCCTGTCATATTTAACATACTTTAGAACGTTTAGCGTGGCAGGAATTCTCCAATTGTACCATGTGGGCCCTTTGAAAGTAACAGAAGGGCAATTTTTGTTGAGTCTGCAGCATAGCATCGCATCCACCCTAAGGAAATACAATGTGGATTGGACAGAGGGTGGAGACCTTACTTTAACACATAAGGAAAAGTATGTCAGTGTAAAATACGAACCAAACTGCTTTGGGAAGAATGTTTTAAAAATCAATACAGGCTGGAAAAGGGGATCTTCCTTCCCGGTTAAAGCTCTCCCAATGTGAAGCAGGACCCGTCCATGCTAACTTATGGAGATAAAAACTTTCTCTGCTTATTTAGTTTTCTCCTCTGAGTTCAAGTGCTGCTGGACTCGTTTGGCGTAACTTTGTGCCATGGAGTTAATGATAGACAGGATAGAGTAACACACCATGACCACGACCAGCTTCTCAATATCCAGGACAACCAGTTTTCTCCCTGTGGGCTGCCCACTTCACTTTGGTGGTGGAGCTTCTGCTGCTGCGCCTCCAGGTACTCCTGAAAAGGTTTCTGCAGAGACGGACCTATACCGGGGACAGCACTTGAATCATTTCACGGCTTATGATAGATGTTTGCACAGAAACTTCTGTACATTACTAAACAGCCTGTTCCAAGATGTCTTCATAGCTCCCTCTGAGAAGGCTCTGGACCAAGCAAGCTCCCCAGAGTCCATGGAGCCAGGACTGTAAAACCGGTCTTCCAACTCTGATTTTTGGTTTTTCAAGACAGGATTTTTCTGTGTAATAACCCTAGCTGTCCTGGAACTCACAAAGGTCCACCTGCCTCTGCCTACCGAGTACTGGGAATAAAGGTAAACTCCACCATTGCCTGGATTTTTATTTTTTTTTATTATTTTTTTAGATTTACTTCTATAAAATATACTGTATTTGATTCTGCATTTTGCCTTTTTATCCACCCATCCTTCCTTCTTTCCTTCCTTCCTCCCTCCCTCTCTCCCTCCCCTCCCTTTCTAGAGTTTTACTAGGTTGACCTCAAATTTGACATGCTGCTGTCTCAGCTCTCAGAGTGTTCACAGATGTGTGCCACTGCACTCAACTAGGGTATTTCTCTTTATGGTACAGTGAAATTTCTGCTGCCTTTTAGGTGTCTTGATGTGTGGTTATGACTTTGGTGATGCTGGTTCCCCTGTAGTGCTAAGGATGCAGTACAAGGCCTTGTGCAGCTGGGCAGGCACTGAACCATATCCAGGTCTCTGTTTTCTTGATGTTTCTTCTCAGGAGTTTGGAAGACTGACTAGGGATTGGTACTGTATTGAAGGCAAACTGAACTTAGCAGTAAGATCTCTAAAACATTTTCTTAATTTGGCAGAACTTGGGTTGTTCTGATTTGTGGGCAGGTTTGATGTTTGCCAAACAAAGCCTCTGGTTTGGTCTAAATGGTCTTGATTTTTCTCTGCAGATAATTCCTGTGGATAAATTAGTAAAAGGAAAATTTCAGGACAATTTTGAATTCGTTCAATGGTTCAAGAAGTTTTTTGATGCAAATTATGATGGAAAAGAGTATGACCCTGTAGCTGCCAGACAAGGTCAAGAAACGGCGGTGGCTCCTTCTCTTGTCGCCCCAGCTCTGAGTAAACCGAAGAAACCTCTCAGCTCCGGTAATGCAGGTAAAGAGAATTGTTAGCCTGGTTCCAGTAATTGCATTCATTCAACATTGGGCATAGGGACTCTGCATAGAACTGTGCTGTAGCCCTGGATCAGGAGAGTTGAGTAGCCATAGGCATGCCCTGTGCCGTTGGCAGGAACATGATTCTGCGTGTGGCAGATATGTGCCTGTGCTGTGCAGCTCTGAGGAAACCTCTTCACTCTTGCCCCTGGGTTTTCCTTCTCTTTAAAGTGGAAAGATAACACTTGCTCTGGCCTGTATGCTGCGTTACCTAAGGACTTTTTTGTTGGATGTAATAGAATTTACTTCTGCTAGTTCACATAATAGCTTTATTTCCATGGGAAATTAGGGCATTTTGTAAATATCCGAGAGTAAGTTTCAGTCGTCTGAGGTTTAGGACTTCAAGAGTTTTCTAGATCTCAGGGATTCTTGTAGCTGTCAGTCTGTAGGCCAGCCTTATGTGCCTGCTTGTGGCTTCTTCCATGGAGATTAAATGGGAGAACTGCTGTGGCTTGCTTTGCTGCTAGCAGGGCCAAGGAGGGAGGGGCAAGTGGATGGTAAAGAGTGTCTTGAGAATGTTTGGGCTTTGGTTTCCCAAGATGTCTTTTTAGTAGTATATTCATAGAACATGTCCATATATGTTCTGGACCACCACTCCCTGCTAAAGATGGAGTGTTGCTTTATTGTTGTTGAGACAGGGTCTCTGGCCCAGGTTGTCCTTGAACTCACTGTGTAACTAAGGATGACTTTGAACTTTGTTCTTCCTGCTCCACCTATTGGAGTTTTGTTTTAATAACTTTATTGAGAAAGAATACACACACCATACGTTTTTATCTTCTTAAAATGTTTAAACCAAAAAAAATTTGCAATTTATTTTTATGTTTATGGGTGCTTTGTTTGCATGTATGTCTGTATTACATATGTGCCTGGTGCCCTCAGAGTTCAGAAGAGGGTGTTGAATTCCCAGGAACTGTAATTATAGATGGTTGTGAACCACTATGTGGGTGTTGGAAATTGAACTAGTTCCTCTGGAAGATAAGCAAGTGCTCTTCTGAACCGTCTTTCCAACTTCTTAGTGTGTGTGTATATGTATATGTACACATGCACACGTGCATATATTCATGTGTGTGAAGGTGCATTTGGAGATCAAGGACAATCTTAGATATTTCTCAGGTACCATTCACCTGTTTCTTTGAGATACTTCATTGACCTGGAACTTGTTTAATAGGCTAAGCTGACCTGCCAAGGAGCCTCTCTATCACTGGGATTATAAGCATGCACCGTTACATGGGTTCTGGGACTACAACTCAGGTCTTGAGGTTTTTAAGGCAAGCATTTTAATGACTGAAAGCCAGTAAAGCTTAGGAGAACTCTCACCTTTTTTGTTAGTTTATGTTTTGCTATTTATTTAGGCAGGTCTCACTGTGTAGCTCTGGCTCTTCTGCCACTCATTATGTAGACCAGGCTGACCTCAAACTCACAGAGACCTGTCTGTCTCTGCCTCCCAAGTGTTTGGTTTAAAGGTGTGTGTCAGTACCCCCAGCTGGTTCTTTTTTTCTGTCTCCCCCTCTTCCCAGCCCCATCTCACACATGCTAGGCAAGCTGTGTACTTCTGAACATATCAGTGTACCCTCCCCCAAATCCATACCTTCTTTTCAAAATTTTGAGACAGACTCTTGCAAGGTTGTCCAGTCGGTCCTTGAACTTGTGATATTCTTGCCTTATCCTCCTAACAGCCTGGCTTAGTACTTGATTGTTTTTACTGCAGCATAATTCTCCATTGTGTGGAGCACCTCATTTGTCTGTTGGTCGTGGAGTTGTTGCTGGTGTTGACTGTCTGAGTATCCTGCTGTGAGGTTTATGTAGTTTTCTGTGTAGAACACATTTTTATTTCTCTTGGGTGTGTACCCAAGAGTGTATTTTGAAGCTGAATTCCTGGGCTACATTAAAGTGTTTGTAGAGCTGCCTGTTTGCACCGCCACTGCCCACTGCCATACCATCAGCAGTGTCTTACCATTTGTGGACGGAAGGCCGCTTGATGGTTCCCAGCTGCCCAGACTTCTAAAATAATCACACTGAAATTGTATTAATTAAATCACTGCTTGACCCATTAGCTCTAGCTTCTTATTGGCTAACTCTTACATATTAATTTAACCTATCTCCATTAATATGTGTATTGCCACATGACTGTGGCTTACCAGCAGCATCTGTCTCTGGCGGGGCTACATAGCTTCTCTCTCTGACTCTGCCTCCTTTCTCCCAGCATTCAGTTTAGTTTTCCCCGACTAGCTCTGGTCCCTCACAGCTCTGCTATAGGCCCAAAGCAGTTCCTTTATTAACCCTGGTATTCACAGCATACAGAGGGGAAGCCCACATCAACCATCAATGGTGTAGAAAGGAGGTTCTGATTGCCCTCAGAACTGTGACCTTTTTATTCCTTAGCTGTTGAGAATGGCGACTACATACATAATCTTAGACATAGCATATTTCAGATGACTTGCAGTAAACATTTAGTGTTCAGGTTAAGCAAGTACCAAAGAGTGCCGTCCAGACGAAATGCCATCCAGACGAAATGCCTATGACTGGACAAAAGGCCTGTGATTATAGATTTTTGGGGTACTGGGAAGAAGAATATTTCTGAGCCTGGCTTAATATCTGTGTTTTACAGAATATTTGCTAGATGAATAACTAAAGTGAGGAGTGTTGCATTTATCGTGAAGTAACCCATTCTTAGTTATGTAAACTTGCAGATCATTTTCTGTCACTGCATCATCTGCCTTTTGGTTATAAACACTAAGAGATCTGTAAATCTTGGTTATGGAGGTCGTTTTTCTCTCTTGACCCCATAACATCTAAAAGGTGAGCTCTGAAGCTACAGTGGTAAAGGCGGGCTCTGCTCCTAGCCTTTGTGAGCTCCTTCCCTTACCTAACCCAGGGAGTCTGAGGCAGTAAGTTAGAGAGTGCTAGTTTCCCGGTGGAGCACAGAGTACTCCAGTACCAGCTGGGATTGTGAGCTGTTCTTTATACAAGATTTGCCTTTGATCCATGAAACTGCCTTGCTTTTGGGTTAAGGTTCATCATGGTATGTACCAGTGTGATTGCACCTTTGAGCTGACAGTTGGCTGCAGCAGAGTGAAGATGTTAGATGAGAGAGCTGACAGAGTGAAGATCTTGTTAGATGCTCTCCCCAGCATGAAGGAGCTTGCTAAAATTGTTACTTAAGTCTACTGCCAGGATAAGAACCACTTGGTGTTGGGGGTGTTGTGCTGTTGTATTTGGGCTCTCTAGTATCAGTTCCTTCACTGACTGTCTGTGGAAAGCAGTTATATAGACTTCTTGCTTTTTGTGTGTTTCTGTCTGTTTTTGAAATTTCTCCTAACATGGTTAGTCTTTTCTCAGCTCCACAGAGACCCATTGCAACACAGAGAACTACTGCAGCTCCTAAGGCTGGTCCAGGGATGGTGCGAAAGAATCCTGGTGTGGGTAATGGGGATGATGAAGCAGCTGAATTGGTGCAGCAGGTATGCCTCTCTTGTGTTGTTGACATTGTTATTGTGCGTTCCTTGCTTCACTCATGAGGGCAGGGCTTCTCTGCTTACCTGAAGTTGTCTTGATATATGTGAGGCTTTGGCTGCAGAGTTTTCCGTGAGCCGTAGAGTAGAACAGGGTTCAGGCTTTCCTAGTACCACAGAAACCTATGTCTGTCTGGAAATCAACTTAAAAAGAAAAGATTTATTTATTTTTATTCATGTGTGTCTATGTGTCTATGTATAAAGACCAGAAGAAGTCAGTAGATCCCTGGTACTGGAGTTATAGACAGTTATGATCCACACTATGGATCATAGTTAGTCTTGAACCTTGTTGGAATGCCCTTGATTCTCTGGGATTAAGAGAGAAAAGATCACGAAGACTGGCTTTCTGGAGATTGAGAGTGGCAGTGCTAGGAAAGGCCTGTTGCCTTTCTGGTTCTCTTCTGTACGGTTCAGTGACTGGAGGTAGATCAGAAAAACAGAATGGGGACTCTTGATCCTCTTTGTATTTTTCCTACCTTGTTTAATGCTTTTGAGTGATTATTTTGATTCAGTCATCTCCTAGTCACTGTTGTAAAATACAGAATTGTGGAGAAAAAGGAGACCTCCCTATACAGAAAAAAAGATACAAGAGCGTAAAGAGTGTTCAGCTGAGGCAAGTTGATGCTTCATTCTGCAGGAATAGACAGTTTTTTCATGATGAGCCCAAGGAGGAAATGAGAACCGCTCTGCCATTATTTCACTTACGCTTTTCAGCTAGCCTCTCTGGACTAAATACTTCATGTGTGAGGTGGGGGCTTGGGTAGGTTTTTTTGTTGTTCACTTTTTTCTTTTGAGACAGGGTTTTACTATGTAGACTAGACTGGCCTTGAACTTGTGACTGTGCTGTAACCTCTGCTTCCTAAATACCGAGATTACATATGTGTACCACTATGCCTGGAGGGAGCTAACACTTGCTCACAGAAATCAGATATCTCGAATGGTGTTTGGTACAGACTCCATTGGGTTAAATGATAGTGGACAAAAGACAGTTCTGATGATTGTTTTTATAGTCTGGATAGAATGGAGTAGATGCTGCAGTGTTCTTTAAAAGTTCACATGGATTAGAGCTACTTGACTTGTGCGAAAAATAAGAAATGGATCAGAAAAGGGAGACTTCCCTGCTTTAGAGATTGGTATTTATCATCATTGCTGTGGGAAAATTGATGGTAAACATTGGAGAGAATTTCAGAATAGGTTTCAATAGTTGAGATTGGGTAGACTGTGGTTTTGAAGACTTGGAGCTCTGGGTATTGTGGACTTCTGATGATGATGTGGGAGGTCAGAAAATTTACTTTGTACGAACCAGTTTCTTCTTTTACCCTGGAAAGTTAGGGTCAGATTCTCATACCCAGCTGGTCTGTACTTACCACAGAAACCCATTGGCCTGCTATCTCTCTCTCTCTCTTTTGAAATCCCTTTTGTTTTTGCTAGTTTCATTTAGTCCTGGCTTGTCCAGACCTCACCTTCTAAATGCTGGATTTATAGGTGTGAACCAATATACCTGGCTTTTGACCCGAATAAATTTTTTAAAAAAAAGTTAATATGAAGGACTGTATGCTTTTCTCAGGTTACCAAAGTCCAAACCCATTCTGTTACATGTTCTGTCTGGTGGTCTCCCTGAAAGCTTTTGGATTTGTAGCCCTAGATAAATGGGAGACATGAAGCAGATAGGTTGGCTAGGCAGAGAGCAGCACTGTATTCTGTGTCGATTACTTTGTAGTACTTGCACATCCTTGGTTGACATGCAGGGATCCCACCGTAAGTCATCATGGAGATAGTTACTTAGTCTTTTGAGTGTCTTATGTGTGGCCTAAATTGTCTTGGAACTAGCCATCCTCTTTCCTGACTCCTAAGTTCTGGGATTACAGCTGTGTGTCAAACTCTGCCAGGATTTGTACTTAAAAAAAAGCAAAAAACAAAAAACCCTGTGGATATGTATTGTCAAATCCGCTTGTAGTCCCACACCAGATTTGTGTGTGCCTGTGTGAATTTCTGTTCACCACCTGCATGCAGGAGCTCCTGGAGGCCAGAAGTGCTACATACTATTCCCTGGAATTGGAGTTACAGGTGGTTGTGAGCTGTAACTAAGTCAATGTCCTTTGTAAGAGCAGTCCTAGCCAGTGACCCATCTCTTGAGCCACGAAATTTGTTGTTGTTGTTGTTATTATTATTATTATTATTATTAGAGACAGGGTCTCAGAATATAACTCTTGTTGGCCTGGAACTAATTCATTATGTGGACCAAACTGGCCTTGAACTCAGAGATCTAACTGCCTCTACATCCTGAGTGCTGGGGTTAAAGGTATGTGTCACCATGGCAAGATTTATTTCTTAATTTAATTTCTCAGTAGCTTATTTGTGGAAACCAAAGCCCTCTAGTGGGACTTAGAGGACCACCTAATCTTTTGGATGATATATGCAGCTAGTCTTGGACTAAATTGACCATTCTCCTGGTAATGACATAGTGATGATTGTTGGTCATCTTGCTAAGCTGGATTGTGGGTTCTACTCCCATCTCAGTCAGCCTTAACTTTTCCATTTTTGATCCCATCTCAGTGAAAAGCTTTCTAATAATTTAAGGTGTAGTTTTCCCTCTCTTTTTTGAGACAGGGTTTATCTGTGTAGCCCTGGTTGTCCTAGAACTCACTGTGTGGACCAGGCTGGTCTTATTCACAGAGATCAACCTGCCTCTGCCTACTGAGTGCTGGTATTCAAGGCATATGCCACCATGCCTAGATTTAAGGTGTAGTCTTATAGTTTTCCGTTTCTTGAGAACTCATAGTCAAGATTGCTGTGAGCTACTTACTATACATTATATATCTGAGACTGAAGAAAATTGACATTAAACTGAACTGGATATTTGCTTATGTTTTATTTTGATAAAAGGATACATCATTTTTGGGTTTGATATTAGTACATCAATGCTTACTGTTTTCAATATCTTTTACAGGTCAAAGTTTTGAAGCTTACTGTTGAAGACTTGGAGAAAGAGAGAGACTTCTACTTTGGAAAGCTAAGGAACATTGAATTGATTTGCCAGGAGAATGAGGGGGAAAATGACCCTGTACTGCAGAGGATTGTAGATATTCTTTATGCCACAGATGTACGTGTTTACCTGGAGATATTTTCTTTCCATTCTGTCAACTAAGAAAAAGTTTAACATTGTTGATTTCAGCTCATTTTGTGCTGGCACCTCTGTTCCAGGGTAGGGTTCACTAGAAAATTTTACCTTTGATTTTCTCCAAGTCAACCAAAGAGCATCTTGCCTAGTAGCTAGCTTCTTGACGTCCCTGTGTCTTTGCTTAAGGAAGCAATAGATTATAGAAATGACTGGCTTGTCCACTTCTGTAGTTTATTGGCCATCCCATCATTGCAGTTTGACCACTCCAGCTGAATGTGTTGTTGTTGGCCATTATCAGGACCCCAGGCATGTCCTTGGTCCTTGATGTTTGCACTCATAGCTGCCAGGGTATGCCTTTGCTCCTCCCTCCCAGGAGCTTGCCTGACTCCCTGTGTGATTTTCTTTGGATCCATCTTTATTACATAGCCTTTAATCATGACATACTCATTCATTAGAGAAGACTGCTTCTCTTCCTCCTGGATTTAGGATATGATACCTGGCCATGCCTACTGTTTAACAGTATTTGTAATTGCGAATACCTCACAAGGTCTGTGTAATACTATACAAATTAACTAGTAGCTTTCTAAACATACTGTTAGAATTTTGAAGGATTAAGACAGGTGACTGAAAAGCTGCTAATTTGTCCAATAAATCGTTAATGTTTGCATCATGTTCAGTAGTGAAATATGAAGATAGATGAATAAATCTTTGTTTTTTTGGTGAAAGTACATCTTTACTACTTTAAGCTATAGAGATTTAGGTAAAAAGAAAAGTCAAGGTGTGTTTTTATGGTCGAGCAGTGTGGCCATTCTGTACTGTAATTTAGCAGTCCTCCTGCTTCAGCCTCTTGAAGTGCTAGGATTACAGGTGTGAGCTGCCACACCCAGTTAGGATACTGAACTTGATAATCATCTTCAGGTTTTTTTTTGTTTGTTTTTGATCAAATCAGGGTTTCATAACCTTGCTTGGACTTGAACTCAGTACTAGCTAAGGATGACCTTGAATTCCTGTTTGTGTGTCCTGAATTTTGGGATTATGTGTGTGTACTGTTCTGCCTGCTTAAATGTCATTGAATTTGGTTTTGTTTTGTTATACAATTTGGGATTGAACCCACTTTTGTCTTGTGTAGAGTTAAGTGCCCTGTCATTGGAGCTCTGACAGGAGATTTTTGAGGCAGGGTCTCATTCCCTGTAGTAGTGAATTTGGAGTTAAAGACTTTTGAGGGAATGCACATTTTAAAGATATATTTAGACACATAAATATTCATTATCCTAATGCTTTGACGATGAATTTGTGTGTAGTTTTTGGCATTAAGAAATGGTGCTATTGTTGGGTGTGGTAGACACATTTAAATGTAGAACTCAGGAGGCAAAGGTAGAACAATTTGAATTTGAAGCCAGCTTGATCTATATTTAAGCAAGCTCCAGGCTAGACAAGGCTACATAGGGAGACCTTATATCAAAAATCAAAACAAAAAAGGAAATGATGCCATTGTCTAAAAAAATATAATAGTTTATATTATAAGTTATTATAAATTATATATACCTGGTTTATGTGTTGAAGTGCCAGCTGTGTGGGAGACAGGAAGAACTACCTACATGGAGAGGTTTAAATTGTGAGGTCAATGAGTAGAAGGAAGAACTGGCATTAGGTATTGAGTAACAGCTTTCCCCAACTTTCATTTCCCATTTCAGGAAGGCTTTGTGATACCTGATGAAGGGGGCCCACAGGAGGAACAAGAAGAGTATTAAGCAGCCTGGACCAGCAGAGCAACATCCGAATTCTTCACTCCAAATCATGTGCTTAACTGTTAAATACACCCTTTTGTTATTCTTAGAGAATTCACTGGTTTCTTTTCATAAGCAAAAAGTACCTCCTCTTCAAAGTGCACTTTGCAGAAGTCTCTTTCCGATGAGTTTGAGTTAGGAGCTGTTGCCTTGTAGCAGAGCAGTATTAACATCTAGTTGGTTCACTAGGGGACAGAGAGGCCAACCATGGGGCTCTTCATATGGATGCTGGTCACACTGACTGATGGAGAAGGGGATTTTGTAATACATTGAGGTATTACGAATACTCAGAGAAATGTAAAGACTGATATGAATTTTAAGTGAAATTCTGGCAGAGAACGTTTTAATAAATAATGCCTTAAGAGTATTTAAAATATGCTTCCATATTTCAAAATATAAAATATAACATGACAGGAGATTTTGTGTGTCCTATGTTGTGTCTGGGAAGGAAGGGCCAGACTTTAGACCCTTTGGAACCTGCTGACACAGGCCTTTCCAGACTACATCTCATAGATGTAGTCTTTGGCCCAGAAGGAAAGTTTGAAAAGTTGTTCTGTAAAGCCATTCGGTGTCATTGACCAGTTGCATCCCTACTATAAAATAAACAAGCAACATGGTAGCTTGGATGAATAGAGGGTGTCTCAGCCCTGCAGTGCCTGAGGCAGAGCTCAGTTTTTGCTGAGCTTTCCCCTGAGAATTTTTCAAACAGTCCACCAAGTTCCTGTGTATTGTGATTCTGGGACCTGCCCATAGCTCTGGGATTTGAATGGGCACTGAGTCCCATTGTACTGTCTTCTAAGTTTACATTTAGCATGTTCTCTTCTCTGCTCCCTTTGACCTCTGGGGACGCCTCTGACTCCTTAAGTTTGCTGCTGAGCGTTGTAAATACAGCAGGCTGGTGATCGTGTGCTGCAAGTTCTTTCTGGACCTCTGGCAAAGGAGTGATCAGTGAAGGCCAGTGTCACCTTGGGCTCTGTGAGGCTGGGGTGTTCCGTGTCTGCTGTCCACAGCTCTCCATTGCCACCCAAATATTTTGCCAGTGCACTAATCTCTTTGGAGATAAAATTCTCTAGTGTGTTACTAAATGTTAAATTTTTTTTTTTTAGAATATACAGTACCATGACTGAAATATTAATATTTAAAATACTTTCATTCCTTAACTCTCCCTCATTTGCTTTGCCCATGACCTATTCAGTTCGTTTGGCAGAATTCTGCAAAATGTATGTTACCCACTACTGAGGTTGTTCAGCCCTTGATGTGTTTGTGTTGGTTTGTTTCTGGTGGTAGCTTGTCTTATGCTGTGTGTAGAAAACAGGTATTTTATGACAGATTGTTATGTAGTGCATGCTCTGTGTGGAATTCAGAGGAAAATCCAATTTAGTGATTAACAATGCCAAAAAAAAAAATGCAAGTAACTAGCCATTGTTGAGAAGACAGTGGTGCTATTTCTCCTCTGTGGCCTTTTAGACTTCTGTTGCCCCCAAATTCCATTTTATTGGGAACCCATTTTTCCACCTGGTCTTTCTTGACAGGGTTTTTTTCTACTTTAAACAGTTTCTAAATAAAATTCTGTATTTCAAGAGTGTCCGGTCTTCTGGAATGTGTTTTGCCTCGGGTGTCAGCTTTTAATTCTAGGGGTCAGGGTCAGGGCCAGGGTCTTCAGCTGATTTTAGACAGAAGGCTAAGAAGTGATTCTTGCTTTTTTTTTTTTTAACTTTTTTTCATGTGTTTGATCATAGTCACTCCTCACTCCTGCTGACTCCTTTCAGCTTTCTTAAATAGAACTGATGTTTTCGAATCCCTTACTTTTTTCAAACCAATTAGTATATCTCCCTTCCTCCCTTTTTTTTTTTTTTTTTTTTTTTTGAGACAGGGCTTTACTGTTATTGTCCTGATTGGCCTCCTCCTTCAGCTTCCTGTGTGTACCGCCATGCCTGGCTTAAAATGTATATCTTCTCTCTCCCTAGTTTTCCTTGCCTCTCCTTTTCTCTGTCCCTTTCTCTTTCATTGACATTTCATTCCTCAGTCCCCTGCTGTTTTAAATTCCCGCTACCCTGAGGTTTTCCCCATAGAAGCATAGAGCTTGCTCTGGATGTGTAAGGCTCTTTTTTCTTGAGAAGTGCAGCTGGCCAGTGTTTGACAGATGGTTGAAGATAACATTCGTTTTCCTGAAAATGGGTTTTAAAAGACAGCACAGTCTCAAACTAGAAAATAAAGTTGTTGCCTTTTTCCTGTTTTGTAAAGTCCTACACCTTTAAGAATGAGTTTAAAAGGTTATCTGCCCCTGTTTTTATCTTGAAATAATGTTACATAGAGGGAAGGTAAATTCATCTGCTCTTGAGAGTGCCTGTAGTAATGGCTGCTGGAAGCAGAACTTGATTATTTCATAAAGTTTGTACTCCGTGTGCGATGTTTTACTCTTTTTGCTTTTGGGGGCCCACCACCCAGCTCCCGCATAAATCACACACAGAGGCTTATTCTTAGAAATGCCTGGCTTTGACTTGTTTCTAGCCAGCTTTCTTAAATTATCCCGACTACGTTTTGCCTGTGGGCTTTTATCTTTCTCTTATTTCCATATACCTTTCTTTACCTTTTTCTCCGTGGCTTGCTGTGTAGCTGGCTGGCTCGCCCCTGATGTCCTCCTCTTCTTGTTCTCTTGCTCTTCTTCCTTGTTTCTCCATTTATTTATTTAATTGTTTATTTATTATCTGTCTGCCAGCCCCTCTTCTTCCTTGCTTCTCCATGTATGTATGTATGTATTTATTTATTTATCTGCCTGCCAGCCCCACCTATTCTTGCTCTTTTCTTTCTAGTGACTGTTGAGCTCTTTATTAGACCATCAGGAGGTATTTTAGATAGGGCAGAGAGTCACAGCTTCCCAGAGGTAAACAAATGCAGCATAAACAAAAGCGACACACCTTAAATCATATCCCCAACAGTACTTACTGCTTTCCCTGGAAGCTAATGGCATGATCCAGGAAACAGACCAAGTTTCGGGAAGAATTAGGCACCATCTGCATTCATTGTCTCTGAGAAGACACCTGCAGGGATATATGGTGGGTGCTGTCTCCTGAGAGGTTACTAGGTAAGAAGTCAAGTGGAGACTATTCATTGACCTGACTGAGCCCTGGAAAACCTCAGTGTGACTAATTCATGTTAGGGCAGTGGTGCAGTGAGTTTGAATATGCTGCTTGGCAAGGTCTGTGGTAATAGAGGAACGGGGTACTGAACACCCACATGATTGGCATTCAGGATTTGTTCCTCAAGCTAAGTTGATGACTGCCCAGTCTCTTGGGAACTGTGGTGTAGAACATTTGAAACAGTGAAAATGCCCGTCAGGTGGCCTACATGTGGGACTTGCCTAGAGCTGTGTCAGGCAATGTTCTTGTTTCAGTGAGAACATTAGGTGTGAGGGTTCTACCCCACCTTTTTTTTTTTTTTTTTGCCTGCAAATCAAGGACACTGATGTTGGCAGGAGGGCCTCCCACGCTGCATGTTTGTTGGGACCAAAGGAAGCTGCAGGGTTGGAAAGTTCTTCAGAGATGTTATTTCATAGTCAGAAGTTGTTTATAGATTAGAAAAATTCTCGTACCCTGAGAATTCAGGACATGGCTTTGGGTTATTTTAGAAAGTGGGTTCTGAGTTCTCTTAGTGGTTCTTTCTCAGCTTGGTGGTGGTGATGTCAAGTTCCTTGTTTTCAGACCTGTCTTCATCCTGTTTTCCCTGCCAGAATGAAGGACTAAACATATTTCATGTTTCAAGTAAATGAGGAATTGGCAACCTTCCATGATTCCAGGGTTGTTCTCTAGGATCTTACATCCTAGAGAGGACAGACAGCGGCTTTTTTAAAAACTGATTTTATTGAGCTATACGTTTTTCTCTGTTACCCTTCTTTTCTCTCACCTCCCCTTCAACCCTCTCCCATGGTCCCCATGCTCCCAATTTACTCCTGAGATCTTGTCTTTTTCTACCTCCCATGTAGATTAGTTCCATGTATATCTCTCTTAGGGTTTATTGTTGTCTGGATTTTCTGGGATTTTGATTTGTGGGACGGCAGTTTTCTTTTGCTATAAGCTTGGAACTCCTCAGAGAAGCTCTCCTTTAAAGTCCTTAGTGTGAGGAGCTCTTTGGGTGATTTTCCCATAACTCATGGTTTGCTTAGTTCACAAATCAGGCCATGGGCTCTAAGCCTGAACAGCCTGGCCAGATTAGCTTGCCAGTGTGTGCATGGCCCAAATCTTACTGTGGGTAGCAGGGAGAGTGAAAGGGACTGCTTTCAGCCAAACTAAGCCTTCGCTTGTGATCAGTCCGAGAGTCACTGGTTGTTTTCTCTCTTGTCACTTGCTGTGAGTGATGTCATGCTGTTGAATTTTTACACTTTCTATGTTGGTTGTTTTTACTCTTTTGATCCAGCTCCCCAATACTCACAGAGGTTTATTCTTTCTTACAAATGCCCTGTCCTAGCCTGGCTTATTTCTTGCCAGCTTTCCTTAACTTAAATTATCCCATCTACCTTTTGCCTCTGAGCTTTTTCCTTCTCTTGCTTCTGTAATCTTGCTTTCACTCTTACCTCTTGGCTGACTGTGTGACTAGGTGGCTAGCCCTTTGTGTTCTTTCCTTGTTCTTGTTCCTTGGTCTTTCCTTTCTCCTGCCTTGCTATTGGCCGTACAACTCTTTGTTAGACCAGTAGGTGTTTTAAACAGGCAAAGTAACACAGCTTCACAAAGTTAAACAAATGCAACATAAAAGAATGCAACACATCTTTGTATCATTAAAACAAATGTTCCACAGCATAAACAAATTTAACACAAATTAATATTCCACAGCATCTATAACATTTCAGAATTGAACAAGATGATATTTATGGGTCTTCATTATGCTTATGGCTTTTCGTAATGTTTGAATTTTGTTATAATTAGGTGTGCAGAATTTTCTCAAAGATGAGGAGGGGTTTGCTTTCACTGAACTGACCGCAGCTAGAACCCTCGACCTATATGGCTTTAGCCAGGTTGCTGCCTAGTTGCAGTTTTGAATGTAAGTCTTTTCCCTCCTTGGTGTTTAGGGGCTTTCTGTTGACACTGTTGTCAGATAGCTTCATTAATTTGGTTGTCTAGGTTAGTGGGTCTGGCCTTAGAGTCAGTCCCATTTCTAGTCTCCTTTATCCAGAACCTTAAATCTTTTTGTTGTTTTGAGGCAGGGTCATGTTCCAGACAGGCCTTGAATCCACTATGTAGCCTATGGTGACTTTGATCTTTGGATCCTCCACCTCCTTATGCTGGGATTGCAGGTGTGTACTGCCATGACCAGTATATGCAGAATCAAACCCAGGGCTTCCTGCATGCTAGGCAAACATTCCACCAACCAAACTGTATATTTAGCCTCCTTAGTGCTGTTTCATTTTCAAAGTTTAAACTACCCTTGAGGACGGAACCTCTGTGTTCATTTTTAGATCCATGGTTTGTGTCACTTCACACCTCAGTAATTTATTTTATTTTTAATAAGGTATCACTGTGTTGCTGGCCCAGGCTGTCCTGGAACTTGCTATGTAGACCAGGCTGGCCTTGAGCTCGCAGAGATTCATTCCTTTGCCTCTGCCTTCCAAGTGCTGGGATTATAGGTGTGTACCACCATGCCTGGCTTGCATATTAAAAATTTGTCTTATTACATATAGCTGAAAGATTGAGGTTTGGCACTTTGGAATTCACATTGAGGGGAGAGCATTGGTGTTGCCTAATGTGAGTGAGGAAGGACCTCAGAGAGACAGACTCTGAGGGCCTGTGTCTGCTCTGGTTCTATGCTTGTGTCTGCCTGGGGGCTCTGTTGCAGCCCTTTTGGTGATCTGCATGTCCTTGAATAGATGGTAGTTTCAAAGAGAGTCTCTTGGTCGTAATGCTGAATTCATCTCAAGTCGAACTTGAACTGTTCCTGAATCATTGTACTGAGATATATCTAGATTTCCCTTCTAAATGCCTTCCCACATTTTAAAAACTTGAATTATTGATTGTATTTTGACTCTTTTGAACTTTTCCATAAAGAAAGAAATTCACTGTAACCCAGTCCATGTCTCTCCCACCCCATTTTTCTTCCAGAGAAGGGGGAAAATTATCTCCCAGCATATTTTAGCTATATAAATACTGATAGATTAGTCATTGAAAATAGGATCTATAAAACACAATAAAAACAAAACACTATTTCATTTAGCAAATGTGTGTCATTGGAAAAATGTAGAAACTCATAAGAATCAGCTTTCTATAGATAGGGACAAAATCAAAAACCAATGAAAAACATCAACCTTGTGTGTTTTTACTGTGAAAATCTCTAGTTTCAGGCCAATGAGTTAGCTCAGCAGGTAAAGATGTGTGTCGTACAAAACTGATAACCTGAGTTCAAACCCAGGAGCCCACGGTGGAGGGGAAAAACCAACTACTGAAAGTTATTCTCTGTCTTCCACTTGTACTTCCATCCCACTCAGCCCCCCCCCTCTCCACCCAAATGCAGGTCTCACAGTTCTTATTTTATGTGAGTGGGTGTTTTGCTTGCATATATGTCTGCACCATGTACATGTTGTGTCCAAAGAGATGGAATAGAGTAGGACATGGGATTCCTTGAGATTGGAATTAAGAGATGTTTATGAGCAATCATGTGGGTGCTGGGAATCAAACTTGGACCACCTGGAAGAGCAATTAGTGCTCTTAACCACTGATTCATCTCTCCTTTAATAAATAAAAATTTTTAGTTTTTTATATTTAGCCAAATTACTTGAAAAGATTTTTGTGGTTTTTTTTCATAGCTTATTCATCTACTTGACCTTTTCTATCCATCAGTGTGACCTTTGACCCTTTAGGGTGAAATAGGTCAAATTACTTTTGGTGTGTTGATGTTCTCTATTTAGGCCCAGGGAGGAGAGGAAGTTTTGACTGGTTGTAACATGAGGGGGCCGGCTTGTTGGGGTTTCCATCCCTCCAAGTACCCCAACAGTTGGCAAGCAACAAAGAAAATCATACATAAGACTCCATAAGGTTATAAATTGATTGGCCCATTAGGTCAGGCTACTTATTAATTTTTATGACTTATCTTAACCCATTATTTTGATCTATGTTAGCCACATGGGCTCAGTACCTTTTTCAATGTGACAGCTTACATGTTGCCTCTTTGGTGGTCTGCACAGGAGTGACTGAGAGAGCTTTTGCTTCCAGAATATCCCCGGTCTTTTTGTTCCATCCCTACTTCCTGTCTGGCTTTCCCGCCTATATTGCCTGCCTGGCCAATCAGCGTTTTATTAAAATATAATTGACATAATACAGACAATTCTCCCGCATCATTTTCCTCTTTTTTTTTTTTTTTAAACAAAGGAAAATACCCATAGTCTGTTTGTTGGGAATGTGGGCGTAGTATTTCAGGCTACTTTCTGTTGTTTGGGGGCGCTGATAATCTTATGGGGACCTAAAGAAAATTTAGAGTTATAATCAAGTTTGGACTGAAGTATCCTGTGAGTCTTGATCATCTTAGGCAGTAGTCTTGAATCAGTTTTGGATGTAGAACTCTGTCATCTGGGCCATCTGTTCCTGTCGATTTTTTAGGTGGCCTCCCTTGGTCAAAGATGATTTTTTTTAACTCTGAATAAATCCATAGCCTCTCATTTTCTGTGGAAACAAAAGCAGAATCTCTTCTCCAAAGTAACATACCTTTTGACTTTAGTTTTGAAGCCAAGGTATTTTCAAAATATCTATATTGGATTAATTTAGCAGCATTTATAAACAAAAGTCTTTTAGCAGCTGTTGCTCCTTCCTCAGCATTCAAATAATTTAAAGAGAGCATAATAACATACGGTATCAAGATTCTCTGTATATTTTTTATCTTTATTTTAACTTCTATTTTTTTTATTTTTACTTTTACTTTTTGAGACAGGTTCTCTGTATATCTTTGTCCTGGAATAACTCTGTAGACCAGGCTGTCCTTGAACTCACAGAGATCCTACTGTCTCTGCCTCCCCAGTACTGGGCTCAAAGGTGTTTGCTACCACACCTTGAACTCAGAGATCTGTCTGTCTCTTCCTCCCAGGCAATGGGATTAAAGGTGTGTGCTACCACACCTTGAAGTCACAGAGGTCAACTACCTCTGCCCCTTAAAGTCTCAGAGGTCAATGTGCCTCTGCCTCCCAGGCATTGGGATTAAAAGTGTGTACCACCACACCCTATATCTCCCTTTCTTCAACACTGTACTTTCAGCAACACTGAAGTAAGTGTTGCTTACTTCATGATTACTTAGGTAATATATCCTTCTGGAGTCTTTGATGGAGTTAAAGAATGGATAATAATAGTTATAGTTTTCCATTATTATGATAAAGATATAGTTATAAATATTATGACTATAATTCTTGCTTGATAACTGTTTTGTTATATGTAATTTTACTATGTTAAAATAAAAGCCTTTCTTTTTTGTTTAAACAGAAAAAGGGAAAATGATGGAGGAGGGTTATCTGTCTATTGTGTTATTTTCATTGGTCAATAAAGAGACTGCCTTGGCCCCTTGATAGGACAGAAAATTAGGTAGGCGGAGTAAACAGAACAAAATGCTGGGAAGAGGGCTATGAGTCAGACGCCATGGAGCCAGCCACCAGGTCAGACATGCTGAATCTTTTCCGGTAAGCCACTACCTCGTGGTGCTACCACAAGATTATTAGAAATGGGTTAATATCAAGATATGAGAGTCAGTAACTAACTCTCTAGAGATAATGGGCCAGGCAGTATTTAAATGAATACAACTTATGTGTTATTATTTCTGGGGCTAAGCTAGCTGTGCGGGAGCCGGGCAGGATGAAAAGCAGGCCTGCCCGCAGCTCCTTTCTACAACTGGTGATGGTGTCTTGGCAGTTTGGTACTATCCAGCTCTTTACAGTCAAATTTAGAGATCTGGAATCCAGGTCCTACCGTGATTCTTCTCACGCGAGACCTTTCACAGCTGCACTGGCTCTGGCTTTTATGCCATGATGAAGATTGGTGAAGATAACAAGTCCAGGTTGTCCCCTCTCTTGTATGTAGTAGTCTTGTTGCCTGCCTCTTCTTAAATAATTGGGACTGATGCAGAAGTGGGGAGTCAGAGGTTTATTCTCTGAACTGGGGGAACCAGTGACCTTTTTGGTTTGGTGAACCTGCTTTACCATAGGACTCCCTGGCATTTCCCATGGTTCCCTTGAGAGGGAAGCTCTCTGAACCAGTGTTTGTCCTATGGATTGCTTTATATTCATATTTGTCCTGGCTCTTGGTGCTGTTCTTGCCCTTCGTGAGTCAGTTTTGCCAATAAAAGGTCTCAAACTGAGTGTAAATGGCTGTTTTGGTTTATGGATTAGATTCTGATTTTCCCTTCGTGTTCTTTGTGTGGAATTTCATCAGTTCTCTGCTTACAAATTTGATCAGCTGACTCTGCAATCAGGTAAAGCCTTCTCTGCCTCAAACTCAGGGTTCTCTGCCAAGAGGTTATAAAGGAAGTGAGTGTTGAAAACTGTTTAGCTATCTGCCATCCATCAAGTTTAGCTGTGGAGATCAAATTGACTCAGGGTGAATGTCCTCTGAAAATTGGACACCTTGGCATTAAGGGTCATTTGCTTGACTCCAGGGGCTGAATGGGAACCAGAAGCATCTTTTCATTTCTGGGACAAATACCCTTAGAGTCATCTGCCCTACAACTGCATGGCAACCAATTGCAATGGATCATGTCAGTTTCTCCCTGTGCTATCATCTCCCTACTTCTGGATCTGTACCCTCCTTTCTCTCCCCTCTGCAGTTTGTTATGAACAGAACTCTCGGGTGTGTTAAAGCAGTGGGTGTGACTTGGGATCTTACTTGCTCTTGGATTCTAAATATAAATTGAATTGTGTTTTCTCCTTCCCTCTGGACTTCCAAGTTCTTTTCAGTTTCACCTCTATTTCTTCTTCGTTCTTTTCTCTTTGGTTCTGTGGATGAACTTCAAAGCATCATGCATGATAGGCAACATGGTCTCCACTGAGCTATGCCACGTGCTCCACTGAGCTATGCCTCCAACCCTTGACCATTTCTTTTGAGTGGTCTCTGTAGCCATTGAACAATACTTTTAATCCCACCTGATGCTTTGCCTTGGTTCATGACCGCAGGTTTATGCCCTCTCTTCTAATTAAAGACATACTCCTTTTTTTCTAACAAAATAAAATATAAGTTAAAACAAAAACCATCATATCAAAGTTGGACAAATCAAGCCAACAGAAAAATAGAAGAGCCCCAAGAGCAGGCACAAGAACCAGAGACCTAATTTTTCATGCAATTAGGAGTCAGTCTCATAAAAGTACTAAACTGAGGATGATAGTATATATACAGGGGACTTGGTGTAGACCGCTGTAGGCCCTGTGCTTGCTGCTTCCGTCTCTGAGTTCATAAAGAGCTTTGCTCAGTTTTAGAGCACCTTGTGCTGGTGTCCTCCATCCCTTCTCTCTCCCCTCCTCCTGCCTCCTTTTCTGCAGGGTTCCTCGAGCTCTGAGAGGAGGGATTTGATGGAGACATCTCATTTAGAGCTTTGAGTTCCCAGGTCTCTGTCATGCCTGGCTTTGGGTCTTAGTGTCGTGTCCCTCTGCTGCAGGAGGAAGAAGCCTCTCTGATGATGGCTGAATAAGGTATCAGTCTATGAATATAGCAACATATCTTTAGGAGTCATTCCATACTGACCCTCAAATGCCCTTCAATTCTAGCTGTCTCTCCCCTCATTCCCAGCTCCCCTCTCCCTTCCTACCTAATCATCCTATTCTCACCCCACCCCTTCCATCCACCCATAAAATCTATTTCCCCTCCCAGGGAAATTGATGTGTCCCCCCTGATCCCCTCCTCCTATGCCTGTGTTCTCTGGGTCTATGGGTTAGCTTGGTTATAATTTATCTAATGGCTAATATCCAAATATAATTGAATACATACCATATTTATCTTTCTGGCTCTAGGTTACCTCACTCAGGATGATTTTTTCTAGTTCTATTCATTTTACTACATATTTCATATGTCATTTTTTAAACAGCTGAGTAATACTCTATTGTGTAAATGTACCATATTTTCATTGTCCGTTCTTCTATTGAGGGACATCTAGGTCATTTCCAATTTCTGACTATTATAAATAGGACAGCAGTCAATATGGTTGAGGAAGTATCCGTGTGGTAGGACGAAGTATCCTTTGGGTATATGCCCAAGAGTAGCTAGTTCTTGACGGATGACCTTGAGCTTATTATCTTGCTGCCTCTTTACCTCTTGAATGCTGAGGTTACAGACATCACAGTCACTGTTCTTTTGCTGTGAAGAGACACCATGACCAAGGCAGCTTATAAGGAAAAGTATTTAATTGAGGGCTTGCTTACAGTTTTAGGGTTAGTCCATTTCCTTATGGCAGGAAGCCTGGTGCTGAAGCTGCAGCTAAGAGCCTACATCTTTTTGTTGTTGTTGTCTCCTTGCATTTTAATTTTTGAAAATCCATTATAAATAATAGTAATAGGTTTAGACACCACAGAACAGAACAATTTAAGAGCCCACATCTTATCCACAAGTTACTGAAGGGAGGGAGTGGGGGAGGGAGAAAGGGGAAGAGAGAGGGCTTGGGGCTTGGTGTGGTAGTTTTGAAACCTCAAAGCACACCCACAGTGACACACCTCTTCTAACAAGGCCACACTTCTTAATCCTTCCTAAACAGTCTATCAACTAGGAACCAGACGTTGAAATATATGAGCCTATGGGGGCCATTCTCACTCAAACCTCCAAGCCTAGGGACTGAACCTATTGGTTTCCTATGTGCTAGGTAAGTACCAACTTCCATTTCCATTCCCTAGAGATTAACTAAGACTTTAGGATGATTCACAGCTTAACATTTACAAGCATACACACACTTGCCAGCTTCATGCAAGTATAACGATTCATCTGCTTTTGAATGCAGACTTTTTGTAGAACTTTTGTTTCTTGATAGTCTCCAGTCCCTGTTAGCCTTTGACTCCTGGGAATCCAAATTAACACCTTTGCTTGGGAGTATGCCCCATCCCTAAAAGGGGTCCAAACTTTGTCTCCATTCTGACAAGGTCCTCGTCTGGGGAGAAAGTCTCCCATTCATCACCCCTCTCCCCATACTCATTATTTGTATAATATTCTGTTAAATTTAGGCAGAAAGGACCTGCCCTGGCCCAGAACTTTGGGGAAGTTCTGCTTTGTCTTATCGCTGGCTGTGTCCTTGACTAGGTGAGGATTCCAGAAGCTAAGGATCAACCCCCAGTCCATTTTTCTGAACACAGCACTCAATACCAACCACCCTGCCCATGCCATGTAAATCTTAAAGATTGCTGTCTTTTTTTTTTTTTCAAGTAAAAAATTAGATGGTGGGTGTGATGGTGCATATGTGTAGTCCCAGCACCTTGGAGTTGGAGGCAAGAAGATCAGTTCAAGTCATATATAATGCCACCCTTGGCCGCATAGGGAGCTCAAAGTCTGGGTTACACGAGACCTTGTCTTAAAAAACTAAAACCAAGTAAACCAAAAGCCTAGATCTAATCGGTCTACTTCTCTTACTGGTGGAGCTCCAGAAAGCACCTTCCAAATGTGGAAACAGGACAGTCCTCATCCCTCACAGAAAAGATGAGCAAGTGGAAGTAGAAATTGAAGCCCAGCCAGCTCTTGGCCACCGAACAGGAGAAGGCTGGAACTGAGAAGGCAGGCCACTGCAGCCTTGGGGGAGCCTGGCAACCTGCTGATGGGAGTCACGGAGCCCAGCAAGTGCCAACACCCTGGCCATCCAAACAGGCTCAAAAATACGGTCTCTGTCAAGACCTGGAAAACTACCTCGGCTCCAGGGAGAAGACTAAAGGGCAAACCCTCCAAATTGGAGCAGTGAGAAGAAACCATCCCGCTGGAGGTCCTGGGCTAAGGGTCAGGAGAGACCCGTTTAGTGCTACCTACCCCGGCCCCGCCTCCCATAGCCCCGCCCCTCCCACCTCCCGCCACCCACCAGCTGCTGGGCTCCACTGCGAGTCTCTGGTCGCGTGGGGAGGGAGCAGTTTTCCTCCAACCTCAATCCCAGCGCCTTTCCTACCCACGCGCACGTTTGCCCGCCTTCCCAGAAGGTTAACGTCCTGCCCCACATAGCCCCAGCCGGTGCTTCCTATCTCCTCCCTTGGGAGACACTGTTCTCTGGGCTTCCTGATCTGGGCCCCCATTTGCTACTGCTCTGCTCTACCCTCTACTCACAGAGTAGCTTGGGAGTGCACCCCTGTCCCTAAAAGAGGTCTAATAAACCTCATCTCCGTTCTGACAAGGCCCTTTTTCCTGAACTGGCAGCAGCAACAGCAGCAGCAGCAGCAGGGAGAGCTAGTGCAGATAATTCTTAGACCCCAGGCTGTCCCCTGCCAAACTGTCACCAGCTGGAGCTCTCAGCCACTGCTGCCCCACCTTACCTTAAACTAAGTTGGGCAAGTGCTGCGGGGTACAGGAAACAGGGCAGGGTTGGGGCCCATCCGCCTTGCCTTCACCCGGGCTCTGGAACTTAGTGCAGTGACAGGTGCACACAGACAGTACCCATTACCAGGTGAGGCCCTATTTTCTCACTGAGTGCTGGGGCACTCATTCGCCCATCCCCACTTCCTGCTGTGCTGTTTTCCTTCATTCAGTGGGACACTCTTAGCTAGGGGCTAGCCTTGCCCCTTCTCTTTCACCTCCCCAAATTTGTGTGCTCCACTCCCACCCCCCTCACCGGCTTTACTCAGAAACTCCTTCTGGGCAGTTGTGTTGTTTTTCCCTTCAGGTTCATGCTTAGACCCCAACCACTGCTACTGCTGCCAGCACCAAATATTCATCCACAACCATCTGATTCTGTCAGCCTTTGCCTCCCCAAGGTACTTGTGAGGAAGGGGGGCTCTATACAGTGGGAGGGAGGGCCGATGTTGATGGCCAAGGGTGTAGGGGCTACCTTATCCCTAGTGGTTTGTCCCAGACTGAAAAAAATTTTTTTTTCCTCTCTCTCCCTATCTGTGTGTGTTAGAGGAATGCATGTCTAGCATGTACCTCATCCCCACGATCTCATCTGCCACGGATAACTGCCATTGAATTTAAGACCTTTTTTATTTTTTTAAAAAAATATTTTTATTTTATGTGTATGAGTGTTTTATCTGCATGTCTGTCTGTTCGCCATGTGTGCAGTGTCCAGGGAGGTCAGAAGACGGCTTTAGATCCTTTAGAACTGTAGTTTCAGACAGTTGTGAGTTGCCATGCCATGTTGTGTGCTAGAAATTGAACCCAGGTCCTCTGCGGGAGCAGTCAGTGCTTTTAGTTTTAGTTTTTTTTTTTTTTAATGTACTCGCCAACAACATTCACATATTTCACAGAACTGTACTCATAAACAAATACGCTTTTACAGGTCGCCCCCCACCCAGTAACACACCCTAGTTGTCATTTGTGTTTTTCTTTTCTGGTCCCTAAATGCTCTAAGCTTATCAGTCCCCCAATTTCCAGATATTTGAGCTTATTTCTAGCTGAGTTGTCATCAGGACTTACTTCGTGCCCCTTCCCTCCCTGCCCCTTGGCTCTTCCCTTCTCCTGTCCTTCCTTGTTGGCTGTCAAGAAACCACTGGAGAGGACTTTCTTGGCAGGTCTTCAGCGTTCCTCCCCATCTCCTTCCTTTTCGTGCTGAGAGCCTTCACGGCTGCCCTTCATCCTGGGAATTCAGTCTCCTAAGCCAGACACCTACGGGCTTGCATTCTCCTTGCTTTTTTCCTCACTGTGTTCTCTCCACTCTTCCCTCTCTTCCTGATGCTTCCTAGTAATCCTATAGCCATTTGGTCAGTCCCCTGGGTATGACAGTCTCTTCTCTTTCCTAGCTGGCTATCTGCTCTCTGAGAATGCCCCCCCAACTCTCATCAGGGCTGGGAACCCTGCTGGTCTGGTACCCCAATATCTTAGCATAGCACTAACCTCTCATTAGAAACATGCCCTTGATGAGAAGAATGCACCCTCTCCATGTGCTCTCACCGGATGTCACTGGAGAAGGTCCTGTCCCCAAGCTCCCTGGAAGGTTTTGGAGGGTTATGTACTTGAAGGCCATGTCTTTGACTTTAGATGTGTGTCTGCTACCTCTGGATCTCCTTCTCCTTGTTGAATGGCTCTTGGGACTGGCACACGACTGGCTAAGTCCCTCTAAATTCTACAGATCCTAGATTTTAGCTAGGAGTGAAGTAACCTGAGAAACTTCAGGGGGTTTCCGTGGGTCAGCCCCTTTCCATCAATTCAGGAAGGCTCCACTGTAAACTTAGAGAAGGTATCGTGGGAAAGGGGATGCTCGTGGACAAGGGCCAGTCATCATCTCCTTGGACCTTTCTCACTTCCTGTAGAGCTAGGACTAGGTCATTCCTGTAGACTTATTTTAAAGAAACTGTGATTACCCATTTTAGGTCAAGACTAATGTCTTCTGAGAAGTTTGGAGAGAACCCTCGACCTCAAAAGGTAAGAAAGCAACAAAGGGAGAAGGCATTTGGAAGTCACACAAAGTGTCACTTGCCAGAATACAAATTCACTGGCTTCCAAAATGTCACCAGCATACAAATCCACTAGCTACTGCACCAGGCTTGCAAACATAAATATTTTTGGGCCAAGCGGTCACTTAGGTATGCCTAACAAACAGGCTCCTCTTCCCTCTTTGCTTTCCTCCCTACTCCCACACTGAGGACTGAGCCCAGGGCTTCCAGTAAGCTCGGCAAGTGTAGCATTGACCTATATCCCTAGCCCTACTATTTTGTTTTGTTTTTGAGATAGTGTCTCAATATGTATCTCTTACTTGCCTGGAACTCACTGTGTAGACCAGGCTGACCTCAAACTCACAGAGGTCTGCCCGCCTCTGCCCTCAGAGCGCTGGGATTAAAGGTACACACAACCATGCCAAGCCCTACTTTAAAATTTTTTATTTGCTTATTATCATCATTATTATTTGAGACAGGGCTCCTTTTTGTAGCCTGGCTGACCTCATATGTGTGGCAGTCCTGCCTCAGCGTCACACGTGCTGTCTGGGGCTGCAGGTATGTGCTTTCATAGTCACATATTTAGCTTGGCTTCTTCTCTGAGAGCACAATATGGGCCAAACGTGACGTACATGAAGATATCAAGTCATAGTCTGTTCGGGGCCTATACTTAATTTTGTCTAGCAAAGCGGTGATAGTGGTGAGGTGAGAAATTTCATCAAGCCAGATGTATATCACATTATCTATCTCAAACCAGATGTATATCACATTATCTACCTCAGGCCAGATGTATATTGCATTATTTCAAGCTGGATGTATACGCATTATCTCAAGTTGGATGTATATCGCATTATCTCAAGCCAGATATATATCGTATTATCTGTTCAGTGCATGGGACTGGGAAATATAGAGATAATGCAAATTACAATTAATTTAATTGAATATGTCCTCATCTTCTTAAATCTCATTTCGAGATATATCACAAGAACCATCATCATTTTTTGTAAAGCCACTTTTCTGGGGTTTCATGTAGCTTCATGTGCCATTTAGGTCTTCAGAACTCTGCAGGCTGAGTGCTGTGGATTTCTGTTTCTCAAGTGAAGAAATCAGTGGCTCAGAGAGATGAGAAATGCCCAAGATAAAATAGCTTGTAAGTGGGAGAGCCTGATGTAATTCTAACCCACATCTCAGGACTCTGCAACCATGTGTTTCCTCTCATGCCTACTGTTGACATGTATAGACGGAGATGCACCAGAGTGGTAGAAACGATCAGAGTCTGAGGAGTATTAGGGGTGGCAGTGGTGGCTCTCAAGTGAATGTTAAGAAAAATCTCCTTAGAGAAAATGCTGATAATGGGGTTTAGCTGTGGGGTAGGCAGGCAGCACTATGCACAGCATACAAGGTGGGAAGTGGAACACAGGCTGTGTTGGACTAGTGGGGTGAGATGGGGTGCCTGGGACATAGGGTGTGCCTTGAAAGGAGGAAGCCCATTAAAGCTAGGTTGTGAAGGGTGCAGAATGCTAGACTTAGGAATGGGAAGTGGAGAGAGCAGACATGGAGTGTGTCAGAGCTGGGTAAAGGCATGACCATATTTGCCTCGTAGGAAGGTGACTGGTATCAATGTTGAAAGATGGACTGCAAAGGAAGGGCAGACTCTTTGGTTTTGGGGAGGAGATCATTGTGTTTGTGCTTGCCATAGCCAGAGTTTGGGGTGGGACAGGGCTTGGGAGATGAATACCAAGGAGAATGAACAAGAGGATCAGAAAGAAGGAGGCGAGGGAAGGGCTGAGGCAGTGTTGGCATTCCTAATGGGCCTTAAGTGCATGGGGAGAGGGTCAACTCCATCTGGCTTGTGAAGGCAGGGTTCTCTGCTTTGTTCCTTGTTGTTTGGATCCACAGTGCCTGGTGCTCAGTAAACAGGAGTTTGTGGCCATTCATGGAAGCCCAGCCATGTTTGCCCCTTTGGTGGGACTGAAGTCCATTAGAGTTCTAAGCTACGAGGGGTGTATACTCCTGTAATCCTAGCACTTGTGAGGCTGAGACAGGAGTATGTCAAAGCCACCTTGGGCTACATGTGATTTCCTGTCTCAATAACCAAAACAAACAAAAAGTTAGAAACAAAACAAAAAAAGGAGCCTGTGTCCTCTAACCTTGCTGACCCAAACATGGCACCCATAAGAGAACAATGGTTACCTGTTACCTCTCCATTGTCACAAGAAAGACTCTAGGACCCTTTTTCATCTTCATAGGATTAAAATATGTAAGAACTAGTAAGCAATATCCACAGAGATTTACCTTGTAAACAAGATGTGGCTCAAATATTTGACTCAGAGGACTGTCTGAGGGCCAAGTTGTGATCATATTTGTCCCAGTTGGCCCCTCCAGATGGATCCCAGGACAAGGAGATTTCTGACTCCCTGCAACTGACAAACAGTCTTAGCCAGAACAGCGAAATCCATCAAAGGACTCAGCAGTTTACTGAGATGCACCTGGCCGACCTACAGAAGTTGTTTGAGAAGGAGACAGATGAGACTGGAGGTACAGAAATACCGTAGGATGATCTCGGTGACTCCTGCCCTGGACCTGGTATCTGGGCTGTGTGCAGGGATCAGACCTGGTCAGCACTTTTGTATCTGCTATCCTCTTTAAATCTGGGTAAGTGGTGCGGGGATAGTGAATGCTTTTTGAGATCTTGGACGTTTTTAAAATTCCACTAGCCCAGATACCCAAGTCTATCCTGCTGCGTTTTGATGTGTTTTCCAAACATTTTCAGTCTGTGGTTTGTTTGTTATCAATTGTTGTACAGCAACAGTCCCACGTCTTAGTGTCTTACCCCAACTTGTGCTTGTGATCTCCGAATTTCCTGAGCAAGGACAGGGCTGAGCTGCCTTCCTGCTCAGGAGCCCCAAAAACCTCAGTTTTGTAGTCATCTGGGGCTGGACTTGGGAAGGCCTTAGGTCTAAGCTCAGATATGTTGTTCCAGAATTCAGATCCTTGCAGCTGTAGTATGGAGGCCTTTCATTTCTTTCTGACTGTTGCATGGAGGTTGCCCTCCACTCTTAGAAGCCTGGCCATGTGAGATTCACCAACATGGCAGCTAGCAAGGTAGAGCAACACTCACAGGTGTCACAATCTTATGGTCCTGGGACTGTGGAGCCATGATGTGATCCCTGTTGTCCAAAAGCGAGGGAACTGTAGGAGGGGGCGAACAGCAGGGCCCACCCTCCTGGGGACCTCTGTAAGTATATCTAATCTTCTCTTCAGATACTAATTTGTAGTAGAAACTATTCTGAGTCGAGACCTCCTTTACCAGATGTGTTGAGAACACGTACTTAGCCTCAGGCTGGGTAAAATCAACACAATGCACATTTTAAAATAAAGTGTGTAATATCTCATGAAATCAAGAAATAGTATTGATATGTGTTTGCATTTATACCACTGTGAAGTGAAAAAACTCTAAGCTGGGGACTGTGTATGTTATTACAGACCCTTCTTTTTCACATCGTTTTAATATCTGAGGGACTTGGCATGGTGCCCTGAAGCCTCCTATGCAAACCTTATTAATGGGTCCAAGTGTTCTATGACTGGAGTCATCCCTCTGATTTGCTTATTTACATTCCATGGGCTATAAATGATGTCTTGGGGACACCTTCTGCATACCAGACCTTTCTCCTTCTGGCAACTTGATTTCTGCCCTTTGGAATGATACTCCTGGAAATCAAATAGGAGTAAAGGCGTCTTTAGAGTTGACTATGGTTGCTAGTGCTGGGTCCATCTATTTTTCTGTTCATTTGAGTATCATAGCCACATTATGCTGTTTGGAGAGAGAGGGAGAGAGAGAGAGAGAGAGAGAGAGAGAGAGAGAGAGAGAGAGAGAGAGAGAACACAAGACAGAGAGACAGAAGCACAGAGAGAGACAGTGTGTGCACATGTGGAGGCTGGAAGTTGACATCAGGATGTCTTCTATTGCTTTTGCCTTATTTGAGACAAGGTCTCTTCACTGGATCTGAGCCCTGTAGCTTTGGCAAGGCTGATGGACAGCAAGTCCCCAGGACCCAGCAGTCTTTGCCTAGAACTGGGATTATAGGCATGTGCTGCCATGTCTGGCTTTGCATGTGTGTTCCTAGGACTGAACTCATACTTGCAAGTGCTTCACTACTGAACCAACTTCCCAGTCTGAGCTTTCTTATTTTTAAACATCTGGCCATGGTGTTAGCTTGGGGGAGGAGAATTCCCTCCACATTGATGGAAGGTTAGGAAATAAGGCTGTTTTTTCTCTTTAGACACCTTCAACAAGGCTATTGAGAACACGGGGCGGGGGGTACATACCATTTCCTAGGCACCTGGACACCAGCACTGGTGGACAGATGAGCAAGGTCATATCAGTGCCTTCCTGTTCACTGTGTGTCCTCCAGACCCGGGAGTTCTTACAGCATGGGAGGCCCATGACTCTGAGGAGACCTCCTAATCCTCACCTGAGGATCTGTTAAGTGCAGAGGCAGTTTTACTTTACCTGTCTCCCAGCAGCACTCAGACACCGTCTGTGTCACCATCCGGGCCTGGAAGGACCATGGAGCACTACTTGCAATATGTAAGCCTCTTGGCCCTAGCATTACATACTTGAGATGGGCCTTTCTCTAAGTCAGCACATGTTGCTCAGGCTTCCGTTTGACCATCAGCCTAGTAGGAGAGACTGATGACTGCAGCAGCACCGGGCTACTCTATATGAATAGGACAGGGCGGTGTGAATACCGTGAGCTCTGAAGTTCCTACCTGTCACTACCAACCTACTGGCTGTGTGACCTTGACCTCGGGCAGGCAGCCTCAGTTTCCTCAGAGTCCTCCCATAAGTGGCCAGCATTCCTAGAATGCAGAGCTGTCACTTCTCAGGGACTAGTGTTTGTTGAGTGCCCAGAACCAAGTGACAGAAGGGCTCTTGTGTGCTTCCAGAGGTCATGGCGGAGTGGGAGACAGTGCATGTGGCAGACAACTAAGAAGCCAGGCAGCAGGGATGGCAGCCTCCTCAGATGGCCCTTAGGAAGAAAGGCGTACTTAAACTGCAGAGCCCGGGGCATCAGGCTGTGAAAGGCCCTGTGGTGGGCATGGGGGTCCTGATAACTGGAGCCGACTACAGAGGGTATGCTGGGAGATGAGTCTTGCTGAGTGGAGCCAGATAGTGCATGGCCTTCGCGCCACGGCAGGGGGCCCAGTTTTTGAAGGGGTTTTAGAAGTGATTTTTGAAGGCAATAATTACATTAAAAAAAATTAGACAGGGCCAACTGACACCCAGCTCAGGGAGAAAGTATTTTATGCTGGCCTTGCTTTTCTCCTTTCTTCACCTTCTTCCCCTCTAGGTAAAGTATGCTATTGTTGTTATTATTATGTCTTTCTGAAACAGGACCTCTGTAGCCCAGGTTGGCCTTGAACTCTGAACTTTCTATCTCCGCTCCCCCCACCATGCTGGAATTATAGGCATACACTATTATATCTGACTAAAAACTGATATTTTTATAAATGGTTTTTGAAAGATATATTTAATGTACTGTGGTAGAGAACCTGTCAGCATGTGTGAGGCCCTAGATTAGGATCCATGGCCCCGAACTGCTCTGTATCTCTCTCCCCGTGTGGTTGTTTATACCTGGCTCCCCATGCAGGGGTTGCTGCTCATCACTTGCACCAGAGTTCACTGCTTATTGTCTGTGGAGAGTTGATGCTGTAGTCTGTATTCCTTGTTTAGAATTGGGACCTGGTCTGTCCACCCTCCCTCCTGCTATGGGGTCAGCACAGTGGCAGGTGTTCATGAGGAATGCCTGAGTGTGTGCCAATGAGATGGGAAAGATCACTGGGTGATGGCAGAAGCATCAGGAATCAGCCGGCCTGTGCTAAGGTGGATGCTGGGGCCTTGAGGGAAGGGTAAACAGGGCCAAGTTCGTGACTGGTGTGAGGGGTAGGGGAGGGGCTGCTTCTTAAGGCACTGCACCTCTGGCTGGAGTTCTCCCATCTGCTTCCCTTGAGAGGGCCCAACTGACAATCATAGGCAGGTAGCAGACAGAGTGTCTAGAGTAGGGTGCCTGTTCCCTGTGGCCTGTGAGGGCCAGGCAGCTGTGAGTAAGCACCGGTGTTTTTCTCTCCTGAAGCCCTGAACAAGGAAGGTTTCATCAGGATCATGAAGAAGATGCTAAGCAGCATGTCGGAGGAGATGCTGGAGGTGCTGTTCCTCAAGGTGGACTCAGACTGCAATGGCTTCGTCACCTGGGTAAGGAGGGTGCCCTGCTGCCACAAGAAATCGGGGAAGGCTAGAAGGTCCAGCCTGGACCTCTCTGTGGAACAAGCAGAGACTTGAAGATGGGTGGCAGCAAGTATCAGAAAGTCAAAACAGACTCTGGTACAGTTAGGGCACTTACTAGGTAGAGGTAAGCTGCGTATCTCTGAGGGGTCTCCCTTCAGGCTTCTGGGAGGTGGGCTCATTAGCTCTCACATTGAGACCCCTGAGGTACACCTAACTTTCCTGTACTTCAGAGCCATTCCCTCCTGGTGTAGGGGATCTTTGTCAGTACTGTGATGGTATTATGGCCCTTTCTTGTCACTCAGGTACAGGCAAGCTTGTGGCTGTTGACTCTGAGACTGTCAGGTCTTCATAGTGTAGTAATAATGCTGACTTTAAACACCTTGCAATGTTGAACAGCACATTTGGCATTGAGTCTGCAGAAATGTGCAGAGCCTTGTGGGAGATTGGAGAGACTGATGGGAAGATGATGTTGAGGCACTTGGTGTAGTCCTCTGTTGAAGTCTCACAGGATGCAGAAGGGTAGAGGCTGGGAAGCTTGAGGCTCAGAGTCATTAGGAACTTGGTTTCAGTGTTGCAGAGTTGACTACCATCAGACTTCATGTTCAGACCTGAGTGTGCCGCAAAGGTCTATGGGTAACTGCCTATGAACACCTCTTCATGGTTTGGATATAAGGTTCCCAGCATTCTCTGTCTACATGATGATTCTTGCCACCTCTTCCTTTTTGTAGTACTAGAGGTCTTGTGCATGCTAGGCAAGCATTCTTTCACTGAGTTCATCCTCCACCCTCCTCCATCTATCCCTTCTTTCCTACCCCCTTTCTCATTGAGATGGCTGCTTTGTTGTCCATGTTGGTCTTGAACTCTTGGGCTCAGATGATCCTTCTGTGTCAGCCTTCTGAGTACCTGGGACTAAGATGTGTCACCATCCCTGGTTCCTATTTCTTATTATAGCTTCGTAGGTTTGAACCTTGACCATGTTTTAGTGAGGTTGGTCACTGGAGCCCAGAGTGGCAGATATTTGTAGGGTAGGTGTACCCGCATAGCTGTGAACCCTCCCTACTGATAACTTGGTCATGGACATGAACAAATCAGACACAGTGCCTCAATCAGATTATATTCTGTTTGAACAGAGGTGACCGGAAACTTTCTATAGGCAGCCAGGTGATGTGACTGTGGCCTAGGGGTGCTTGTCCCATTGAGATTCAAGCACAGGCTTGTTGGTTGGCTACTTTCCTGGGGGGGTACTCAGAGGACAGCATTCAGAGCCACTTGGAGGGGGCTGTAGAGAGAGGAGGGAAGACACGGTATGCCAGGTTTGGGTCCCTAAAGGCAAACATTAAGACCACTGCCAATGCTTTTTTTCCCTTGCTTTGTCTTTCTGAGACAGCAAAAGTATGTGGATTATATGATGCGTGAGTTCCAGGGCAAGGAGGAGATGAGGAAGAGCCAGTACCGCCTGCGCTTCCACCTTCCCATGACCGTCATCCCCCTGTAAGAGCCTCTTCCCTACTGCTGAGTGTGATGGAAAAGTGCTGGTGCTGCCCTCCAGGGAGCCCCTCCTCAGTCCATGAGTCACCGGCCCAACCAAGGTGCTGGCTGGCCTCTTGTCCTTCCAGCTTGTCCTTCACATTCTGTAGGTGGTCATGATGTTAAAGGTAGGTGGCTTGTCCCCCTTTCACAGATAAGGAAGTCAAGGCTCAGAGAGGCCAGTCTGATGGCTTGCCCAGGCTGTTCTATGTTCTCTTCACCACCTTTCCTGCACACTGCAGTTTCTCTTGTTACCCTATATGACCAGTGCTGAGTGAGTCTGGCAATTTTATCCTCGGAGCCACAGATGGCTCACATATGTGCAGCTAGGATTCTCCTGTGAGGTAACAGCGAGGATGCTGGCCAAGCTGCAGAGGTCTTGCTGAGCCTCAGGAGAGGGGGGTGGCTAGAACTTAGTGACTCTGGCTTGTCTCTGCCTGACCTTCTACTTACTCTGCTTGTGGCCCCTCTACCCATGGTATCCACTGGAGCTTGGCCTTGGAGGACTTCTCTAGCAGATGAACCATAAGGGTAGACCATACAGCTTTATTTAATACAAGTTTTACATCTTCATGGGGACCTTCATAGGGAAGTGAAAGTGCTAGAAGCTGTATGTCCTGGGTGTTTGTGTGCTAGGTTTGAGGAAGAGTGGAAAGTTATGGGGCAACTGCTTATTTGATTTCAGAGATGGGTCTTATGTATCCCAGTTTGGCTTCCAACTCAACATGTAGCTTGAACTTTTGATCCTCCTACTTCTGACTGCTGAGTGCTTGGATTATAGGTATGCATCTAGTTTTATGCAGTGCTAGGGATCAGATCCAGGGTTTGATGCATACTAGCTAAGCACTCATTCAACTGAGTGCCTCGGGGAAATTGGATTAAAATTTGGAGGAGTCGGTGTAATAACTGGAGGAGACTTGGCCTGCCTATCCATGCCCATTCCTCCCTGTGTCCTTGACTTTTCAGAAGTAAAGTTGTAGCTGTACGTGGAGGTGTGTAACCAGCACTAGGTGCTAAGGCAGGAGGATCATAAATTCAGGGTCCGCTTCAGCTACAGGATTAGCTGGAGACTGGCCTAGTTTACAGGACACACTGTTTCAGAAGAAAAAACAAACAAAAAAAAAGATAAGATTGCTCCCACCTGGGATCTTATGGTGGCAATATACTACTTCTCAAATGCATTTAGCTGAAAATATTCAATAGTCCAAAGTGCCATGCTTTGGGTGGAGTGTCTCAAATTTCATCAACCTTTTCCTTTCTATGCTGTGGCCTTGTCTCCCTTTTTGATGTTCCTCCCTCTAGCATCCTAAGGACAAGGGGTAGTTTGTTGGCTTGCAGTGGTTCTCAACCTTCCTGATACACGACCCTTTAAAACAGTTCCTCATGTTGTGTGATCCCTAACCATGAAATTATTTTTGTTACTACTGCATAACTGTTATTTTGCTACTATTACGAATCATGTAAACATATGATATGCAGGATGTCTGTGACCCTTGTGAAAGGATTGTTTGACCCCCAAATGGCTGCAATTCACAGGTTGAGAACCATTAGCTTAGAACATGCCCCTCTGCCACCAGGGTCCTTGAACTGGGCTGTCTATGGACCCTTTCTCCTTTCCTGGATCCACCCTGGGCTGGAGCACCAGCAGCCTTGGCTGTGTGGCCAGGGCACTCGCTCCTGTGGAGCAGTTTGGTGAGCCACATTTGTAGTCTGGTGAGAGCAAGCTGTAGGTGGGCCTGTTCTCAGAGAGCCACACCTGATGCAGGCTGTGGGGGAGCAAGACCTAGAGGTTGTCTCTGCCTTGGGCAGCCTGGAGCTTAGTGGAGAGGGCAGTTTAATGGAGATCATAGAAGAGTAGCTTGTAAAAAATTCTGGTTGGGAGTTAATTGGGGAGCAGCCAATTAAAAATGAATAACGAGAGATTTTATAACTGTAATTTTGACATGAACATTTGGCTTGATGTAGCTTCTCCTTTGCTGGTCTTTGTTTCTTCAGATCTCAAGAATGTTTAAAATCTGGGACACTAAATTCTCAGGAAGCTTTTCCCCTTATTTGCTCTAATTTATTTCCACAGCTTGCAGCTCAAGAGGGATCTGATCTGGTAGAGAAAGTAGCCAGAATAGCTAAACACTGTTTAGCTAATTATTTTTAAAAATCTTTTTGCTTTTGTTTTTTTGAGACAGGTTTTCTCTATAGCTTTGGAATTTGCCCTGGAACTAGCTCTTGTAGACCAGACTGGCCTTGAACTCACAGAGATCTGCCTGTCTCTGCCTCCTGAGTGCTGGGATTAAAGGCGCGTACCACCACCGCCTGGCTAGTTAATTTTATGAGGAGGGGACTCTAAAAGTCGGTTCACAATTACCGAGTCTGCCATTACTGAGTCTGGATTGAGCACATACCCAAAACACCACCCTCTTTGATCCCTTCACTGTCCAGAAAGAGAGAGGCACAGTCACTACACTGATGAGGAAACAGACCTCCCCAAGATTTTATTCCCAGGGCAGCGTTAACCAAAGGCCTCACATCTCTATTCCCCACAGTCTTTGGTCCTGATAGAAAGGGAATGAAGTAATGGAGAGAGAGAGAGACAGCTGGGAATGTTGATCACCTAGAAATAAGCTGATGGCAGGAGACAGGGAGACTCACAGCTAGACATACATGTCCCTGGTCCTCTGTGAAACTGCCCATGGATTCCCCCTAAACCTCACATCAGTTCATACCTACTTTCAAGCTTTGGAAAAGGCTCTGGAGGAGGAATGAAAGCTCTAGGCACTAAGTTCTAGCTCTGCTGGGAATGGGTGGGATGCAGCTCCCTCTAAGTGATGTGACCTGCCCTGTAGTATGAGGGGGCCGGCTTGTTGGGGTTTCCATCCTGCCTGGTACCCCACAACCGGCAAGCCCAAAGAAAATCACACACAGGACTCCATAAGATTTTAAACTGATTGGCCCATTAGGTCAGGCTTCTTATTAGTCCTTGTAACTTATATTAATCCATTATTATTATCTATGTTAGCCATATGGCTTGGTACCTTTTTCAGCTGTCAGCTTACATGTTGCCTCTTCAGTGGTCTGTGCAGGAATGCCAAAGGGATCTTCCTCCTTCGTAGCCTTATTCTATTCTCATTGCCCCACCTCTACTTCCTGTCTGGTTGACCTGCCTATACTGCCTGCCTGGCCAATCAGCGTTTTATTAAAATATCATTGCCAGAATACAGACAATTCTCCCACACCACTGCCCCAGCCTACCATGACCCCAGATGAGCAGATGACATGGGGAAGTGTGAGCCTTAATAACCAGAGAGCTGATGTTGTTGACACTGGGGCAGGAAAGCATCCACTGGCAAGTAGCATGGAGGCTTCCTGGGATGGGTGTGAGGTAACAGCTTGCAAAGCCAGGTCTGCCCAGGACCTGTTTGCTGTACTCTGTCCTGGCTGTGAGGAGTTGGGTGCACAGGGCCCAACTCCTCATTACCCCTTGTTGTACTCTTCTCTTCACCCCAGAGCATGGGAGCAATGGTTAGGAAGTGTCATTTCTCAGGTTTCTGTCGTAAGTTATGCCCTGCTCGCCATCTGTGGGCTGTTTCTCCTGTGAAAGAAGCTCTGGAGATCTCCACTCTCCATCTCTGCTCTCCCACTACAACGTGAGGGACCTGCCTGGTTATTTCTAGGGATCAGCTTTGGATTCTAGCTCATACCATATCAGAGTTGGTTATTTTTCTGAATGGAACCCAGGACCTCACATATACTAGGCAAATACTCTACCACTGAACCACACCCTATCCTCCATTGGGATTCACTTTCTTGTGATCTTTGTTGATCCAGTTGAAGTCTACTTAGAGAAGGGGCAGAGTCCCTTGTCCTCTGGAGCCTCCTACAGTTTCTTGGTGTGTGTGTGTGTGTGTGTGTGTGTGTGTGTGTGTGTGTGTATGTGTGGGTACACATGCATACTGGTGTGGCTGTCCCCCTGGCCTCTGTCCTGCCTCTTCTGTGACTCTCGGTTCATGCAGATACTTTCTGAGTTGTATGTTTGTTTCTTGCAATTTGTAGGCACCATGGGAGCGAGATTGTGAAAGTGGCATTTATAGTCCAACGGTTCAAAAAGATGGGGAGTTTCATGACTGTCACCAAAGACGGGATCTTGAAGTTCTGGTCCGAGACTTTCTCAATAATGAACTCCTTTCGGGTGAGTCGGACATTCACGGGGTTAGTGGAGAGCCTCTGTTGTGGTTCCCTGGGTGGACTTGCCTTTGGCACTTATTATCTGAGCAGCCTAGCCTTGAAGTCACAGGGCTTGAGTTAAGATTAGGACTCAACTACTGGAGTCTCACACTTGTCTCCTACTAAGCAGAACACTGCTGGGATGTCTACTAGGCACCTACAAAGCTGTTTGTCCAGGGAGTGTGTCCCTGGAGTCCCCATCTCAGTGAGTGTTATCCTCCAGCCTCTGTGCCAGTGCCTGGCCTTCTCTCCTTGCTTTGTCATACCCACACTGTCCCTAAGTCCTGCTGATTGAAACCTTTGTCTGGTTCAGACAAGAAATTATGGTATTTGGGCTCTGGAGTCCAACTACCAGGGTTAGTGTCCCAACTATACCACCCAACAGCTGTGGGATGCTGGCCGAGCTATCTCTGATTCCTGGTATGTACTCCTCTTGGAGTAGTAGCCCCTCTCAGGATTGGGGGAGTACTTAATAGTATGGGTCATGGATCATGCTGGAGCATGTCAGGCATTCAGCAAGCACAGATGAATAGAAGCCAACATCATCATGAGCTTTCTGCTATCAGCTCATGGCCTAGTGTAGTAAGGGATGACACAGTCAGACAAATTAGCTATGCACTTGGTGCTGCCAGACTAGTGGAGGATCCTGCAGCAAACAAAGAAAGACCTACCCTCCAGGGCTCCCCAGCAAGGCTTTGGAGAACACGGTCAGCAGTGTGAAGGGTTTTATGCCTCTGTAGCCACATAGTGCTTTTACACTTGCAGCAGGGATCAGTCCTTATGAGAGGAGAGACCTATATGGGGATACGGTACATGTGTGTGCGTGCGCGCGCGCTCACATCTGCATTTCTGAGTCTATGGTATCTGGCATACTCTGCCTTCCTTTTTCCACATGTGTGTGGATTCAGGGGTTGGTAGCCTGATCTCTTGACAGTGACTGCTCTATGGCCACCTCAGGGGGCAGAGCTTGGGAGGCTGACAAGACAGAGGAAACCTTCCTGGGAAGTCTTGAGAGTTCTGGAAGTTCTACCTGAAGGAGCTGGTTTGGGTTAAATTGTGGACCTCTCAGGTCCATCAGCCAGGACCCACTGGGGACTCACTGTCATGCAAATAGGAGGCTTTGGAGGTAGGCCTGACCTTAAGTCTTTGGGGTCATGAAGATGGGTGACTATTAGAACCATTTTACATATAAAGAATTTAGCCAAGGCCCTGTTTTTAGAGCTGACATGAGGCATGCCTGGACTGTGCTTGTTCCCAGGGTCTTGTGTGACAGGAAAGCTCCTTGTACCTCTGCACTCTGGTAGCAATCGTCCATGGTCTGAGTCTCTGTTCTTTTTCTGCCAGCTCTCCCAGATCCAGCAGTCCTCCCGCCAGAAGATATGGGTTGTCGACATGGTATATATACACAACATGAACCTCATTGCAGTTGCCTCAACTGAGCAGAAGATAGGTGAGTCCCTGGGGCTCTCCAGGTCTGCCCTTAGCTTTTAGCAAGTGACAGATTTGCGCTTGGGACAGACTTGTTGGCTGAGCAACTGTGAGTATGAATAGGAGTCTTCTGGGAAATGTTGGGTAGTGAGGGCCTGCCAAGTGTTGTGTGCTGTAAAAGGCACTGGTTGTTGGTCATTTGTGTTGGTGGTTTCTTTGTAGGCAGATGTACTCAGTGAATGCTCAATGTTTACAAGTATTGAACAGTTCTAATTATAGATCACAGCCCATACCAGTCTCTCCAGCTTGATTCTACCCTTGTGTCCTGCTGCCTCTAGCCCAGGCCACCTTTAGTTGTCACTGGGGTAGCACTGAAGCCTCCTCTTGCTTAGCACACTTCCTCTGGAGGTCACTATAGTGGCTACAAATGGACTTTTGAAATGTCTCCCTGCAGAAAACCTTCACAAAGCTCAGACTGGGGGAGGAACCTTAGTGTGACCCATGAGGCAAGGAAGAGCTGGCCCCTACTGCCCATAGGTTTCCTTGGACTGGACCCTCCTCTTGTTGTGCTGAGGATGCTGTGACCTTCTCTTGCCATCTCTAATGAGTACCGTGGGTCAATTTGTGTGCTCCATCTTCCCTCCCACACCTCTCCCCACCCCAGAGCTTCTACTCTTCCTTTGATCCAGAGCAGTGTTACTTCCTCCAGAGACCCTTCCATGACCACCTAGTCCAAGTCAGGTGCCTCTCAAAAAAACCCCCATCAATGGGCTGGAGAGATGGCTCAGAGGTTGAAAACATTGCCTGCTCTTCCAAAGGTACTGAGTTCAATTCCCAGCAACCACATGGTGGCTTACAACCATCTGTAATGGGGTCTGGTGCCCTCTTCTGGCCTGCAGGCATACACACAGACAGAATATATATTAATATACATAATAAATAAATAAATATTTAAAAAAATCCCTGTCAAGCCCCTTGGAGTGTGATCTTATGCTTGTCAGCTAGAGTTTGTGGTGTCTACCTTCTTCTCTGTCCTGGAGCTCGGGCAGTGGGGACGGCATCTGCTTCACTCACCAAGCACTCAGTGCTTGGTGCCATCTAGAGGCTTGGTGGTACTGGGTAGGTGGATAGATGGGTAAAGGGTCCAAGTAGTCATGTGTCCCAGATCATGAAGGAGAGGACTTCATGTGTGTCCCCATGGTCCATGGTGCAGATCTAGACAGGAGGCTGGAGAGCAGCTGTTCTGAAACTGCCCAGGTTTCAACTCTGGTCCTGACACTCAGCAGGTGTGTGACTTTGAGCAGCTACTTTACCTTTGAGGGCCTTAGTCAACCCAGAGGAAAAACAGGGTCAGTGCTCTGTATCTCTAGGTGAGTGTGGGTTAGTGATTGGATAGGGGAGGTGCTTGGTATATGTTAGCCAGTGCTGTCCTTATTAGGAGGACAGACTGTGACACAGCCAGGAAAACAGCAAGGGTGTGAGCAGGTAGGAGCTCTCTCTTCACCCGCAGTCCCAAGAGCCTGACCCCAGCTCCTCATACCATTGAACTCTGCTGATTGAACTGACATGGTAGGCTGTCAGCATGAACCTTGACCTATGAGACTTGACCCAGATAGCCCTGCTCTGTGACCCATAACCCAACCCTTCTGGGATGGCTGGGCCTGTAGGAAGCAGACACTTAAGGGCCTGTCATTCAAATGTGGGAAACTGCTCCTTAGCTTGAGTGATTTGCGGCCAGAGCTGCCAGAAGGAGCCAGGCTTCCTAAGTCAGTAGCAGCTGTGTGTCAGGGCCCCAAGGAAGGCTCTTGGGCAGGATGGAAGTAATGTTTCAGAAGATCAGTCTGGCAGGCTGGTTCCAGACACTGAGGGATGGGTGAGCCTGCACAAAGCCACCCTACATCTGTTCTTCATAGGCACCTGCATGCCGTGAGCTCTCCTGGTCTCTGATCTGCTTGGGTTCCCAGCTCTAGCCCTGATGAGGGTGGTGAGTGATGGGCTTCAAACACCTCCAGGGACACACACATGGCCGGACTGCTGGAGGCCCCGGGGGCCACATTCCCTTCATCTGTGCATCACAGCCACAGTCACTCAGCGGAGCAGACCCTGGGCGCCATGCCAGAGGCTGAGGAGCCCACATGCTCCCTGTCCTCACGCAGCTCTCAAGCCAGGCAGCTCCTGAGACAGAGATCAGGTGGTGAGGGAGATTGACAGGAAGCCAGCCAGGTGGAAGAATGCCAGTGGGCCTAGGTGAAGAGGGGGAAGCCTTTCTAAGAAGGGGTCATGGAGCTGGTCTGGAAGAGCTCTGAGTGTATTCAAGGTGGACAGAGCAGGGAGAGGCAGGACCCAAAAGTGCACGAGGTTGATGCATCTAGAGAGGTAAAAAGCTGGCATGCTTGGAGCCTAGTGGCTGGACAGGGGCCACAGGCCAGGCAGGAGGAGGCATAGAGGTGCTCTTCCAGATAGATAAGATATACTGCACTGTGGAGGGTCTGATCCTACATGACTTTACAGGTTAGGTCTACACTAGGCTTTTGTTCTGGCTGCAGTAGGGACCGGATGATCTTGTAGCTGGATCTTGGCTTGGTGAGTGGCTGTGCTTGGGTCTACTGTTTTTGGTTGCTGTAGGGGTGGAACTACAGGTCCAGAGAGGTGGCAGGGAGTGCTTGGGAGGCTGCTTGCTACCACCAGAATCTCTCAAGCCTGAGCCATGGCTCTCAGCTCTGTATGTCACTCTTTTCTCTTCCAGAGTTCTTTGATATCAGTAACCACAAATGTGTTCGGGCCTTCACCTTTATTGACCTGGATAGCTGTGTCATGGTCATGGACTATTGGTAAGTCTCACAGGAATTGAGACAGGGTCTTGGGAGCTACCACATCACTGGGAAGGGGGCTGGGACCCCAGAGGCACCTTGGGAGCTGGCTCTGAGCTCATTGCCATATTGTTCCTCACTGCTTCTCTTGGGTCTTGCTCAGTCACTCCACCCTTAGAGTTCTCCTTATTTTCCTCCGCCTTCCCCTTCTTACCCTGCCCGCCACTCAGTGCTGGCAGAGACCTGCCCTGTCGCACCGAGGTCTCTGGGAAGTAAAAGTGGTCAACACAGAGCCTGATGACTGGGCCGTAACCGGTTGCTGGCCAGAGGCCCAGAGCAAGGCTGGAAGTCTGTTGGAACTGTCCTTGTCCCTAAGGTGGACAGGGGTAGTAGGGTAGAAGGCTCCATAGTGAAGAGTTAATAGCCTAACAGCCCCAAACAGCCTGGGAAACTCTATGCAGGAAGATTTGATACCCTGATAATATCAGAGATAGCAGTGGGCAGTTAGTCAGAAGGAGGGAGGCCAGTGGCCAGGGGTCAACATGTTATTAGGACCTCCCAAGAGAACTTCTGGTAAGGATGCCAGAGTGATAAGGACTCCTTTATGGGCCTGGGAAAGCAGCATATAGATCTGTAGTCAAAAACCTTCCTACCCAAAAGTCTCCTTTTCTACCTTAAAAAACCCAAAGTCCCTGGTGCCCTGGCACATAGCTACTACTGTCATGATGGAGAGGCTGCCCTTTGTTGTTCTGATTAAAGGCAGCCTGCTTCTGTAGAGGTCAGTCTCCTCTTTATTCTTACGTCAGCTCCATCAGTCCTGATCTGACACAGCGCATTTTATCTTCATCTTCCCCAGGTCCGACTATCACAAAGGTGTGTTCTGCTATGGGGACACCAAGGGCAACGTCGTCATCTTCATGTCTGACAATGTGGCTGGTGGGCTGTTCAACCCACACATCCTTCCCCGGACCTCCAAATGGGGTAGCTAAAAGACACAAGAATGGGCTGAGGCCTCGGGAGTGGGTAGCTGTGGGTGCTGAGTTGGCCCCCAACTCTGAGGCATTCTTACTTCCCTGTCTCCCTACTCTGAGCTTCTGGAGGGGAGGTGCCCTGCCTACTGGGTGAGGTAGAGCCATGGTGACAGGAAAGGTCAGAGGGTCCAAGGTGAGGGACAGTCTTTTGAGGTGGGAACTTTTGCAGGTGAGGACCGAAGGCTGCAGATTTTCCTCTGCTCAGGGAGAGTGAAGTGCTTGACTGTGACCCTGGGATCTGTCACGCATCCTCTGAGGTTCAGAATAAGCGACCCTATCTGATGACTGTGAGGGCTTCTGCTCTTCCTGGTTTTGTGCTATCTTAGGATGGGTGAGAATAGATTGGCAAGGTCATAAGGTGGGCTGTGGTGGAACCTAGGGGACCACCCGGCTTGGCAGCAACGTGAATAACTGCACCTGGCATCAGTAAGCAGCTGTACCCTGAGCTCTTGATGCATCATCTCCTGTCACCAGCCCCAACTAGGACCCAGGGACTTGTTACTGCCCATTAAGAGGTTTAGTGAGCTGAAGCTACTCGTATATGCCCCGAGGCTGGGGAGTGTGACTGGGGTCTTAAGCCTAGCTGCCCGTCCAGAGTCTCCAGTTCCCACCACTTGCTGGGATATGCCCTAAATTGACCCAGGAAGTCAGTTTAAGTTAGAGCTTCTTTGACAAAGGGTACAAGGTCAGCAGAGGCCGTGGACCTGGGACTTCCAGAGAGACTCACTGGTGATGGATCAGATCCAGGATGGAACCTTAGGTGTGGTACTGGACCCTGGGGCCCTGCCTGCAAGGGAACTGACCTCCTTTCTATCCAGGATGCCAGAGCAGCCCTTGCTGGGACTTCTAGCTGTGGAGGTCTCCAAGGGTTCACAAGCCTTGGCAAGGACCCCTACTAAACTGGCTTGATGATGTTCTGGAAGGGTTGTGTGTATGTGTGTGCACATGTGTGTGTGCTGGGGACTGAACCCAGAGCCTTGAGTGTGTCAGACAAGCTTTGTAGCACTGAGCTACACGTCCAGCCAGTACTCTACTTTGTCCTTGTCCCATCAGTCCCTGGTGCTGCCCCACCCTGGTCATGTTTGTGTCATGGTGGTCTCTGTGATGAGTGGTGAATGAAGCAAGGCAGGGGATTAGTGGGCGTGAGTCCTTCAGGGCCACCCACTAGATGGAAGCCTGGGAGCAAATATCAAGAGATGGTGGGATGCGAGAGGAGACGGACAAAGCTAAATAGTATGCACCTAGCTCTGGGTGACCTGAAGCCAGTTGCTTATCCCTTCTGAGCCTCAGTCTCCTATTCAAATGGGGAGAGGGACAACCATGCTTAATTTTTGGCTCTGCTATAAGATGCTTAGAATGAGGGAGCATTAGGTACGTAGAAGTGTTTAGAGGCTGCATCTTTCTACCCTCCCGGGACCTCAGAGTCTAGTGAGAAAGACACGCAGTAGACTCTTTGTGCTGCAGCTTCCCTGTTATCAGCCACAAGTAACATGCCATCTGGCTCAGGACTTCCTTTGCATGTGTGTGTTCATGTATATATGTGGATATGTATTTTATGGATGCTTATGCACATGTGAACATGTATGTGGAGTCCAACAACAGGCTTCATTCCTCAGGAACTGTCCACCTGGTGTTTTGACACAGGGTCTGTTAGTAGGACCTGGGACTCACCAAGCTCCAGAAATCCTGTCTCCAGCTTCGGGAACAAGTTATCTCTTCAGCCTGAGGGCTTTTCTTTTCTTTTTTGCAAGTTTCCTTTTACTCCTGAGCAGACTGCCTCCACATCCCGCATAGTGTTTTTCTTCCATGAGTCCTTGGAGTTGCTTTCAGACATAAGCCAAACTGACCAGCATTTCTGACCTACTTCCTTGAACAGCTCCTGACCCTACTGCAGGCATCACATGGCACCCCTGACTCATCATCCATCTCTATCAGTTTGCTCTCCCTGGGTGTTCATTTGCTGCTGCCTGGGTGGTTTTACAAGGGCAGGGCAGTGGGTGTGGGCAGTGCCTAGCATGTAGCAGTTGCTTGCTCATGGTACATACTTGCACCCTGTACTTCTTGGGACTTTTGCTTTCTGGCCAAGGAGACCATGTGTCTTGAGGCATGATGCAAGCCCCCAGTGCATCACTTTTCAGAGTGAATACAACCTAAAGTCTCTGTTCATTCTTTGGAACACATGAATGGGGAGCCTTCTTGTTTGGATGGCAGCGCCTGGGAGTGCATAGCCCCTGGAAGCTGGTCAATGTTGTACTCTGGGCTTGCAGGGCCATGCTGGGCAGAAGGGAAACAGCTGGAAGCTCTGTCGAGCTCATGAAGTCACATGAGGCTCCAATGAGTGGCTGTCTGGTTGGCGTTCTGGGAAGCATGGATGCACAATGTGAAAATGTCCTCTAAGTTGGCAGAGGAGAGGTTGCTAATGTGGAGTCTGTTTCCCTGCCAGATCACCGGATCAATATTTCCTTGCGGAAACTCTTAAATGAGAAGTCCCCTCTGTATAGGAGCTTCCGAATGAAGGTAAGTGTGTCTTTCCTTAGTCTGCCATTATCCACATACTCTACTCAAAAACCAATGTCACAAATGGATTTACCTTCTCAGCTCAGCCTCAGCCCCTGGGGCCTTGGCCTCTGAGGACAGAGTGCAGGAAGCTGTTGGATCCCATCCACTTCTTGAACAGCTCCTGATACAGGTGTGTCCCAAGGCTAGCCCCGTCTCTCTCACAGCCTCCTTGGCTTCTCTGAGTTAGTGAAAACATCACCTTTATTCTGAACAGTCACTGGCTTTCTGTTTGGTTTCCCTACTTTCTCTCCGCCCCCTCTCTCTCCATGAAGTGTTTGTTTAGTTCAGCAACCAGAGGGAATCTACTTTAGAATATAGTCATGTCACCCCGGCAGCTTTTCATCATACTTGAAGCAATCTCAAATCTTTGACTTGAGCATCAAACACAAGCTGATAAGCCTCTGGCTTACTCCATTGCTAGCACCCCACTCCCTGCAACTGAGCTAGAGTCTCATGTATTCAAAGCTAGCCTTGGACTTTCTGTGTAGCCAAATTTGACTTTGAGTATCTGATCTTCTCGCCTCTACCTTCCAAGTTCTGGCATTACAGGCATATGCCATCACATGTGTGGTGGGGATTGACCCCAGGGCTTTGAGCATGCTAGGCCAACATTATCTCAACAGAGCTACATCCCCATGTCCTGCTGCTCCCCCGTTCTTCTCATTTGTTGCTGAGACAGGCTCCCTTGCTCACCCTAGAACTCCCCAAACTCCTTCTTACCACAGGGCCTTGGCACATGTTCCTTCATGCTGCAGAGATCTGTTTGGTTCATCTCTCACCCCTACACTTCAGGTTCTAAGTAGCTTTCTCCGAATGCCTGGAGGCTGCCTCTATTAGCCCTGTCCCTGGAAGAGGTTATTCCCGACTTTGAATTATCAACCTATTGGTCTGGTCCTGTTAGCCTCACCACAGCGACAGCACCTCAAGGACAGGGGCTTCGTGGGTTGTGGTCTCTGGAGACAAAGTCTCCAGTTGTTCCCAAAACAGGGTCCAGTGACTTCTGGGACATTGGTGGAACAGATGAATGAATGAGGCTCTCAGTGCAGATCTGAGTTGGATACATCTTAGGAACAGGCACATGATGTCACAGGAAGCAGTACCCACATTACTCCCCCTCTTTTCTTTTTCTTTTTCTTTTTCTCAAGTCTGGATTCAAGATTGTTGTCCTTGAACACCTGATCCTCCCACCTCCATTTCCCAAGTGCTGAGATTGCCACGTGTACCACCACACTTGGCTCCTTCCCCTCTTTTCTTCTGTGGTTATCTCATTAGGATGAAGCTTGCCCTTGAAGTTACTAAGCATCCCAGGCCTCATTCAGTGCCTTGGCTTAGATACCATTATTGTGACAGAAATTAGAGGAAATAGAGGCGTTAGACAGAAATTAGAGGAAATAGAGGCGTTAGACCCAACCCAGGGGCTTGCACGTTTAAGGCATGTTTGATAATCGTATCTGTTTGCCCATCCTTGCTCTTCTTGTCCTCAGGAGGGAAATCTCCAGGCTGGGAGGCTAAGCACAGGTACCAGCTAGGTCCACAGTGACGATGTGTTAGTTCACTCTCTGTTGCTGTGGTAAAACACTGAGAAAAAGCAACTTGGGGAGGAAAGGGTTTCCTTGGCTGACACGTACCCATCATAGACCACCACTGAGGGAAGTCGGGGTAGGAACTCAAGCATGAGCTGAAGCAGGAACCATGGAGGAGGGCTGCTAGTTCTCCGTGGCTTCCTTAGCCTGTTTTCTTATACAGCCCGGGACCACCTACCCAGGGCTAACACCACCCGCCGTGGGCTGAACCCTCTCAGATCAGTCATTAATCAAGAAAACGACCCATAGACATCACTACAGGCCAGTCTGATGGAGGCAACTCTTCAGCTGAGGCTCCTTCTTACCAGCTGACTCTAGTTTGTGTCACATTGACAAAATCTTGCCAGTCAGAGCCTGGGCCAGCCCGCCTTCTCTGCCCTCTGGGTGCTATCTCCCTCTTGCTGCAGTCCTGGTAGAGAGTGTATTCTGCCCCTCCTGATCCTGGAAGCTATTGTGTTCTGACCAATGCAGAGGGTGGCAGTGGGCCCAGAAATGCAGACTTCTTGTAGAGGAGGCAGCTAGTAGAGGACAGAATAGGGCTTAGGCACCCTTGAGTACAACCTTTCTCCCTGCTTGAAGGAATGACATTATCATGAGCCTAGTCTGTGGCTTCTAAACCTAAGAGACTCTTTGGACACAGGAGTCCAGGTGATGGTAGGTTTGGTGACAGGGATGGACTAGACACCCTGATCATGGGACCTGGTTAGGACTATGGGCCACATCACTTTGTCCAAGCTGTGGTTGCTAAGACAAGGGCCTTAGATTTTGTGATCTTCAGTCCCATTCCGCACTGGCCTTGGCTAAGTTCCAGGGGTAGGATATAGAACTCAAGTGTCCCTGTGAAGTCTCCTGCTACACCCATTCTTTCTCCCAGAGTCTCCACCCCAACTGGTGTCACCAGATCAGATTTGTCCCCCAGCTGAATGTGGTGGTCTCATGTTCAGCCTCTGAGAGGTCCTCACTGGTGCTGACAATCCTGCCAGTCAAAGACCCTGAGAAACCCAGGTAAGGAGTACCTGATGAAGGGAGGTGGGCAGCAGGTGTGCCCTGGATAGCCCTGATGAGAGAGGATACACTGTCCTGGGGCTTGAGCTGGGTCACGTAGGCTGACAGTGGATGTAGGACCTAGCACGTGGGCTCTGTGTGTGTGGTCTGGGGGACGGAACACATGCCTTGGTGCACATGTGGAGGCCAGAGGACAGCCTCCAATGTTGGAGACAGGGTCTCTCTGTTGTTGACCATGACCACTGTGTCCACCAGACTGACTGGCCTGTGAGTTCCTGAAGGGTTTCCTGGTTTTGTATCATAGCTTGCTATAGAAAGATGGGACTACAGATGTGTACTACAATGCCCAACTTTCTGTGGTGTCTGGGAATTCAAACTCAGGCCATCATGCTTGTGTGGCAAGTCCTCTGCCCCCTGAACTGCCTGCCCAGCTCCAGCAGACCTGCTTTACTGACAAATTTATTAAAAACAAGCAACAAAACCACATCAACCCCAGGCTATGTTAAGTAGACAGATGAAAGGCTTGTCTTGTCTTTTGTCTCTGTGTTTTGAAGGGAACAAGTGAGGCAAGGTCTCATTTAACTGAAGCTGGTCTTGAACTTCTGATCCTCCTGCCTCCACCCTGCAAGGTCCAGGATTACAGGCCTTTGCCACTAGCTGGGCTCAAAATACATTTGTAAATGGAGTAGTGAAAGTGAGTGGCTTTACCTTGGGAGCCTCAGTTTCCCCCAGACCTCAGGGAGTCCTTGAGTGGAGAATGTTCTGTGTGACATATTTTATACCACACAGTAAAGACAAATGAAAAAAACCAACTCGTCAACTGCAAAATAAGTTATTTAGGTGGCAAAAGGTTTGTCTTCTCCTCCTGTGACAAGCCACAATACAGAAAGGTATGTCTTCTCCTCCTATGACAAGCCACAATACAGAAAGGTTTGTCTTCTCCTCCTATGACAAGCCACAATACAGAAAGGTATGTCTTCTCCTCCTATGACAAGCCACAATACACAAAGGTTTGTCTTCTCCTCCTGTGACAAGCCACAATACAGAAAGGTTTGTCTTCTCCTCCTATGACAAGCCACAATACAGAAAGGTATGTCTTCTCCTCCTATGACAAGCCACAGTACAGAAAGGTTTGTCTTCTCCTCCTATGACAAGCCACAATACAGAAGCAGGACACCCCCCACTAGCGCGTGCATTGTTCTTAGACACAGCTCCAACACGCTTTGTTTCCTTCTTTCTAGGAGTGTTTTATTTCATTGCATTTGATGGCAGGAGGCCAGAGGGTCACCTCACTGTGGTCTCGGGAGGCTGCTTCTGATGCCTTGCCCTCCTTTCCTTCCTCATCTTCCCATTCTCGATGCGCAGGCCCAGAGGCCCACTGTGCCCCAGGCCCTCCGCTCCTTTCTGCTCACTTGTGTTCTCATCTTTCTTTTTTTTTTCTCTCTCTCCATGTTTTTTGTTTGTTTGTTTTGATTTTGAGACAAAAATCTTGCTGTGTAGCTCAGGTTGGCCTTGAATTTGCCATCCTCCTGCTTCTGTCACCTGAGTGCTGGGATTTTAGGCATGAGCTACCATATCTGGTTTTCTTGTTTTGTTTTACCCCTGTGCCAGGGGACCAAATCCAAGGTCTTGTGCTTGTGAGGCAAATACTCCATCACTGAGCTTAAACCCAAGCTCTCTCTTGTTTTATTTTTTCTTTATTTTCTTTCTTTCTTTTTTTTTTTTTTAATAAATTTGTTTTTGAGTCAGAGTCTCACTGTATAGCCCTAGCTGATCCGGAACTCATTATATAGGCTAAGCTAGCCTCTAACTTATAGAGATGTGTCTGCTTGCTGAGTGTTGGGATTAAAGGCGTGTACCATCATTCTCTGCTCTGCTTTTCTTTTCTCCCTCCCTCCCTCCCTCTCTCCCTCCTTCCTTCCTTCCCTCATTTCCTTCCTTTCTTCCTTTTCTTTTTTTTTAAATTTTTTGAGACAGGGTTTCTCTGTAGCTTTTGGGACCTGTCCTGGAACTTGTTCTGTAGACCAGGCGGGCCTTGAACTCACAGAGAGCTGCCTGTCTCTGCCTCCTGAGTGCTGAGATTAAAGGTGTGCACCACCACTGCCCAGTGCATCTCATTTTCTTAACATTTTAATTTTGAAAAATCTCAAATATATGCATAAGAACATAAAAGAAATCCACAACTCCTTATTGTCACCTGGGCACTAGTCCAAGTGCTTAGAATGCTGTGTTCTAACCCTCTAGAATCAGAATGCAGATGGTTTGAAGCAGAGGGATGGTGGGGTCTGACTGATATCTTCAAGTCTAAGGGCCAGGAAGAGGTGGGGCCACCATGGAGAAGGCTATCCCAATAGTTCAGGCTATGCATGGTAGTTACCTGAAGGCGGCCATGGGTGGAGGTGGAGAGGTTGGACTATTTAATTTGGGGATAGGTTGGAGGCACACGTGCCTCTTCTGTCTTGATGCAGTACCACCTCAGGTCAGGAGATGGCACTATTGGTTGCCTGCTGGCCTCTGGTATCTGATGGCCTCTTGTGGAATACTATGGTAGGTGAAACTCGAAGAGCCGAACCTGACTCCTGTAGAGTCACCCTCAGCCTCTCAGGACCCCTAGGGTTCAGCTTCATTATAGTTGGCCTTTCCTGGTCTCTTCAGGTGGTTGGTTGAATCAGGAGCAGAGCTGGCAGAGGATCAGGGACAGGGGCTGTTAGAACTGGTGTGGAGTATGTAACTGACCCACCGTGCCTCCCCTTCTTTCTCTTTTCTCATTTCTCCCTTTCTTCCATCGACTCTTTTTTTTTTTTTTTTAGTAATTTTATTAAATTATAAAAGTTTCCATTTCCGCCCCTCCTCCCACCACCCTCCCACTCCCTCAACTCCCTCTCCTCCTCCCTCTCCATCCCTAAGAGCAGTCAGGGTTTCCTGCCCAGTGGGAAGTTCAAGTTCCTCCCGCCTCCCTCCAGGTCCAGGAAGGTGAGTATCCAGACGGACTGGATCCGCAAAATCCAGTATATGCAGAGGAAACAAGTCCCAGTGCCATTGTCAATGGCTTTTCAGAAAGACTCCGGGCCAGCCACATTCAGAGAATCCGGCCACATTCAGAGAATCTGGTTGGATTGCGTCCTCGTTCAGTCCCAGTCCAACTGGCCTTGGTAAACTCTCATTAGATCCGTTCCCTTGTATCAGTGGGTGATCGCATCCCTCGCAGTCCTGATTTCCTTTTTCATTTTCTTCCTCCTTCTGCTCCTCATTTGTCCATCGACTCTTATTTGAAGTCGTTGTCAGTGCTCACCAGATCCCCTCTGGCTGCTGTCCCTAGACACAATTATCTGCAGACCTCATCCTTTACAGTCCACTTCCCCACTACCTTGCCTCTGACCACTTCCGCCAGCCCTATAACCTTGTACTAACTGCTCCCTGGGGCTGAAGCCTTGCCCCTCTCTGCATGCTCCCCCGGGCTGTTTCTAATTCTTCTGTAGGTGTCTGCCTTCCAGCCCCCTTCTCAGAGAGGCTGTCCCAAATAAGTCACTCCGTTTCCCTCTGCTAAGCCATCCATTGCTTCCCCTGCAGGCTTCCACCTGCAGGCTTCCTCATAGCTGATCGCTGTCCCTCCTGTCCCTATCCATTTCCTTGTTCTTGTGAGACAAGGTCTGTAAGGCAGGGAGCATAGTGGTTCCCGAGTCCTGGCATGACTGTGCATAGAGGAGTGAGTCAGTCTGAAGTAATTCCTTCTGTCCTCTTGGTGTTCTAGGACGTTTCTCTCACATGAGTGTGTAGATGGAGACATCTGTTTGTTTTTTTAAACATGTATTTGTTATAGGGATGGTGGCACACATACTGCACTCACGTGGAGCTCAGAGGACAACTTGTAGGAGTTGGTTCTCTTCTGCCATGGAGTGGGTTCCAGGAGTTGAACCCCATCATCAGTCTTGGCAGCGAGTATCATTATCAACTAAGCCCTCTCATTGGCCCACATCTCTGGCTTGCCGGTGGGTGGGATGTGTTCTTGAAAATCTAAAGCAAGACTGGAGATTAGGAAACAGCTGGAAGGCTGATATGGAAACGAAGGGGTCCTAGACTAGATGTGGTGTGGTGTGACGGCGAGTGGACCTGGCAGCCCTGCCATCCTGCCTTATCTTCCTGGATGTCTTGAGCCGTTTCCTGTTGTGCCCACCAGGGTGGAGTCCTCATCCTTCATCCCACAGGCAGGTTTCTGACCCATAGGTCAGCTCTTGATCGTGGTGTTCTCACACACCATGGCAACGCCACTCCCAAGGCCTGCATATGGTGGCCATGAGATGACATCCAGCACAGAGTGAGGGCACAGCACCAATGACTCTGGCCTGCTTTTTTTATAGTTTATTTTGTAATGTTTTTCATTTGTATCTTGGCCTGAAGGATACCTGCCTGAAGGTGGTGGGTGTAAAATCATGTTAAGTTTGTTCTTGGAACAACATAAAATGTTTTACAAATGCAAAGACTTTCTCATGTTTGGGTTTTTTTCTTCCTAAAGGGTGGGTGCTACTGATTTGGGCATCTGCTACTTCACTGGGCTATGCTTTGAGTGCTGGGTGAGCACTGGGCAGGTCTGGGGCCTCTCTTCTTCATGGGCAAAGAGATACTGACCCCTCCCCATCAAGCACCTAGCTCTTCCCCTCCTGAAGTAAGTCCAGTCTGCTGCTCTTAGTCCCGCCACTTGACTTTTTGCTCTAGGTTATCAACATTGAATTTAAAAAAAGGAATTCTCTGCTTTGATTACTGTCCAGACAGGAACTTCCTGGGTAAGTCATCTTTGTGTTCCCCACAAGCAGTGCTGGGGTGGGGGCTGCACAGCCTGGGGATGATCAGAGCCAAGGCCATGGCTCTATATAGTCCCAAGCCTCTGGCTTCTTCCACTGCTGAGCTACATCGCTGGGAGGTGGGATGTGACTCAGGCTGTCAGAGACGGACGTAGGGAGGAAAGGGCAAGAGGGCCAGTGACAGATCGCTTCTCAATTGCTAACGCTGGCTGGAGCCTGAGGCCTGGCCCTGGAAGGAGGTCCCAGTGCAGGCCCTGGTAGCTGATAACTCATTTCTTGACCCCAGCAACTGGTGGTTATGACCCCAACATCCGCCTGTGGAACCCCCTGGTCTCAAAAAAGCCTGTGTGGGTGATGAAGGGACATCAGACATCAGTGACTCACCTCCTCGTGGACAGCAAGAACTCCAGCATCCTGATTAGCATCTCCAGGGACAAGGTGTCACCCTCATGGAGCATACCTTTGTCCCCCATTCCTCCAGCTCTGTTCCCCAGGAGAGACACTGACCCTGGGGTGCTAACAAAGCTCAGCTAGTGTTGGGAGGAGTCCGAGACACAGAGGTAACCTTTCTGCCCCTGGTCTCGCACTGTGTCAAAGGCCCACAGGGAGGAGCCCTAAGAGAGTCACTGTACAGGTGGCCTGAAGTGGGGGAACAAGGGAAGGTCTGAGGTAGGGTGCAGGCTGCCTGCTGTCTTTGCCTTTAGCTTGCTGAGCTTAGAAGTTCAGGCAGGACAGAGATACCTAGGAAAACTGAGGAAGGAGGTCCTGTTCTCCCTCTCTCCCTGAGAACATGGATTATCTGACCATTAGTTTAGCCTCTTGGAAGGGGCTGTGATAGCAGCAGATATTTTATACGTGGGTGACCTTGCTCATAGGGCATCCCCAGGGCCTAGGGTGCTGGCTGCTTCTGCAGACCCTCCTGCCTCTTGCCTGTTCTCTACAGAACATTCGCGTGTGGGACCTGCAGGACTATGTCTGCCTCCAGTCCTTCTGCGGGAAGCTCTTCACCCTGGGCAACTGCCCCGTCACCAGCGCCTACTTCCACAGAGACAGAAGCCTCATCTGTACCACCTACAACGTGAGTGCTGTCCAAGGGACAGGCCCAGCTAACAGGGGCTGCCCTGTGCTGGCCTGGCTCTGGAGTCTGGGAGGCTCTGGTTCTTGCGCTTCCTTGAGAGCAGGTTCTAACTCTCAGCCTTGCTTTTTTCCACCCTCACTGCTCCTACCCTATCCACACACATGCGCCCCTCAGACTCCCCATCATTCCTCCATGCTCCTTTGGCCCCATCAGTTGTAACCATCAGCTTCAGGAAGACAGGAAGGCCCTGGAGAAAACTGTCAGGGAGAGTGCCTGTGAGCTATGACTTGCCTGGTACCCATGGGTCTGCCTGACCTTAAGGATGGCAGGAGGGGAGGACTAACTAGAGCCATGGTGAGACCTGGTACCATGTGGGAGCCCAGTGACAGACAAGTGGCAGGAACCTCTGCTTTGTTGATGGAGTCTGCTCATTTGTTCCTGGCTGCCCAGACTCAAAATAACCACACAGAAACTATATTAATTGCAATACTGTTTGGTCAATAGCTTAAGCATCTTTCTAGTTAGCTCTTATATCTTAAAGTAACCCATTTCCATTATTTTATATTTTACCATGAGGTTCATGGTTTACCAGCAAGGTTCTGGCGTGTCTGTCTCCATGGTGGCTACATGGTTTCTCCCAACATTACTACTTTCTCCCAACATTCAGTTTAGGTTTCCTACCTACCTCTACTCTGTCCTATCACAGGCCAAAGCATCTTCTTTATTCATTAACCAATAAAATCAACACATATGCAGAAGAACTTCCCACATGTGACCACCCTGTCAAGGGACATTGATGTCTTTCTGTGCACATGGCTGGCTCTTTTCTTTGCAGCAGGTTTATGGAGAGAGAGAGAGAGAGAAAGAGAGAGAGAGAAAGGGCTTACATCTCTGATCTCTGATGGGTGCTGGACTTACTGTTGGTAGTTTTAAAATTAAACAGATCTTTGAAATTTGTTTCCAATCATTCTGGGCATTAGCATAGACTCTCTGAGTGAGGCTATGACAGTATTTAACCCCCAGCTTTGTTGGGACGTGAGAGTATATTACTAAGGTAGCATTAATTCAGTAGAAAGTACAAGACCATATGAAAGTGTTGGATTCTAAGGGTTCATGACCACAGGGAAGTCTCCACTGAGCCTGAGGCTGGACTGATCACAGAAGGCTTCCTAAAGGTGTTTTTGGACTTGGAGGTCACAACCTTGGCCCCAAGTCAGGTCTTTAACAAGCCAATTAAAAGAGCCAAATTAAAACCAGGCACACACCTTTAATCCCAGCACCCAGGAGGCAGAAGCAGGTGGGTCTCTGAGTTTGAAGCCAGCCTGGTCTATGGAGTGGGTTCCAGGACAGCCAAGGCTATACAAAGAAACCCTATCTCAAAAAACAAAACAAACAAAAAGTCAAATTGATAGAGAAAATCAGAAAAAGAAGATTTATTCAGTATGGTTACATTGGTAAGAGGAACAAAGATTCAGCAAACCCCTCAGGTCCATCTTTGGGGTCCTGAAGTGAGATTCAAGTTTAAATAGAGAGCCAAGGGTGTGCATATCTGAACAGTCCCAGGAAGACTGCTCATTGGCCCATTACTGTCTGGTTTCAGTATCCTCCTGTAAGATAGTCTGATGTAGAACCATGTGAACTAACTTTCTGGGAGTTAAGTAATCCCCCACCTCCACACTTAGCACCTGTCCTTCTATCAGAATGAGGTCCTGGGGAAATTCCCACTTCTCTGAGTCTACCGTTTCAACAGTCTCATAGTCAGAGTGGAAACCACAAGTGTCTCTTCAGAATAGTTTCATGTCTGCCAGGCTGGTTACAAAGGAAACACCTGAGTGAGACTTCTCAGCTACTCAGAGGGTGAGAGGACCATGGATTTGGATCTCAAGGGGATTTTTGGAACAAGAGGGACTGGGACTCCAAGTCCTGGAAATAGGGCCTTGGAGCAGGGTAAGAGAAGGAATGGAATTCTGAATTTCTGAGGAGCCTCATGGGGGTACAGGATGTCTTGATGTTGGAGGTTTCTCCTCAAGGCCTTAGTCACAGAGGGAGAGCTCATCTGACTGCTCAGCTGTCTGCCCCTCCCTGTCTACAGATTGGGATCCTCAGAGGGTACCTGGAATCCCAGGGGCCCATGAAAACAGGGAAGATGGCGACTCACAACTCAGGCCTGTGTGCTGTCCTCTACAGCAAGATCTTCAAGCAGGTGCGTGGGCAAGGCTGGCCTCGGCAGCAGGGAAGAGTGCCAGTAACAGGTCCAGGACCCAGACCTCTCCATGTGCCCGAGTCGGCACAGCGTTCAAACAGCAGTCAGCTCATGCGGCACTTTGGAAATCATTAGTGCCACCTTTGGTTGTAGCGCTGGTTTCACCAAAATGTAGGCCTAAAGTGGCCTGAAGACTGGTTGTCATGGGAACTGACTGAACTCCCCATCTGGTCACTGGATTGCTGACCCCTCTGAGTACCCCTGCCTTGTGCTGTCACTCAGGTCGTCTCTTAGCACGGAAACAGATGCTGCTGCAGGTGTCCCTCAAGATTCCCACTCTGTGAGCTCCCCCAGAGTACTGTTTTGTGGAAGCTGCATTCTGTGTCTTATGGGAAAGGTACCACAGCCAGCGCCCTCTGGTGCTGAGGAGATGCCTCACTGTGGGGAGGGCCTCTGGACACAGAGAATGTTTATAAGGAACATGAACAGAAAGGGCTGCTGGTTCCTGCCCACTCCTAGTGGCATCTCTTGTCAGACCTGGGCTGTGGACAGGGCGACTGTCTGTGCAGGAGTGGCCTTGGCCAGAGCTCTCCTCCGGTTCTGGCTCTTAGCACCACTGTCTCAGGCTCTAGCTGGCTTAGGGCTCTTTGGGGTTGCAGAACAGCGTTTTATTGTCTTTGTTTGTAAGCACACCCAGCTCTTCTCAGCGGGAATGTGGTTGCTACTCTAAAGCAGCTTCACAGGATGAAGGCAGTGAGTGCACGGCCATGCTGTGTCTTCAGTGCTTCTCTGCTGAGGCACCAGGAACCTGTTGCCTGCTTGGCCTTTTTGCTCCCATTTTGGTTCCCACTAAAGGTGCTTTGGCAAGCACCTTCTCTATACCACAGATTCTCTTCTCTGGAGAGAGTGATGAGTGAGTTGGTGCAAATCATGGTTCTCACCTCATAGGAAGAAGAGTTTGTCTGGAGTCAAATATGAATCATGGTGGTCTGGGAACAGGGATTCAGGTTCCCCCAAATTATGTGTTCTGATGTTGAAGCAGTTACATGAGCTTTTATCATCATGGGACAAAAGACAGCCATGCCCTGAGGCATTTCCCCAGTACATTAGTGAGAGCCTCAGTTAGGTGAGTGGCCGTAAAGCAGGGGAAACTGTTGTCAGATGGTGTTCTCAGCTGCAGGTCGGCAAAAGCTGGTGGTCTGCTGGGTATTTCCTCAGAGGTCAAAGGGTGCTCTGTCAGACACAGAGGTGGATTAAGAGGTGAGTGGCTGTTAAGGGAACTAAAGATAGCCTAGGGTCTATTTTAAGATCACTTGGGTCTAGATCTGTAGCCGTCTAACCCTCCATAGTCACCAAGTTCTAACCAGTTTTTCAGTGTTGCACAAACTTTACTATATGTGTGACTTTCTTGTCTCTTCTGGGAGCTTGAGTTCCTAAGAGAGACTTGTGAAAGTGACTCATTTAAAAAGAGTAGTAGCATTTGACACAGAGCCCAGGAAGGTCTGTTTTAAGGCATTGCCTGTGCTGCACAGGTTGCCAGGGTGGGATTGTGAAAGGGAGGAGCCCCATGATATACTTGGGACTGCCCTGCAGTGAGTTGGGACACCTGTGTGCTCCAATTACAGGTGGTGAGTGGCTGCCTACAGGGCACGGTGAGTGTGTGGGACATCACCATGGGTAAGAAGAGGATGGAGTTCTCTGTGTCTGTTGCCCAGCAAACTGAGCTGACTGCCATGGCCCTGGATGAGTCGGAGCGGTGTCTGATCACGGGCTTGCGTGATGGCGTGATGCAGATGTGGAATTACAATACTGGGGAGTGCCTGTTGACCTTTCCTAACGACGACAAAGTGGAGGTTAGTGGGGCCCGACAGGTGGAGCCAGCAAGTTCCTGGGAGCTCTAGGATGTAGTTTTCTGTGTGTCTAAGAGGCTGTACAGCATGGTGATACTGCCTGCTTCAAACTTGCCTGGGCCCTTGGGTCCTCCTGCATGAAAAAAAGCTAGGCAGTGTCTCTAGGGAGGGTTCCAGAGATGTCAGTTGCATTTAAAATGTGCAAGGACATATTGTTCTTCTGTGCCTTGGAGCTTTGGGGTGTGTTTTTAGTGGTGTGTGTGTGGGTGTTTGATTCGGAGGCTCCTGTGTTCATTCTTATTTGAAAGTGTATGTAAGGGTACAGTAAAGGAACTGCTGATGTGATGGTTCCGTGATACGGTTAAGGGTTTTATTATAGATGTGTGAGAGAGAACAGCCAGGGCCATTGAATCCGGAGCAGAGAGAGAAAGAAGTAGACTGAACACGGCCAGCAGACTGGACACGGTCAGGGCTAGGGAAGCGGGAGAGAATAGCAGAGATAATGAGATAGCGAGAGATAGAGCACAGAGCATAGCTAGAGCGTAAGAGACAGTAAGAGAAAGAGGATGTAGTGAGAACAGTGGAGGCAGGGGAAAGTTGCTGTTATATAGACAGCAAATGGGTATCTGGGAGGAGGGAAGCCTGGAGAAGCAAGAAGGGCTAGGATGTGAGCAGAGCAGGGACTCTGAGATACTGGGGGAGCCTGGAGGCAGCATTTGGTATGTTGGTAGGTGCTACAGGCACTCACATTTCTCTTCTGCCAGAGGTCAGGGAAATGTCTCCTTTGGGAAGATGGGAAATGGTTTTGCAAGTTCCTGAGGAATTCTGGCTTTTGTCTAACCACCAGAAATCCTCCTGTAGCCCAGGTTAGCTCATTTCTGGACATTTAGAAAGTGCTTGCTAGGGCTCTAGAAACAGCCCCCGGATATAGCGTAGGTTGGAGTCAACTGTAAGTGCCACTTTGGAACTTGACCCACCTTCCTTTAACCTGTGCAGAAGGAGCCAGAGGTGAGGGTGTTGGAGAGAGCTCAGCTGTGGAAAAGTTTGACCCCCCAGTATCCACATAGGAAACTTGGGTTGGTGGCATGGGTTTCTAATCCTAACACCAGGCAGGTGGAGATAGGCAGATTCCTGAAGTTTGCTGTCTATCAGACTAGTCTAATGGATGAGCTACAGTTCTCAGTGAGAGAGTCCTTCCCTTCAAACAAAGTGGGTGCTAACTGAGAAACTACAGTGGAGGTTGGTCTGGCCTCCGTTTACACACACACACACACACACACACACACACACACACACACACACACAGAGCAAGGGGTTGAATACTGGTCTAGACCTCTCAGCAGTATTTGGACCATAGCCAGGTCACATGTTGCCCAGTTATCTCTTCTGTAAATGAACATAGGTACCCACATTATCTGCTTCTTTCAGATACATCAGGTTTGATGGTCTCTGGCTCCCTTCAGTTGGGTAATTAGCAGACACTCTGAAAGCTTGATGTGGCATTGACTCGGAATTCTCGCCTTCATTGAGTTTTGACTTTCTGGTGGGTACATTTAGGAAAGCATCAGGGACCCAAAGGCGTTCTCTCTGAGGAGTCTAGCGCTCTGTTTTCTTTATCTCCAACAGATTAGTGGAATTGTCCACATGAACAAAGCATTCTACGTGACAGGGTGGAGTAAGAGAATCACCAATTTCGTGTGAGCACCAAGTGTGAGTGGGAGGCTTGGGCTTTCGGGTGGCTTCCCTCATTTTGGGCTTTTCTCATCCTGAGCTTTCCCAGCAACTGCAGTAGTGACTAAGTCATTGCTCCCACTGTGCACCTACCCATCCATTCACACAGCATGTAGTAAGGTGCCTTCTGCTGGTGGTGGTCATGGAAAAAGTGACAGTCTCTGCCCCCGTGTATATTCTCATTCCATGGAGGAATCACTTCAGTCTCTTATAACAAGATGCCATTGATTGGCAGCTTACAAGACACAGGGTTTTATTTCCCACAGTACTAGAAGCTGGGTAGTCTAAGTCCAAGGTTCTAGCCAGTTTGGCTTCTGGTGAAGGCCTGCTTCCTGGCTCCTAGAAAGCTTTCCTTCCTATAAACTTACCTGACAGAAGGGTTGAGGACTATAATCCCACCATCAAGGGCTCCACGCACATGACCTCACCACCTTCTAAAGGCTTGACCTCCTAATGTGCTCACACTGGTCCCTGAAATGGTTGAGTTACACAATTATCTCAGAGCTGAAGCCTTTCCCAAGAAACAGAACTAAGGCGGAGGGACAAGGCCACCAACTAGTGGTGGGAGCTGAGGGTGGCATTGAGGATATTTGGTTAGCATCAACTGAAATGTCTAAGCCCAAAATCTCATCTAAATATTTAAGTCACATTTGGATGAGATCCAGTGTACCACTTATCCTGAGACAAATTCTCCCTTGGCTCTAAACACATGACATGGACTTGTTATGCACTTCCAAAGTCCAGCAGTGAGATGGGCACAGGACAGACGAACGGGTGCAGGAGGGAAGAAATGAGCTGCAGATCCCAAATGAGTCTAAAGCTCATTAGAACAAATTTCACATCTATCATTCAATCATCTGTCTGTCTAACTATGTCATGGCATATAGGCAGAGGTCAGAGGATAACTTACGGGAGTCAGTCTATTACTTCTACCATGTGGGTTCCAGGTATTGAACTTAAGTCATCATGATTGGCAGCAAGCGCCTTTATCCATTGAGTTATCTTAAGACACCAACATAATCCTCTTTCTTGCCTCCAAGGCTCCTGAGATGGAGGTCCTGTTTTGCAGGGGCTGAAACCTTTAGATAACCTGCTTCCACAGCGTTGGGATGCTATGCCCTCATGGTGACCCTGGGTCCAGGTCATGCCCCTGTGATGGTTTTATTCCCTGCATGGGTCTTGTGACTGTCTGGGACTGTTGTCCTGAATCCATGGCTCTGTCCACTGGAATCTAGATGATGAATGTAGCCAAGCTTTCCTATCTCTGTTGGTATAGCTTGTATCATACTATTGCCCTCAGGAACTATGCCTGGCATGGCTAAAGAACATGATACCAGGGGCTGGAGAGATGGCTCAGAGGTTAAGAGCATTGCCTGCTCTTCCAAAGGTCCTGAGTTCAATTCCCAGCAACCACATGGTGGCTCACAGACATCTGTAATGGGGTCTGGTGCCCCCTTCTGGCCTGTAGGCATACACACAGGCAGAATATTGTATACATAATAAATAAATAATTAAAAAAAAGAACATGATACCAGAGTGTGAGATGAGAGACTATGAAGTGAGGTGCTGAATGGAAGGGGTGTTTAGGTCTAACTTGGACTGGTGGTCTCCTTTATGAAACCCTTGTGCAATACGAAGGATAGTTCAAATGCCTGAATTGCTCTTAGAGTCATTTATCCATTGTCTTAGAGCCCAGCACACAGCTTCTGTCACATGACTGACCCTCGGTATTCTCACAGTCCGTACCACGCCCCATAGCTCATCTTTTCTTCCAATAGATAAGGGCTGAGAAGAGAAGATCTCAAATCTTAAGTTCTGACCCCCATCCCATTTTGGTACTATGAACCGAACCATGGCCTCATAAATGCTAGACTAAAACTCCGCCATTGGACACAGCCCCAGACTTTGTTCCCCTTTGCTTAACATTTCTGTTTTAAAATTATTTCTCTCTTCTAGAATTTACTATAAACAGGAGAAAACTATCTACACCTTTGAATGTCTTTCTTAGAAATTTCCCCAGCCACATAAATACCCAGTCTCATGGCTTGCAAGCTCTACTTGCCACAACACTGGAATGTGAACACAATCCAGCCAAGTTCTCTGTCACTTTGTACCCAGAATGGCTTTGCCTCCGGTTTTCAGTAGCATGTTCCTCATTTCTACTTGAGATATCATAATGGTCATTATCATCCATATTGTTCCCAGCAACTTAGGATGGCTTAGGTCATCTTTAAAAAGATTGGGGCTGGGAGAGTAACTCTGTGGTAGAGTGCATGCTGAGCCAGGGTTCCATCTCCAGCTCCCCCCCACCTTTGTTTCTCTGTCTCGCTCTGTTTCCCTCTCTATCCTGAAGCCCCCACTGACCTTGAACTCTCTATGTAGATGACTTTGAGGTTCTGATCCTCTTGCCTCTCTGGCGGTGGGATTACAGCTGTTACCACCAGGTCTGGTTTATTCGGTGCTTGGGATCAAACCCAGGGCTTCACACATGCTAGGTGCGTACTCTCTCAGCTGAGCTACATCTCCAGCATGCCTTTCTTTATAGCTCTCCCCTTTTCTATGCTCTCACCTGAGCCTCCTATGCCCTCACTGGAACCATCCTCGATGACCCATACGTGGCGCTGTAGGCTTTACCTAGAATGTGCATTAGAATTCTTCCAACCTCTATCCATCTGCCACCTCCAAAGTCACCTGCATAGTTTTAGTTATCGGTTACGGCAGCGCCTCAATCTCTGTGTAGTTTCTACCTTAGCCATGTAGGCTGCCCCAGTGTAATGCCACGGAGCGGGTGACTTATAAACAATGGAGGTTTATTTCTTACACTTATAAAGGCTAAAAGGTCCTAGGCAAAAGCATTGTGGAGTCTTGCGGGGCCCTTTTCCTTATTTATAAAGGGTCGTGTTGCTGTGGTCTCTGTGATAGGAAGGGTGGAGGATCTCTTCGGTCTCTTTATCACACCATCAACAAAGCGTCTGCCCTCTTGACCAGATGTCCTCCCCAAGGTCCATTCTCCACTTGAGGATTATTAGATTCTAACACAGGAATTTTGAGTATGTTTCTATTAGATAATGCAATAATTTGCTTTATAAAGCATGTTGACTGCTGTGGGGGGAAGAGCAGGCTTCCTGTGGAGGAGCAGGATCCTTGGTATTGGGGAGTAGTCAAGAGCAGCTTAGCCAAGGAGGCCCAGGGTGAGCTATGAGCTGGAGGGGGTACCAGGGAAGTACCTGGAATGGGACACACATTCCAGGAGGAAGGACCAACATGTACAAGTTCCCTTCTGTTACAGGAGGCCTGGTCACAACTATCATTTCTTCTTGTTTAAACCTGAATCTTTACTCCGGGGATGAATGAAGATTCATTATTGTAAACCCCAAGAGCAGAGCCTTTATGCTTGACATATAGTGGGTACCTAGATCAGTGGGAATTTTAAACAAGCTCCCGGATCCCCAAGACAAGGCCACTCTGAGTTGGCTTCTGAATTCTAAAGGCTGTGATTTCCCCAAAGCATTGCAGCCTGTGAGCTCTTGCCCTTCTTGCCCATGGCCATGTGCACAGGTTCCAGAAGACCAAGCTGGTACTCTCCTGCTACCACTGGCAGACCTACCACACAGAGGATGTCCTGAGCATGGCCAAGTATCAGAACCAGTTCCTTGGGACCGCTTCCTACAATGGGGACATCCTCTTCTGGAATGTCAGCATGTTGAAGCCCATCTTGAATTTCAATGCCTCCGAGAGCCCCTTGCCTTTACAGCCGAAGAAGGTACAATGCCTTGTGCTTTCCCAGTTTCCCAGGTGGCTTTCACTCCAATCCTTTCATTTCTGTCTGGGCTATGGGCCAGAATCAGGGAGGGCAGAGAGAGCATCCTGGGAGCAGAGGGAGAGATGGAGACATATTGGAATGTGTGTGTGGGGTGACTGGTAGCTAGGATAGTAGATAGTAGCTCCTTTGAACATCTCCATGTGACAGAAAACAGAGGCATGAAGAGGCTAGCCACCTTTCTCAGGGCACAGAGGCACTAAGAGGTCAGTCACCTTTCTCAAGGTCTATGACCAAGAAGAGGTGGATCTAGACCATGACAGTCCGACTCCAGGGCCTGGGGGTGCTAGGCTGTCCTTTTCAGTCCTTTCAACAGATTACTTCCTCCTGAAGACAGCCCACTGTAACTCTTCACTGCTGTAACAAAGCAGCCAGCAGAAGCAGCTGAAAAGGGCTCGCAATTTCAGATTCCGAGTCTACCGTGGCAGGAGGGCCAGGTCACTGGAGTAGCTCACATCTGGGCCACTAGGAAGCAGAAACAGGGGTACCAGAGAAATGGTCTTCCTCTTTTGTTACAGCTGGGCCCACATTCAGGGTGGATCTTCCCCCTTTGTTTTCTCCTTGAGAACACCTTCAAAGACGCACCCAGATATGGTTTTTACTCGTCTAGGCCCTTCCCAGTCCCATCAGGTTGGCAGTAGGTCCTGCCCACATCTTCCCCACTTGGGCAATAGTGTCATACAACACTCTCCAGGCTCATGAGAGAGGTGTAGGAAACACACACAGTCTCTAAATTGCTACATTGTAGTAACCTAAAGCAGGAATGCTGCTAGAGGTCACCTCCTTGCCGGTGTGCTGATGGGTAGGCACTCCATCCTCCAAGACAGCTCAAGAGTTTTATCTAGTTTGTACTTGGCTTGCCCAAGATTAAAAGTGACTAAGTCAATATTTGGAAACCACTGTCCATTTTTTTTTTTCCCGTGGGGAAACCCAGTTCCTCTCAGGAGCTGTGTCCTGCCTAGGGTATTATCAGTAGGTCCAGGGGTGGGTTTATAAGCCTTGGTCTGAGACCTGTCAAGGCACGAAGTTTCTGGGAAGTAAAGCTATGCTGTGTTTCCTGGAGGGCCAGTGACGTTGGCACTGGGCTGAGGAGATCCAGAGCTTCCCACTTGTGGGGGAGTTTCTGGAGCTACCCTCTCTCCTCTCTCTCTGCACAGGTAAAGGATGCAGAGGAGTGCAGAGACAACACCCATACCTCCCCAGTCAGTAATGTGCAAAAGTGGGCACACAAGTCTCCCACAAAGTTCTCTGGCTTTTCTGTGAAGCGGAGATTGATGTCAGCTCCTCCAGTGATGAAACATCGGAGGGACACGGACCAAGAGAAGAATATGTCTCAGCAGGTGGGAGTGTCCAGTTCACATGTTCTGAGCGTGTGTGTGTGTGTGTGTGTGTGTGTGTGTGTGTGTGTGTGGAGGGGGGCAGGGGACAGGGTCCATTTTTTTTTTTGAGACAGGGTTTCTCTGTGTAACAGTCCTGGTTGTCCTAGAACTCGCTTTGTAGACCAAGCTGGCCTCAAACTCACAGAGATCTGCCTTCCTCTGCCTCCCAAGTGCTGGGTTTAAAAGTGTGTGCCACACCATTCACTGCCTTTCTATTCTGATCATGATGTAGCTAACAAACTCTGCTTACTCAAGTCTGGGAATCGTTCTTTCCTAGTACATCTCCAGACCTAGTCTGAGAGCCGAAAGCTTATGAATAGAACCTGTAGAGAACAGGATTCTAAAAGCCTAAATTGGATGTTAGAACATGGTCTATGGCTTCAATTCTTAAAGATGGAGCCTCTTAGCCCCAGCCCTGGCCCTGACCCAGGAGTGAGTTGTTCAGGGCACCAAGTGCCACCTTTCCAAAGCCTGAGCCACAGTGCAAAAGGGGAAGATGCAGTAAGATGGACTTTAACTCCAGGCCCTGAAGACCCAGGATTGACTTGACAGCTCTGGTTTGTAGGGTGTGGGGAGGGAGCAAGGTCTGAAGGAAGGTAATTGACCTTGGTCTTGTAGGAGGGATTGTAGTAATGAGGCAAGCAGGCCTGCTTTTCGTCCCACCCGGCTCCCTCATGGCTAGCTTTACACCCGAAATAACAACACACAAATTGTATTCATTTAAACACAGCCTGGCCCATTAGCTCTAGCCTCTTAATGGCTAACTCTTACATCTTGATTAACACATTTCTATTAATGTGTGTAGCACCACGAGGTGGTGGCTTACCAGGAAGATTCTAACCTATGTCCATCTTGGGCTGGAGCTTCATGGCATATGCCCTCCTCTGCTTTCTTTCTCCCACAATTCTTTTCTGTCTTTCCCGCCTACCTATGTTCTGACCTATCAGGCCAAGCAGTTTTCTTTATTAATTAACCAATGAAAGCAACAGATAGATAGAAGACCCTCCTATGTCAAGGAATGATAGTACCTCAACACTGTGTACAGGAGTCTCTCGGGGTGTGGGGCAGAGGGGTGAGGAAACAGTCCAGTAGCTCCTGCAGTCCAGTTTTGATTTCTGAGATCTGAGGCTTGAATGAGAGTCACTAGCTTACCAACTCCCAGGCGTGGGGACAGCATCAGACAGCTCCAGTCCCAGGCCCGAGCATGGGGCAATGTAGGTCAGCTCCAGTAGGGTCTGCCGAGATGATGTTCTGCTGTGAGAGAGAGCCCTGTGAGGTATGCTGTGCTGTGAGATGAGCGTACTTTACTGTCAGACACTGGGTCTTTGGCTGAGCAGTTTAGGCCTCTGCACTCATATCTTGAGAAAAATGGGTGTTAGATCCCTTTAGCTTCACAGGACAAAGGAAGGATGGACCCTAAAGGTGACTCAAGTCTCTGTCCTACAGAGCAAAATTGCTGATCACTTAAAATAGAAACCTCTCAGTCTCAGAGTATCCTAAGGTCCAAGTAGGTGTCCCACTGATCTTTTTCAGGGTGGGGTCCCCATGACTGCTCTTTTTCTCCATGGTCTGTAGGAGGGAGGATGCCATGTGGTTCAAGAGGCAATGTTTTACTTTTAGATATCTTCTAGTGCTAAGAATTCCAGGCTGTCTAGCATGCTCCTCAGTAAACCATCGGTTCACAAACTTCCTCACAACGACTCTCAAAAGAAAAAGGAGGAGTTCTGGAAGAAGAGACTGCTGCATTCGAGTGTGTCAGTAGAGAAGGTGAGCTGTGCTCAGTGGGGGAGAGGGAGCTGGGCCGGCAGGGGTGGGTGTGCCATGGACCTGGGGAATTTGGAATTCCAGAGCCGTTGAGGGTTTGAGCAGGGGTGGGGCTGTGAGAGAAGTGGTTTTTCTAGAACACGCTGTTGGAAGTCTCTCTCTTTGCCTGAGATGGTGTTTTATAGTGTGTAACAGGTTTTCTTTTTTGGGCCACCAACCAGCTCCAAATCATGACATGGAGACTTCTTGTTAGTTATAAATGCTCAGCCTATCTTAGACTCGTTTCTGGCATCTTTAACTTAAATCAACCTGTTTCTCTTTATCTACCTTTTGCCTCAGGGCTTTTTAACCTTTCTTTTTTTCTGTATGTTTTATTTTTTCCCTACTTATTCTCTCTGCCAATCATCTCTGCCTATCCTTTCTCTGCCTAGCTATTGGCCATTCAACTCTTCATTAGACTAATCAGGTGCCTTAGTCAGGGAAGGTGAAACAGCAACACATCTTGACATAAAGAAAAGTAGCATACACAAATGTAACACATCTTTACATCATTAACAAAAGCAGCAGAAACAAACATAACAAACCCTTATATAGTTAAAGTAATATTCTACCACATAAACAAATGTAACACATCTTTACATAGTTAAATATTCCACAACGGTAGTGGGCTGCAAGTTGGGTTGGTTCATCTGCACTCATTTCTTCCTCCTGTCCCCTTTCTGGCCTGGACCCCTCACTATGATCCACGTCCTGACTGTGATGTGGAGCTGTAAGCTGAAATAAGCCCTTTCCTCCCCAAGTTGCTTTGGACCATAGTGTTTTATCACAGCAACAGAGCTTCTCACTCAGATACCTATATACCTGGCTGATATTGAACTCACAAGTTGAGGATAACCCTGAACTTCAGATCCCCTGCTTCTACCTCTTAAGTGCTGTGATTAAAGGTGTTTGCCACCACTTGGCTTCCTCAGTGCTAGAATTGAACCCAGGGTTTCAGGCATGCTTGGTAGGTACTTTGCCAACTGAACTACATTCCCAGCCCTAGATCATTAACCTTTTAAAAATTTAATATAATTTAATTTTTATTTCTATGTATATGCTTGTCTGCATGTTTATATGTGCACATGCATACAGATGTCCACAGAGGCTATATGAATGCCCTGCAGCACAGGGAATAGCCCCAAGAATTGATAAATGGGATTACATAAGATTAAAAAGCTCCTGCATGGCAAAGAAGCTATCAGTAGAACATAAATACAGTCAACAGACTGGCCTGCAACTTGCTTTGTAGACCAGTCTGACCTTGAACTCATCCACCTGTGTCTGTTTGCTGAGTGCTGGGATGTACACACCCTGCGCAGCCTTTCTCTTGATACTGATTGGCATGTTTATTCTACTATGATCTGATACAAAAAGTAAATGAGTGTTTTTGGTCTTGGTTAAGACTTGCTTTATGTCTTAAAATGTGATCTACAGCAGCTGGGTGGAATATATTTTAGGTGCCTCTTGTGGTTTAGATTAACTCTGAAGTTTCTTTGTTTTTTTTTTTTGTCTACTCTACCTCTTGATGAGAGCTTTGATTATATCTAGATCTGTCTGCCTCTTACATCCAGTAGTATTTGTTTTATGGAAATTAGGTGTCTCAGTGTTTGTTGCATATATATTTGCAATTATATTTTCTTGGTAGGCTATCCCATTTAATAGTAATATAAAGTGAGCTTTTTGTCTCTTCTAACAGGTTTTGTATTGAAATCTACCTTTTCAGATAGGAGTCTAGTATTTTTATATGTGATGGGCTTTTATTTGCTTGACATCTTGATTTTCATCTTGTCTTAGTTAAGAGAGCCCACTGAAGCCAGGCGTGGCAGCAGATGCTCTCAGGAGACAGAGGCTGCTTGTTCGGCTTGGCTGCCCAGAACTGAAATAATCACACAGAAACTATATTAATTAAAACATTGCTTGGTCCATTAGCTCTAACTTCTTATTGGCTAATTTTTATATCTTAATTTAACCCATTCTATTAATCTGTGTATCACCACGTGGCAGTGGCTTACCAGGCAAAATTTCCAGTGTCTGTATCCAGTGAATCCATGACATCTCTCTTACTCCACCCTTCTTTCTCCCAGCATTCAGTTCCATCTCCCCACCTACCTAAGTTCTGCCCTATCAACACGTTCAAATCAGTTTCTTTATTAACCAATGAAAGCAACACAAAAACAGAAGGACCTCCTACACCAGAGGCACGCTTATCTCTATTAGTTTGAGGTTGCCCTGGTCTACTTAGTGAGTTCCAGGACAGCCAGAACTACATAGGGAAATGTCTCAGAAAAAAAAGGAGAGATAACCCATTGAGTTGAACTGAGGTTGCTTGCAAGTCCATGAATGTGAGGTTATTTACTGGCCAGCTTCAAAATTCTTGAGTATCCTGTTTGTTTAGGAAGTCCTAAACAAGAAGCTCAACCCTCATCCTGTTGATCCAGGTGTCAGGATCAAAAGAAACAGGAATTCTTTAGACCCTGAATCTGAGGGCAATGCTCAGTTCTACCCAGCATTTAAGAAACTACAATACCAGTTCTTCGCAAGCCTCATAGAAGAAGAGGATGAGAATGAGAAAGAGGAGGAGAAGGAGGGAGTAGAGTGATCACCAGAGACACAGCCCAACTCCCCCAATTCACCAATCAGAGGAAAAGCGGGATAGACAAGGTAAGAACACAACACCACACAGAGTAACACGACACCAACAAAAACTAGTGACTCTCCAACCTCTGTACTGAATGCCCCAATACAGATGAAGCAGAAGAAAATGACCTAAAAATAACCTTAGGAGAATGTTTGAAGCCCTTAAAGAGGAAATGAAAAATTCTCTCAAAGAAATGGAGGAAAAGACAAAAAATTGTAAGAAATCAACAAATCTATTAAAGAAAACCAAGAAAAAGCAATCAAACAGGTGAAAGAAACAATTCAAGACTTGAAACCTGAAATAGAGGCAATAAAGAAAACACAATCTGAGAAAATTCTGGAAGTGGAAAATATGGAAAAATGATCAGGAACCACAAATACAAGCATAAACGACAGAATACAAGACATGGAAGAGAGAATCTCAAGCATTGAAGGTAAGATAGAGGAAATAGACTCAGTGGTCAAAGATACAGACAATAGATGGTTTCACAGAAGCAAATCCCAAAGAAGAGAAAAACACACACAATAACATTACCAAGAATGAAAACTAAAATAACAGAAACTAGCAGTCACTGGTCACTAATATCCCTTAATATAAATTGACTCAACTCACCTATAAAAAAGACACAGGCTAACAGATTGGATACAAAAATAGAATCCATCCTTCTGCTGCATACAAGAAACACACCTCAGCCTCAAAGACAGACATCACCTCAGAGTAAAGGGTTGGAAAAAATTTCCAATCAAATTGACCTAAGAAACAAAATAGACTTCAAACTAAAATCAATCAAAAGAGACAAAGAAGGACATTTCATATTAGTCACAGGAAAAATCCATCAAGAGGAAATCTTAATACTGAACATCTATGCCCCAAATATATGGGGCACCCTCATATGTAAAAGAAACACTTCTAAAGCTTAAATCATACATTAAACCTCACACACTAATAGTGGGAAACTTCAACACCCCATTCTCACCACTGGACAGGTCTGCCAGACAGAAACTTAGCAGAGAAATAAAGGAAATAACAGATGTTATGACTCAAATGGACTTAACAGACATTTATAGAACATTCCACCCAAACATAAAAGAATATATCTTCTTCTTAGCACCTCATGGAATCTTCTTAAAAGTAAAGCAAACCTCAACAGATAAAATTTGGAATAACCCACATTTCTTATCAAGAAGGCAGAGTAAGAGATACTCCATGGATCCGTCAGAGACAGACACTGGGAATTTTACCAGGTAAGCCACTGCCACATGGCAATACACAGATTAATAAAAATGGGTTAAATTAAAATGTAAGAATTAGCCAATAAGAAACTAGAGCTAATGGGCCAAGTAGTGATTTAATTAATACAGTTTCTGTGTGGTTCTTTTGGGACTAAGCTAGCTGGGTGGCTGTGTCAAACAAGTGGGCCCCTCCTTCCAACATTATCAGATCACCATGGCTTAAAATTAGAATTCAACAGCAACACTAAGTTCAGAAAGCCCATAATCACATGTGCTCACCTGAATCACCAATGAGTCCTGAAAGAAATAAAGAAATTAAAGATTTCCTAAAATTCAGTGAAAATGACCACACAGCATACCCAAATTTATGGGCTACAATGAAAACAGTGTTAAGAAAAAAATGCATAGCACTCAATGCCTACATAAAGTAGCTGGAAAAATCCCACACTAGTGAGTTAACAGAACACCTGAAAACTCTAGAACAAAAAAAAAGCAAACTCACCCAGGAGGACTAGATGGCAGGAAATAATCATATTGAGAGCTGAAATCTACAAAATAGAAACAAAGAAAACAATACAAAGAATCAATGAGACAAAGAGTTGGTTCTTTGAGAAAAATCAGCAAAATAGACAAACCTTTATCCAAATTAACCAAAAAGCAAAGAGAGAGAATATCCAAATTAACAAAATCAGAAATGAAAAGGGGGACATAACAAGAGACATGGAGAAAATCCAGAGAAGCATCAGGTCATACTTTGAAAACCTGTACTTCACAAAATTGGAAAACTTAAAGGAAATCAACAACTTTCTGGATAAATATCACTTACCAAAATTAAATCAAGACCAGATAAGCAAATTAAATAGATCTATAGCTACTAAAGAAATAGAAACAGTCATTAAAAGTCTCCCAACCAAAGAAAGCCTAGGACTAGATGGTTTCAGTGCAGAATTCTACAAGATTTTCAAAGAAGAAATATTACCAATACTCCTCAAATTATTCCACACAATAGAAACAGAAGGAACATTGCCAAACTCTTTTTACGAGGCTACAATTACCCTGATACCCAAACCATACAAAGACACTACCAAGAAAGAGAATTACAGACCAATCTCACTCATGAACATTGATGCAAAATTATCAATAAAATACTGGCAAACCGAATCCAAGAACACATTAAAAAAATCTTCCACCACGACCAAGTAGACTTCATCCCAGAGATGCAGGGATGGTTCAACATATGAAAATCTGTCAATGTAATCCACTATATAAACAAACTGAAAAAAACCCCACATAATCATCTCATTAGATGCTGAAAAAGCCTTCAACAAAATACAACATTTCTTCATGATAACGGTCTTTGAGAAAGCAGGGATACAAGGAACATACCTAAACATAATAAAGACAATACACAGCAAGTCAACAGCCAACATCAAACTAAATGGAGAGAAACTCGAAGTGATTCCACTGAAATCAGGAACAAGACAAGGTTGTCCACTTTCTCCATATCTATTCAATATAGTACTTGAAGTTCTAGCTAGAGCAATAAGACAACAAAAGGAGATCAAGGGGATACAAATCAGAAAAGAAAAAGTCAAACTTTCACTATTTGCTTATAATATGATAGTTTACAAAAGGGACCCCCAAAATTCTACCAAGGAACTTCTACAACTTATAAATATCTTCAGCAATGTAGCAAGATACAAGATTAACTAAAAAAAAAATCAGTAGCTGTCCTTTATACAGATGATAAATGGGCTGAGAAAGAAATCAGAGAAACATCACCCTTCACAATAGCAACACAACAACACAAATAAAATGAGTAGCCACAAATAAAATATCTTGAAGTAACTCTAACAAAACAAGCCTTTGAGAAATAAATTGAAGAAGACACCAGAAAATGGAAAGATCTCCCGTGCTCTTGGGTAGGTAAATTTAACATGGTAAAAATGGCAATCTTATCAAAATCAATCTACATATTCAATGTAGTACCCATCAAAATACCAGCAAAATTCTTCACAGACCTCGAAAGAACAATAATCAACTTCATATGAAAAAGCAAAAAACCCAGGATAGCTAAAACAATTTTGTACAATAAAGGAACTTCTGGAGGTATCACAACTCCTGACTTCAAATTCTACTACAGAGCTACAGTACTGAAAACAGTCTGGTATTGGCATAAATACAGACAGGAGGGCCAATGGATACCAGTCTACACACCTACGAACACTTGATTTTTGACAAAGAAACAAAAAATATAAAATGGAAGAAAAGAGCATATTCAACAAATGGTGCAGGCATAACTGGATATCAACATGTAGAAGAATGAAAATAGATCCATATCTATCACCATGCACAAAACTCAAGTCCAAATGGATCAAAAAGACCTTAACATAAAGTTACCCACACTGAACCTTATAAAAGAGAAAGTGGGAAGTACACTTGAACACATTGGCATAAGAGACCATTTCCTAAATATAACCCCAGTAGCATAGACACTGAGAGAAACAATTAATAAATGGGACCTCCTGAAATCGAGAAGCTTCTGTAAAGCAAAGGACACAATCAGCAAAACATAACAGTAGCCTACAGAATGGGAAAAGATCTTCACCAACCCCACATCAGACAGAGGGTTAATCTCCAAAATATACAAAGAACTCAAGAAACTTGACATCAAAAGAACAAATAATCCAATAAAAAATGGAGTACAGACCTAAACAGAGAACTCTCAACAGATTAATCTAAAATGGCTGAAAGATACTTAAGGAAATACTCAACATCCTTAACCATCAGAGAAATGCAAATCAGAACAACAACTCTGAGATTCCATCTTACACCTTTCAGAATGGCCAAGATCAAAAACACAAATGACAGCTTATTCCCATTGCTGGTGGGAATACAAACTGGTACAGCTGTTTTGGAAATCAGTATGACAATTTCTCAGATAATTAGAAAACAACCTACCTCAAGACCCAGCAATGCTGCTGTTGGGTATATACCGAAAGGATGCTCAATCATACCACAAGGACATGTGCTCAACTATGTTCATAGCAGCATTATTTTTAATAGCTATAACCTGGAAATAACCTACATGCCCCTCTACCAAAGAATGGATAAAGAAAATGTGGCACATTTACACAATGGAGTAATACACAGTGGAAAAAAATGATGTCTTGAAATTTGCAGGCAACTGGATGGATCTAGAAACATCATACTGAGTGAGGTAACCTAGACCCAGAAAGACTAATATATGTACGCACTCACAGGTTGGTTTTAGACATAAAGCAAAGAAAAACCAGCCTATGATTCACAATCCCAGAGAACCTAGACAACAATGAGGACTATAAGAGAGACATGTATGGATCTAATCTACATGGGAAATAGAAAAAGACAAGATCTGAGTGAATTGGAAGTGTGGGGCCCATGGGAGAGAGTAGATGGGGATGGGGAGGGGAAGGGGAGCAGAGAAAAATAAATAGCTCAATAAAAACAATAAAAAAGTAACAGGATCCTGCTGGAGGAGGTTGTTTCTAGCTATTGAGCATAAAAAAGAAAAAAAAAACTGCATGAAGCTTGTAAGAAGGAAATATATATATATATCAACTGTGAATTGCTGTTCAAGGAAATTATTGATTACCTGTCCTCTATTGTGGGTAATTAAAGATCAATGTTTTCAAGCATAACGTCAGGAAAGTCTAAAGTGGAAATTCCATCTCTAATAAAATAGTTTTCCTATAAAAAATAGAAAAGTAGGAGGGAGGATTGTTGGGAAGTAGAAGGAGTCCAGAAGGAGTAGGAGGAGCATAAGAGAGAGGAATTGGGGTGTGTATGAATGTGATCAAAATACACTATATTCATGTATGGAATTGTCAAAGAATAAATAAAGCATTTTCCATAAAAGGTCAGCTCAGAATAATAATTACTATTACCTTCTTCTAGAAGCTAATTCTTTCTTTCTCTCTCCCCCTCCCTTCCTCCCTCCTTCCCTCCCTCCCTCCCTCCCTCTCTTCCTTCCTCCTTTCTTCCTTCCTTTCTTGGAGATAGGGTCTCACTATATAGCTCTGACTGTCCTGAAAGTTATTCTGTAGACCAGGCTGACTTAATACTCATGGAGATCTGCCTGCCTCTGCCTCCCAAGTGATGGGGTTAAAGGGGTGCGCCACCATGCCCAGCTAGAAACTAATTCTTAGCTAAGTTTCTCCTTAGATGACTTAATAAAGTTCCCACTATAGTAAGAAGATATTGCTAGTTTCTAAGGTAAGATAAAAAATTCAAGGTGCTGAGTTGGTGAGATGGCTCCGTGGTTAAATGTGCTTGTCCTCTGACATTCACACGGACACTTTGCTGTGACTACAGTTGAGAGAGAATGAGTTCTTTTTCCATGTCACACTGAGAGGGTAATAGGACTTGGAAGACTTGAGATGAGTGAGGCAAACTTATGTATCTTCTTTCACTTAGCATTTGCTGGTCCTATACCGTGAAAACAGGAGTCCCTGTGGATACTGAGGGCAGTGATTAACAGCATCAAAAGATACCATTCCCTGCCTTCAAATAACTCATAGACCAGTATGCTGTCCCTCAATTCCTCAGGAAGAAAGGAGAATCTTAGGAGACGGGGGCACTAATTGGGTGTAGTGGTTTGTCTAAGTCATGTGTAATGTGTAACAGTAGCCACTGCTGAGCCAGGCCCACTCTCTTGTGCAGATCATTTTTCTGCAGACCAGGCCTCGTCTGCAGCACACAGCTGCCATGCTGAGCAGCGGCATCAACGGCTTCATCTATGCCTGGTCCATCCACGGGAATGGAGGTCTGCTGGGGAAGTTCCCTGTGGATGTTGAAGCGAATGGGAGTATTGTTGTGGGTGCCATGGCCACCGATGAAAATGACTGGATCCTCATCACAGGGGACAGTAAAGGAATGATCAAGGTGAGGAAGGACTGGAGCCAGTTCAGCTTTTGAACATCTTTGTGCTGCATGTGGCCCTTGTCTGCCTCCTACTCCCGTTGGGTGCTGATGTCACTGGAGAAGGTAGTGGGAGCAAGGTAAATTACTTAGGAGTCTGCTGATCTGCCATGGTAAGCAAAATGAACCGTGGCTTGTGGAAGGGTCTCTTTAAGCTGCCCCTGTCAGTGGACCCTATTATCCATCACTGTCGCCCCACAGTTTCCACACCTGCCAGCCATGTGTCTCATCTGTGAACAACTGTCTCATAGTTGATTTTGTGCTCTTTGGTGAGACATGAGGCATGAGTGCCTTGTCCATCTAAGCCACTCCAAACCACTCTGCCTGCCAACCAAGGGGTCTGGTTTAGAAGACCCTACACCCACTCTGTATTTACCTCAGAGGTGTAAGAACAAACCACTCCTAAAGCTCAGAGCAGAAGAGTGTGGGAGGAACCCACAGCATGCTCTGCGGTGGTTAGGGCCAGGGCCACTAACTCACACTTTGTATCTAGATCTGGGACATCAAGGATTACTGCTTGTTTGTTGGCCAGAGACCACCCCAACCCAGTGGGGCCAAGATCTCCACTGAAGTGGAGAATAAGTTCCGATTCTTAATTCCTAAACGAGACCAGGCCCACTCCCTGCACTACATCCCCGAGAAAGAGAAGGAGGTAGGTAGATGGTGGGGGTTGCTTGGGAAAGTTCCACTAAAGAGCGAGGACTGTGGTTTTCAGTGAACATTATGAGTCTTCATGCTCCCTTCATGATTTCTGGCCTATGTGAAAAAATCTGTTAGTCAGAGGTCATCATTACCATAGGTGACAAGGGCCAAGTATGCCCACAGGTATTCATCACACATGTACACAGATACACACTCACTATCCCCTCCCCACGCATGTTGATCTTTGCAGTAGGACCCTAGTGTCCTGAGTTTAAAATTGAAATATTATACACTCTCTCAAGTAGTCAACACTTTTACATGGTTCAAAGTAATTGGTGTTGGCCCAGGGCCTCATGAAATCAAGAGTCTTTTCTTTAGTTATCAAGAAAAAAATAAATGGAAGCGGTGGAGTGATGTCATTACATCCTCACTAGGATGACTGAAATAAAAAAGGCCCACGTAAAGTCTGCAGAGATTCAGACCAAGTGAAACAGCCACCTTGGGCAAGCGTTGGCGATTAGTATGTTTACTTTGGGGGATTATTTGACAATAGGTACCTAACCTGAGCATGTCTGCCCTTCCACCCGGCAGTTCCACTGTAGGCTTACACCCAGAAGTTTGTGTAAAACATGGGAAGAAGTTTGAGAGATTTCCTATTGATAATAGTTCCACACTGGAAATACCCACACACTCATCAGTCTTGGCTGAACCCACAATGTAGATTTCGTAGACAGAGCAGTAACATCTACTCAAAAAAAATCTAATCACTGACTCTTCAGAAAATTAAGCCAAGTCAGGCCCTGAAGCATGTACATTGTATATGTTTGTTCTGTTTATATGGAGCATAACAATAGAAAAACTGAGCCTGTCTGTCAGAAGTGATAATTCTTGTTGGGGTGGGGAGTGGCTGGGAGAACTCTCGAGGTTGTCAGACTGACAGTATTATGCCTCATTATGTGGGTCTGATTATACATTTGTGTTTAATTTGTTTTACAAGTGCCCAGGCAATGTAGAGAGGCCCTGGTCCCTTGTGAAGCACAATTCTTCCCTGAAGTGGCCACTGTTAAGGGATTTCTGGCTATTCTGGTATTGATTTACATGAGTGTGCATGTGGACAGCACATGAGCAGCCAGCATGCAATGCAGACCTGTAATCCCAGAACTATGAGGCTTAGGCAGGAGGATGGTGACTTTGAGGCCAGCCTGCGATACATAGCTAGACCACGTCTCGAATACTTACGTTTGCAGGATGGATAACAAAATTGCAAATATATGGAGCCCTTTGACCTAGTTCCCCTCTTCTGGAAATGTACCTTTCAGACGTACTAACACACATGTGAAATAGCACTTGCTACTAAGATTCACTTTTAAGAATAAAACACAGCAATTCTCCCCCTGAGAGGATTGTATTAATAGCATAGCCTATGGCTTACTATTCAGCTCTAGAAAGATTCCTAAGATGCATTATGGAGTGAGGAACACAAGGGAAGTCCTGCCGCACCTTCAATACCAGAGGGATGCTGAGGCCCAGATGCCTTTGCTGGTGTAGTCCGCTGAACACTGAAGACACCAATGATAGGTCTGCACAACTCTTCCAAGAGTTTTCTGTGAGGCCAGGATTAATTTGATAGTAACTTTGATGCCAGCCAGCGCAGGCCTTATGAGACCATCTCAAAAAACTAAAAACCAAAACCAAAAGACCAACCAACCAAACCAAACAATGCCCCCAAATCAAAGCCAATAAAAAAATCAAACCTCTTAGTGTGTATTTTAGTTTCAGACGTGATAGTTTAGTTTTCTTTTGACACCCACTGTGTTGGTGCTTGAACCACACTTTCTGACACTATTCTCAAACCCAAGGGTTTCCTACATGCTTCGCATGGTTTCTGTGCTCGCTGATGTCTTCCACTCTTGGGCTATGGTTTGCAGTAGTCTGACTTACTATGCCTGACTATAGCAGAATAAACGTTCCTTCCTCAGTCTTCTTTGATTTCAAAACGATTGGCTCAGTGGATGCAGCACTTGCTGCCCAAGTGTGGGGACTGGAGTTTGAATCCCAGAACCCATCTAACAGCTGAACAGGTATGGCATGGGTCAGAGACTGGGTATCCCTGAGCAGGATGATTAGCAAGATAAGCTGGAATTGGCAAACTCTGAGTTCAACAAGAGATCCTGAGAGATGAAGGAGGATACCTGAAGTCAACTTCATGCCTCCACCTGCATCATATACATGCATGTACACATGTATACATGTGGGCTGAATACAGGCAAACATGAATATACATATGCACCCCCTTTCTTACAAACACACACACACACACACACACACACACACACACACAGTACTGGTCACTTCCCAGTTATATAGAGTTCTTTTCTCTCACATGTTTTTCCGCTTTTCCTAGTGTGATGTCACCTGTGTCACCAGCCACCCCATGCAGTCTATTCTTCTAGTGCTCAGCTGAGAAGAGTTAGAAGATGTGTGGGCTTATATTCTTGTCCCATCACTTTCCAGCTCTCTGGCTTCAGGCTGATTTCTGAATATCTTTGATTCTCTCTTCTCAGTAAAGTGGTGAACATGTTCTATGGCATATGACTTTGTGGGTTCCAATGAGATAGTCTGTGAGGCTTTTAACAAAGGGGCTCATGAGGCCAGAGAAGTGCTGAGACCTACCAAAGGTCAGCAGCAGCCAGTTAACGTAAGGTGCCCAGAGGTAGTTCATTGGCTGGTGTGCAGGTGCTCTTCCCTGGACTCTGCTCCTCTGGGCCCTAGGTAAGTGCTAGGGTGCTATCTGTGAGAGCCTGATGTCAGTCACCCTCTACTGCCCCCTACAGGTTGTGGATGGCCAGACCATTTCTCTGGTTCCCCCACCCCTTCTGATTACCTGGAGTAGCCACCTGGAGAGCGTGACAGATATCCTATACGTGGACATCTTTCAACTGGTTGTCAGTGCTAGCTTGGACGGGGACGTCAAGGCTTGGAAACTCTCTGGTGATAACATAGGTATGGGTGCTGCCAAAGTATGGCCTTTCCTGTCCTTGTCCTTGACAGAACACACCCTGGCCTATGTCCCATGGGGAGAAGGGCCTTAGAGCTGCTCAGAGAACATTGCAAGGTGTGAATCTGTCTGGCTGTCCCCTTACCCAGCAGCTTTCTTTTCATTCTTGCATGTCTTGGTGAGTTTTAGAAACTTGTCTAACTGGTAAGTTCTGTTCTTTTCTCTTAAGAAAATAAGCACAATTCTGGTGTTACGTGAAGAAAAGCTCAGAAACTCAAAGTGTTCCACTTTTAATTTCTAGAGTGTACAGACAGAGAGATGTACATACACTCACATTGGGAAGCAGACACCCAATAGCCTCTTCCAACCCCTACTTTTGCTGCTGCTGGGTGTGTTCTACTGAAAAAGGACACTTAAAAGAAATCCTACACTAGCTCAGAGTTGAGAATAGTAGAGGGTTATTTATTAGGGGTAGGACTCACAAATCAATATCCTCTGCTGGAACGGAGAACAGCAACTGAATCCTGCAGCCAGAAAAGAGACTGGGCAAACGCTTTACATGGGCATAAATAGTATAAGAGGCCACACCCCAGTGGGCGGGTAACTTAAAGGCTTATAGGATTTCTTATAGCATTTCACAATTTTTTATTTTTTGGGAGAGGCACAGGCCATGGAATGCATGCAGAGGTCAGATGTCAACTGTGGGAGGGGGTTCTCTCCTGTTCTGTCCCTGAGGTGGAGCTCAGATGGGCAGGCTTGGTGGAAAGTGCCTTCACCCACTGAGACAACCCTCCAGGCCCTGATGGTTTTTCTTGTATATGTGTAGGTATGGTATATGTACAGCCAGGTGTGAGCACATGTGCACGTGTGAACTCGTTTGTGTAGGCCAGAGGTCAACGTTGGGTGTCTTTGTACTCACTCACCACCTCATTTTTTGAGACAGGGTTTCTCACTGAACCTGTAGTGCACTGATTTGGTTAGGCTGGCTGGGCAGTGAGTTCTAGTGGTGGAGGTGTACACAGCTGTCCTGCCTTCAGTGTGAGTGGTGGGGGTGTGAACGCAGTCTTCAGGCTTCTGTAGCAGGCCCTTTACCAGCTGAGCCATCTATCTGTACCTGTTTTGTTTTTTTTTTTCTTTTTTTCTTTTGAGACAGTGTTTCTCTGTAGCTTTGGAGCCTGTCCTGGAACTAGCTCTTGTAGACCAGGCTGGCCTTGAACTCAAAGAGATTCTCCTGCCTCTCCCGAGTGTGCTGGGATTAAAGGCATATGCCACCACTGCCTGGCTTTTTTTTTTTTTTTTTTTTTTGACAGCATTTCACTATGATAGCCCAGGCTGATCTTGGATACTAAATTCTCTTGTCTTCTTCAAAGCTGGGTCCCAGGTAGGGGCCTTTATCCCTGGTGAGGTTTCTAAACTCAGATTGTTTCTTCACTTTGTACATATGGGATCATGTGATGATCTTTTCTTTGTTTTTGTTTTCGTTCTCTAAACAGGCTAGCTGTGAAGTTTATCCACAATAAATAGCATGATAATCCTATGTTACTTTTTCTAGCTATTTTACATGATTGAGAATAATACTCCTATAAACACTCTTGTAAATTTTTTTTAAATAAACAAATATACGCATTTCAGTTTGGTATCCGCAGTTGCCTTGTGTCTGGTTCATTTCATTGGACCTTGTGTTTTCACGGTTCATCCCCATTGTCACAGTCCCTTCTTTTCTAAGGCTGAAGAGCATTCCGTCATAGATGTGGTTTACAGATCTTGGTCACAGGCAACAATGCTGCACTGACATCTGAGAGTGGAGGGCAAACGATCCTGTTTTCAGGATGTGTGTACATGTGTAAAGCGGTGGGGAGGGCCTCACTGTGTAGGCCAGATTGACCCCCAAATTTACAATTCTCCTGTCTGCCTCTCAGAGGGGTTAGCCACATGCTTTCAGTTCTTTTGAGAAAAATCACCAGGAGTGGGTGACTGGATCAAATGAAGGTCCCCATTTCAATTTTGAGAAATGCTACACCACTTCCTAGAGTCGTTACCCAGGTTTCCATTTCTGCATGCTGACTGCTACAGAGATGCCCATTTCCTGCTCTTCTGCTAACACTCCGCTAGTGAGTGGGGGGTGGACTTCTGTTCCCGTGTAGCGGTGCTGAGCATCTTAACACAGCCTGCTGGCCCTCTGCAGAGCTCATTTGGATAAATATCTATTCAAGTCTTTTATCTATTTTAAAATCAGGTCTTTCTGCTATTAGTCTTCATATTTTACATATTTTACACAGTCTTACATACTTTAGTGGCTAGCTTGGCCTGTGTTAGTCTGTGGTAAGGCGTTTCTGTCTTGCTTTTGGAGAGCTCTGCTTCTAGCTTTGCTGTTTTTTTTTCTTTTTTTTTTTTAAGGAATCATTGCTAAGGACAATGTTTAGAGACTTTCCCTGGTTGTTTTCTGGGCTTGCTACGATGTATTTTCATGTGCTACGTGTGCTTGTGAGTGTGCACACGTGAGTGCATGCATGTGGAGATGTCTTTTGAATCAAATCCTCTCATTAGCCTGGTGTTTGTCAGCTGGGCGAGGTGAGCAGGCCAGCTAATCCAAGGGGTCTGCCTGCCCCAGCCTCACTAGTGCTGGGGGATTTAGTACCTACCTTTCTGCATTGACTTTGGGAACTGAACTCAGGTCCTCATGCTGACTTTATTGATGATGCCACCTCCATGAGGAGGGGTTTTTCATTTCTGTTCACCAAGGATATTGGCCAGTAGTGGTTTTTTTTTTGTTTTTGTTTTTTTTGGTGTGTGTGTGTGTGTGTGTGTGTGTGTGTGTGTGTAATTGTCTGACTTTGGTATCAGAGTGATGCTGGCTACATAAGTGTCTTGAACTATTTTGCTGTTTTGCTGTTCAGACGATTTAGGACAGGGGTCTTGGAGGAGACTTTGAGATAAACATGCTTGAGTTACCACTGGGTAGGGAGTTACACAACTGGGGGTGGGTCACCCTGCTTCGGGAGCCAACTTCTTAGGGAACCCAGGATGACAGTTTACCAATATACATTTCAAATACAGAGCACAAGGAGATTTTTCTGGACGTCGCGTAACTGATCTGTGAAGACTGAAGTTGGTTTTAATTTCCCCGAGTGTGTGTTGTCTCACCTCATTCACCTGGGTCTGAGCTTGAGGGGCTGGGAAGCAGATTTGGGTAGACTCAGTTTACCTTGTCTTTGAGTATGTCAAAACAGAGATTGCGAGGCTTCTTCTTGTGAGGGCCTCTCTCTTGATCCCATCCTAACCCAACCCTCCCACCCCTAGTGCTCAGCACATGCCTCAAAGGAGTCTCATGCTTTTAGGACAAGACTCCCACGGCTGCATCCTTCTGTCTAGGCCAAGCTTGACTCTCACACAGTTTCGACCCACACCAGGAACTCCTGGAGAAGCCAGTGACCCCTAGACTAGGGTTTCTTGCAGAGACGTCCCTGTCTGTCAGTTTAGTGGCTCTCTTATTTGCTGCTGGAGATCTTTGGTGATTTCTCCAAAATGGGACTTTACAGTCTGTATCTTTTCTCTTTCTTAGTTTCATAGTTCCATAGCAGGAGAATGGCCTACTTTTATTTATTTATTGTGTATGTGTCAGGGAGCGATGGTTTCACACATGGCATGGCATGCGTGTGCCACTATATACATGTGGAGGTCAGAATTCACAGAACTCTACCACGTCAGTTCTGTCTGGGACTGAATTCAGGTCATCTCAGGTCATCCATACCAGAGCCAGAGCAGGAACTGACTCCTCGGTCTTCTGCTCCGCTCCAGATCTCACCTAGACAGATCCTGGCCATTCTATGCCCTTGTCATTTCATGCGTGAGTGCTGGGAGCCTGAATGGGGGTCACTGGGCCTTTGTCACACTAGTCTCCCCATGTCAAGCTACACACGGTGCAGGATGCCTGAGACCTAAGCTCCAGTACCTCCTAGGGCTGAAGTCTGACAAATCTAGAGATTTGTAGTATAGCCGCTATAGTGCCTGGCACACAGCAGGCGCTCAGTGTTTGGGTGAGTGGGTGGGGCGGAGCACAGGGCCACTTACCAACTCTTGGAGCAGAGGGGCAGAACAGTGGATTCAGAGAGTCCTGGTTCTGAACAGGGTCTGGTCATATCACAGGAACGTTCGGCCTGAACATTTGGAAGAAGCTGCAGGAGGCCACAATGGTCGATGGTCAGGAGCAGGCAGCCACTTCAGACGAAAAGCCCGACTTCGCCGGCACCACCCTCAAGAAATCCTTCTTGGAGCTGCAGTGCGTTAGTATAGCCACCTAGGGCCCCCTGGCTCCCAGAAGTCTCTCACTAGGGTGGGGCGAGAAGCTTAGGATCTGCAGCCAACCTGTGGCCCCATTTAACCATCTCAAAGGCAAGACCCAGCAGTCAGGAAGAGCCCTGCTCCTAAGTTAGATTGAGATCTGCAGGGTGGCCGTGGCACCTATAGAGGTCATTACCATGTGGCAGAGGGCTGCCCATGCCAGTGCCCAGGGTGGCGGTCCAGAGCAGACAGCTGTGTGATACTTGGGAGAAGGAGAGGCTTGTTCCTCGAGCTGCTGCTTTTCCTCTGGGTTCCTTCCCACGCACATCCCCACGCCATCCTTATTCCTAAATTTCAAACGATTTCAGTTCCTTCAAATTTTTTTTTTATTATTATTATTGCTGGGCTGGGCATGGTGGCTCATACTTTTAGTTCCAGCAGTTAGGAGGCAGAGGCATGTGAGTTGAGGGCCAGCCTGGTTTACATAGTGAGTTTCAGGACAGCCAGGGCTACTTAGACCCTGGGTTTTTTTTTTTTTTTCAGAAAGAAAAAGGAAATCTGTTTTTCTTTGTTCTTTACTGATGGCTGGAGTGCCTCTAGTGACAAGGCCTTGGGTTTCACCCAGGACCATCACACCTGGTCTAACCTAGAGAAGTTACAGTCTACATGGGGAGATGGATATGCAAACTCATGGCTGAGGTTCATCTGGCAGCTGTTGGGAATAGCAAGAAGAGAGGTTATTGAGAGGTCATCCCCCCACCAGATTAAATGCGAAAGGCTTCATGGTAGAGACTGTGGAGTCAATTTTGATGTAATTTTCAGCTACCTATGGAATCTTTATGGCTCCTGTTGTCCCATCAAGGCATACTCTTCTTTCAAGGGACAGTCTTGTGGGGGTTTATAGAACAAGGCAAGGCAGAACTTCCCTGGGGTGGGGATGTTTGCATATCCTGCCAGGGAGGTCTAGTTGAGGCCCGAATGAAAGAAAACACAGCAGATCTTGGGCTAGTGTATCTGGGTCTTGCTCATGCTAGACAGTACTTGCTCAGAGCTGGGCCCTGGCAGGAGACCCAGAAAGGGGAGGCCATCTGGCATCAGGGTGTATGTGGGGGGCTGTTAGGGAAATAGGAGGCCTGTGTTTTGAAGGAAGCCTCTCACAGCAAGGAACTGGCCCAAGCCCTGGTGTACCAGCGGCGTGAGCAGGCAGTACTGATGGCCTTCCTGCATGGGAAAGCTGAGAAGGAAGCTAAGGCACGGGACCGGCTGAAGCAGATGTCACGCATAGCCCCATGGACCAAAGAGCATTCTTCGGAAGACATCGAGGAGAGCTGGAATCAATGGGCTAAGGACAAGCAGGTGGGCACAGTTGGGGGCGAGGAGGGAACCCAGCTTCTGGCTACTGTTCTCACCTGTGACACTTGCAGGCAAGCAAAATCGTGGGAGCAGCTTTCAAGCCCAAGGAGCATGTTCGGAACCCCAGACTCCTGGCCACCAGAGTCCAGTATAGCTGTATGAGGCAGCAGGTGAGGGAACAAGATTGCATCTGAGATGTTAGGGCCATCTGAGGCCAGTAGACCCTATCTGGTCCATGTTCTCTGTCTATGGCATAAACTGGCCAGGCTGGCATGTTTTCAGTCGGCAGAAATCTCGTCTCTGGGAACACAGGCCACTGGGCTTATGGAGGGGTGGGTCTCCTCTGGCCTTTCCTGTCTGTAGCCCCCAGAGCACCGTTATAGTCTCTGGCTACTCTTTAGCATATTAACTGCCCCTGTAGCCATGAGTGTAGGTAATCAAGAGGAGATGAGGGGTGTGTGGGTACTGAGTGCACAGGTGGGGACACACAGAAGGGGTGGCTCTCCTTTCAGTGTGGAAAGGGGAATCAGAGACTTATAAAAGACAGTCTGACTCCAAGCCAGTATACCTTGATGGGACTACAGGAGCTGTAAAGATTCCTTGGGTACCTTGAAATTACATCAGAATCAACTCCATAATCTCCCTTTCCCTTTTAATCCAGTCAGGTGACTGACCTCTAAAAGCCAGTCTGTCCCTTGCCTGTGCAAACCCTGCCTGACTCTCTCTCCTATCTGCCTTAGGGCATTATGGGAGCTCCCATGATGCCAAAGGCTACCACCCTACTGGGGAGGTTGGTGTGAGAGGGTTCTGGAGGCTCCTCAGAGCCCAGCTTGGGGAATGCTAATGGGAGACCTGAGGTATATCCAGGGACTCTTTTCTATTAGGCCCCATTTGAGGTCCAACTCATGACCACGCTTCAAAGGAGAAGAGTCTCGGTGCAGGCTCAGCTCACAGACAAGTGTAGGGAGGAGAGAGTGGGAAGGTGGGCCTGCTTAGCCTGTGTGGGTTTCATAGCTGAGGTTTGTAGGACCAGTCCCAGTCCTGGAGATTTACATGGCGCGGGAAGACCTGAGGGCTCCCCCTTGCTGCAAGCTTGTCCTCAGTCCCTGGTACCACCAGCTCCAGCAGGCACTCACCTTCTGTTCTGTTCCCAGATTTCCCCTCAGATCTACCAAAGCCTGTATTTCACTGACCTTACGCCAATCCAACAACCTGACTTCCTGATGCATAAGGTCCTGGACCCGCAGGGCCGGCACATCCGCTGGGTGACCAGCGATATCCGGAATGAGCTGGAGTCTCTCCGGGGCCAGATCTTCGTGGACTTGGCGGCCAGCTGCACACCTGCTGCGACCCCTTCCTCCCTCTCCATGCTTTCCCTGGGAGCATCAGCTTCCAGGGTTCTGGACTCCAACTGGTCTACCTCCGTGAGACCCCATTCCTCAGTCTCCTTGCTGAGGCCCTGGTCAGCCTCTCCAGGACAGTCTAGCTCGTCCACATCACCCCAGACCCTGTGTCTGTCCCGCAAAGGCCAGAAACTGACATGCCAGGGTCTCCCTGCCTCGTGCAGCATCCGAAGCCTGGGGGAGCCACCCTCATGTTCTCTGTGAAGTGGGGCTCCCACCTCGTGTTTTGAGGTATCCATTCTTCTCTCTATTCTGTAGCAGGGGATCCACAGGGTCCTGCATGTTCCTGGCTCACTCCCTGCCAGACCCAGGGGATGCAGCCTTTTCTCCAGGGGCCCCACACTGCCTCTCTCTGAATAAGTCCAGCTATCTTCTGGCTCTGTACAATTCTGAAGAAGAAAATAAATATTCTCCTGTGTCCTACAGATGACAAGGCTGGGCTATGTTTCTCACCTGCTTAGGTCCCTGCTCTGCTGGGACAAGTCATAATGCTTGGCAAGGCCTTGGGCAGACACAGAGGGAGCTGTACCTCAGGATCCCTGGGTGTTTGGCTGCCATGCAGCAGGCCCACCCACCAGGCTTTGTGTGGCATGGCAGGTATATCATATGGTAGGGATGCTGGATGGCTCAGCAGCCTGATTCAGCCTCATAGAAGTCATTCTGTGTTGACAGTGTCTGCTTGTCCCTTGTCTCTGCTTTCCTGTCCTCCTTGGCTACCAGGCACTTCAGTTCCAGGCATAGTATTTGGAAGCTGTTCTGTGCCTTGTGTTAAGGATATCTGAGTATGTATCAAATGGCCCCTCCTCTGGACTTAGAGCATCCTTCTTGGCCAGAAGCACCTGTCCCAACCTCTGCCTGGGCCCTGGCCCTCTCAGAAGGTCAAGTCTGGGGCATGTGTAGACTTCTGGACACAGAAGATTCTATTTAGAGGCCATGGAGCATGAAGTTTTACTGTCTTGAACAGGGGGCTTTTTCAGGAGCCTGTCTTGTGGCTCTGGGCAGAGCAGAGTCCTTAGGCCCATCCTTGCCATGGATGTGGCACCGAGTCACCCCCCAATAGCCCCAAGCATCAGGGCTAGCAAGTTCCTCACAGAGAACCTCTTTATGTTCTCTTAAATTTTTGTATGTGTTTGTGTGGTATGTGTGTGTGTTCTCATGTGTGTAGTCACACACACATCTGCAGTTGCCTTTTCATGTGTGCATGAACTTGTGCAGGGTCCAAGGTTGATATACGATGTTTTTTTCTCCTTTATATTGAAGCAAGGTTGCTAACTGAATCCAGAACTCACTGATATATGGGTCCTCAAGCTTGCCTGGCAAGTGCTTTACCCACTGAGCCGTCTCCCGGCCCCTCATATGTCTATGTGTGGAATGTACCAAGTCCTGGGTCAGGTGTTGTGGGAAGCGGAGTGTTTGAGACCCACTTCTGGCTAGTGTACCAGGAAGTCTTGGGACCTTCTGAGCAGACTGGGGGTAGCAGCCCTCCAAGGCACACCAGCTTCAAGTTTATACTGTCTGTCATTCCTCACAAAGATAAATCTACAGTAAGAGATCCTTAAAATGAGGCCCAGGGCCTTGGTGGCTCATGTCTCAACAGAGATGAACCCATGGGGTAACCTAGCACAGCCGATGACTAAACTGAGCTCCCTACTGAGGTGATTCTCCATGGGACAGTTGACATTTAAAACCAACTATTGAAGCCTACCCCTTGTCAGCTTGACACAGAAACACACCGCTTTAAAAACCGCAACCTTTCATGCCTTGTCCCAAAGTCTCATGTTTATTTTATAATATATAGTCTAGCTTTTAAAAATTGCTTATTTTATGTAGCTGGGTGTTTTGCATACATGTGCAACATGTGTATGCAGCACCTATAGAGGTCAGAAGACCTCTATACCCCAGGACTGGAGTTACAGACAGTTGTGAACCACCAACCATGTGGGTGCTGGGAATCAAACCTAGGTCCTCGGGAAGAGCAGTCAGTGCTCCTAACTGCAAAGGCATCTCTCCAGCCCAAATATAGTTTGAAAGGTCCCCCAAATCTTCTTAAAATCCCAATACTTTAAAAGTTCCAAATCTCTTGACTATAAGCTCCTATGAATATAATAAACAAATTACGTTCTTCCAACATATTATGTTACCAAGTAAACATTCTTTATTACAGAAGAGAAAATGAAGGTCATAGCAAATGAACAAACACACCAAAGCAAAAGTAAAATCCAGTAGGGAAAAGATCAAAGTTTGTAGCTCCAGTGACCAACATCTGGTGCTTGAACTATAATGTTCTAATTCCCTCGAGCAATGCTTTATCCTTTAGCATCCCATAACTTAAATATTATTATATTTTTTTTACAACATAAGCACTCATGTCTCAATCCACATCACATGGCAAAGAAATAGAAGAAAACATAACCATCTACTTAATATATGTGTAAGCACATTCTCAACAAATAAGACAAAAACATTCATGCCGATGACAATCATTTCTGTAACTGGTCTTGTGACCTTAGCTGGTATTTATGACTCCATTTCATACTACCTATTCTGTATTTCCTCCACTCCCAGTAAGCACCTCAGTCGGTGTTGGTTCGTTACCTGGAGAAATTACTCCTATCTTCATTTCTCAGGGGTCTAAGCCGCTGGGTCTCAACTTGTAGGTAGTGACCCTTTGTGGGGAAGTCGAATGCCTCTTTTACTTAAGACCATGGGGAAGCCACAGCTATGTACATTTCATAACAGTAGCAAAATTATAGTTTTGAAGTAGTAACAAAAATAATGGTTGGGGGTCACCACAACATGGGGAGCTATACGAAAGGTTTGCAGCATCCGGTGCTCTAGGACATCTGCCGTCCTTCCTGGACTGGGCTGTCGTAGTTTTCACTGACCTTAGTCATATTTCGGACATCTAAGACATACTCTTCCTTCCACTGTGGAGAAGTGGTTCTTGATCAACCACACCTCCTACCACGCTGACTTGAGGGCGTTGTGAGCCAGCGTGTCTGGGGGGCAGGCTTAGCTTCCACTTCAAAGGGTGTTTACTGTCCCTCCTAGTGGAAGCATTATGTACAGGAAAGGCAAATCCATAGCCAGAGTAGAAGTCTATTCCACTAAGGACAAAATGTTGCCCCTTCCAAGATGGAAATGGTCTGGTGTAGTCAAACTGCCACTAGGTCACCGCCTGGCTCCTTTTCGCACCTCTGGACGAAGTGTGTAAGGAAAAGAGAAATGAGTTCAGTCCTGGCTCCTTTTCGCACCCCTGGACGAAGTGTGTAAGGAAAAGTGAAACGAGTTCAGTGATAAAATTGACTGACTCCAAACAGGCACAAGTAATCTAAATGTTCTTAAGTGATCTAATCTTTGGCGGGGAGTGTTTTTCAGAACAGGATTTCTCTGCGTAGCCCTGGCTGTCCTGGAACACACTGTGTAGACCAGGCGGGCCTCGAACTCAGAGATCCACCTGCCTCTGCCTTCTGAGTGCTGGGATTAAAGGTGTGCGCCACCACCACCTCCTGGCTTGAATGCTTTAAAGTGTGCCCTGTAAGAGAGTCATATTTCCAGAAGCTATAGATTTCAAGTTTCAGAAAACCAAGCCCAAGCCCTCATCACACAATATGTGATTGGATGACTTATGATGCAAACTAATGACCAGCAGTGAAGGATGCTTGCAGCTAAAATGAATCCTATGTCCTGGATGGAGATGTGTGGGAAAACCCTATGAAGCTTGAAGTGGGTTTGATGTGTTCACTCTGCTGAAGGAAATGTTCTCCCTACTCCTAGCACAGGATGCGTTCCCACCCCCACCCGTTCCTACCTTCTGCAGTATTGCCCTTTCTGCCCTTGCCTAGGAGAATTAATCCTATGTCTCTATAGAGCCAGCAATGACTTTCCCTGAAGGAGACATCAGGTCAATGAGTACAATCCTCAGGGTCCAGCCATTTGCCTAGACTAATGACTAAGTAAGCTCCAAAGGTGAGGTAGAAAGTGTGGATCAGGAGGAGGTGGACTATATCCCACTTCTGGTTCCACAATTTGTATTAGAGTTCTCTGGAGGAACAGAACCAACACACACACACACACACACACACACACACACACACACAGAGAGAGAGAGAGAGAGAGAGAGAGAGAGAGATTTAAAAAAGATTTATTAAATCAGCTTATGTAATAGTCAAAATAGTCAACAACATCTGTCTCACACCTGGAAGGCCAAGAGCCTAGTAGTTGTTCAGTACATGAAGTTAAGTATCTCAGCAGTCCAGTTCTGTTACCAAAGTTCTTAAGTGTTCCTGTAGAGCCACTGGTCCTTAGTCCGTATTGGAAGCTGACCAGAAATATCAGCAAAGAAGTCAGCAGTGGCAGGAATGGGGTGAATTATCTCACTGGCAAGAGGGAAGGCCAAGTGAGTAAACAGTGAATGCCCTTCCTTTTCCCTTTGTGATGCTTGAGAATGGCCTCCATAGGCTCACCCCTTTGAATGCTTGACCCTAGTTAGTGGCACTGTTTAGGAAGGATTGGGAGGTGTGGCTTTGTTAGATAAGTCATGTCATGGGGTTGGGTTTAGAGGTTTCAAAAGCCCAGGCCAGGCTCTCTGCCTGTTACCTGCAGATCTCAGCTACTGCTCCAGGGCCACACCTTTCTGCTTCTCACAACAATGGTCTTAGATTAAACCTCTGAATCTGTAAGCAAGCCCCCAATTAAATGCTTTCTTTTATAAGGGTTGCTTTGGTCATGGTGTCTGTTCACATCAATAGTACAGTGACTAAGAATCTCTCCTTTCTCATCTGGGTTGCGAAGGGAAGGTACCACCCACATTTAAGGTTGTAGGAAATTTCTCAGTTGAGGCTCTCTAATCAGGTGATTCTAAATTGTGGCAAGCTGACATTTAGAACCAACTGTCATGGGAGGTGAAGAAGTCCTCCCTGTGGGGTCCAAATCAGGTCTCTTTTGTGGGCGACAGCCACTGTTCCTTGAGCTCCAGTGTTTTGCATCTGCCCTGGCAGAGATACTGAGAATCAGGCACAATTAGACTCAGGGGTGGATGATTCTGACCCAGGTCTTTGGATCTTGGCCCCTCCTGACTCCTCTGTGGAAATGCTGGCCTCTATCTTTGCTGTTTCTGAGCCCCCACTTATACCTGGGTTGGACTGGGGAGTGTGGGATCTCTTTCCCATGTTAGGCTTCTCCTGACCCAGATTAGGGTATGGCTCTGAGACATAGGACCTGGGGGACACTGAGCCCCTTGCCACCCTGCTCTCATGCAGCTGGGAAGAAGCAATGGTCTTAGCCTGTAATGATGATAATGGTGCTTACTGTGAAACCATTCTAAGACATAAGTTCTGTTATTTAACTCTACCAGATGATGAAACCAAGGCATAGAGAGGTCAAGTTTCTTGCCCTAAGGTCACATAACTGGTTCTAGGTAAACCTGGGATTTGAACTCAGGAAGGAGAGTGATTGCAGAACCTATTAAAAAATTCTTAGCCAGGTGTGGTAGTGTATGCATTTAGTTCTAGCACTTGGGAGGCAGAGGTAGGCAGATAGATCTCCGAGCTCAAGGTCAGCCTGGTCTACATAGAGTTCCAGGACAGTTAGGGTCACACTACAGAGAAACCCTGTCTGAAAAAATAATCTTCAAAATGTTATGTGTATGGATGTTTTGCCTATATGTCTACATACCATATGTCTGTAGTGCTGCAAAGGTCAGAAGAGGGCAATGGATCCTTTGGAACAGGAGTTACAGACAGTTGTTAGCTGCCATGTGGGTGCTGGGAATCAAACCCCAATCCTCTGGAGGAGCAGACAGTGCTTTTAACCAATGAACCATCTCTCAAGCCCTCTGAGTCTTAAACAAAACAAAACAAAAACATACAACTCCCAAACAGTTCATGTCTTTGTCTTGTCTGACTGGGGGCGGGGTGAGGAGATGGACGAACAGATCTCCAGCATCTGTGGGCTGTTGCGATGACATTCTAACAGGTAACAAGCAGCAGGGAAGGGCACATGACTTCTGGGAGCAGTTGCACTCAGGACAGAACTTTGATGCCAAGGTTGATGCTCTGTGATCAACAGGTCAAGACTTTTGCAGTTCTTCCCCATGGCCAAAAGAGGGAGCTATATTCTTTCTGGAAGAATTATAGTAAGTCAGACCAGAGATGAGACAAGTACCACACAGGGTTGCCTACGGTAGCTTTCTGGTGTCTACTGATGGTTCTGTGCCTCTTTGCATAGCCAAATCATTGTGACCTCTCCTACCTTAAAATGCCCTCTGACAGGCAGGATGGCAACTACATTTTTTTTTATGGTGCTGGGAAACAAACCCAAGCTGACTGGGAGTTGATGTGTTAGGCTCAAGGCCCCATGGGACACTGCAGCTGTATGTGAGAGTAGGGCACTCCTGGAGTTCCCTTAGCCTCATTCGTGGTTCATCCTGGAGGAGTGGGTCAGTCTCAGGTCATCTGGTGGCTGTTCTGCTCTGTAGGGCAATGTCCTGCTACCCCTCTGAGAACATTTCACCCCCATGGATTCCAAGGTAGGTGAGGGCTCAGTCACTGTTGGGCTACTTTCCCAATAGATCATTTTTTTGATTTAGGAAACAAGCTCAGAGGACACCTGTGATTCAGCACACAGCTCACTCTGGATTCAGATGTAAGGGATGCTGAGATCCACAGCTTACTCTGGATTCAGATGTCAGGGATGCTGAGATCCATAGCTCACTCTGGATTCAGATGTCAGGGATTCTGAGATCCACAGCTCACTCTGGATTTAGATGTCAGGGATTCTGAGATCCACAGCTCACTCTGGATTTAGACATCAGGGATGCTGAGATCCGCAGCTCACTCTGGATTCAGATGTCAGGGATGCTGAGATCCACAGCTCACTCTGGATTCAGACGTCAGGGATGCTGAGATCCACAGCTCACTCTGGATTCAGATGTCAGGGATGCTGAGATCCACAGCTCACTCTGGATTCAGATATCAGGGATGCTGAGAGGTCAAACATGCCCTTTGCAGTAACCCACTGTGGTATACTCAACTTCGCTGAGCAGTGGTATTGCATGAAAAGGAGTCTCAAGGAGGTCTCCATAGCTTCTATAAGTGAAAAAAATCTGGCCTTGAAATTTGTTTTAATAGTCTCTATTTTGTCATTTTTACATTTTTTTAATGAGACAGACTCTATGTAATTGTGGTAGTTTGAATGTAATTGGTCCCCATAAACTCATAGGGAGTGGCACTATTAGGAGGTGTGACTTCATTGGAGTAAGTATGGTCTTGTGGAGGAAGTGTATTACTGTGGGGGTGAGTTTTGAGGTTTCCTATGCTCAAGAGACTGCCCAGTGTTTTAGTGTACTTCCTGTTGCTTTCTGATCAAGATATAGTCAGCACCATGTCTGCCTGCATGCTGCCATACTCCCAGCTGCCATGCTTCCCACGATGATGAACCTCTGAACTGTAAGTAAGCCACCTCAATGGAATGTTTTCCTTTGTAAGAGTTGGCAAAAAAAAAAGAGTTGGCATGGTCATGGTGTCTCTTCATAGCCATGGGAACCCTAAGACAGTTATCTAGCTGAGCATTAATCTTGCCATTCTCCTGCTTCAGACTCCTGAGTGGCTGGGATGATGGCTACACTGCCATGTCTGCTTAGCTGCTGGCTCTTCTACAGTCAGCTGTGTCATTCACGCTTTTAAAAAAATCTATTTATTTCACTAAGAAACATTTTAATTTATTGGCATAAAGCTCTGCACAAATTTTCATCTTTAGTTGCTGTCTGTAGGATCTGTAGTGATGTTCCCTTTTAATTTGTTATTAGTAATTGCATCTTTTTTGATCATAAAAGCTAGAATCATCAATGCTCAATTTTCTAAAAATTCTTCTGATGAAACCAAAGAGAAATTCTGTTTGGTGCTGATAATTGTGTGTGTGTGTGTGTGTGTGTGTGTGTGTGTGTGTGTGTGTTCAGGTGACACATGCATGTGTATGCATAATTGTACAGGCTAGAGGTAAACATTTGATGTTCCTCAGATGATGTTCACCTTGTTTTGTGAGACATGATCTCTTATTGGTCTGGAACTTACCAAATAGTCTAGATTGGCTTGGAAACCACCTTAAGGATCTATCTGTGTCCACTTTCCAACCGTCAGAATTACAAGCACACACTACAACACCTGGCTGGATCTGGGGATCAAACTCAAGTCTTCCATGTTTGCACAACAAGCACTATCTCCTCAGCCATGTTTCTTTAAAAATAGCTCTGATGTTCACTACTTGAGAGAGGGGTGGGAGGAGACTTCTCTGGGATAAGGGTTCTCCATGTACAGAAAGGCACAACCTTTGTGGGGATAGAGGGTCATGACTTGATACTCTTTGTTGGGGGGCTGGGAAGCTCTGGATCATTCTATGGCTTGGCATGAGTTATGCACACACAACCACTGTGAGTACCTATGTGTTCTTGTACTGCTGTGTCCTGAAAGCACCATTTCCTTGTAGTCATCTGCTATTGGCAGCTCTTTTTTTTTAAATATTTATTTATTTAGTATACAATATTCTGTCTGTGTGTATGCCTGCAGGCCCGAAGAGGGCACCAGACCCCATTACAGATGGTTGTGAGCCACCATGTGGTTGCTGGGAATTGAACTAGGGACCTTTGGAAGAGCAGTCAGTGCTCTTAACCACTGAGCCATCTCTCCAGCCCCCTATTGGCGGCTCTTACAATCTTTCTGCCCTCTATTTTGCAAGGATCCCTGAGCTTTGGAGAAGGTGTGTGATATAGGATTAAGCACTTTGTAGTTTCTTATTCTCTGAATGTTGTTCAGCTGTGGTTCTGTTAATCACCATCTACTACAAAAAAAAATGTTCTCTAATGAAAGCTGAGAGATGCACCAATCTATGTGTTTGATGGGAAATCATTAGTCAGTACTAGGCACATTTAGCAGAGTAATATTATCAGGCTCTCCCTTAGGGTTTATAACTTGTCTAGCTACATGTGGATTTTTGACTCCATGTGGATTTCAACATATAGAGTGGACCTTAAATCCGATCTGAAAGTGGTTGGCTACTCTTATGACATTCATACTACTTTTGTACCAGTGGGCGTGTCTTGGCTAGCCAGTCATTATGATAGCTTACAAGGTTTCTAGATGGGGTAAGACTGGTGATTGCTTTTCACCTCTGGTAGTGTGTACAGAGATTCCACTATAAAGCCAGTGGGAATGAAGCTTCTGGGCGAATACCAACTTGATTTCTCTGTGTTCTACAACTTATGTAAGCTTTGTCTTAAGCAATAGGGTCTTAGGTCAACTCTTGGAGGGTAACCAAGAGCACTGGCAATAGCCTGTAGTGTTAGGGTTCTATGGGACCTCATTGGCCAATGACTTCCCAAAGAGGTAACCCATTCCTGGTTCTGCATTTTATATTTGTTAGTCTGTGGTGTCTGGTGGGATATTGTTATTCTGCTGTGGATATCAGAGGGTGGCCTGACTCTCTTTTGTTCTATAGGAGAGAAACAGAGAGGCTCACATAGAAAAAGGAACATATCTAAGGCTACACATGCAGAACCCAGAGCAGATGACCTTCCAGGCCAGGCATGTCTTTGAACTTGTCTCATCTCTGCCGTTATACTCACCAGGTGTCCTCCTGGCTCTCCACACTAGCTGGGTAACACTGGGCTGGTGTTTTTTTTTATCTCTCCCAGTTTCATCTAGAAAATGAGGCAGCCCCTCCTAGTGGTTCAGAAACATCACCCTCCAAGGGTGATACTCTTAGCCAGACTTGGGCCCAGAATCCCTCCAAAAGGAGAGGTGGCTAGCTCAGAACCAGGAAAGAATATCCACAGACCCCCACATTCTTAAGTGGCTTGTCTTCCTGGGCACACACATTTCTGGGATGGGGGCCCCAGCCCCCCACAGTAGCATAATCACAATGTCCTTTCTTAGGTGCCACCCTATTCTGTTTCCCTGTCTAGGCCAGCTCTGCTAGAAGGGCACTTAAACTGGGGGATTCTTTGGCCTCTCCTACGGAAGGCCTCAGAGACAGAAAGCTTGTCTAATTCCCTCTCTTGGTCACAGTTGTCTCCTCCCCAGAACAGGGCAGATCCCACAGACTGCTGGGAGCAGGAGCTGTTGTCCCATGTGACCACAGGCCCTGGGGGAGCTTGGAGCTTAGAGTTTCCTGTGAACCTTGGGGCCCCATGTTGAGAAAGGGGAGCGTGGAGACCATCTTAGAATGATGGATAAATAACCAGAGTCTCAGGGTTACTGTCCAGAGCTGACATGGGAGGGGCCAGAGACCTGGGAAATGGTGACAATGGGGCTTCCTGCTGTTGCTGGTGTGTACAGGCTCAGATGCAGACTTCATTTGGAGGAACAAGATTCTTCCTCACTGTGCTCCAAGCAGTTCATTCTCTCTCTCTCTCTCTTTCCCTGCCTCTCTCTCTCTCTGTCTCTCTCTCTCAACATAGTCTCCTGCAATCCAGGATGACCTCGATCTACGTAGCTGATGATGACCTTGAACTCTCTAATCCTCCCTCCACCTCCCAAATTCTGGGATTATAGGTGTGCTTGCCAGGCGGCTCGCTCACCACCTCAGTTGTCAGGGACCTTTCACACCATACCCAGGGCCTCACTTCTCAAAGTGGAGAAAGCTAGCGTCTCCTGGTTCAGCCAGAGAAATTGAAGATCACAGGGTGACCCAGTGAGGGAGGACAGGGCAAGGGTGGAACCAGGGGCCTCCTCTCTCTCCAGAAGTCTGCTTCTCAGTTTGCCATGCTGCCTTGGCTTCAGAGATTAAGGGGATTAGCTAAATCCTGGCACTCGAGCTGGGTTTATCAGAGGCGCCACTCTGGGGGCCTTGGGGTGCCTTGGCATCCTATACCTCCGGGTCTGTCTCAGTGGCTTGGGACACTTGACTCCTACCTTGGCTCATAGCCCACAGGTCTGATTCATGCTGATGGGGCTGAGTGGTGAGGACCTGGGATGAGGTGGGCAGGAGGCACCTTAGGGACCACCTTTGGTTTCTGACAGAGACTTTTCCCAAAATAAGTTGATCTCTGTGCCTTGCTGGGCACACCAGGTGCACCGGGACCTGTATCTTCTGCCCTAGGGCCATTAGTCTTGGCAGATGATAGGGAGTGATTCAGAGGGTGACAAATCAGCAGGTTTGGCAGGGCTGAGGGCAGTGCTGGGTGCTTCTCACAGGTGTAGTGGGAATCGCATTTGCAGAGGGTCTGCCAGCCATGACCTGTGTCCTCCCATTGTGGGAGGGGTCAAAGCACTCTTCTCCAGGGTAGAGCAGGCAAAGCCACTGTCATCCCCATGCACAATTGCCCCGGAATCTTCTGTAACTATGAGTGGCTATGGAAGTGTCCCCAGGTACCCCAGGCCAGGGCAGGGCCCAGCTGACTGATACCTGCACCTCAACTCTCTGGACCCTGACAAGTGCCTCGTCAGGATGTGAGCACACAGTGAATTATGCTTCTTTGTGGATCATGTGAGTGTCTCAGAGCATGAACTTGAACCCCAGGAGGGTGGAAACCAAGGTGAGCCAAATGCAGGAGTGACAAGCAGCAGGAATTGATCCATGGGATATGTCCCCGAGGGTAAAGACCCCGCTTGCGACAGTCCTGAATGTCTAAGACAGCCAGGACTCAACCTGCCAAGAAAAGCGCAGAGTACATATGGAGAAAGAGGTGACCCTCACTAGAAGATGCTGAAAATCCAGTGAGCAGTGCTGCAAGCCAACACTGTTTTGTCTGGAAAGGGCACAAGGGGACAGCCAAGAAGATGCTAGAAGGATTGGGCTGCTCACTAGAGCACGGGTGGGACACATTTCTAGGTGACAGCCGCTCAGAGTGGGGTGTTTGTCGTACAAGAGCAGTTTACACAGGCTGAGGCTGTAGCTCAGTTATTAGAGTGCTTGCCCAGCACACACACACACACACACACACACACACACACACACACACACACACAGCTCTGGGTTCTATTCCCAGAACCACATAAACCAGGAGTGCCTGTAACCTCAGAACTCAAGAGACAGCACTAAGGGCATCAGAACTTCTTGCCTCAGGAAAACACAGAAGAGTCAGAGAAACGTTCCACAAAGTTTGGCTTCTAGGCTGACTGCTGGGCAGGGCAGTGGGAGTTGAGTTTTCTCTAGAAGCCCCTTCCACTGTGGAGACCCAAAGGGCCCCAAAGCTGGTGCTGGAGGAACCAGATTGTCTGGAGGTCTGGGACATGACCCAAGGGCAGATTCTACAGCAGGGCAGGGCTGCCCAGGGCGCCTTCCCTGGAGACAAACCCATTTCCGGTTTCTTTACCCTTCCAATGCCCAGTTGGGCCCTTGCAGCCTTTTCCTCCCTGTCCTTGCCCGCAGGCTCCAGTTGCCATGGCTCCTATCCTGCTGAGGCCCTGTTCTATCTAGGACAGGGTCCTTCTGAGAGAATCACTGTAGCCAGAAGTTGATGGTAATTTCAGTGACCACCTAGCATCTGCTGTGTGCTGTGGTGCGGGCTGGGACTCGTATGGCCCGAGCTACAGTTGACAGCAATAGCAGGCACTGATTCTAGTACTTCTGTGTGCTCTCAAGTAAATATTAGCACAGGCGCAGATTAAACAGCCATGGCAAGGATATGGGCAAAATATGGAGCCTGAGGTTCAGGTGGATGTGTACCTGGAAAAAGTGAGGTTCAGAGTGGGTATGTATTTTACCCAGCATTTCACAGCAAATAGTTTAAAAGATGTTGAAACACCACAGGGTGGGCAGAGTTGGGACTGCTCATCTGTTACTATGTTGTAATAGCCTTCCTTCATACTGTTCCTATTGTACAGATGTGGAGACTGAGGCCCTAGGAGGGTGGGCTCTTGTTGAAGGTAACCCATAGAGGGAGACAGAGGTCTATTTGAGTCTAGAGAAGTGTCTTTGTGCAGGAGTTAGATTGCTTAGGGTGTGTTCCAGGGACTGCCATTTGCTGGCTGTGAATTCTCATAAGTCACCTGATTACTCAGAGCTGTCATTGTCCTCCGATGTGGAAAGGGGACAGTTGGGACTGTTAGGAAGATACCCAGATGCCTGGCAGGCAGTGACCCACGGTGTTCCCAAGCCAGTCTACTGTACTACATCATGGCTCAAAGACACTCAGACTTGGCTGGGACCAAAGGAGATACTTTACTGTCTAGGACAGCGGTCCTAGGTGCGAGTCTCTGGGAGGGGTAACGGAGCCGTGCACACGCACACGGTACAGGCAGGTGAAGCGGGGGTTCCCCCAGTTGCTGGAGATCTTCACTTTGACTGCAGCAAAGCCCCTGGGCGGCTGGTTCTGGAACAGAGACAGACAGTGGTAGCTCCCCCATAGGCCTCTGCTCCACCCGGCAGAAGAGCCTTGGAAGAAGGGAACTTTCCCATTTTACAGGTGTGACAATGGAGTTCGAGAGGGGAATGGACTCAGCACTTGGGGGCTAGGATGGAAGGTGCTGAGGCCAGAAGCACAGACTCAGCGCCGTAGGGAAGATGCTCAGTCATGGAACTTGGCAGTATGATGCTGTGGGGTCCTCACCAAGCTACTGTGCCTCTCTAGGCCTCAGTTTCTAATAGTTATTCTCCAGGATTACTGTGGACATGAAAGGAGCTCTTGACTCATCAGCGCCTGCCATGTCATGGCTTCTCTGCAAACTTAGCCCCTCCGTTCCCAGTGCCTACAGTGGTTGGAGATGATGCCTATCAAGCCCCCTGCCCACTGTGGAAAAGGCAAAGCAGGACTGGTGGCTCAGGCCATTAATCCCAACTGCTAGTGAGGCCAGCCTGAGCCACATAGTGAGATTCTGTCTCAAAGTTAAAAAAGAGGGTTGGGGATGTAGTTGAGCGGCAGAACACTTGTGAGACCCTAGGTTCACCACTCAGTTCAGCTATAAAACTCAAACTAACACTCAGTACGTGTTTTAGCCTCCTAGGGATTTGCAGAAGAGATCCTGAAGCCTGGAGCCCAGGTCTGATGAGGTTTAGATTTGGATCAGCAAATCCCAAACTTGGACAGTCACATTGCCAGCTCATCCAGTCCTGCTTCTGTCTGTCCCCAACTTCCTCCTCTCCAGGCCTCAGTTTCCTCTCTTATAGCCAGATCAGGTGCCGACTAGGGGCTCCTAGCATAGAGGCTTTAAGTTTGGAGCCAGGAGTCATACTTGATGGGCACTTTGTGTTCAGCATTTGTTATCCAGGAAAAAGATGCAGCAAGAGACTTCCTGGGGAAGACTAACCGGAGCCAGAGGGCTCCCCTTGGGTGCTACTCGGGGCCCCAGGCAGCAGCTCCATGTCTCTTCAGTCTCCTCATGTGTCAAGTGGGCTAGCATGACTATGCACCTCTCAGGGCTGTAGGGGACCGGGGAGAGCTGCACATGGGGTACACTCTGCAGATGCCCTTTTGTGGTTTCCCCAGGTACCTGGAGTGGGAACATCTGGATGGTGTTTTCTGGCTGAAACTGGAATGCCCCCAGGAACACTTCCTCCCTGGGGGGGCTCTCCATGCCCTGTGGAAGCAGATAATGAGGTGTGAAATCCAGCAGGCTAAGACTTGCGCAACTCCTGGGGTTGGGGAGGGGTCTCCTCATCAATGCAGGCAGTGTTACAGCCTGGTGTCTGGGACAGGAAGGAACACTGCATGAGGAGTCAGACGCTGAGGTCTACTTCCAGCTTCTGTAAAGTAAGGGTCAGGTTGCTTCTGAGTCCTTCTCTGGATTCTACTGATAACTCTATGGGCTGGCTCAGCAAGAATAAAGCCCAATGGTCTCTCTCAACTCAGGGAAGCCTTGAGTGAATTAGACAGGTGTCCCTGTTGGTCCTGGAAGACTGAGACGTGCCCCACTCTGGCCATTCCCAACCTAGCTAAGCCACATCCCCTCGGCTATGTGGATGGGTTCTCTCAAGGTTTGGACTACCACCTTCCAAGGTGGTCCCTTCAGCCCAGCCTGGCCCTCTGTCGTGTGCTCACATAGATGACAAAGTCCTTCGGCGCGGTGTCCAGGCTACCCGACAGTGAGATGGTCTTAGGGATGTGCTGCAGTGTAAGATTGGACAGGTAGACTTTCTGGGCCAAACGGATGGTCACCTGGCCACGGTCGCCAGCGAAGGCCCAGCAGTTGCCAGGTGTCACGTTGGGCTGGAAGAGGCAGGTGTGAGGGGCCTGGGTTGGATGGATGGAATCCCTCTTTCCCTACTCCTAGCATTTCCTTGACCTCCTGAAGGTGACCATCCTCTCTGCCTACAGAGCTTGGCTCGAGCAGTTCAGGGAGAGCAGGGCCTGCTTGGGTCCTCCCAGTCCTGTTCTCCGGTCCTGCCCATCTGTCCATTCACTTCCTCATCCAGCCATCCCACACTCCCAACATTCTTTGCATGCTTTTTCCACTGTCACCCTGGGGCTCAGACATGAACGTGTTCTCCCTATGCAGAGGAGGAAACTGAGGCTCAGAGCAGGGAAGTGAATGGCCCAGGATTGTCAGAGCTGTAAGTGTAACCTGACAATTGGGCCCTGGAACTGGCTTGCTGGTAACCACCATGGTCTGACCCATAAAATGACACCTAGAAGCCCAGGATGGAAAGAGGGTTGGCCTCACAGCACACAGGGAAGCTGCTCATCCAGTAGGTGCTGGGCTTTTTGAAGACACAGTATGCTCCATCCTAATCTGGAGCTGTGGGGTTAGGTTGGGGGAGGGGAATCTAGGAAGGATTCCTGCAGGAGCTGGGACAAGGGAGAGGCATGCCAACCCAAGGGAAGTCAAGTATGTCTGGTGGCTTGGGACACTGGTGCTGGTTAGCCAGGCTTGGAGGTGCAGAAGCCTGGGTGGCAGAGACTTTGCCCCAGACCTGACCGAAGCCAGTGTTTTGCAGCCAGATTTGGCTCCTCTATTGCCTGGGCTGCACCACCTGTCTCCCTGGTCAGTGCTTGCTATGTTCTGTGGTTCCTTCCCCATGTCCCAGGTCCTCACTAGCAACTCATTGCACAATGGACCTTCTGTCTCCATCCACCCCAACAGGAGGCTTCTCTACCCCTGGGAGGCCACTGTCCTAAGTGGACTCTGAGAGTTCCTTCAGGGTGAGACCCATAGACAGGTGGCCTGTGGTTGTGGTGCTGCCCCAAGCTGATGAGATCTCAGTGGTTTGTAGTTGCTCTTGGACTTGGACAGGCCCATTTCCCTCTCTGGGCTTCAGGTCCCCCATCTGTAAGGCAGAATTTTCAGAGGGCTGAGTGTTTGAATGTTGACTCTGTTTCATACCGCATGAGCAAGTGATCTGGCTTCTTTGCAAAGGAAGTACATCTCGTGTCCCCTACCCCCAAGATGGCTCGAGAGTTCTCAAACCCCAGAGTGTCAGGACTGGGTGGGGGTCACTGTGTCCTCCTGCCAGAAGCCTCCCTGTGACTCCATTCTTGTCCTCCCCCCCCCACAGCGTTCATCATGTCCCTTGCCCCCTCCCTTGTCTTTGCCTCATCTCTCCTTCCTGCTGTTGCCCTCAATTTTGCCCTCCCTCTGCTGCCGGCTTCTGTTGTTAGCCCTCCCCTGGCCCTCCTGCTTCCCCCACCCTGCTCCCTGCCTCAAGGATCACGTCCGGGGGCTGCGCGTAGTTCCACAGCCGGATCCAGTTCCAGTAGGAGCGGGCCTTGTCGTGGTTGTATGTGGCTGACGTGTGCTCAAAGTCGATGCTGGCTCCTGTATGGAGGGGTGTGTGTGTGTCTTAGCCTCTGTTGGCTGGTATGCTTCTGCTTGGGCTGGATCCCTGCCATCCCTGGAGCTCAGTGTGACCCTCTAGGCGATGGGATGAACACTGTAGTTAGTAGTATAAGAGTGGCTTGCCCAGGCTGTGTGCCAAAGGAACGAATGCATTGGTGTTTCCCAGCTATTGGTTGGGTGTGCTGGAAACAACTGCATGTATGTGCAGGGTACAGAGGGGGCTGGGCTTGAAAAGTGGAGGGAGGCCTGGGCTGGTTCTGGAGAGGGGCTCTTGCATCTGATCCCACATTTCCTTGAGGTCTGAGGTGCCTGGATCAACTGGTATTGGCTGGTGGGGCCCCACTCCCACCTTCAAGCAACCTGAACTCTCTCTTGTGGCCTCATCCCATGGACAACTTATACATTAATCCTCCTGGCTGGAATGTCCTTCCTTCCTCTCTAGGTCTCAAGCCAAATGTCTCCCAAGGTGAGGGGTTTCCTCTTCCCTAGACAGCTGCTCTCGTCTCCCTAAGTTCACTCCCTGACTGCCCTTGGGTCCACTTGCTTGTTTCCAAAGTCAGCCTTTCTACCACAGGGTCTCCATGCACCAAGCCCCAGGTTTGGGGAATACAAGGGGTAAGGGGTGGTGGAGGGGTGTGGGTAGAGTTGAGGGCCGTGGGTTTCTGTTGCCCACCCTTATCAGAGAAGGGAAACTGCAGCAAGAATCCAGGTGGGAGCAGAGCATAGCTCCGAGGCTGGACCTCACGGTAGCAGCAGCACGGGCAGGCACCTCATAAAGGGTTTCTGAGGTAGGTCTGTGGTGGGCTGATGGGGGAGGCAGGTCTGTGGTGGGCTGATGGGGGAGGCAGGTCACGTACCTATGGACTTCAGGGCAAAGTCTGGCTTTTCAATGTAGTCACCGTGTATCATCTTCATTATCTTCTGTGCCATTTTTTGCTGAGAAGGCAGAAAACGAAGGCCATGTCCTGTTATATTCTTAAGAATTGCGAGCCTCATCTGTGTGTCCTTGACAGATGGACACCTCTCCCACCTTCAGAGGCTGGGGATGACCCCTAGTAGGATGATCCAATTGCAATACTGTGAGGAAACTCTGAGAAACGAAGTCACCCTTATTCTCTGGGTCTCTTATGACCTTTCAAGTTCATTTTGCAAGATGTCACATGGAGGTCCTAGAGACTTAGGGAGGTCAAAGGTAGGGCCTTGGGAAGAAGACAGACCTTACCGCTGTGGGTCTTGGGCAATATGGTGCCTCTGAATCTAGATTTTCTAAGTCTGTAAGATGGGGCAAAATTCCTGTCTGCCACCATGGCTGTGGAATGTTGTTAGGTATTAGAGAGCTGTGTGAAGCCCCACTATGTGCAGACCTGTTCTCCATCCATCCTGTTCTCTGTCATCCCCTATGGCCTTCCTGGGAGATTTGGGCAATTGTCACACCACCTTTGAGGTAAGAATACTGTAGCCTACAGGAATAAAGCTTTGGTACTCACCCAGCTGTAAGAGCAGAGCCAGCATCTTGCAGGTTCTGGGCTCCTACGCTCCCCCCTGGCCTGGCAGAGGAAGACTGCAAAGCTCTGTGCACAGCCAATGCTCAGTTACAGTCAGCTATTCTGCGTAAACACCTCCAGTGGAGGCCAGTTCTGTTGTCCAACAATGGCTGCAACAAGGTTCCCTGTTCCACGCTCTAATTTTTCAATCTGACACTGATAGCTTCTCAAAGAGGTATGTGTTGTGGGGAGTTGTCCAGGGTCCCCTGCCCATCAGTGTGGACTAGGGCAGAAAAGATGCTTTGTGACTGGGTCCAAAGGGCTTCCAATAGTGTTGCTTGTACCTCTGGGGTCTCAAAGTCACGTTGTGAGGGAGCCAGGTCATGTGACAGGTCATTTGCGGGTGCTTTGATTAATGGTGTTTATGATTTGACTATGTGTTCTCCACACAAGGTTCATAAGCGGTGACACTGTTTTTGGAGGTTCTAGAAACTTCAGGAGTTGAGTCTAACTGGAAAAAATAAGTCACTGAGATGTGTCCCTGGGGACTTTGTTTTGCTCTGTCCCCTTCCTGTTGCTGCTCTGCTCTGTTTCCTGTTGGCCATGAGGTAATTAAACAGCCTATGTCATACACTCCAACTACCATAATGTTCTGTCTAGTACACTGTGCCAAGCGAGAATTGATGGAGTTCTCTGAAACCCTGAGCCAAAAATAATGGTCCCTCCCTTTAAGTTGTTACACTATATTTTAGTCACAATGACAATAAAATAAACACAGAAAATTGGTACCAGAAGAATGAGGTTGATGTTGTGGCTAAACCTGACCATGCGGTTCTTAAGCTTTTGAAATCGATTTGTGGGAGGAATTTGGAAGAGTTTGTCAAAATGGGCTAGAGAAGTCCTAGAATGTTCTAAGGCTTACAGAGCTTAATCATATTGAAGACAAGCATCTGGGAAGTTCAGGTCACGGTCATGGAGTTTCAGATGAGACTGAGGACTCTACCAGGATTCGGACCAAGGAGTATTCTTGTTATGTTCTGGTAAAGAATGTATCTATTACCTTTTCCATGTTCCACTGTATGGAACTTCCTTCCTCTTTATGGAAGGCTGAGTTTAAATGTGATGGGCTACCCAACTTATTCGGGGGAAGTTCTAAGACAGTAGAGTATATAGTCAATGACATAACTATTACTGGCTGCTTTTCAGCTAGGGTTACAGCAAGAATTGGGAGCAAAAAACAGAGCAGAAATACTTGATTTGGCCAGAAAAAGGGCACACTTAAAGTAGTGAGGAAGGGTGGTTCTGGTTCTTAAAAAGAAACCAAGTGCTTTTCATCAGGACAAGAGGAGTGGGGTCTTAATGGTATCTCAAGACCTGTCCATACCCCACCACAGCAGGTACAAGGGTATGAAAGAACAAATTCATTTTCAAGATTTATCCTTGAGAAGAAAGTGCCTCTGGGTACCCTGCTCGCAAAGGATTGTGTAAGACAGTGTTTATCCAAGATTGGTTTCACCGTGTCAGCCACTTAGGCATTCAGAAGCCACAACAGCCCTGGTCCAGGGAGACCTAGCTTCTCCTTGAGCTTGTAGCAGACCTTGGCACCACCCATATGATGCTGATTTTGTAAAGAATGCAAGAATTACAGAATCACAGAGGTTTCACCCTGATTTTAAAGAAGGACCTGGAGACTAGGTAAATAGGGATCAGAATCCCCAGGCTGATGTGTGAAGCTGTAAGATGGAAGCTTGGGCAGCAGTGAAGAGCCTCGGAAGACAGACGTGCCAGGAGGATGGAATTTGCCACTGGTAAGGAAGGTGCCACTGGGGCCAGGGATTTTATATTCATGTGGGGCTAAAAGACAAACCAGAAAGCTTAAGAACCCTCAAGCGTGTGGTTAGGCATTTGACAAAGTTTTGAAGATAACTGGGCAGGAATTCAAATCAGTCAAAAACCCCTAAAAAATCTTATAAAAATTTCAGTCTGTGTCTATTTATCTAAGCCAGCTTAGTACTCACCAAGGAAGAAGTGGCATGGTTACTTCATCTTTCCTATGAAGCAAAGAATATTTCCACAGTGATATTTGCAATTATGTAAATTCTTTTATATCATGTCCCAAAACACGCCAAATTAGTAGACATTAATAGGTAAGATCAAAAGATAATGCAAAGTGAGAAAAGTAAAACAGGAACAATATTGAAGTTAGCCGGCAAAGATTTAAAAAATAACCATGACTAATATCTTAAAGGAGAAAAGAAAACACAGACAAATGTTGAAGTGATGGTAGAATTAAGTCTATGAAATGAAAACATATTGAATATAAATTATAAAATGAAATAATGCAATATATGAAATGAATGGTTGAGTTTATATACAGAATACAGGATTGCAAGTGAGTCTGAAGAAAACTGAGACAAAACTGTCAAAACTTAGGTCATAGAGAAAAAGAATGAAGAACAAGAAATAAATCAGGTGGGAAAAACTTGGAACCCACTTCATAGGTCTAGCATAGATATAATCAGAATACAAGAGAGCAAAGAGTTTATGGATAAGAAAGAATATTTTCAGAGATTAAAAATGAAGACTTTTAAGAAGTTTTGAAGAACACCAATGTATATATTCAATAATATCAAACTCCCAGACAGGTTATGCTGGACACAAAAGGAACATTATAGTTTCTGAGAATAAAAATAAAGCCAAAACAAACACCAGATTAGACCCCAAGGGTGAAAGTTCAAAATGGTGCAATTTTCAGTAGCAATGGTAAAACTAGAATATGATGGGCTTCCTTCACAATTTTCAGGAGAGACTTTCTAGACTTCTATACCTAGCAAAACTATCAATTAGATGCTAAGTATAGGATGTGGATATTTTAAAGCATGCACATTCTAAAAAGGCTCGGAAAAGCCATATAACTCTCTTCTTTCACTCTTTTTCATGAAGTTATTGGCGAGGGTTGGGGGAAGATATGCTCCACCAAAATGAGGGTGAGACAAAGGGAGAAGATAGCTTATTTTTATAGAAGATATAAAAAAACAGGGCATCAAGAAGACCCTGGGTGGTGAAGGGTCCAAAGGCAGCATCTCACCTCATCGGACATGGCTTCCATCTCCTGGAGTTTGGCAATGAGCTGGTTCATGCTACCTCGTAGGTCCTGGATTTCCCCAGTGTGATGTCGTACCTTCTCCTGGTACATCCTTATCAACAAGGAGGTAAAGCAAGAATTGACTGCTTTATGGTGTGGATGCTGCCCTTGCTATCTTTCTGTGAGTGAGTCTTAATGAATGACCTTTAAAACCTTCCACTCTCCTGGGTCTGCCTCTCACACATCACCCTCAGGTTCTTAACCCTAAAGCTTTACTCCTTCTCTTCCTTCTGCTTGGAACATCTGTAAGTCCAGCTCAACCCTCCCAAAATGTTCATGAGTATTTTTTGTCTGTGTACTGCTGTCACCGGCAGTGACTTATTTCTTCTCAGCTATCATTTGCTGAGCACCGGTTATGAGTCAGTAACTATTCAGGATGTTTGATGCCTTTTTTTAAATGCTTATTTACCCGGAACAACATGAAAGCTATGTCTCATCTCACAAATGAGAAATCAAAAGTCCAGAAAAAAAGAGATGACTTGTATACGCTCAGTCACATAGAATTCACAGGAGCTAGGATTCACGTCCAGGGTGGTCTGAGTGTGGGCCCATAGTTTTGGCTAAGGATATACCCCAGATTCCAGCTATAGGACTAATGAGTAGTTTGCTTACCTCAGGCTCTGCAGTGGGCTGCTTATGCTGTCATCCTGATGGAGAGTTGAAGAAAGCAGGGATCTCTGTCAGGTGACCTAATCTGAGCCCGATAAGAGCTTCATCTCTCTGCTCTCTCATAGCCGTTAATCCATTCATTCATCTACTTTCATATTTAATTTTTTTTAAATTTTTTTGAGACAGGAGTTTTTCTATGTATCCTTGGCTGTCCTGGAGCTAGCTGTAGACCAGACTGGCCTTGAACTCACAGAGATCTGCATGCCTCTCTCTGCGTGTTGGGATTAAAGGCGAGTGCCACCACTGCCCAGTCTTCTGCCTTCATATTTAATCTCCCATCTAGCCACCTGAATGCCATCTATCCAAATTCAGAGCTTTTCTTCCCCTCCATGATTATCCATCCATCTGTCCATCCTATCTTCTATCCATGCTTTCTCTGTTCACACTCCCGCCTGGTAACCAGCCACCCAGCGCTGATAAAGTCGGTCCCCTGTGCTTAGCACTGAAATGGCTGTTGCTTATATGAATCAGACCTGCCTGCTTCCAATAAGGGGTGGCCGGTACAGTTGGAGAGGTGGTCATGGTTACAGAAGTTGGAGGAAAAGGAAAAATGTGACTTCCTTTGCTTTGGTGTGCCTAGAGGCTGTGATCCTTCAACTAGACCTCGAAGAATACAACGGTTTGCACAGGGTGAGAGGCAGAAAAGAGACCTGTCCTCCAACGCCCTCCATCCGCTCTCTATGGGTCTCTGTGACCTTATTAGTAGCTCTTGTCACCGGGTTCCTCTTTCTTCTTCCTCAGAAAACCAAACCTGGTGGTGAGTCTCAACTAACTGAAGCGGAGAGGGCAGAAAGAGCAGTGTGGTTCCTCCTCATGCCTTATTTTAGGCGTGGTCTAGAGGAAGGAGATGGGCCACTGCAGGGTGAATGACAGGAAAGCCCCATGATGGTGGAGGGATGACTGTGTGGTCTGTGAGAGTCACTTACAGGAGAGGGGGTTCGGGTGGGTGGGGTGACAAAGGTAGGGATTTGGATCTGGGATGAGTCAAGAACGGAGCATCATTCAGATTCGGTGAGAGGAGGAGGAACTACAGAGGGATATTGATGGCTTGGGTAGGTCCGTCAGCCATGGGGCCTGTGGGGGGCTCACACTCACCTGCCAGACTTCCATTTTTGATGGTAAATGCATGGAAAACATCCAGAAGCCTGTGGGCCAGGAGAACAAGAATGACCCACTTAACTCAAAAGGCTGAAAGCTTGGATTCTGGAATTAAGGCATTTAAGTTAGGGTTGTGTAACTTCATCTTTCTGGAGCTTAGGGTCCCCCTCTATAAGATGGGAATAGAGAGATTTCTACCTCATGCTCAAACCAAGTCCTCTGTGAGATGTCTGCCACATAAGCTAAATGACACACCTCCTTCTGCTGCATAGTGGACTGAGAGAAGGTAACATGCACTCTCCTGCATTTTATGAGCTCCAGGCTGGTTTGAAACTATTATTTAAAAGTACTTAAAACACAGTCACTGTTCTTGACTCTAAAATGTTTTCAAAGCACTGGCTGGCTTCTACGACTGTCCATTGCTCTTGCGCTGCAGGGCAGCACCCACTGATAGCATCAAAGACAGGGTCACCTCTCCCTCTCCCAAAATGGGCCTGAGTCTGGGGTTGCCTCCCCTAGGCAGGGCCCTGGAGACGCACCAAAAGCACAGAGGACCAGAAGACCCATCTTCTCCATGAGTTTCTGGCAGAGCAGCTTGCACCTGAGAAGCAGAGAGGCCGCTGTCAAGGTCAGCTGCAGTCTGGCAGGCTCCCCTTGCCCTCGCTCCATTGTTCCATCTGTCCCTTGTCCCTTTCTATTCCCCTCCTTATCGAATTTGTCCTTCAGGGACCATCTCTAATGCTCCCTCCTTCTAGAACCCCCAAAGTCACCTCACCCTGCAATCTTTTTTTTTTTTATTAAAATTTTTTCGTTTGTTTTACATACCAATCACAGTTTCTCCTCCCTCTTCTTCTCCTGTTCCCTTCCCCCACCTCCCATCTACCCCCTCATCCACTCCTCCATTCTGAAAGGGGAAGGCCTCTAATGGGAGACTAAAAAGCCTGGCAAATCAACCTGTGGCAGGACCAAACTCCTTGCCCTGCATCAAGACTGGGCGAGACATCCCAGTGTAGGGAATAGGTTCCCAAAAGCCAGCTTGTATCAGGGACAGCTCTTGATCTCACTGCTAGGAACCCGACAAACAGACCATGTTACACAACTGTAACCCACATGCAGAAGCCCTGGGTTGGCCCCATGTAGGCTCCTTAGCTGTCAGTCCCGAGTCCGTGAGCTCCCACGAGCTCAGGTCAGCTGTCTCTGTGCCACCCTGCAATCTTAGCCTGGTATTGTTTTCCCACCTGGCTGGAAGCCCGTGGTGGTGGTAGAGGCGGTGCAAGGCTGGGTAATACTTAGCCTTTAGGTAATATTTAAAATGTAAAGTTTAAATTAATGAATGAGGTGGGCACCTCAGAAGGGGGATGTATATAGATAGACTAAGTAAGCATAGGGAGAGAAGTGGGTGTGGGGTGAGGTTATTCTGGCCAGGAAGAACACTGGCAAAAGAGAGACGTGGGAAACTGGGTAGGATGTTCAGGGAGTGAGCACCGCAACCTCGCAGGCCCTGTGGTTCCATAGAGCGAAGCAGAATGAGGGCATTCTAGGAAAAGAAGGGTCAGGCAAGGTACATGCTGGGGAGCTGAGCAATGGGAAGCCACAGAAGGTCTGAGATGGGGGATGTGACAAGCCAGATTGAGGATGGCTCATCTGGTCTGACAGCAGGGGGAGAACCAAACTAATGAGGGCGCTGTCACTGTCCCCCCCTCCCTGCCATCCTCCCCCTCTCCTGTTTACCTGCAGGTGTTAAGTAGAACTTGCTGGGCCTGAGTCCTCAGGAAGCAGGCCAGGCAGGTGAGCCAGGCTGAAGAGGAGACAGGATAGCAACAAGGATTTGTACCCTCATCTCGGTCCCATTGGAAGTACTCACTGACTGTCCTTGGAGCTGCAAGACCCTCTTGATTTGATGGTTGAGCCCAGGATAGCCCATCTCAGCTTATGTAAATAGCTGTAAGTTCAAGGCCTACGGGCAAGCCTTACTTGGAGATGGCAATTAACAGAGCCTGGCACTGTCGACACTTGGCAGCACAAAGGATGGTGTGTGCTAATGCCATCCCTGGACGCCAGGAGCCTGGCCAGGGCTGTGTCCTTCTGGGGTTCATCTCTGGAGTATAACATGGCTTAGGTTAGTAAGTAGGGGTTCAGGATAGACGAGAAGGTGGGTGTATGCATGGGGGAAGGGAGAAGGAAAAAGAGGGTGAATTCTTGGGTTGGAAGATTGGAAGATAGTAGAATGGGACCGTGGAGCGCCAGAGGGCTGATGACTGGACAGAGGGATGACTGTATTAACAAATGAAAATAAGGGGCAAGTGATGAATGGCCCAATGGTGAGCGGGTAGACAGATAGTGGATGCATGGATGGGTGTGTTGATGGATATTGGATGATTGGTGGGTGGATTAATGGAGCCAAAGTAGAGAAGGACTTGGGGACAGTTCCTCCTATGCCAGCAAGCTTTCCTTTTACTTTCCCGTCCAGGGAGACCCTGCCTGGAATGGGTCGGTCATCCTGTAGCTCCTTGCATACACTGCCACCCCAGGGTGGTCTGAAGCTGCTCCCCTTCCCTGGCTACTGCTACTCAAGCTAGTTCTTCCATATATATATACACATACACATATATCTCATATATATATACATACGCATATATCCCATATATATACACACATATATACCATATATACACACGCATATATCCCATATATACATATGCATATATTCCATATATATACATATGCATATATCCCATACATATGCATACACACATATCCCATATATGCACACACATATATCCCATATATACACACACATATATCCCATATATACACACACATATATCCCATATATACACACACATATCCCATATATATACATACACATATATCCCATATATACACACACACATATCCCATATATACACACACATATATATCCCATATATACACACACACATATCCCATATATACACACATATCCCATATATATACATACACATATATCCTATATGTATACACACGCACATATCCCATATATATACATACACACATATCCCATATACATACATATGCATATATCCCGTATATATATACATATCCCATATATATACATACACACATATCCCATATATATACACACGCACATATCCCATATATTTACAAATGCATATATCCCATATATACACATACGCATATATTCCATATATATACATACATATATATCCCATATATATATATACATACACATATATCCCAGTATGAACTGGGTTAGACTGGGACCTGGGGTGTTGATGCCGGAAAGCAACAGGGAAGCGTCATCTGCAGAGAAGACAGACCACAAGAACATAGACCTCAAGACATGGGCTTGCAGAGACCTGGGGGTCCCGGGCTTGGTGTGTGCCTCTTGGTTGATCTACCCCCAACTCTGCGCCAGGTGCCAGTGAAGCCCCAGGACTCTGTTCTTGCTCACTCATGTTTGCTGAGGATGCCTCTGTCGTTCTGCTGATGTGGCCTCTTTGGACGACCCTGAGGATGACAAGGTTCACCACATTTTACATCCTACAAGGTTCATGGTGCCAACACGTTTCAGATTGAGAAGCCATGAATCAGGGACAGATGAGGTCTGATTGACCTCAAATCTGGGTCTCTTTTGAGACAAGGTGTGTGGGTACTGTGGCCATCATAGTACTGATCAAAGCCTGTCATGGTCTTCCCATGGGGAAGGGGGGTGGGTGGCTCTGAGGCTGTGGGAATGATAAAACCTTCTCTTTGCTGAAATGAGCCCCATAGGAGGCCAGGGCCACTCTCCTGCCTCCCTAGACAGCCATGCTTCTCCATGACACTGGACCCAGGTAGCCTGGTGACCCACCACAGGAGGGAGCCTGAAATTGGGGAGCATCAGTGAACTCTCAAGATCACTCACTCTGACACTATCCCCACCTTGGCTCCTCTTGGTTAGGGAAAATAGAAACATTTTTATTCTGTAAGATAGAAATTCCTAAACATTTTTTTATTGAACACTCTCTCTATTTGTGTGTATTTACTAAGAAATCACACATCAAGCTGTTGTATTTTGGATACTAAATGTCTCCAGCTAGGTTAAAGAATTGGTTTCCAGAGTGTTGGTTTTTAGAGGTGCTGTGGGCCTTTAAGGGATGGGGCCTAGTAGGAGGTTTTTTATCGTGGGAGAACATATAGCCTGGAAAGGGATTGTGGGTTCCCAATCTCTCCCCCTCCCCTCTCTGCTTCTTGACTCATGAAGTGACTGTCCTTCTTCCCGCTCTCTCGTTGTGTTCTCTTGCCACAAAGACCACTGGGCTAGAATTTCCAAACCATGAGTCAAACCTCTTCTCCTTACAGCTATCACTGGCGCTTTGGTAGAGTGAGAGAATGTAGTCTCACACAGTGGCTGCTTGTGTGGACATATTATTGGCCCTCCCAAAAATACAAGATACACACATTCCTGAGGTCTACGTGGCCTTGGCAGGGTGACCAGTGTATCACAAAATAACCAGAAGACAGGAGTTTAAAGGTTCCCAATACAAAGGCCAACTCATTACCCTGACTTCACCATCACACATGCGCTACACGTACCACATTACCATATTGCACCCGATAAACACACCATTACTATGTGCCAACTTAAACTCAAGGGATGAGATAATTACACAGAATAATGAACTAAAATGCTGTAGTTTTAAAGAATGCCTTCCTTCCTTCATGGGTTGTTTTGTATGTCCTAGGCATAATTTCAAGTTGGAATTCCTGTCACCTGCGACCAGATGACTCTTGACAAGGGAGGTAGAGATATTTGTCTCCTTGTCCTCAACACTAGCCTGAGGTGCATTAGGACAGTGAGCTTGCAAACACTCCTCAGTAAATACATGTTGAAATAAGTGCTTTGTGCTCCGCTGTAGCCAGGAGACCTTGGGAAGCTACTTTGAGCCTCTCTGTCCTCAGCAGCGACTTCTGTAAGGACAGGTTGACAAGATCTGCTTATCCCCAAGAATGAATGGGCTGGGAAAAGGCAGGAGTTATTGGCCTCACCTCCTGGGCCTGGTGCAGCGGCTCGTGTCTTCAGGTTGGGTACATGAGTCCCCAGTGTTCCTTGACCGGGGCATTGATTTCCTTTTTTAAGGATGAAGTATGAGGATGGAGATCTAAGGGAGTCAATGAGGAAGAAGTGGCTACCACTGCCACCACCACCTCTGAGTATCCCCTGGAAGGCGACATGGAATTTATTGGGTCAGGTGGAACTGTCAGCTCTGTGACTTCACAGACCGCTTGGATGGAGGACCCATCCTCCAGCTCCAGAACTTCCCCTCAGAGGACTCCATAGTGACTGGCTTTCCATTTTGAAGATGTGAAGGTTGAAGCTGTAAGCCAGGGAGGGCCATGCCAGGGCAGAGGTTGGGCAGAGGTAAGAATGCAGGTGCCCATTATCAAGTCTCCCTCCCTGCTCTTAAGACTTTTTGCTGCCCTAAGCTTCCTGGGCTTACTGCCTTTTCAGGCTGCATGTGAGTTGATTTTCTTTGCTTTTTTAAATGTTCTTTTCATGTATTCTTTGTGTCTTTCACATCATGCATCTTGATCCCATTCGTCTCCCCGCCCCTTCGTAACCACCCCCCTGACCTTGCAACCCCCTCTTAAAATAAATTTTAAGAGAAAATAAAGAGAAAACTTTTGTTGTGGAAGCTGTGCTGTGGCTCAGTGACTCATACAGTATAGTATATCCTTTAGTTCATGTATTTTTCTTGCAAGTGTCCATTGCAAAGAGTCATTGGTCTGGTATAACAGCATCTGGTTTCGGCTACACCGCCAATACTGGGCCCTCACTGAGACTCTTCTTGGATAGCCTATTGTTGCCCTGTGTTGTGGAGATCCTGCAGCTTTAGATCTACAGGACATATCCTTTCGTGTGCTCCAGAAGGTCGTAGATGGAGTGGGTATTGGGGTAGACCAACTCATAACCCTCGTTCCAGGCCTGGGTAGTTTCAACTTGGTCAGCCCGCCAGCTCTCTTCCGTCCTCACCACCAGGGTGAGTTCTCTCTGGTCATTGCCCTGACCAGTTCACCCTATGTAGCAGTGAAAAAGGCCTGGACCAGTTTCACGCCCTCAGGACCAGCTCACCAACACCTACACCACCAGGGTCAGCTCTACTGTGTTGTCCAAGCGAGGTGCAAGGGCCACTCTCCCGAGTGCTGCAGCTGTTAAGGGATAGGGACAACTCTCCTCCTCTTATGACCCCAGGGTCAGCTCTCCTACCTGACACAGGTGGCGAGGGCCGGGGGGGGGATCTCTCCCTTGCCCATGCCACCATATGGCATGTGTAGGGCAGAGCCAGATTTCCCACCCTCATGTTCTTTTTTAAATTTTTTAAAACAGCCTTATTTTATATACCAATCCCAGTTTCCTCTCCCTCCCATCTTCCCACTCCCTCCTCCTTCCCCCCACCCCACTCCCATCCACTCCTCAGAAAGGGTGAGGTCTCCCATGGGGAGTCAACAAAGTCTGTCACATCACTTGAGGCAGGACCAATGCCCTCCCCCCTGTATCTAGACTGAGCAAGGTATTTCTCCATAGGGAATCGGCTCCAAAGAGCCAGTTCATGCACGAGGGATACATATTGGTTCCACTGCCCCATGCCACACAACTGTCACCCACATTCGAGGGCCTACTTTGGTCTTATGCTGGTTCCCCAGCTGTCAGTCCCAGGCCAGTGAGCTTCCATGAGCTTGAGTCAGCTGTTTCTGTAATCAGATTGATGACTACCTTGATTATCATCATAGAACCTTCTGGAAGCAGATGCAGAGATCCACAGCTGAGCACTGGGCCGAACTCCAGGAGTCCAGCCATAAAGAAGGAGGAATGATATCGTGAGCAAAGGGGCTAACGCCCTCATGTTGATGGTCCCGGCTTCCCTGTGCCCCCATGGACAGGGTCAGCTCTACTGTGTTGCCCAGACAAGATGCGGGACCTGCGTTCTTGAGTGCCGCGGCTGGTAAAGCGGCGGACCAACATCTTTCCCTTGCCCTCACCACCACACCGCTGACAAGGAGGGCGGTACCAGCTGTCTCACTCTCTAGCCCTCAGGGCCTGCCCACCCCTGCCCCTGTCTACAGCGACAGCGCTACTGTGCTGCCCAGGTGCGGTGCAGGACCCGCTCTCCTGAGTGCTGCAGCTGGTGAGGGGCAGGACCGTCCCCCTAGTGCTACACTCAGTGAGGGGCAGGGTCAGCTCTGTACAGCCCTGTCTTCTCGTCCTTCGGTGGACAGCAACATGGACCACAACTGCAATAGGGCTATGAACCCAGACATGGGCACTGGCAGCAGCCCCAGGCCTAGACATCACCATGGCCCTGGGTGGCAATAAAGGCATCCACCTCAGTCCTCTCCTCACTGCTTTCACCTCTGTCCACAGGACACGAACCATTCTGTCTCTCTCTCCCACACAACACCATACTTTTGCTCACTATAATGGGGCTTGACTGCCTGGTGCCAGAAGGTGCCAGAGGTACCTCGGTTTTGTCCTCAGCACCCAGGGTGGACTGCCCCAGGCATGCATGTGGGTAATTGAACATGGCACTGGGCAGGGCTGTGTTTTCTCTTCAGAACCCGGGGCAAGAAACAGCCCTCTCCAGAAGACTTAGCAAAGGACAACAGCTCTGCCAGCACCTCAGTGATGTCTCCTAGGAAGAATTGCTTGAACTCCTGACCTCCAGAGCTGTATACTGGGTGTCGAGAATGCAGCCCAGTTGGTAAACTGCTTGTTTGACACTCATGAAGCTCTGGCTTCTATCCTCAGTGCCCAACAAAATGGGATGTGTGCCTGTAACTGCAGCACTTGGGAGGTGTGGAGGCAGGATGATCAGACGTTCAAGGTTATTCTTGACTATTGGCCAATTGGAGGCTAACCTGGGCTATAATGAGACATCATCTTAAAAGAAGGTGATAAATCTTTGAGTTTCTAAATGTGTGGTGATTTGTCATAGCAAGCCCTTGAGAATGCCCAGTGAAGGGGAAACTCAAATCCTGGTACTAATTCTTACAAGGCCTTTTAACGTAATTTAGCCCTCAGTATGTTCCAGCATAGGGCATAGGGTTGGATCTGTGGGCAGAGTACCTTGCAGGTAGGAAGTGTTTGGTGAACAGGACTTGGGTTGCTGCATCGAGTCTGCAGGTTCTGGAGAAGGTGCTGGTGAAGACTCTCCCTTTATGTCACCTGGATGTTACCCAAGTGTCCCTTGTGCTCAAAGAACTGAAGAAGAGGAAGTATTCATGTCAAAAGCAAACACGGAGAAGGGCACTGGTCAATATTAGTACATCTCTTCACTGTGTCTGATGAGTGAGCAAAAGGAGCTGGTTTGGGCAACTGGGGGGGGGGCAAACCGCTGCCGGGAGTGGGATGTTAGCTACCTTTGATGCTTTGTTCTTTTTACCTTGGAGAACCAGGCTGGGAGCCCTGGCTGGGAGGCAGGGCTATTCCAGGAACACTTGATGGTGTCTGCAGTTAATTCCATAGGTGCCAGTGAGGATCTAGCCCCAGGAGGCTCTGGGCTCTAAGCCTGGTATTTGAGCTGGTGAGGGCAGCAGGAGTCACATGAGGCTCCAGAGTAGAATATCCTCCCGGTCATTTGTGTCTGTGGCCCAGGTGAATCACTCAGGATGGATGGGTGTTCCTGCAGCCAGGCTATTGAACATGTGTATATGAACGTACCTCAAATCACTATCCTAGGCCCACAGTCCTATCATCTGGTAGCTCAGCATATCTGTGCATAGAACTGTTCATACCTGTGTCCAAGAAGTGACAACATTAACCAAGATGTCACCATGCCATGCCATCTCTTCATCCTCAGACACCCATTTCCCTCTGACACCAGTCCCTGTGACCTTGTGTGTGTGTATATGTAATGGTGCATATGCAACCTCATGCTCACATACATGCCCTCTCTTCTCCCACACACGATGGGACTCTCCTGACCACTGTGACAGATGTGTGTTTGGAGAGTGATGGGTGTGACAGGGGACACTGGGTCAGCCTCACTGTCTTCTGTTCCCTTTTGCATGAAGGACCAACGTGTGACCAAGATCAGGGCTCATTGTTGGGGATCAGGGCTCAGACAGCCTCCTGCCCTCCTTCCAAGAATCATATTTCTGGAAGAGCATGAGACACAAGGCTATCCCTCTGCCCTCTGGGCACCCTTGCTTCTGAACCTTGATTGGGCTTGCCTGGGATAGCTGGGAACACTCCAGGGAAGAGTCCTCCTTCAGAGAGCTACATATCCTTGAGCTGAAACGGCCCAGCTCCAGACACAGTTGAACAGTTCTATGTGCAGATAGCCAGCAGCTGGAAGCCATGCTTGCGTACGTGGCAGACCCATCACATGGGGACGGGAGACACTTGACAAGGCCGTGTTTGCAGAGAAAACACTTGCAACCACACACAAACCTGCCACTTCCTTGTGGTCTGCAGGCTGCAGTGGGGGAGCCTCAAAAAGCAGCCTGCGCCCTTGTTCTCCAGGCGAAGCATCCCAAGACGGAGTGTCCATCTGCTCTGAGAACCTCTGAGGTAGGAATGAGCTGGGTGGCCACTTCTCCCTCTGGTCCGTGGGGGTGCTACCTCCAGTCATCTCCTCGCAACAGGCACCACCTGTCCCTGGCCTTGCAAAGAACATTGGCAAGTGCCATCTTGCTGGGTTTCAGGTAGCTCATTAGAGCATTGGCTTCTTATTTCTGCAGCCGGGGCGAGACCCCCTCTTTCAGAGCTGGGTTTTCTTGGGGGTCTTGGGCCACTCTTAAGATATTCCTCAATTGGCTCATGGAGATGGGTCATCCCTGGTAAGATCTAGACAACTGAACACCAGGCTAATCTGGCACAAATGGACCGGGCACCTGACTCCAAGTGACTGGGCTGTAGGATGCTAGGGCCGAGTGCTCTTCACAGGACAGGCAACTGCCTTCTGCATCCCCATCAGCGACCTTGCCGGTCTCGGGTCTTGACCCTCTGCACTGCTCCCCCAAACCCTGCCTGCTGTGTCACTTCAGGAAAGGGCACATTTACTTGAGGGTCTTGGCTATTTTTAGACACTCTTGTGGTGTCTTACAAAGTAGGTAATTCCTAACATAGAAATGTAAAAATGGATGTATTGAGGTTTGGAGCAGGGCTCTGACCACCATTCAGCCTGAATACAAGCTGGGATGAGACATGAGTGCCCAAGGGTGGATGGATATCTGCTCAGGCTCCCTGATGCTTGTCCCTACCCTGGCCCACAGATCCTGGTGTAGTGGCTGGAAGAATTATGGCTGGGGCGCGCAGTCTGGGACCACTGCTGGTGCTGCTGTGGGCCGTGGTCAGTGTCTCCTTGCCTGTCACTGTGGTCCGACTCAACAAGGCAATGCTGGATTATGGTAAGAGACCTGCCAACTTGCCACCCAGTGTGTAGGCGAGAATCGGATCTGAATGGACACAGGTGTCTCAGAGGACCCATATGTTGCTTATTTTTGTGGTGCTTGGGATGGGACCCAGAACCCAATGCATGCTGGGCAACTGCTCCACCATTGAGTGGAATCCCAGCCTAGAACTGCATCCCAGCTGGCCTAGAACCTGTGATGCTAGGATTGAGGTGTGTACCAGCAGAGGATCTGGGTTTGTATGTGTCACTGTGTCCTGCTGCTCAGTGACTAATTAGGGAGTCTGGGGTGAGCAAGTAGTGTGACCATGCACAGGCGCACACACAGCTGTGCCCTTGTGCCTTGTGTAGGTAGGCATATTCTTAAAAACAAAAACATGTTCCCCAACACATAAGCAAACAAAAGCCTCCCAAACAAAAGGACTTATTTTTAATCATTAAACTTTTTTTTTGATGTGTATGTGAGGCAGAGTCTCCGTAGGTAGCCTAGACTATTCTCAAACTCTCGATCCTCCTGCCCCAGTCTCCCTAATTGCTGGGATTACAGGTATGAGCTACCCCTGGACCTGGGCTAACTAACTTGAGTGACTGACTTTGTACCTAAGAGTTTTTGTGAGTTTGGAGTGTCAAGGAGATGTGATTTGAACACCAGGGAGGGTGTGTGTCTGAGGCATGTGTCTGAACGTGTGTGTGCACAGGTGTGCCTTGCACCCAAAGTGCACACATGTACATGTGTAGTGTCTGTGCTCACACAGGGACCCAGGAGACGGGCATCAAGGACAGCAAGGCAGGAAGCATCCTGGAGTTGTATCTCTGCAGGGCTCAGCGGCAGAGAGCCAGTTGCTCTGTGCTGCTTGGGAGGTAGTGGTGGGGGTTGGGGAGAGGTGGGAAGTAAGGGAGGGGGCACAGGTCTCTCCCTGTGGCTTTACTGCTAGGTACTTTTGAGTCCTGCCCTCTCCCACAGGAAAGGCCCAATGAGGAAACTGAGGCCCCACAGGGAAGAACAAGGTCACAAAAACCCGAGGTCCCAGCATGGAGTCCTTCATTTCCCCTCAGCTGCCTCTCAGGAAACTGTTCCACCAAAATGGGGTCTGGAGATGCTTTCCCAAAGGTCAAATTCAACTCGATTAGCATGTGAGGGACTCTGTCCAGACCAGAGAAAGGACTTAATGGCCAGAACACGAGGCTATCAGTCAGCAGCTTCCCCCAGGGCACACAACTCTTTAGGACCTTGCATCAGGGCAGATGGACAGACAAGGAAAGTGGTCAGTGATCCGTGTAGAAGGACGATTCACACACAGCAGGAATGGTTCCCTGGGAAAGAGTCCTGAGGATGGCCCCCTGAGGTGTCTGCCCTGCCCTCTGCTTGTTCTGTGCAGGGCTCCTTTGTCCCAGGCCTCCCTGGCTCATCCTCCTGTGTTTATTCTCTGTGGGTGGAAACCTGGCAGGAGGCTTATGCAGTGCTTCCAAGTCTGGAGGAGTGGCTTCTGGAGTCCTCCCTCCCCAGAGTGCAGGCCCTGTGTCGGGGAGCACTGTGGATGGAGTCTCAGTTCAGCCACAGATGGCCAGACATGGGTGGGCATCAGGAACACAGAGACCGTGACCTTTCTTCTTGCTCGGGGAAACTGAGGCTCAGATAGGGTCAAAAACATTTACTATGCTAGTGAGTCTGAGTCAAGTTCTAGCCTCTTGGCTTAAATTCAGGCTTCCTTCTAGAACCATTGTCTCTCTTTTTGATTTCACTATCTACTTAGCTGGGGCCTGATAGTACAGGCGAAGGGAAAATCAGCAGGTTCACAGCTGTGCTGCTTTATCCAGGTCTGCCTTTCTCTCAGTCAGGTGTCTTCACCCACTTGTAAAGTAGGCATAAGAATAGAAGAAAATGCTCAAAACAGCACGTGGCACACCCGGAGGACTCTGTGGTGACAGCTACCGCTAGTGTGTTAGTGAAAAGGTCCACAGCCTCAGCACGAAGAGCGTGCCTGTGCACTGATTGTTTACAATGGCCCTGAGAGATGAGCGTTGTAGTTAGTGCACATAGAGAGATGGAGAAAGCATGGCTGCAGCAGCCACACAGGCTGTGGACAGCAGAGTTGGGATTTGGGTCCAGCACCTGGGGCACTTGTGATCAGGATGAAGCTACCTCCTCCTCTCTCCTCCCAGGGGATGCTTTTTCAGAAACCAGGATTGGTGGGTGGCTCCTTCAGCTTGGTGACTTGGGAAAGCACTAGGGACAATTGGGGCTCAGATGGAGATTTGTGAGAGGGCTAAGGATTGTATGGTCTTGGAGGAATGGGATAAAGAAGAGTCGGGAAATGGAGGGCATGATAGTAGGGCACACCTCATGGGCTTGCCTGGAGCAGCATTCTCCCCATGCTCCATCTGGTATCTGAGTGCCTTCACCCAAAGGGCAGGACAAGTGACAGGTGGTGTATTCATCATGCTTGGTGGATCCAAGCACTTGAACTCACCATGCCCTGGACCCACAGTGTCAGACATCGGGAAAGTCCCTCTCCAGCGGGCCCTGCAGGTCACTGTCTCTGACTTCCCGGATCGGAGTGATGCGGTGCTTCAGCCTATCAGGTGAGTGTTTCCATCCTCCAGAGAGAGTGTTGTAGTCCTCCTGCTGCTAGCTGGAATGTTCTGATGGCCAAGGGAGTGGTGCTTTGACTCAGTAGGAGGGAGATCCTGAGTCTTTCAAGAATGCTCCAACCGTCAGGTAGATAGATACTCTGCCTAATAAAGTGCTCCCATCTACTGGACGTAGTGCTCTGGACTATCAGATGGGCATACGGGTCCATAGGTGAATAAAACTCCCCAGGTTAGAGGCTCCCACCAGCAGGTGAGGTTATAAGGAGTCTTGGTTGATTGAGTTACTTGGTAAGCCTGCACTAAGGGGCTCAGACTGGCCCTGGGGTCCACAGATCTGGTAAGGCTGTCAGTTTCTTTCTCCAAATGTTGGACACCAAATTTAGACACAAGGACAATCTTAACTACATGATTGTCCATTAATTCATAAAGACACAAAGGGATGGAGATACCCAAACAAATACAGTAGCCATTGTACCTATCCCTACAGGAATACCAACTGGCTACTGTCAGAGTTTTGGACACTCGAAAAATCTGCTGCTTTCTATGTGCTTACCTACCTACTCACCTATCTGTCAGCTATAATTTTCTTTTTTTTTTTTGTTCCTGTTTTGTTTGAGATGGGGCCTCACTAAGTAGCTGAGGTTAGCCTTACACTTGAAATCTTCCTGTCTCAGCTTCCTAAAACATGGTGATCAGGGCCTTGAAATACTGGGCCTAACTTATCTAGAATCTTAAATGGTGGAAACTAATACAAAAACTTAGACACCAGAACAGTGTATAGGTCGATGGACAGGCAGCTTGGGGCCAACAGTTTGAGACCTCTGAGGCAGGGCTGGTGTGAGTGCTGTTTATATGGTAATGGCTATGAATGACCTTAACAATGCTCTAGGTAAGTACAGAACCACCTGGACCTGAAGACCCCTGCTTTCAGCAGGAGAGTATCCAGGATGGATGTGGCTGAATGCTGTAGGCTTAAGATTGGCTTGTGTAGTGATGAGTCGTGGGTCCATGTCACCCCAGGCTAAAATGAGGCATTTGAAAGTGGGGCCATTTACGGATGTCTGAATTGTCCCAAGCCTACCCCTACCAGGGAGAAAATGACTTTTCACTTAGGCAAAAAGGAAGTCACGGAGTACTCACTGGGTGTTTCCTGTTGCTGGGGCCAAAGGTGATGCTAGAATATTGTGGGGGATTTCAGTGTCTTTTCTTTGCCTTCCTGGGAAATCGTCAGAAGCTGTTAGAACCCCACACGATTATCTTGCTGAAGCCAGGCCCCTCTGTTTGCCTTTGTACCAGCTGGGTGTGTCACAAGCCTCCTGTGTTGGAGTGCTTACCACCTCTCTCACCCACCAGAAAGCCCTTCTTTATAACATCAGCATGTGGGGGTGGCTCAGGGAAGCCTCCCCGGAGCTGATTCTGTGTTTAATGGGAGTTCCCTTGTCCCTTGGATTCCAACCCAACAGAGTCCAGATTCTGGATGTCCACTTGCCCAGCCTCCACTTGAAATTCATTGCTGGTTTTGGGATACACTTATCAGCAGCAGCCAATTTCACGATCAAAGTCTTTCGGTGAGTGAGAGTCCTTGTTGGAGGGCAGGAGTTCCAGGGTCTCTCCCAGGGAAGAGTGAGGGGAGGGGGCTAACAATATCTCCATGCCCCTTCCTACCCCCTGGGGGAGTGAGACAGGGGAGAACCTTGGAGACCTTAGTCCAGCCCCAATAACTGTGCAGCCGGTGGAGTTGCTTCAACGTCTCCAACCCTCAGGGTCTTTATCTGAGGTGAGATGAACCTTGCAGGGATCTGTGAGGGTTGAATTGAATGGATTTGGTGTTTTGATTATGGCATCTGCCTCTTCTACAGTACAAAGCACAGAGTAGATGCTTAATAAATTGTGTTATCATCATTATTTCTCTATGTCAGGCAGTTTCCTGTGTAACTGCATTTAATGTTCAAGTTGTATGTTGACATTTCAAGAAATCCACTATCTTTATTGCTTTGCCCTAGCACTGTGATGTTATGGGTACTCCTTAGTGCTGTGATGATGAGTGCGCCTTAGTGCTGGTGGCGAGTGCTCCTTAGTGCTGTGATGGTGAGTGCTCCTTAGTGCCAATGGTGAGTGCTCCTTAGTGCTGATGGTGAGTGCTCCTTAGTGCTGTGATAGTGAGTGCTCCTTAGTGCTGATGATGAGTGCTCCTTAGTGCTAGTGGTGAGTGTTCTTTAGTGTGTGATGATGAGTGCTCCTTAGTGCTCTAATGGCAAGTGCTCCTTAGTGCTGTGGTGGTGAGTGCTCCTTAGTGCTGTGATGGTGAGTGCTGAGATATTGTTTTATGGGTGCTCTCTGTGACTGGACATAGAGCTGACGTTCTCACAGGGTGAGGTCTTGGAGAGCTCAGCACAGAGCTAAGAAGCAGGCACATCCATCCATTCTCATGTCAGTTTAACAGAAGGGAGAGCTGAGACTCACTCTAGCCAGTGTGTGGCCCAGAGCCCTGTCGCAGGAGCCACAGGAAGCCCGAGTCATACTTGACAGCTGTACTGTGGAGTCTGGCCCAGGCCTGGGGTCTGCACGGTCTTCATATACCAGGATGGGCTAAGGTCTGACCTCCTGCAGAGTCCCAGAGCCCACGGAGCTGGTGCTGCCTGTGGCCTTGCTGGCTGATGTGCACGTGGCCCGGGATTCCATTGGGACCCTTGTGCTCAGCATCTCCGCCTGCTCTTCACTCTTCAGCCCAGCCAGCACGCTGGACGGCAGCAACAGGTGGGTTCCTGAGGGCACTGGGTCTCAGGGGTTCCCGAAACCAAGGCTATGGGACCACTACTCAAGTTTCTCACTCAAGTCTGCATCCAGTGGCCACAAAGGATCAAGGAGGCTCCATAATCACACCTGTTCTATCACTTAGCCCAGAGAGGCCCAGAGAGGACTAGGGACCTGGCTGATGCCACACAGCCTGTGTCTTGACCACTTCCCTCTGTCAGCTACCAGGGCACACTTACTAGTAAGGATAAAGCCAATCAGTCTAGGTGCTGGGGCCCTTACAGGCCATCCCGCTCTGCAGAGGTGGACAGTCCAGGGATGGGAGGTGGGGTAGGACCAGTCAAGCTCTATAGCAGGTGGCTGTTCAAGTCAACATGCAAGGCTAGCAGCAGCTGCCCCTGGCACCTGCTCCGTGGATGCCACTCTTGGCTCTTCACAGGAGTCTTCTCCTTGAGCTTCACAATGTCTGACGGGGCGTGCCAGGGTGGGTCCCCGTACCACAGGAAGAAATTGGAGGCCCCAGAGTACAGGAGACTCAAGGCAGACTTCACCATCCCATTGCCTGGGAGCCTCCTTACTATGCCTGCTCTTTCCTTGGCTTTGTCCACTCTGAGGTGGCTGAGCACCAGGAAGCCCTAAAAGAAGTGTCCCACAATGCTTGACCTTTTCCCCAGAGAGCTGTGAGCGTGCAGAAATCCAGCCATGCTGGACCCCTCCTGGCTGCAGGAGCAGCCAGGAGCTATAAATGCACAGATATAGCTTTTCCTCCCAGAGTGAAGCAGGCTGTGGCTGAGATCAAACAGAAGATGTGTGAATTCCTCTGGGCCGCTGTTGAGAAATACCGATTTACACCCTAGTTCAGAGGGGAGCCTGAAGTCCAGTGCTACGCAGACACTCTGCTGAGCATCACAGGGCACTGAAGCCAAAGTGACAAGGGGACCGGGGACCCCAGCTCCACTCCCCATGCCTTCTCACCCTAGTAGCTCTAGAACCAGCTGGCTGAGAACATGGCCACGTGGGGCTTTTCCAAGGTCCAGTGTTCGTATCTGTCTCTCCTGAGCCGGGCCCCCACTACCACCATCTTGGCTACTTCCAAACCTTGAGAGGCAGGGTCCTTTCTCTGAGACTCAAGCTCCTCCTCTGTGGAGGCGAGACCACCGTTCTAACACTGTCAGGAACCTGGTGAGGCCTCAGATGGGATCTCTGGGTTGCTGGCTGAGGATAGACTTCTGTCCCAGCTGTCTGTGTGGTTCTGCTAAGAGCCCCACCCAGGGAACTCAGGGCCACTTTCTGTACCACTTCCTCAGCACCTCCCAGGAGCTGCTGGACCTGGTGCAGGAGCACATTCGAGCTGACCTGAGCAATACGGTAAGGGGCTTTCGGCAGATGGCGTAGCTTAGAAGGCCTGAGGCATGAGCAGTGGGCTGCAAGCCTTGGGGGAGGGGCATTGTATCTTGATGTGCGTATGTATGTGCACGGGCTTCAATGCATGTAGGTGTACTGTACATGTGTGTTGTGTGCATGTGTGCCCATGTAATGTGATATATATATAATCTTTCACTAAGACTTTACTCAGTCTGTGATATTATATTATTTTAAATAGAAGGCCCTTCATGGGATGCTTCCAATTTCTTCATGAGAACAAGAAAGAGGCTCATGTTCAGTGCTGAGGAGGAGTGGGGACACTCAGGCACGGGTGGACTTTCAGGAACTTGGGAGACAGTGACAAATCTTCCCAGAGTAGTCCTGATCCCATGTCAGAAGGTGGGGGTAGGGGAAACGTTTTGGGGGAGATAAATTCGGAATGAACAAAGTAAGGCAAACCTGATGCCCCCTCTCCCAGGCTGCGCAATGGACAGGCCAGCCTGGGGTGAGGGTACTAAGGTAGGAAAGGAATTCAGAACTGGGGACTGCAGAGCCAGCAAAAATTTATGTGTCTACCTAGTGTGTGTCATCTCCTCCCCAGAGGTGATGGCAATATCCACAGGCTAGGAGCACCCTGGCCTTGCAGTCCCCTCCTTGCCAAGTACCTGTGTCCTCCTCTCCATCCTTTGGCAGCTTCTTTTGCCTCCTCAGCACCCTAAGAGGGGTGGACGCCAACCATTTCCAGGTGGAAAAGGAAAGAACTCCAGGCTTGCTATGTGCCTGGGAGGCTTTGGGGGCCTGCAGCCTGACTGTCCCTCACCCACAACTCCAAACCGCCCTCACCACAGCTGCCTCTCTTTTGCTACAGCTGTGCTTGCAAGTCTCTGGCCTGGTTCAGGACCTCAATGTCCATTTGGGCACTTTAATTGGTAAGACCTGGAGCCCAGTGGATGGGAGGGTGGGGCCTGTGGGTCTTAAGAACCTGTAAAGATGTCTCCCTTGGACCTGGTGGTATGGTCTTCATTGCTGGCTTCTGATTTATAAATAGTGTTCTCTTTTCAATTAACCTGAGAAAAAGGAGGCCCTTGGGAAGGTCACCCAGGACTCCCCAAAGCACATGGCTGTTTACAGAACCTGGCAATCTCTAGATTCCAGAATGAATTCTTTGATCCTAAAATCTACCTATTTTAGGTCAAATTGCCAAGAATCAAAATAAAGCTGAATGTTTAAGCAACGAATGTTACTGTTGGAAAAACTAAGCTGTATTGGCTGTTAGGATCTAGAGTCTCGGAGGTTTTGGAAACAGATCCTCAGAGTCAGGGAACTCCTGTACCATCACAGGGAGGCTGGCCACTATGGTGAGGGGTGTGTATATCACTGGAGGTGCTGGGCCTAAGGCTTGCTTTGGCTATCATGTGGTGGCTGTGGGTGTGAAGATGTATGCTCCTTACCTGGATATGGGGACAATGGCTCTGCAGCCCTCTCAAAAAGGACACATAAATGTCCATTCCCCCCGGGACCGCATGATCATTAGTTCTGGTTTCTGAGTCTTGACAATGACAGAAAGGAAGAAGGAGAAAGGAAGAAGTAAGGGAAGGAGAGAGAGGAAGAGAAGGAAGAGGAATAAAAAAAGAAGAAAAGAGAAGAAGAGGAGGAGGAAGAGAAAGAAGGAGGAGGAGAGGAGGAGGAGAAGGAGAAGGAGTAGAAGGAGGAGGAGGAGGAGGAGGAGGAGGAGAAGGAGACGATGACAACGACGATGTTGCTATTATTGTTGTTGCTGAACTCTGTACAGCTGGGACCCAGTCTCTCTCTCACTGGGGCACTTTTTGAGACTGGGTGGAAATGCCTTGGCATGCAAGAAGCTGAGTGCTCACCCACAAACCCCAATTGTCATGGGTCATGTCCCAATATTCTCCGCTGTCCCCACACTGATCTGCACTATTGTTTGAGAACACTGGGAAGTATCCATGTGTCTTCCTAGACTAGCTGTGGTAGTAGCTGAAGGCTGGAGAGCAGGCCTGTCGCATCTTCTTAGCCATAGGCCTCAGTACCTAAGGACTAGTTCAGAAGACATTACATGATACCTCGGGGCCATCTTATTTGCCTCAGATCCCACACAGCCTCTCCTGTCATGGAATCCATTTGGTCTGAGGTTTACCAAGGACTTTTTCACATTCCTTACCAGCAATTTTGAAACTACACTTGCTTGGGGCCTACTAGCTTTGTCTTGTCACTGGTGTCCTTTTCAGGGTACTGCGACTGGCCTTGTCTGTCTGGACCTGCCCCGGGGATGCTAATGATTAGAGCCAAGCTGGGACAGTGTGAGGGGTGGGTGTGGGGAGATCAGAGGACGAAGACCCAGAGCCTGGGCTTATCCCAGGGACAGGGCAGAGCCTGACTTTACCCGCAGTGGGTTCTTCAGTAGCCAGGCTCTGCGGCCATCAGTCCCAGGTTACCACGGGAAGGCAGAGGACTGGAGCTATGTAGGGACAGGCCCATATTGCTTTTCCCTCCTCACGCATCCACTCCCCCACTCTGGCCAGTTCCGGATTATCTTGTCTTCTTGATTTCCTGGTTCCCTTCTCCACTCAATCTCCATATGACCTTAAATAGGAGGTGGCAATAAGCTGAGGCCACTGGACTGGAATGAAAGGGCACACATTGGAATTATAGTAACATTGTTCCCATGCTGTGTGACCTTAGGGAAGTCACTCATCCACACCATTCTATCCAGAAATTAGGGATGAAAATTCCCACTTCTTGAATTTGTTGGTTTTATGAAACAGCATGGGTTAAGGGCCTGGGGCCTGGCAGGCTTAAGAAGCAAGTGTGCATTCCTCCTTCCTCAGCGAGCTTACCTTCAGCAGGGTGCCCCGGGTTTGGGTTTATCCCAAAGATCAGCTCTTGTCTTTGTCTTGAGGAATAATAATAAAAAAAAATCTAATAAAGGGACTCCATGGCACCAGCCCTGGAGGACGATTATGTGAGTCTTGCACAACCAGAGTGTGAAATAGGAGAAGTGGGATTTCTTTACTCTATTGACAAAAGATTTGTATTGTAAATTGGTGATGTAGGACTGTATGTACTTACAGTATATAAAGTAATGTCCTATATATAATGTATATATATACACACACATATATATATATTCCTAATAGAATGGATATAAAGTGGAAGAGTTAAATCAAGTACATTAACATTTCCATCATCTCAAATATTTAGAGTCCATTAAAAAGCACAGATCAAAGGGGTGTGTCAGCTAGCCACATGTCTTTTACTGTGATGTAAGAAAACATTGAAAAAGGAGTTCATCTGGGATCCAGGGCTCTATCTTCCACCTCTCTTATATTTCCTTCCTTCCTTTCTTCCTTCCTTCCTTCCTTTTTTTTGTTTTCTTTTGGCTTTTTTTTTTTTTTTTTTTGATACAGGGTTTCTCCGTGTAGCCCTGGTTGTCCTAGAATTCACTTTGTAGGCCAGGCTGACCTTGAACTCACAGAAATCCTCCACCTGTCTCTGCCTCTGGAGTGCTAGTGCTAAAGGCATGTGCCACCATCACCTGGCTATATTTTTTTAAATATACACCACGACACGACATTAAAGTTTTATTCATTTTTAAACATGCAGCAATTTCACCTTTGTAGTGTCCAGAGTGTTGACAAGTGCAGCAATAGGTGACTCAGGAGACAGGGCAGTCTACCAATCTCCACATCCCTTCCTGCCATCCCTTCCTCCTGCCTCCAAACCATGTGACTGACATACAAGGAAGGGAATCACACTGTGTTGCTTTTACAAAAGAAAAATCTTAAAAGTATTAGAGAAAATGAAATTAAATCCAGCTGAGCCAACAGAAAAACAGAAAGCTGAAAGGAGATATATACTTACCAATATGCTTTTATATACTTTAATACATAATCTATTTTCATATACAATATTAAATAAATATTTACATGCTTAAATATAACAAAATTATGCAAAGCACATAAGATAGACCCATAACTGATATTTTAAAATGAATGGATAGATAAATATATATGAATAGGTATTCAAAATATGACCACATATAAGTACATCATCCATCACCAGGCTACTGGGACCAGAGGAATGGCTTAGCAGTTAAGAGCACTGACTGCCCTTCTAGAGGATGTGGGTTCAGTGACCAGCAATCACATGGAAGTTTATAATTGTCTGCAACTTCAGTTCCAGGGAATTCAACACGACACCCTCTTCTGGCCTCTACAGGCACCAGGCAAACATGTGGCACACAGATATATAAGCAGGCAAAACACCCATACATATAAAAAATAAAACAATGAAAAACTCTGGGCTATCTGGGGCTTTGACGATAGAACTGTGGGCTGAGCTAGGCCTTCCTAAGCCCTGAATTCTGGCCTGTCGCACCTGTTGTCATCTCTGGGGATCCGCTGACCTTCACCTGTGCAATCTTCATAGGCAGACTATTCTAACCTGGGAGTCCACTCACACCCAGGCCTCTGTGCTGTGCTTCCTGAGAGCTGCTTGAGGCTTCGGATGAAGTGAGATCTGGGGGTCCTTGCTCTGGTGTTTGAATTCCTGAAGGAGATTCTGGTCAGGAAGAGAGGCCAAAGCTTTGGGAGCAGACTGACTTGTGTGTGCCGCCTTGGGCAAGAATAAACTGACCACACTGCGTGCAGAGAGACTTACTCTGTGGTGATGAGAAGAGACAGAGGAAGTCACTGGTCTGGCTGACCAGTGGGAACCCTCTTCTTCCCGTGTGTCCTTCTTGCCTCCATTAGATGGATTGGGCCTGGACTGAGCCTTCTCCTTCTGTAATCTGAGCTCAGTAGTCTTTAGCTGGTGGGGAATGTTAGCAAACAGACCTGTTAGCATTGCATCCCAGTCAGTCAACAAGCTGGGTGCATGTAGCAGTTTGGGTGCCCACCTTCAAAGGAGGCCTAGCTGGGCTGCTGAGTTTGTGACCTGGCTGGAGCTCAGAAAGGCCTTTGGTAACTGTTTGCTGGCTCCGTGAGGGCCTGGTGCTCAATGTTTTTCTGTTTTCATGAAGGACTCAGTCCTGTGGGCCCTGAGTCCCAGATCCGCTACTCGGTGACCAGCACACCCACTATCACCAGTAACTATATGTCTATGGATGTCAGAGTGAGTACCTCCCAGTCATTCTGGTACTGGCATCCTTGGTGTCCTGGAAGTGGCCTAAGAGGGTAGAGGGTAAAGGGAAGGAGGTGGCTGGTACTCCAGGTGGGAGTGTGGGCCACGTCTTCATGGCTGGGCTAGTCCCTGGAGGTCCTGGGTCTGTTACAGGCCTACCGTTCCTGTTGTCCTGCATGTGTGCCCCTGCCTTTATTCAGGCCATTCTCTTCCTGCTCGGCAAGCCCATCCTCCTGCCTCTGCATGGTGCTCACCCCTTTGTGTTGCCACGGCCTTTGGGTGACGAAGATGCCATGGCAACAGTGGGGCTCTCCCAGCACCTGTTCGACTGTGCCCTCCTGATGCTGCAGAAGGCTGGATCCCTCAACCTGGAGATCACGGGGCAGCTGGTGAGGGCTAGATCTGTCACCCAGGTCCTGTGGCAGGGTGCCTCGTGGCCCATTCTGGTGATAGCCTGTAGATGTGGAGTCGTGGGCAGTGGGCAGCTAGAGTTGGGGTTACAGGATGGCCCTTGGAAGGAACCCGTGGATAAGGAACTTTACCCGTGAGGCCAAGCGGTGGCCTTGACAGTGAAACTTCCTTAAACTCTGTTATGATGGGGACTGATTTCAGAATTCAAAGAACAACCCTCTGAACACCTCCACGCTGGGCCAGCTCATCCCTGAGGTGAGTGACACTTCTGCTCATAGCAAGCCAGAGGCTCAGGGATTGGGTGGGGCCTTTATGGTCTTTCTCTACCCCAAGTGGGGGGTCAGCACCTGTCTTTAGCCCTCTCTCCTGAGCTTAGGGACTGCCCATCCCAGACAGCTGCACTTTCTTCTCTCTGTCTCTGCCTGTTATGAGTCTGATGGTCCATTTCCCTCTCTTTTCTAATCCCTGCCTGCCTGTAAGATCTAGCTCAGAGTGGGTGACACACACCTGTACTCCTAGCACTTGGGAGGCGGGAAGATCACCAGCTCAAAGCCAGCTGGGGTGTACAGCAAAATCTTGCCTTAACATGAAAGCAAAGCAGCAACACAAGAATCCCCTCCGAGGAGCTCAAGTCTGGCCCAGAAGCCTGGGCTGGACCCACTTCTGAGCTCAGTTAGGAATAGAGGGTGATGGCTTATCAACCTCCAAGACGGAAGACTGCCAGTCAGGAGCGTGTTCAACCCTCTCCTTCTCCTTCTCCGATGTCCCAGGTGGCCAGCCAGTTCCCTGAACCCATGCCCGTGGTCCTCAAGGTGCAGCTGGGGGCCACACCCATGGTCACACTCCGCACCAACTCCTCCGCTCTGCAGCTGCGGCCCGTTGTAGAGGTCCTTGCTGTGTCCTCCAGCTCAGCCCTGCAGTTCCTTTTCTCCCTGGATGTGGTGAGTGACAGGCCACACGGGACAGGTGGAGCTGGGGTGATGCTCCTTGGGACCTTACATGCTCTGTGCTCTTCTCATTTGCTTTGATTCACGTCTCTCTCCTGAACATGCCAGGACATTCTGCCTCCGGACTGCGGTTCACGTGGAACCCTCTGCCTGGCACCCTTTCCCTTTCCTTTTGGCTGCTTTTTCTTCATTTTTCAGTTCTTAGCTTAAGTGTTGAAGCCTTGCTCAGAGCAGCCTTCTTGGGCCACCCTGCGTAAGAAGGTCCCCATCACTCTCAGCCTTTGTGACAGCCTCTGCTTTTGTGAAAGCCCCTGTCTGGTTGCTTCTGGAAGGTCCCCACAGGGAAGGGAAGGGACCCCACCTGTGTTCTTTATATTGTTGTTGCTCATAAAGTGCAGGCTACAACCTGACATTTAGCCAGCTCCATAGACATGTGTGGTCTGCCTTGGTCAGGGAGGGTCGGAAGGCTCTACAACGCACCTTCTGACTTGCTCCCCTCCTACACCCAGATGGTGAACCTGAACCTTCAGCTCTCCGTGTTTAAGGCGAAGCTTCGTGGGACCACGTCTATGCTAGGGTAAGTGACCCCTCTAACCTTGGACCCCCAGTGTGCTCTCGGATGTAATAATGCGCGCTTCAGGGGAAGCTGGCATATGCTGAGCCCACCCCTGCTTTTCTTTCAGGGGGCTCCAGCTCTCTGTGGTCACCTCCAATGTGGGCTCCATTGATGTGAGTGGAGCACTGGGCTGCCTTAAGCCTTGGGAAGGGCTGTGGGAGTGTGAGACTGACACACACATCTCAGTGCCACCATAGCTTCCCTGGGATGGCTGGGGACAGGGACCTACTTGCCTCCCTTTGTCCTCACTTCTTTGCCTGTTTCTTTGCCTGTGGGCAAGGATTGATTCATCAGCTCAGCCCTCAGTCAGAGCTCATTGATCAGTGGAACATCTGGCACCGGCTGGTCCTTCATCATGTCACGTGATCAGGCGCTTGCCACCATGCACACATTCCTTTATCCCCATGCATTCATGGGATGTGAGTTAGTATACATAAGTCGTCCATCCAGTTGCCAGTCTGCCAGCCTAACTTCCATCTGTCATCAGGCATCTGTTGGCTAGTCCTCCTATTGGTAACTCTGGGATGAGGGTTAGAGTTATCCCTGGGCTGCCTGACCTCAAGGCTGATCCGGCTGGGGAGTTGATTAGGGTCAGCTGAGGTGGGAGAGCTACCCTCCCCCTCATCCTGTGTCTCGGATGCCTGTCCATCTGTATGTTTAACTGCATTCTCTTGGTCTTTCCTGGGGCTGGTCCCTCCACCCCACCCAACCCTTGGGTGTTGCTGCAGATGGATCAAGTGTACACACTCATAAGCACTGTATTCCAGAAGCCCCTGCTGGATCATCTCAATGGTGAGTCCTACTCTCCACTGCTCTGGCCCCTCTGGTGCCCTCTTGAGCCCACACCCTCAGTGCCTGTCCAAGTCCCCAAGCCCTCTCAGGCTCAAAGATTAAGGGGGTGGTTTTCAGAGGCCAGCTGCCTCTGCCTCTTGGTACATATTTGTATAACCAATAGATGGTCTCCTATCCTGTCTCAATTTCCCTTCTGTGCTGTGAGGATGATCCCACCTCCCACTCTAGGTCACACGGTGTCCCCAAACTGCCAGCAGAGGGCTGGCTGCAGGTGTACTCTCCCTTCTGACTAACTTGGACACTTCTGTCTCGCTGCAGCTCTCCTGGGCATGGGAATTGCTCTCCCAAGCGTGCTCAATCTCCATTATGTCCACTCTGAGGTCTCCATCTGTGAGGTGAGAGCTGTTGAGTGACTGGGGAGCCTCTTTATAGAGGGGGAAGTGTCACCCCTCTGGGAGCTCATCCTACATCTTCCAAGACCACACAGAAAACCCTCCCTTCTCACCACACCTCACACCAGAGACTTCAGGTCTTCAACTGTTTCAGGATTCTGAGTCCTGAGACGGGCTTGGCCTCTTGGTGTCTAAGGTGAATGGTTATCGGCGAATCAATCCCACACCAGTTATGTTTTAAGGGGTTATTTATTTTGGGGGGTAAAACTTACATACACCATAAACCGTCAGGAAGGGAGCCTAGTCGCTGGAGCAGGAGCCGGGACCAAGCGCCGGAACCAAGAGGCCTGATCCGGGATCTGTGTCTCTTTTTAAAAGAGAGATATACTACGCCCCAGTGGGCTGGTATTTCAGCGGCTATTGGCTGACGGAGTGGAAGGCGCTCCCCGCCGCACTGTGGGCTCGTGCTTCAGCGACTATTGGCTGAGGCAGTGGGAGATACTCCCGCAGCAAATGGTAGAGGGATTTTTTTTTTTTTTTTTTTTTTTTTTTTTGCAGCCTGGCAGATAACTCTGCAGCTGGGTGGGTAACTTCCTGAACTTTCTGTGATTACTGCCCCTGGGTCAGGAATCATAGGCCCAGGATGAAATTCATTCTGACTTAGAGAGAATGACTCCCTATGATCTCTTCCTGTCTCATCTGGGAACTCAGAACAAATTCCTTCAGCAGGCTGAGCAAGGATAGGAAATGGGACAACAGTCCAAAGTGGGGCTTAACAGTTCAGGGAGGATGCTCACCTTGGTTCTTTAAGAATGCTGGCCTCAAGGCTCTGATGACCACTCTCATGAAGATGGATAGTTTAGGTGCAGAAGAAATGGCTCAGTAGATACGTGCTTACAAGTGAGAAGACTCAGGTTTAGAGTCCCAGGATTCACACTGGTTAGATGTGGTGCCCAGTTGTAATCCCAGCACCCAGGCGTCAGAGGCAGGGCTTTCTAGGGTGAGTTGACTAGCAAGACTAATCGGATGTGAACTCCAGGTTCAACGAGAAGCCCTGCATGGTAAATGAAACAGAGAGCAATTGAAGAAGACATCAGATGTGAACCTCCAGCCTCCGTACATGTGAACATGAATGTAGGCAATTGTGTATATCACACGCACATGGATATAAATAAAGGCTAAAAAGGAGGGACATTCAAAACACAGAGGACTCAGGAAGGTCATCCTTGGCTATGTAGAGAGCTGGAGGCTAATCTGAGGCCTCTTCGCCCCTCTTTTAATTAAAAATAAATAGTCGCATTAGTCACACGAAGCTAATGGTTGCTAGACTAGACTATTCTCGACTCTGAGCTACCTATGGACAGGGACCGGGTCTCATTTGTTCTCTGTTGAGTCCTCAGCATCTTCCATAGGGTTTGGCAAGTGCTAGAGGCTCAGTAGAGGCTTGACAAATAAACAAACGGCTGGATGATAAACGATGGTGAATGGTTAGCAGCCCTCAGGAGTGTTCACTTCAGTAGCGCAGTGTGGAGCATGTGAGGGACAGGGAGTGCCTGGCTCTGCTAAGGAAGCTGAAGCTTGGAGAAGGAGCCAAGTGGTTCTGCACTCCTATGCCTGGAGCATAGAGCATGTGCCGGTCTCATGCTGACTCACCTTTTGAGGGCTCCCCCTTTGTTAGGCTCCCCCTTTTGAGGGCACCTCCATAGCTTTGTAAGGTGAGTGCTGCTACATTTTTTTTTTTTTGAGACAGGGTTTCTCTATGTAATAGCCTTGACTGTCCTGGAACTCTCTCTGTAGACCAGGCTGGCCTTGAACTCACAGAGATCTGCCTGACTCTGCCTTATGAGTACTGGGATTAAAGGCAGGCACCACCACTGCCCTCCCTGCAAGTGCTACTACTTAAGTGACAGAGTAGGAGATTGAAGGCCAGTGAATTGATGGCCACTCCTGATAAGAACACTACCCAAAAACAGGTTGAAGGTGGCAACCAGGGGTTCCCCCATAGGCCTCTGAGTTAGCCATAGCTTGTTTTGGTCTTCCAGGGTTATGTTGTGATATCCAGTGGACTCGCCTACCAACGCTGAGCCAGGATCATGAAGAGAGCCGGCTATTCAGGAACTTTCTTTCCCCAAGCCTGGGGACACTGAGGCAGAGCCGTGTAGAGTCATCATCAGCAAGCCAGATTCCTGTCTGGGCTCCTTAATCTTAAGACACCTGAGTCTGTCTCTTGCTTCCTTCCTCCTTCTTGGGTCCCTCCTGGAAAGGAGGCTGCTGGCTGCAAGCTGTGAAGACCTGCTCACTTCAGCATTAAATGTTTTTCTTGAGTTGCAACTCCCAACTGACTCTGTGTACCTGAGCCAGCTCTCTGTGCAGCCCCTGGGTCCTGAGCCACCCAAACTGCTCCAGAGAGGAGGAGGGTGGGAGCCCATTTCTGCTGACCATGCCTGTCGGCTTTCACTCCTTGCCCAGGAAGTTCCTATTCTGAAAGAGGACCCTGGAGGGTGGCAAGGATGAGCTAAGGTTATGAGTAGCACACGTTCAGGTACTACGCCCTCTGCCTGGTGGCATTCCCTGCCTTGTAATTAGGTCAGACGAGCCCTGTGAGACAGGCAGGCAGGCAGGCAGGCAGGCAGGCAGGCTCTGAGTTTCTTCTGAGGGATGCAGCTACTAATGTCCAGTGAAGAGAGGGACACACCCAGAGTCCCAGAGCTGAACAGATCCAGGACTTCTAGCATCTGAAGAGTTTGGTCAGTTCCTGCCCCCATTTATTTGCCTCCCCTATGCCCATTTTTGTCCCTGTTTCCAAACTTTCAGGTGACATTTCCATGACCTTTTCAGGTACCCTTTTGCGTCTTTAGCTTCTCATCACAAGCAACTGTTTTTGTTCTAGGAACAAGAACTGCTCCTGGGCTCTGCCCTCAGGCACGTGTCTAACTCTCCTTCAGTGGAGAGCTTCTGAGACTAGTAGTGACACCTCACAGCGTGGGCTGGGCCAAGCAAGGGGGCTCAGTGAGCTAAAGCCTGGTGATCTTTCTCCCTGATAGGCTAATCTCTAAGCCACGGACTGCTTCCTGGCTGAACACAGGGCTCACATTCGCTGTGTTTCTTTAGGGGAAGTAGAAGGTGCCTGGATTTTCAACCACCTCAGCCAGCAAAGCCTCAGGACAGGGTGGTGCCACTCCACCCACCTGCCTCTTGCAAGGTCACCTGTGGCAGGGAGCGAGCAGACTCTGCTCCACCTTGGTAATGAGAGGAAGTCAGGATGAAAGAGTAAAAAGGACAGGTTAGAAAATCCTTCTTGCGATTTCACCCAGGACAGCGTGCCTTTTAGTTTTGGGGGTTGCTCAGTTAATTGATTGATCAATTTACATTTACTGTGTAGGCTCCACCTTATGCTAGGTGTTTGGGGTTTAGAGAGACAAAACTCTGAGATCTGACTGTGTTGATGACTCTTCTCCTCACTGCAAGGCAGGAAGTGACAAAGGCAACTTACAGGAAGAGGGTTTGTTTCTGCTTCTGCTTTCATGGGACTTTGTCCATCATGGCAGGGACACAGCTCCTGTTTTGACAAAAGCTTGGAGCTGTCACTTCTTTACAATGTGGCTGAGAAGGAACAGAGAGCTAATCGGAGCTGAAGGCAGGCGTAATCTTCAAGGCATTCTCCTAGTGACTCAGGCACCGTGACCCAAAGGTTGCATACCCTCCCAAACAGCACCAGTTGGGGACAAGTGTTCAAACACAAGGGCCTATGGGTGTTGAGAGTGGGGAACAATTAGGAAGTTCACAGTCAAGCCACAACATAGGCCAAGCCCATAAGGAAGCTAATGACATAGAGAAAGATCATGCACCCAACACGCAGGCTCCAACCTGCCCACCATTCTTTTCTCTTCCTCTCATTTATTTATCCTTTTGTCTATCCACCTGCCTGTATTTTTGTTGTTTTAAAGAAAGGGTCTTAAAATGATATTTAGTCTAGGTTGGCACTGAATTTACGAGCTTCCTCTTGCCTTACCTTCCCAAGTGCTGGCATTACAGGTGCATGCCACCTTGCCCAGTCCAATCAATCCACTAATACAACTATCCATCCGTCTTTCCCACCTTTCAGTTCATACGCACTCCCATTCATTTGTCCATTCATTCACCTATCAATTCATATATGCTTACATTAATTTGTCCGTCCGTCTGTCCATCTGTCCGTCCATCCATCCATCCATCCATCCACACACTGCCCATAATCCATCCACCTAGATACCCTTTCCTCCCTTCCCTATCCATCATCTTCCTTCTTATCAATTTATCAATCCATTTATCCATTTATCCTTCCTCCCCACCAGACTTTGTAGTCATGGTGCACCTAGTTCTATACCATGTTCTTTTGAGAGGAGTAAGATAAAACTAGTCAAACTCTCCCACCCAGAAAGATGCTCATGACCTCCCCGAAAGGAACTGGCCTGATCTCCAAGTGGCCCCATCAAAGCATTCCGCAGGTGCCTACTGGGCACTGGCTTCTGAGAGGTGTGGTGAGTGTGGTGGTGAGGAGCCAGGTGGAAGAGAGAACCGCAGAGCACAGCAATAGGCACTCCCCGCAGTGAGAGCCTCACCACAGTGTGGAGACTGAGGGGTCCACAGCTGCGAGCAGATGGGTGCCTCAGAGCGGAGTAGTGGCAAATCGCTGCATGATACCATGGAGCAGAGGGCAGCTCAGGTGGCTCCTTGGCCAGCATTGTCCCCCTGCATGGTCCGCTTTCAGCTTTCAACCTGGAGCCTGCACAGCTCCTCTGAGGCCTTTGCTGTCTCTGTGCCCTCTGTGGCTATCTGGTCACCAGCTCTAATATGGCCTCACCTAGCCACAGAGGATGGGTCCTGAAGTGCATTGTTCGTTAGTCCTCAGGCTTCTTTCCAGGTCATTCTGACGTCCTTCATCTGCAGTCTGTGGTCACTGGAGAAGCTGAGCTAGATAGCAGGAGCTTCTTTCACACTTGATTCTCCACTCTGACCCCTCCCAGAGCTCAGCATACAGCAGGTGCATCATAAGTTTCCAAGGGGTGAATTGCTTGTATGTGTCACGCTGGAGTCATGTATGGGAGTCATCTAGGGTGGATGGAGGCTGCTGGGCTTGAACCGCCCTTGCTGGGTCCGTGAGGGCCTGAGGGGAAGGAAAGAGGGTCCGGAGCCTCAGAAGTCTGAGAGGAGGGAGGGTAAGCTACAGAAAGCTCTCTGGAGGAGGAAGTCCCTCTGACTGAGAAGGGTGACTGAACTTGGAGCAGTGATGGACAAGTTGTAAGGTTCCTGGCAGAGAACACAGTGAAGGGTGTTGGAAAGGTGGGCAGGAGCCCACTGGGTGTGTCTTGGCTGGGTTCTGGAGCTCTTGGATGTAGAGGCGAACCCTAGCCAGGACACTCACTTCCTGTGTGATTTTGGGCAAATGGCTTGTCCTATCTGAGGCCCAGTTTCTCCATGTGCGAAAAGGGGGAGATTGTCAAAATGTTTATCTCCCTGGGTCGTTTTGACTCTTGTCCAGCTCAGCTGAACAGCAGACAGTCACTTATCATTGTCCGAATTATATAATTCTGCACTTAGACTGGAGGAAATCATAACTTAAGGAGATGGGAGAGCTGCCAGGGCAACATGACTTGGGAGGACAGTGGCTGGGATTGACCTTCAGATCCCTCAACCCTCTAAGGGGCTTCTTGTGTCTTCCCACACCGACGTCCTTCCTTTGCCCTCCTCTACCTTCCCAAGTGCCCAGTCTGGCCAAGGGACAGTGGGTGTTTCCCAGCTGACCTCTGTGTATGTGGTGGGGGACAGAGACATGTTTGCTGTATCCTGTAGTTCCATCTGTCCTATCTCCCTGGCTTAGTGGCTCCTACCTGCCTTACCTCCCCCCAGAAATGATGTGAACTTGTACAGGTAACTTACACAGTGCCGATTTTGGGACAGGAACCCCAGCTGTCTTGTTCACTGTGGTCATCCCAATGCCCTGCTTAGGCCTGGAACACGGTAGGTGCTCAATAAGTGTTGGCTAAAGTACCTAGTGTGTGTTTAGCCTTGGGGAAGGTATGAGTTAGAGAGAGGGACCACCAGGGGCACTGATGTCCTCTGGACACTCACATCTGTCTCTGATACTGGTCCTAATATAGCCCTTGGGTTCCCCAGCCACCCTCATCTTCTGTGCTATTTATGTTGGAACAAAGTAAATGCTCATGTGAGCTCTGGGTCTCCTGTTCTCTGTGACTCTAGATAATTATCTGCCCCTTATTAAGCCCTTAATTATCCAAGCAGCTAATCAGGCTCCAGAATATAAGGGTTTCCTCCTCATAGGATTGGAGGCAGGGGGCAGTCAGCTGTAGAACTTCCCCAAGCTTGGCAAGGTAAGGACAGTCTCCCACCTGTGGCTTTTCTGAGTGCCTCACCCAGAACTGACATTTTATAAACGAGAAAGCCGAGGCAGCAGAAGGAGAAGGAACTTATATGCAGTTGTTCAGTGAAGAGGGGGTGTGTCTGTCCTTGTCCCCTGTCCGATGTTCTCATTCACAGGTAACCCCTGAACACTGCTGTCTTCAAACACAGGGCTTAGGGTAACCAAGTGGACAGCAGAATCGTCAGGTCTCTGTGGCTCAATCCTGGGGCCCTGGGAGAGGAACCAGGGAAGTCTAGTGTTAGCTATGGGAGCTGAGAGCTCACCTGGGCCTCAAGGGCTAGGGTGGGGAGCAGGGGAAGCATGGTGGTTAGTTCCTACTGGTTTTGAGGTCTTTGAGACTGCGAGTAGGAGAGGAAGCTTGCTGATGGTGGAGTGAGGGCTGGCGGCCAGAGGGTAGGTAGATGGAGGGCAGGGCCTGTAGAAGGGAGGCAGAACTCAGACAAAAGTGCCACCAGAATCCGGGTATCTCCATGTCTCCTGGGAACACAGCATGGCCTTTTAGTTTAAATGGTAAAAACTGCCTGAGCCAGCAGTGAAATATGCCATCGGCTTTCACCTGGGCATGGGAAGTCTTCTGGCAGGGCTGTCTGGCCATCTGTGGGATGGGTAACATTGGAAGGGACCTTTTGGACTCCTTTGTCCTTGCACAGAGCCTTGTGGCAACTTTCAGAGAGCTTTGCCAGGAGTTCCAACCACGAGCGCTTGCTTGGAGCACACACATGCGATTCACAGGGGCCGGGGAACTCCTTGGTTTGAGAGCTTGATAGATCTCACGTTCACTTTGTGACTATAGGGCTGCTCTTTGGAACTGCTTCTTTTCATCCCCTAGGGCCCAGGCTCTTTAGTTGCCCTTCTGATCACTTTGTCATTCTAACTCTTTATATCAGCTTGCCCTCCTGGCTTTCAGATCCGGGAGTGGTAGGTCTGTCTTCTGGGGTCATCTCCGGCAGTATTAAGCAGGAGCTGCATGAGTGAATGTCTGAACGAAGGTATGAATGAACAGATGAATGGGCAGATGAATAACTGGATGGATGAATGGGTGAACAGATGAGGGGGTGGATGAATAAATGAGTGAATGTGTGAGCTCACGGGTGAATAAAGGAATAGATAGAGGAGTGAATGAGTTGATGAGTGGCTAGATAAGCAAATAAATCTATGAATAAATGTATGAATGAATGGATGAGTAAGCAAATGAGCATAGGAGTGAAAAGATGAACTGATGAATGGATGGATGAATTAATGAACAAACAAGTGAACAAATGAATGAGTGAATGGATACAAGCTCATATCTGGACTGGGAAGGTATGCACAGGGAGGTTTGACTCGGGGTTGAAGAGTCGTGGGTTGAGGGTGCTGTAGTGAGTCCGACTGGTACTCCCTCTCCAGGCAGACACAGGCTAGCTGCGTGGCCCCTCCTTGATTCCTTTCAGTCATAGCTCAAGCCAGAACTACGCACTTGGCCTCTTCTGGGAGAACTTCAGGAGTTGGTAAGTAGAGGACAGGATTCCTGGAGGGCCAGGGTAGAGCATGGCTTTCTTGGGAAGTGAGAGTCCGAGATAGGAGCTCATTGCTCAATTTGCCATTCTCTGGCTATCAGGCCTCTTATGTCTCTCAGTTCCCCCATTGGCAAGACTATGTTTCAGGGAACCTCCAGGGGCTGAGTTGGAGTGCTGGATTCCAGCGGTAAGTGAGGCTGGGCTGGAGTAAGTGAGGGACCTGGTGGACATGTGCACACTGCAGGTCGAGCTCCTGGATGCAGATGGGTTGGAGCTCCCCTGTGAGTCCAGCACCGTGGGCACTGAGCTGCATTTGAACTCTTGCAGAACTACAGCTTATCCCCCCACACTGCCTGTATGGCAAGCTGGGCATTGCTTTGTGCCCATGGGAAAAGGGGATTTCTGGAGAGTACGCTCCCTGGTGTGACTCCATGCCCTCTGTACAGGTTCAGGCATGCTGTGGATCCTGTGCCTGGTCCTCTGCGGCCTGCTGGCTGGCACTCGAGCTGACCCTGGGGCTCTTCTGAGGTTGGGCATGGACATTATGAACCACGGTGAGTGGGTAGGCCCTGGGCTGGCGTCAGGGGGACATGGAGTAGATGGATAGGTAATGATTTCCCAAGTGTGCAGGCCTTGAGCATCTCCAGTCTGCAAAGCCGGTCTAGAAGCATCAAGCTCCTCTTAGCCCTTCCATTCTACAGAAGGGGAAGTGGAGGCCCAGAGAAAATGAGCCAACCTCCCAAACTCCCTCAAGTGGATGTAGTCAGAAATCCTGCTCCCTTCCAGTTCCTCCTCCTCTCTAACGGAAGGGGCTGGTGCTATTGTGTGGGCTGTGGAGGTGACAAGTGGGGGTCAAATCCCAGCTCTGTCAACTTGCTTTGTGACCCTGGGTAAGTCCTGTGCCCTGTCTGTATTGTTTGTGTAGAGAAATACAAACAATGTGACCAGCTCTTCCCTGGCAGGGTTGAGTGATATGTGGGAGCAACCTCCTCTAGGAATCGTGCCTCATTTTCCACCCCATGCCCAGCTCCACAAAACAGTTGAGGTCAGGTGCGAGAGGTCAGTGGCATCTTACTCAGTATTTGCCTCTTCTCTGGTAATTAGCTGGTGGCTCTCCCTGGGTTTCTAACAGGGTTATCATCTGAGAGTTGGACACCCCACTCCTGTCTAACAGGGTATCATCTGAGGGTTGGACACCCCAGTCCTGGGAAATCAGTCCCTCTTGGTGCTGAGCTCAAAGCTGTAACCAGTTCCCAGAGGAGTGCTTTGGTCACTTACCATGATGTTGGTCCGGGTCCCCATGACTGTATTCTGTATATGCTTCTTCACCTGTTAGCTAGATTCCTAACTGCACTCTTGCTGCCCTTACCCCTGGAATATTCTCAGCCCCTCTCTCTCCTTCCTTCCTTCCTCCCTTCCTTCCTTCCTGCCTGCCTGCCTTCCTTCCTTCCTTCTCTTCTTCCTCCTCCTCCTTCTTCTTCCTTCTTCCCCCTCCTCCTCCTCCTTCTTCTTCCTTCTTCCCCCTCCTCCTTCTTCTTTTTTTCCCTTCCTTCCTTTCTCTCCTCACCCAGCCCTGCCTCAATACCCACCCACTTCCCCCATCTTTTCCTCTGCCTGACCTGTTTGCCCTGTCTCCTCACTTCCAGTGGAAAGTCCCAGTCTTGCTCTAAGGACCAGGTGATATTTGCCCCCTCCTCCTGGCAACTATCCCCTTCTGGTTGAGAGTCAGTTGATATCTTTTCCTCTCCAGAGGTCCAGAGTGCCATGGAAGAGAGTCACATCCTGGAGAAGATGGCTGCTGAGGCTAGCAATCCACAGCCAGGGGCAAAGGCCATTAAAGGCCTCAGCAAGTAAGCAGGGGGTCTATGTGGAAACAAGGAATGCGGTGGGTAGGAACCTGGTGCAGGCAGGTGTTTTCCTGCTTTGGCCTGGGACTTCTCAGTCATACCCTGAGAACCATTCCTTCCCGAAGTCATTTAGAGGAGAAAGTGAGCTTACTAAGTATACATAAAATCAAATGGAAGCCAGTCTTCAAATGGTGGGGCTGGAAAGGTATTGGCAGTCTTCCAGTAACGGGAGGAAAGGGCTCCGTGCAAGCCCCATCGTGGCTGGTTGGGGCTGTCCGGACTGCTGTCCTGGGGAGTGTTCTGAGGCACTATCTGGTTGTAGGGTACTATCTGGAATAGCAGAATTGGGTAGATTAGCAATGTCTATCAAGAGCTCAGGATGGGCAGGCGGAGGTATGTGTACCACATCCTTGTAAACCTGATTCTCAAATGATTGTTTCTGAGCCAGAGGTGGCAGTATCTCCAGGGGGCATATTTGCCTAGAGTCACTTTAGGTTGTCTCAACTTGCGAAGGAACGGGACGGTGCTATTAGTATACATGGGCTGAGATCAGAGCTAGTACTAAGCCCCAAATATCAAAGGTGACATTGCTGGAAAACCTGCTTCCAATCTAACCTCCCTAATTTGTTGTTGGAGAATTTGGGGACAAAAGAGGGAAAGAGACTAGCCCAAGATCACATAGAACCAGACGTGTGCCTCCCTTCACACATGAGGGTTTTCTGTACATAGATTAGTTCCTGTCCAAGTCTATGGTTTACATTTTGGATGGCCCTAGTAGACTTGGGATAGAGGTTTCCTAAGACCTCCCAGTGAGGTGGTGGCGGAACAAGTGGAGGGTGTGGGTCTTGTCTTCTCTTTTCTCATCTTCGCCTGTGTCTGTTCCCTCTCAGTATGAAGGTAAAGGATGTCTTAGAACCTGTCATCACACTGAACTTTGTACCTGGAGTGGGCATCTTCCAGTGTGTGTCCACAGGCATGACCATCACCGGCAAGAGGTTGGTGTGGGAAGGGAGAAGTGGGGGAAGGAGACTGTCCTCTGGCCTCACTCTCCCATGCTCATGCACGGTGGATTGACTGTTCATTATGTGGCTGCTGGGATCTGAGGTGACTGTAGACTTGGCTGCTATTTTGTTGGGAACCAGGTGAAGCAGAGCCACAGACAGAATCATTGGTAGACGGGGAAAGAACTGAGCAGTGTCAGAGAGGTCAGGGAGGCTCTGTGGAGGTGATTACAGTGGAGCAGTGTTTCAGGTGCGTCAGGGTTCGTCAAAGTAAGAGAGGAGTGGGAGGGCCAGTTGTGGGACTGTGAGAAGGCCCCATCCTGTGTTTCATCATGTAGGGTTAGATCCTGCCCTCTCCATCCTCAGATGCTGAGGTTGTGGGCAAAGAAGGTAGGGATAGTAGCCCCAGTAGCAGAGACACCAACAGTGCCTGCCTGCCTGCCTGCTCTTCCAGCTTCACAGGAGGGAACATGGAGATCAATGTGGTCCAGAACATCACAGCCACCAATCGGCTTCTGCAGGATGAGGAGACGGGAACTCCCATGTTCAGGAGCGAGGGCTGTGAGGTCATCCTGGTCAGCGTGAAAACCAATCTGCCTAACAAGTAAGGGGGTCCTGTGTCTGGGAAGCATGGTGGACCGTGCTGTTCCTCCCCCTCATTCCTCTTCCTGAGCCGCTGAACTCTAACCATGTCCCTCTGTGTCCTCTGTCCAACCTGATGTCATTGGTGCTCTGTTCACGCGCTCCCCCATGCCTGTGTCTCAGCAAGGCCATCAGCAAGTTTGTGGACAGCACCCTGCGCAAGGTCCTTCCTGGCCTGGTGAGTGACCCTGAACAAGTCTCCAGCCCTTCTCGGTGCGATGCCTGTGGCCAGGGCAGCCAGGGAATTTGCCCTTAGGCGGGAACCTTGATGGGTGGATAGTGGCTAAGAAGTGTTCAGAGTCTGTGACCGGCTCTGGAGGGAAGTGCAGTGATCACCTAGTGATGTCTGCCATGAGCACAGGTAGAGGCAGCACCAGGGCATGTTCTAGCTTGACCACCCTGCTCAGATGACCAGCCCCAGCAAAAGGAATCCTTGGTAGTTCTGCATGGTGTGCAATCATCTGGATTCTAGTCCAGGCTCTGCTGTTGATAGTCTCATAACCGGGGCCTCAGTGCCTCTCCCCCCACCCAGCTTTTGTGTGTTTAGCTCACTCAAGCTGGTGCCTTCTTTACTTGTAGATGTGTCCGGCCATCGATGCTGTCCTGGTGTATGTGAACAAGAAATGGACCAAGTTGACAGGTGAGCACATCCCTCGTCCACACAGGATGTCACATTAGCCGGATTTCAATGCCCATGCCCTCTCTTTCCAGCCTGTCTCTAGGACAAGAGGAGGGCTGAGGCCATGGTGTTCCCATACTGTCTAGATGAGAAGTCTGAAACCCCACAGGGTGCCTGGGTCCTTTCATTTCTCTACCTGAATTCCATGGCAGCTGCTCTGCAGAAAACCTCTAATGACTCAAGACCTAATGAGTTGTCTTGACTGGACGTTCCTGAATATTTTGTTAAAGAGGTCTGCTGTCTCTACCATTTGGGGTCCACAGTGTCCCCCAAGGAGGGAGAAAGGAAATCCAATGACTGAGCCTGAAGATCTCTCCCTGCCTTCATGTCCTCAGCAGTGAGGTCTGGGAGAACTCATTTCTTTTCCCTCAGCCTCAGTTTCCCCACATGTGAACAGCCCATGATTCCAACCTCAGATGTATTATCATGATTGCAAGAGCCCTGGGCCAGCAGGACAACAGGTTACCAAGATCTAAGCTACTTCCTGGGTCACACAGAGGGACAGGCTGGCTCAGGAGTGGTGGCTGCTTCTGGTTTTTTTAATCTGCTCCTGGGGCTGGTGCCCAACTGAACGGAAGCTCTTCTCCACAGAACCCATGCCCGTGGACCAGATGGGCACTGTCAAATATGCCTTGACAGCCCCACCAGTCACCACAGCTAGCCACATCCAGGTGGACTTTAGTGTAAGTCGTGAGGGTCCCCAGGGTGCTGAGCTCAGGCTTGGAGGTCTGACCCGAGTCCCAGTGCTTGGAGGACCAAGACTCCCCTGGTCTCATTCCCACATGGCTGAGTGTCCCTCCTGCTGTACCCCAGCCTGTAGTGCAGCTTCAGGAAAGCCAAGTTATCCAGCTCGCCACCAATGGGTCAGCCCCGGAGTTCCCCGAGGACGCAGCCAAGGGGTCACAGCTGCTGCTCTCAGCCTCCTTCCTCACAGCCGAGCTGGCCCTTCTGCAGAAGTCCTTGGAAGTGAACCTCAATGACAAGAGGGTGAGCCACCATCTCACTGCCACTGCTTTCGCCCCTGTACCTGGAAATGGTCCAGGGTCAGATGCAGGACCAGCATAGAAGTGAGGCTGATTGGGACTCCGAAGGCAGTTGTCCCTGCCTACTGCTCACTCCTCTGCCCATGTGACCTGTGTCTACCCGTCTGCACATCTGACTGTCCTCACAACCAACCATTTAGCGACCTACCTACAATTTTTTTAAAGGAAAAAAATAAATGTACATGTGGAGGTCAGAGGGCAACTTTCTGAAGTTGGTTCTCTCCTTCTGCGGTGGGTTCCATGCACTGGGATCAGGTCAAGGCTTGTGTGGCAGGAGGTTTCATCCTCTGTGCCACCCCAGCACCCTTCTCCCTACATTTCTCATACCCTGGCAACCACTATCTCCTTTGACCCAAATCATCATCCACCCGCTGTGTCTTCATGACCTGGTTCTATTCCCCACCTCACATTCTTCTGTCACTGCACACCATCCACACCACAGACTGTGGATAAGTGCGCCTCTACGTCATATTACCAAACATGTCTCACTATTGTCCTTTCTGTCACCCACCTGTTCATCCAGCTGGGTAACCACCTGCACATCTTTCCCCCTCCTCTGTTGCTCCAACACACCATCTTACCACCCATCTTACCGCCACCCATCCGTCTTTTCATCAATTGGTCCATCTATTTTCTTCCCAGGCACCATCTGTTTTCCACCCAGCTACTCAGCATCCATCCCACCCCTTACCACCCACACTGGGCCCTTCCCCCCACTTCCATCTACTCATCTACCCACCGGCCCCCATTCCAACCCATCGCTCATGTTGTTCTCTGCCCCTTTCATTTGCCTGTCTGTCTATATACTTGCCTTGCCCTCTCGTCCCTCACACCTGGCCATTCTCCCATCGATCTCCCTGCTTTCCCATTCAACATTTTCTCAGTATTTGACCTTGGGTCAGGAGTAATGGGAGTTGGGGTGTGTAAGTAATGGTTGGGGGCCGGAGGGTACTCCTGAGGTTGAGCACAGAGTTGTATGTGAGATGAAGGAAGAGGCTCTGAGGCCCCAGCTTCCTGAAGCAGAGTGGTGGCTATCGGATAATGACTTTACACAGTGCCCACTTTGACTTTGATCTGTAGGTTGGTAAGCTGTCACACACCACTAGGACACTGGCTGGCTTCATTCCGAAGGTGAGTGCCCCAGTTCCCTGTGGCCACTACGCTCATTTTGTCCTCCAGGCAAAGGAGACTGACTTGGGAGGCAGCTGCTCAATGTGCCTGCCCTTTGCCCAATGTGGAAACAGCCCAACCTTTCCACAGAGCACTCTCTGGGCTCAGCCTACAGACAGCTCAGCTCTAGTATCTTGTGAGTCATGCGTTCATCACAGAAATAGTTAAAATGTCATGTTTTGCCTCTTTCCTTTCCTAAGAGGCACAGCCGGGCCTTTGCATGCTGAGCTTCCAACAGAAACCAGCTACTTCCTGAGACACCTTTGGGCTGAAGTCCAAGGGTTGGCTTTGAGAGTATGCCTTGGACTTTGCAGGTGGCCAAGACCTACCACAAACCAAAGCCCTTGCTGATCAAAGTCAAGATAAACAAAGCCCCCAAGGTCACCATGAAGGCTGGAAAGAGCCTGGTGCACCTTCATGGCAGCCTGGAGATGTTTGTAGCACGTCGACACGGCAAACACCCGAAATCCCTCTTCCTCCTGGAGACTGTGAGTGGGGTCCATCGGTAGCTACTCTCACCCAGGCTGGGGGTGCTAGGATTTTAGTTAGGAGTCAAGACACAGATGGAGTGACCTGACCTTAGGCATTACAACCTGCTACATGGTGGTTTAGTGTCTCCTCTCTCCCTCCAATGCTCCTCAACCCCCAAGGATAGTAAAGCCTGCTCCAGAACTGTGGAAGGCTAAAGAAACCCCACACCCAGTGCTTGCTGGGAGATGTTTGAAGGGTTGAGCAGGAGCTGTGCAGGGGAGGAGCTGATGTTGAGAAACATCTATTACCACCATGTGCAGACATTAGCCATGGGTCAGGTGCTTAAGAAAGTTCATGCTGATTCAGGATGAGGAGAGAGAAGGATCCTGGGAGAGGGGTGTGGAGAGGCTTCTGGGTTCAGTCCCAGGACAGGACAGGAAGCCTGTCCAAGATGCCAATGGAGGACCCACTGCCTTCTCTGCTCCCTCCCCTATGCCAGCACCTTGGTCTGGAAACCCACTACTCAGTGAATGAGAATCGGCTGCAGATGGCCACCTCTATGGACAGGTAGGAGCTCTGGTACCATGGTGACATCCCTGTAGCAGCCCTGGCTCTATTCCCCACTTCACACCCTTCTATCTCGCCGTCACCATTACCTACCACAGACTGGTGGACAAGTGCATCTCTATGCCACTGTCACCACGTGCTTCCGGCCATTGTCTACTCTTGCTCTTGTCCCTTCCGGTGACACCTCTTGGCTTTCAACTCCAGGTTCTTACTCACTCACCCAGATCCGTCCACCATAACCCACACTACCAGGATGCTCTAGTCATTTAGCCTGCTTTAGAACCCACACTAGCTCCGCATTGCCTACGCGGTCTTATCTTAAATCTTAGCTCGCCACTCCGAAGCTTTCTAAAATCTCCTTCCGCCCTTACTCTTCCACTTTGCTCTTCTGTAGTGAGTTTGGATTTGGTCTTTTAGCCTCCTTCATTCATAGGCCTTTGCCATTTCTTCCAAATGAACCGGGGCCCATCTCAATTGCTACTTCCTCCAGGGCATCTTTCGCTCTATGCTTTCCTCTAGTGAAGCACTGGCCACACACCTCATTCCCACTATCCTGCTTGGTTCTTATACTCTCAGGGAAAGGATTCCTTACACCAGGTTTTACACCCAGCCACTTGCTGACTCCTCTGCTCACATCAGCAATTCATCTTTCAGTCAGAGTCCAGCTGGAGCTGCTTTGCGGCCTGATAGGGAATCTTTTGGCTCACGAGCCATTGGGATCCAGGCACTCAAAGTTCTCAAGACTCTGGCTCCCTCCTTCCCTCCCTCTGCTGAGCTCTTTGTTGCCTAAATTCTCAGGCAGCCTCTCCCCACCAGCAGGTAGTAAAGGCACCCCAACAGAAAGAGGTGACCCCAACAGAAAGAGGTGACCCCAACAGAAAGAGGTGACCCCAACAGAAAGAGGTGACCCCAACAGAAAGAGGTGACCCCAACAGAAAGAGGTGACCCCAACAGAAAGAGGTGACCCCAACAGAAAAGGGTGCCCTGGTCTAGTAGTTCTCATAGTCACCAAAGCTTGGAGTCTTGTTTGGGTCACATGGACAAGGTTAGAACAATCACAGTTAGCAAGAAATGGAGTGCTCATGGGTGGCCTGGTCCTGGGCTGTTGTCTCTGCTGGGGATTGTTTGCCCACATGGTTGCCTTAAAATGACTGTAGGGATGTAGGGTGTTTTGCTAAGATGGGGCATGCCCAGGCAGAATCCAGATGTCTGCCCAATGTCCTGTCCTGATGCTGGTGTGTGTCTCCTGGGAGCTATGCTGGGGAGGGGAAAGGAAGGACTTCCCTTGTGTCCTTCAAGGATCTGGGTCTGGTCTGCTGGGTTGTAAATGGAGCTGCATACATGATCAAGGACCCAGAGTTTGGAAGAGCAGGGTTCATGAGAGGCCATTCAGGAGGACTGTGAGCCATGAGGACAGAATGGGAGGGGACGAGTGGTGGTCACCATCCCATCACAGATTACATGTCAGCAGGCGGCAGAGGGAACACCTGCAGGCGGCTGTGACACTGAAGAGCCCCTCTCTCGGTGACTCGCTCTGACCATGCTTTCTCAATATCCTTCCCTCTGCTTTGTAGTTTACTGAGCCTGTCCCGAGTGTCTTCCTCAATTGGCAACTTCAATGTAAGTGTCCCACGTGCTTTCGCCTGGCCTTCTGAAGGTAACATGAGTGTACATGGGATGGGCCCTACAATGGAAGCAGAGTAAAGAGAGCAAGGCCACTCACATTCTTTGGGGTTCCTGACACTATCTGACCTTAGTGAAGGCCCGTAACCCTTCCGAGTCCTTGTTCCCTTTCCCATATAGAACTTGGACAATGCTGTGGATTCATTCTAAAAGCATTACTATGGTAGTGGCTTGACTGGCCTTCATTGGCCAGGCTGTTATTTCAAATTAGTCTCTAGTCACAGGGCCGCCTGCACCCAATTGAGTAGGCACTAATAGACATCTGCCTCTATCCGTGTGGACATGTGAGCCTTCCTGGGAACCTGGGAGTAGGCATGGCCATAACTCACACTCATGGGCCCAAGGAGCATGGCCAATATGAGCTCTGAGTTTTCTGTTAGATCAGAAGTGCTGGCCACGCACCCCTCCTTCCTCCTGAGTGTCCCTATTCCTACACCGAGACCCATGGCCCTACACGTCACCTGAACAGGGATTAGGAGCAGGGCAGGGCTCAGCCCCCAGGCCTGAGGCTGCTTAGACAAGCTGTGTGCTGTCTGTAATGTCCTCTTTTGTGTTTCCCAGTGAGAGTAGGCTGAGGAGGGATGCTGAGCTGCCTTGGGGGGTTTCCCTGTCTTTCTCTTCTAGGAGACGAAGTTAACTGATTTCATCACTGATTACCTCCAGAAGACCTACATCCCTGTGGTGAACGGTGAGGTTTCTCCGAGAATGAGAATGCACATCACCAAAGGGAGCTTTCACCTGTGTGGTCTCAAAGTTTTGGGAGAGGCCAAAGTAGGCTTAATGTTACCTTCTTGGAGGCAAAAGCCCATTTCATAATTTGGGCTCTGACCCCTTGACCTCCTATCATGAATGTGATATAAAGACAAGGCAGATAGGTGCTCTCTGCCTGTGTGACCAGCAGATATCAGGAATCCACCATGACACTGACTCCCACCACGCAGCTCCAGGCAGCATCTTATTAATCGCCAAGCAGTTTTCCTGTGTTTGTTTCTCAGGCGTCCTCCATGTTGGGCTTCCACTCCCAGACCTTCTGGCTATCAATTACAACCTGGCTGAGTTGGACATAGTAGAGGTGAGGGAGGGGCTGGGGGAGGCCATGCCAATTAACACTTTGGCCAATGGGAGATCAGGAAGAGCCTGTCTCTGGCCAACTGAAGGGGAAGGGTAGGGGAAGGGGAAGGCCATCCCTGTAATCTCTCCAGTCCCAGAACAAGGGCCTTGGCCAGGACTGCACAGAAGGATTCTCCATTTTACCACTCTCTTGCTCTGTCACCTCAATCTCTCTATGTCCCTCCCCATTTCTGGGTTGAAATGGGGGTGAGAATGTGGACATCAACCTCAGAGAGCCATCCTGATTTCCTAATACAACGAACCTGAAGGCATATAGAAGCTCTCAGTAAATACAAGCTTCTCATTGTGTGGGCTTTGAGCCTTGAGCGTTAAATGGACGTTTCTCTCATGGTGTCTCTCTACTCTAGGAGGTGACAGGGTATATTCCTATTTGACAGCTGAAAAAGTGAAGGTTCAGAGGGGCAAAGGTAGCTTCCAGGTCACAAGGCCTTTGCTTATAAGGTGTTGCCTCTCATCTCCTGGCCATGGCTGGCTCCATCTGTTCCTGAGCCTGGCGTCTCTTTTCATCACTCCTGACCCCTCTGCACTCAGCTCTCTTCTCCTACCAGGGTGCCCTGGTGTTGGGCTTGAAGATGGAATGACCATGGCAAGACTCTGTCAGCTGCCTTCAACTGCCGTGGTTCTGCACCAGCAAAGGAACCCAAATGTGAGCCAGATGTGCCTGGCCCTGACAGCAGTGGTTACTTCCTGTAATAGGAGAAAGTAAGAGGCCTGGTGGGCCTCAGAAATAAACAGGAAGGAGACTCTCACACAATTCAGTGTTTCTGTCTCTTTTTGTAGCTAACAAACATGTGTGGTTTTTTGTTTTTGTTTTTGGTTGCCTTTGATGGGTTTAGGGTCTAAAACCAGCCTGGGATCTGAAGGAAAGCCGTCCCAGATTTCGGGTGGGTTAGGTATGTGTCAAGCATCTGCTAATAGTTACTCTCCATTCTTTCTTTGCCTTCGATTATCCAGAACCCACGGGAAAGACAAGTGGGGTCACCCCTATTCACTGAGCAGATGGTGGAAGCCCGGAGTGGCTCACTTTCTGTCTAGAGCCTTCCTGCTTCAACTCTGTGCCCCAAGTCTTGGTAATCTGAAGATGTCTCTATTCACATGGAGCCTGTGCCCAAGGAATCTCTCCATGTTACCTCCTTTAGTCCTTATGGCCGAGGAGGTGACTGTCAACATTTCACAGACAGTTGAAGCTCAGAGTGGCCTGACTGGCTCATCAGGGCACATCAGGGCACAGGGCTGGGATTAGAACTTGGGCTCTGCAGCTAGCCTGCCTTGGCTTGACTCAACCCTGCCTCTTTCTCTGCTGTGTGTTTTGGGTGAATTATGGTACCAACGGGAACCTCATTTTTCCTTATCTTTACCAGTGCCAATCCCAGCAGGGCCGTTGTAAAGTTTATATGACTGGCATCGTGGGTAGTGCTCAGACAGAGGAAACAGTGCTAGCTCAGATGAGGTTCTGAGGCCTCAAGTGAGCAGGTGTCTCTGAGCCAGGGTATGACTGAGCACCATGGAGTGTATGAGCTTCTGGTCATGTATAGCAGGTTTGGGATCTGGGGCCACCATAAGCACTAGAAGGTCATGTGTAAGAGAGGCCTGAGTGTCTGCAGTATTTGCCTGTGTCTGAACATGGCCCTCCATTTACACATAACCTGGCCAGAATGTTCCTGTGCCTCCCATCTGCCCCCTGCACTTTTCTTGGGATTCCTAATATATATATTAGGAATTAATATATAGGCCTAGGGCTGGAACCTAGGGCCTCACCTAAGCTGGGCAAGTGTTCTACCATTGAGCAAATTTCTAGTTTCATGATTTTTAACTGAGTCTTTTTTTATTTTTTTATATTTTGAGACAGGGTTTCTGTGTTACAGTCCTAGCTATACTGGAGCTAGCTCTTATAGACCAGGTTGGCCTCTAACTCACAGAAATCTGTGTGCCTCTGCCTCCTGAGTGCTGGGATTAAAGGCATGAACCACCACTGCCCAGCTTTAAATAGACTCTTTTTAATCTATATGCCCATTTACACATAGCTAATAAATATGTATGTTTTAAGTCAATGCTGAAAATAAGTATGACATGCTAGAATATAAAATTCATACAAAACCAGCCATATCTTTGAAAAATATGTATGTTGGACTCTTCCTATGATCAGCCCTGGAGAGCATCAGGGTGGTGGCTGAGCATCTGTGCATCCATTGGTGTGTACATGTGTCACAACACTGTGTCTGCACAGGGCAAGGCTCTGGTGTAAGTTGGGGACAGATGTGAATGTGAGGAGCCTAAGTCTGGCACCTGCCCACAGACTGGCTAGGATACCAGTGCTCCTCAAGCCCGTGGAGCCTGACAGGTGGCTCTCTTCCAACCTGGCATAGATCCATACCACAGAGGAGGAAGGTCCGGATGCCAGGGCCATGCCCTTGTCCCTCACCGTCACCTAATCCCATCAGCCATCATCCCCTGGGCTGTGGAACAATAGCAACCTTGAAGCCGTACTGGCAGGTCCCGGTGTCTAGGTAATCCATGGGCGGTGACACTTGACACGGTGTTAGAGATTTCTCTGTCCCTGTGTGTTCAGGAACAGACTCACAGCCGCTTACAGACTTATAGTCACCTTCCCAGGTTTTCCCAGTGTGCAGCTGGGAAACCAAGGCACAGTGTGTTAGAGGGAAGTCCTGGGTCCACTGGGACCCCAGACACAGTGTAGCTGCTCACACTTGGCAGTTCCTGCCTGAGTCTCTGTTTCTTTGGGCAAGGTCTGCATGCTTGCTGTGTGCTCAGACCCTTTCAGGTTGGCTCTGGGAAGGACAAGACCAGGCAAGGGAGCTTGGTGCCCTCACTTGGCTCCGTAACGGATGTCCCCTGACCCTGGACTCTCTTGCCTTTCAAGACTCTGCTAACTCCAGCAGATGTAAGGGAGGCTCAGAGGAATGAGGCAACTTCCCTGATGGCCCACACACATATATGAGGCTGGCCTTGAACTCATCTGCCTGAGTCTCATCCAGTCTCCTTCTCACTCCTCTCTGAGCACTGAGCACTGACTAGATCATGTAAAGAACCTGAGATACAAGGCCCCAGAGCAGGCAGGGAGCTGAGCTAGGTCTTCAGTGCAGATCCATGACTATCAATCCCCAGGGACACGCCAGGGTAGCCGGCCTGGAAAGGACACGGTGATGCTCCTCAAAGCAGCGTCTCCCCACCCACCCTGCCTCTCCATCCTCTGTCCACTGTTTGCTCAGGTGCCTCCCAGAATGTTACCATCATCAGAGCCTCTCTAGCACCCTTGTCCCCCATCCCCCAATGTCCTTGTCGGACGTCAGTCTGAAGTAGGAGCAATCACAGGAGATGAGCCCATTGCAGATGGTGAAAATGGCTCTACAAGGCCTAGGACCTAGGACTGCACAGGAGTCAATGCCGGGGTGTGGGGGGTATCTTTTACCTCCTCTGCCCTGATCCCTTCCATGGTTTCTATAACTACCACCAGGCCTGCATACCACCTTCTTAAACATGCAGGTCACAGCCCTCTGTCCTTAGTCTGGGTGGGGTCTGTGAAAAGTAGGACCCTGAGATAGCATTTTCGTGAGTCTCCTCCACGGACAGATCCACTCCCTGATCCTGCATGAGGTGGTGGGGGATGCCTGAGATGCAAGTAGAGATGGAGACCTTGGGAGGGGAATGTAGACCTGGAGGAAAAATAGAGAAAGCAAGCAAGGAACCAGCAGCATTTTCTTGCCCTTCAAGAGGGCAAGGTGCCTGAGCCAGGCAGGTGAGCAGGGTCAGTGTGGAGTGAGAGAGGTCAGGTGTGTTGCTGTTGTTTTCTCCCAGGATTTTTATTTTTGTTTTGTTTTTGAGACAAGGTCTCTCTAGACAGCCTAGGTTGGCCTCAGATTCATAGCAATTATTGTGACATGGTGAATAAGGGCCCTACAAGGCAATAGTGCCTGCGTCCTTCTCTGAGGCTGCCTGGACCCTCACATCCCCTATTGTCTATATAGTTCATCAATGCTTCTAGACGGAAGATGGCAAAAGCAACCGAACCATGGAGCATCCGTGTGTGGAGTAGCCCCTGGTGAAGAAACACTGCTCCTCACATGACCACGTGAAGCAGTTATGTGGACATGGAGCGTAGTAGGAGGGAGCTCACAGGACACCGACACCATTTGTACGCTATCCCCATCCACTGTGTCAGGACAGTGGTCAGCTTTGGTGGGCCGTGATTTGGAGGGACACTAGGGGACTTTGGAAGTGCCCAGTTTAAAAGTTCAACAAGCTACCCACTTGAAACCCAGGGCCCCTTTCTGCTTGGGTTCCATATTTCCAGATGCTTCCTGTTCAGAGAGCTGTGGTGGGGAAATGGACCAGGCCTGCATCAGAAAGAAGGTGGATCCTGGCTTAGCATTGCTGTGAGCAGCCAGGTTAGGGCTGTGGCTCTTGCTCATCTCCCTGGAGGGCCCTGAAGGAGACACCACAGACACATGGTGGTCACCTGGGCTGTCACAGGCTCTCAGACTGGAAGGTCCAGGGGACAGAACTGGGCTCAGAGGTGGTGCCTCATTCAGTATAGAGTTCCAGAAGACTTCTTGGAGGAGGTGATGCTGGGACAGATCCCTGCAGAACTAAGGTCCCTAGTGTCCCCTCCGAATCATGGCCCACCAAAGTTTTAGTTCTGCCCGTGGTTGTTGACTGGTGTGTGTGTGTGTGTGTGTGTGTGTGTGTTCCCTTCAGAACTGTGTGCCCACAGGCTGCCATTCCTTAAAAAGGAAAAGCCACTCATCCTAGTATTCTGAGAACACATTAAATGGGAACATGCTAGCTATCTGTGTGTGGTTAAATGGATCATACTATGAAGATTAATTTTATCAACCTCTGTCATTTTTAATTCATGACTGCTGAAATGCTAAAGGGTGTGGCAGCCCTGGGGATCAAGGCTGATCTTCTGTTCCTAGGGACACCTCACATCAGGTAAACAGTAGGCACCCCACAAAAGACCTGCTGTAGAAGGACTGACTGACTGACTGACTGAATGAATGAATGTCTCTGCACCATTCTCTCGAAACTGCCTGCTCTGGAGTACTGGACACCTTAAGCCTTGGGGGTGGTTGGAGTTGGTGACCCTTCCCCAAGTAGCCCCAGTTGCTTTCCCAAGGCCTGGATTTCTCCATGCTAGGCCTGCGGCTGGATTACAGATCAAGAGGGTCCAGTTGCTTTAAGCAGCTTCCTTCTTCCCTCCTGGCCATTTTAAACGGGGGGCAAGGGAAGCGAGGTGGACCTTGTGCCATTGGGGTGACTGTTAGGGACCAAATGAGAACTCCGTGGGGCTGCCAGAGCCCCACACACCCTAGTTGGGGAGAGGGGCTGGTCCCTCTGGCTTCTATGCATTTCTTCCTGCCCCTGGGCGCTGACCCCAGCCCCTGGCTTTCTGCACAGAAGGAAGGCTTAGTTCAGGCCCTCGGGGAAAACCGCAATTTGCTCCTGACATGACATATTGACGGGTTTCTGGCGGCTGTGTCCCCTTTGTGTCCCCGAACGGCTGTGGATATATAAGGGCTGCCCCTGGGCTCAAGAGTGAAGGAGTTGACAGGTGGCTGGAAACCCACCCGCAGAGCAGGAGGAACAGGCTGGTAAGGTGGCCTCAGGTGGCCTGGCCCCATCCTAATCCCCTCCACAGACCCAGTGACTCTTGCTGTTCCATCTGAATAATGGGTATAGAGTGAATCTCTCTCAGAGGCAAGAGGGGCCTGGGAGCACCTGGAGGGCAGCAGGAGGGAATCCTCCCCCCCATATAGGTCTGGGGTCCTTGCTATTTAAGACCATGGCAAGGCTGGATGGACAAGGGCCTAAGTCGCCCATGGATAGAGTTCCAGGCTAGCCTTTCTTTCTCTAAATGATGGGACCCGACTGGCCTCCTACGATCCTGTGTTCCCTCCACGAGAGACTCTAGGGTGACAAGGCCACTCAGGACCACGTCTTAGTAAACAAGGTGTACAGTCAAGTTTGTTGTTGGATCACACGGTGCTCATGAGACACCTTTGTGCCAAGGAGAGGAGCCTGTTTTGGGTTGACTCAGTCTGTACTAGAGCCCGCAGCTTGGTGAGTGAAGAACTAATGGATCCTGCCCCCATCCCATGACAGATGCCCTTCCTGGGCACATGCCAGCTACATTGAGGCACATGACACAGTCCCCTCCTTCCTGGAGCTTACAGAGTTGGCCAGCAAGGATATGGACACATTTGAATAAATACAACTTGTGAGAATTTCCTCAAAATAAATATCCCAGTGATCGGTAGGATTCTCGAGACAAGTCAAGGGGAGGGGCCTCTCTCAGAAGGCGGTGAACCTGATGGATTAGGAATCAGCCAAGCGGTGATACAGAGACTTCCTAACAACTGGAATAACATGTGCAAAGGCCCTGGGGTGGGGCAGGATTTAGTATATTTAAAACTAAGGTGGTAAAACAGACTTGTGGGTAATGGTGAGGAGTCCTGGGCCTCACTCAGCCTTGGGTAGTAGGAGTCACTGAGGGGTATCCAGAGGGAGGAATAGATGGAGGTGTGCCTAAAGAGACGTCAGCTCTGTGGATTTATAGTTGCAACCAGATATTTTTGCTCTGCCTTCAGCTTGTTTTCCATATCAGTGACAATCAGAATAGAGGTGGAGAGGAGGGATATGTGAGGCGGAGTGCTGTGCGTCTCTGACCAGCCACGCCTGACATAGGATTGGCAGCCATCAAGGAAGCGACCTGGAACCACAGCTCCCTCTCGTTGCCATGAAGGATCTCACTGAAGCGTTTACCCTAGATCCTGCCAGGCTTACAGCATCACATGACAACTGTTTTTTGTGTGTCTGTTTCCGAGACAGGGTTTCTCTGTAGCTTTGGAGCCTGTCCTGGAACTAGCTCTTGTACACCAGGCTGACCTGGAACTCACAGAGGTCTGCCTGCCTCTGCCTCCTGAGTGCTGGGATTAAAGGCGTGAGCCACCACTGCCCGGCTCACGTGACAACTTTTAGGCCACATGGATTCAGACTGGAATGTTGGTCCTGTTGGTGGTTAGCTCTTGGTTGAGTTCTCTAATTTCTGGGCCTCAATTTTCCCACCTGCAAAAAGGGATTCAATGCAGGCCTCAGAAGCTGTGCTGGGTAGTGCAAAGCTTGTTCTATGTGCTGGCCGGATAGGGCAGGAGTGAAGCCACCCTGGCTGTCCAGGAAGGAAAGAGGCTACAGAGCTGCAGTGACAGCGATGGGGAACAAGAGGGGACAAGCTGGACGTACGGAACTGGTAAAGTCTTTCCCCCCAACCCAGGTGTGCAGCTGACAATGCTGGGCGTGTACACCCTGCTTCTGCTCTGGGGCCTGGCCACTCCGAGCCTGGGCTTGCTTGAGACAGTCGGCACACTTGCTCGGATTGACAAAGATGAACTGGGCAAAGGTGAGCCAGGGGCAGGTGGGCAGACTGGGAGGGGCCCTCTGCAATTGCCCGCATCAGAGACAGACATTCGGGCTGTGCTGGCACTTTCTGCTATATTCTGTGGGGACCCCGGAGGAGCCCGCAGTAATACTCTGATGCCCCTTCCTCTGAACAGAGAACTGGACTGTGTGGATTTGCCTGGAGCTGGGGACAGGCATGGAGAAGGGACTGGCTGGGTCATATCTCCACCTCATGTCTTTGGGGTGACCATCTCAGGGACAAGGCAGGGTTACCCACGGTGGGGCGTCCCCACCCTGCCCTCCCATAGTTACAGAGCCAGGCTGTGGACCTCAAGGCTGGGGTTGCTCCTGCACTGCCATCAGTCCCTGGCTCCACTCTCCAGTCCAGTTGCAGGGTGGCCCTGGGGTCTGGAACCCGAGTTTAACCCCAGGCCCTCACAGTGCATTTGCTCTGACACTGGGCAAGTGTCTGCCCCTTTTGGCCTTCTGTCTGTCTCAGATGAATGGATTGTCAGGGGGTGTGTTCATTTATTCCTGGCACTCCCTGGGTACCATAAGTGGGGCCAGTGGGAGGAGTTCCTACCTCTTGAAAGTGACATGTCAATCCTAGTGGAAACAGCTAAAAGGAAAAGGCAGCAGCCTCGGTCCTGGTCCTCAGTGTGGAAGAAGAGTTTATTGATCTTCCTCCTTCCCACCCTCTCTACAGCCATCCAGAACTCGCTGGTTGGGGGCCCTATTCTACAAAATGTGCTGGGAACCGTGACATCGGTGAACCAGGGCCTCCTGGGCGCAGGCGGGTTGCTTGGAGGAGGCGGTCTACTGAGCTACGGGGGCATCTTCAATCTTGTGGAGGAACTCTCGGGGTGAGGCAGCAGGGCTCTGTGGGGTTCTGCAGGAAGGCTTGCCCCCGCTTGCTGCTGGGAAGCAGGCGAGGACTATGATCATTGGTAGGCGGTGAGGGTGGTACAGGAAGGGGAATAATGACTGTGAGCCTGGCAGGGCATGGACAGCCTCTTGCCACTGGCTCTCAGGGGCTGGGGCTGGAGACAATTGTAATCACTTGCTGTCTGACCCTGGGAAGGTTGCTTGATTTCTCTGGGCTAAGCCAGATGTCTGTCTGGCTCCTTCCCTCATCTCTTTTGGGAGTCTGCTCAGAAGACCCTGGGCCTGCTGAGCCCCTCCTCATCCCCTCTACACCTCAGGGTCTCTTGAGGACACTCACTCTGTACACACCACACATCTTGCTGGTTTGTCTTTGTCACCATAGCAGATTATAAAACCAAGGAGGGGAAAAATTCTCCTCTGGGGTGTTCATTGGAATGCCCTCACCGTATAAACAGGGTGTCATGATAATTTTAGGATGAAAGAAATGGCAGGTGGCTAATACATTTAGCAGGATAGTCACCAGCAGGGGTTTTTCGGTGACCCTAAGGACTGCCGGTAAGTTGGTCTACTAAGTGCAGAGATGGGACAACTGTCAACTCCCTTCACAGGTGAGCAGGTGGAAGCCCCACAGGGAAGGAAGGTCCTTGCTGTGCTCACTCAGGGGCAGAGAGGACTCTGTGTGTGATTGTAGCCCACACTGCTTACCCACGGCTGGAGTGAGTCAGGGCAGTTGAGGGGCACGGACTTGTGACGGCAGAGGAGATGGGGCCTGGTCCCCATGTAGCACCCACATCTACTAAGGGAACTGGTGATGGCTGACAGCATTGAGCTTCATTGAGTCACTCTGAGATAGACCTTATCAATGTCTGAGTTTTACATACTGACCTGCAACAGCAGTATGACACTTCCGTAGTCACAGGTAGCCACAGAGCAGGGGTGTGAAGCGTCCTGGTTGGATACCATGATGTCAGGACAGCATTAATAGGTATGCAGCAGGCCAAATAGAACCACGTATTCAGTGAGCACTCAATAAATGCTATCACTATTATTAGGTTCCACATCTCTGCGGATCTTCCTGATTGAATGAGTCTCACATTGTCCTTGCTTCAAGGAGCCATAAAGTGTGCCAAAGCCTGATATGGCAGGGCTATAAGCTGCAGGCTGAGAACCAGGAAGGAGGGCTTCCTAGAGGAGGGGATGTCTGACTGAAATCAGGAGGCCCAGGAGGACTCGGCTGGAAGAGGACGCTAAGTTAAAGAGAGTCAGGAGTGAGTGTTCCAGACAGGAATAGTAAGAATGAGCTGGAAGGATAATAAGACAGCCCTTGTAGGGTGTCCTCTATGTGGGACCCCATGTCACAGGCTGTCAAATAGGATTGGGCCTCCACCTCTGATGCTGGGGTTACACTGCTGAGCATGCACCATACTTGGAATCTGCCGGTCAGGTTCTCCCAGGCCTGGCGGCGTATGTAGGTGTGATAAACCCACTTCACCCCTTCTCCAGGCTGAAGATAGAGGAAATTACTCTGCCCAAAGTGTCCCTCAAGCTGCTGCCGGGGTTTGGGGTGCAGCTGAGCCTGCACACCAAGGTTAGCCTGCATGGCTCTGGGTGAGTGTGCTTCTGGGAGACCCTATCTACTATACTCCCTCCCCATTTCCTCTACCTTACTTCCTCCCCAAGGGACTCCCATTCTGTTTCTCTTGGGCCCTATTCTATTCCCTTCCCCCAGAGAACCCCACCTCACTGATGATCCTCGGGCTTCCATGGCGCTTCCCAGGCCCTTTTCCACTGCCTGAGGTGGGGCAAGGGGAGTGCCGACGCTTGGGAACCAGGCCCTTTGCCATCCAGACCCAAGGATGGAGTGGGCACGGTGAGATGGGGAAAGGTCTGGGAGGCAGGCCATATTCATTTTGGGAGTTTTGCAGTCCCCTGGTGGGCCTCCTGCAGCTGGCTGCGGAGGTGAATGTGTCCTCGAAGGTGGCACTGGGTATGAGCCCACGGGGGACACCCATCCTGGTCCTTAAGCGCTGCAACACACTCCTGGGCCGCATCAGTCTGATGTCAGGGTGAGTCTTTGGCTTGGATGCATTCAGCATGGGATTCCTGTCTCCCAGCTCTGCCTGAGGATGTCATGCTGCCCTGCAGTCCCAGGGTTTGTCCCAGACACGAGAACCAAGTCATAGCTTACGACACACCAAGTCCAGAGTGATGTCCTCCTGTTTCTAGGGTCCCACTCAGGGCTCCCTGTCCCCAAGAATCTCTGTCTCTGCTCTCAGCATGTAAGAGCCTCAGCTTTGACTCTGACTTGTGTGATTCTGGAACCATTGCTCCATGTCAGGGCCTCAGTGTCTCCTGTGTGCATCTACAAACACCGTCATAGCTACCGCTTTCTGCGGGGCACCCACTCACCTGCCCACAGTCACGATCAGCCTCACTCCAGGGAGAGAGCAGAGCCCACACAGGGCAAAGGGCCTGCCCAAGCTCTCACGCACAGATGAGACAAACATAGAAGGTGGTCTCTGACCACTGCACTGCCCTCCCCTGACCCACTCCTCCTCTGCCTCCCGGGCACTGTCTTCATTCTAGGCCAAGTCCCAGCTCCCTGACCTTACTGGCTTAGTTTTAGCTCCAGCAAAGGATGGGGTTCTTCTGTAAAGGCTTTAACAAGGGTGGGGGCTTTGGACTCCTTACATTCTAGCATCTGTTCTGATGCACTGGAGGTGGTAAGCTCAGGGTCTGCTGCTGTCTTGGAATGTGACTTTTGTGGAGCTATGACCATGTACCCCCATGATCTCCAAACAGGCCCGAATCCAACCAATATTCTCAGGCCATCATCCTGTTCGTTCGTTCATTCATTCATTCATTCATGTTTATTGAGTCCCATGCTAAGCCAGGCGTTGCTGCCCATGCAAATGACCCTTGCCTATACCTGTTGGATGAAACATGGGGTCAGACACTTCCAGAGCTCAGGTTGCATAGTAGGCTTGTGAGGGATCTTTTCTAATTCTGCAGTGGCATAGGATAGGGTGGGGCTGTCTATTCAGGGAAGCTAAAGCCTTGGATGGACCAAGGTAAGCAGGACCAGGGCTTAAACACAGATCCCCAAAGCCCCAGCCAACCTCACAAAAGGAAGCGACAGGAGAAAGGCAGAGGCCCTGGTCCACCTACTCTGACGTCCACCTTCATGTCTCCCCCACCCAGGCTGCTGCCCACACCGATCTTTGGACTTGTAGAACAGACACTCTGCAAAGTGCTGCCTGGACTGGTGAGTGTGCCCCACCTGCTTCCCAGAGTGTGCCCCACCTCCTGCCCTACCCAGAGTGTGCCCCACTCCCTGCTCAGGACACCAAGGTCAGTTAGCTGGCATCTCTAAGATGCCTTAGGAGAACTGTGTAGGTGGAGCAGATAGTCTACCCTGGACTGAAGGAAGCCGTGTAGCCATGGGAGGGGAGAAGACATCTTGGGTGGACTCAAGGAGGTTCACCCTGGGCTCTGGGGCTGAGCGTGGACTCCTGGTGCTGTGTTCTGGCAGTTCTTCCTTCCTTCCTTCCTTCCTTCCTTCCTTCCTTCCTTCCTTCCTTCCTTCCTTCCCTCCCTCCCTCCCTCCCTCCCTCCCTCCCTCCTTCCTTCCTTCCTTCCTTCCTTTTCTGTAACATATTTTAAGTTGTTTTTATTGAGCTACATATTTTTCTCTGAGCCCCTCATTTCCTTCCCTTCCTCCTTCTACCCTCTCCCATGATCCCCGCACTCCCAATTTACTCAGAAGATCTTTTTATACTTTCCATGTAGATTAGATCCACGCATGTCTCTCTTAGAGTCCTCTTTGTTGTCTAGGTTCTCTGGGGTTGTGGATTGTAGGCTGGTTTTTCTTTACTTTATGTCTAAAAGCCACTTATGAGTGAGTAGATATTATATTTGTCTCTCTGGATCTGGATTACCTCATTCAATATGATGTTTTCTAGATCAATCTTTTTTGTCCGCAAATTTCAAGATGTCATTTTTCCTGCTATGTAGTACTCCATTGTGTAAATGTACCACATTTTCTCTATCCATTCTTTGGTCAAGGGGCATTTAGGTTGTTTCCAGGTTCTGGCTATGACAAAAAATGCTGCTCTGAAAATAGTTGAGTACATGTCCTTGTGATATGATTGAACATCCTTTGGGTATGTGATAGCATTTCCGCCAGAGTCCTTGGCTGTTATTCTGGGTGGGATTGTGCTTTGAGGTCAGTGCTGCACTATGGCTTCTCTGTCTAGTCCTCATGGCTGCCCATCGCTGCAGGTTACACCAGCTGGCTGCCCAGGGCCGCAGGTTACACCAGCTGACTGCCCAGGGCTTCAGGTTACACTCGCTGCCCAGGGCTGCAGGTTACCCCAGCTGGCTGCCCAGGGCTGCAGGTTACACCAGCTGGCTGCCTGAAGCCATTCTCTTTCCAGTGCTGACCTGGAGCTTGTACACCAGTCTTGCCTCAATCCCATCTTAGGTATCTGCCAGTAACTGTGACCTTGGCAGGTAGCTTTTCGCCTCTGACCCCAGCTGTAGACTGAGGTGCTGGACTGGAGTTTCACTTGTATGGTAAAGGGCCTGCTCGATGCACTCACAGCACAGGGCTCAGTGAGTGAAGGGCAGGGTGTGATGGGTTTTGTGGATGACAGAGAAGATGAGGTACCCCGGGACTTCTGACCATCGGCCTTCTCTCTCTGCACTGGGGTGGCAGGATGGAGCTGCAACTGTGGAGGGAGCAGTAGCCACTGTGACATTGTTTTAGTGGCCCCTGTAATCTCTATTTCACCCCCAGTAATCTTTAGCACTTTCTAATGGGGATCGTGTAACAAAGATGTGAGGTTGTGTGCCCGTATATCCCCTCCCCGTCTCCTGCCTGTCTTCACACCCTGCTTTGCTTTGAGACTCAGCACCAGTCGGAGAGAGGCAGCTGTCTCTTGCCCCAAGCAGGGTGCACCCTTATCTCTGTAATAACTTCTGTCTCCTCCTATACAGCTCTGCCCTGTGGTAGACAGCGTGCTAAGTGTGGTGAACGAACTCTTGGGGGCTACGCTGAGTAAGTTGGGGCCCTGCCCCGCCTCTGTGATACTTTCTCTTGTCTGCCTTCCCTCACCAATGAACAGGTGATCATGGAGGGAAGTGGGGCAGAGGGGACATGTTCTCTTCATGTCTTCACTGTGGGAAGATCTCTGGGGAAGGCCTAGGTGGAGACCTAAGGAAGGGGTGCTAGCGAGGATGTCTAGGGAGGAGCCCAGCTGCCACAGGGTGCAGAGTCTCATAGCAGTCACTTCTGAGGGCTCTACCTGCCAAATGCAGACAGACAGACACTCACTGAGCACCCAGGCTCTGCAGACAGACAGACACTCACTGAGCACCCAGGCTCTGCAGACAGACAGACACTCACTGAGCACCCAGGCTCTGCAAACAGACAGACACTCCCTGAGTACTTGGGACTAAAACAGGAGGCAAAGGTTCTCTGGGGAGAAGGAAGCCTCAGCTCCAGAGGGCTTCAGCAAGGCAGCGCCGGTCATGCAGTCCAGTGACTCTACCCTCTTCTGTGGAGTCCTCTGTACTCAGGGAAGTATGAGAAGGAACAGGGCAACGTGGCCCTCTGGCCACACCTCCATCAGGGAGCCTGGAAAAGAGGCAAGGCAGGCATGGGTCACAGTAGGCCTAAAAACAGGAACACAGGCTTTGTCACTTTGTGTGGCCTCGGGCTGTGGACCTCCACCAGCTAGGTGAGATGGGGTGACAGCAGCACCCGATGAGTTCTGGATTAAAGGTAAGTTGCAGCAGGTGCTCAATAAATGACAGTGGGGCTGTTCCTGGTGGCTGGGTTGAGGTCGTACTGTCTGCCCTCTTCCCTGCAGGCCTGGTGCCCCTTGGGCCTCTGGGGTCTGTGGAGTTCACCCTGGCTACGCTGCCCCTCATCTCCAACCAGTACATCGAACTGGATGTGAATGTGAGTGTCCCAAGACCAAGGCAGCGGGGTCCATGAGGGATCCTCAGAGGTGGATGGGGATCACGGGCAAGGCCAGGAGGCTGAGCAGTCACAGATCTTCGTGTCTCTGTCTCCTGTCCCGTAGCCCATCGTGAAGAGCATAGCTGGTGATGTCATTGATTTTCCCAAGCCACGCCTCCCAGTCAAGGTGCCCCCCAAGGAGGACCATACCTCCCAAGTGACTGTCCCACTCTACCTCTTCAGCACCGTGTTTGGGCTCCTGCAGACCAACGGTGCCCTTGACCTAGACATCACCCCCGAGATGGTGAGTAGGATATGGGGAGGTTGGGTAGGGACACCTGTAGTCAGACATACTCTAGAGTCTTTGGCCAAGCATCTTTAGTCATCAACCAGTAAAAGCAACACATGTACAGAAGGGACCTCCCACATCAGACACCTGCTCCCTGGCCTTGGAAGAGCTGGTGTTGAGTTTTCCTGTAGTCACTCACAGCCACGCTTAGCCTGTTCTCCGTAAGGGAGGGTTGGGCATGTTTAGAACATACACACTGTCGTCCACGCTGTCCCAGAGGAGGATGCCAATCTTCCATGGTGCATCTGAAACCGTCTAAACTCAGCCCTCCAGAAAGCCACCCCCAGTAGCCAGAACTGACACAGAATCAACCTTCCTTCCAGCCTTGGGTCAGATGAACCTTTCCTGAGTGTAAGCTATTTTACACTAAAGCAGGAATGGCTGACATCTCTTCTGCTTTCTTAAGAATAGGTTTGAGCTGGAGGAGAACAAACAGTTAGGGTTTGACTTCACCGAAGGCCACTTGCACTTTTGTTCTGGAGTGTCTGGACCTCCTTGATTATATGCTGGCTCCTTTGTCCCAGTGGCTTAGAAGGCCCAGCCTCTAGAAGCCCTGCCAGAGGATTTTTCTTGGTCTCAGCCTTACCTGGAGCAGTGAGCTCTCAGCTATGTGGAGGCCTCACATGCAGCTTAGGTTCAAGGCAAGAGGTTTGGCTTCTTACTTCATACAGTGCAGGGAAGGGTCCTCAGGGGACAGGTAGGGATCTTTAACTGGGGACAATGCAGAGTCTGAAGGAGAGAAATGTGTCTGTTGTGGAATACTTGTTCAGATTGTAAAGATGTGTCTTTGCCAAGGTGCCTTCTGATTGGTTTAATAGAGAACTGAATGGCTAATAGCTAGGCAGGAGGTATAGGTGGGGCTTCCGGGAGGAGGGAGAGAGGAAGAGTAATTGAGAAGATGCCAGGAGACACAAAACAAGTCGGAGGCACAGAATGAAAGAAAGGTAAAAAAAAAACAAAAAAACAAAAAAAAAAAACCAAACCATGTGGTAGAATGTAGATTAAAAAAATATGGCGCACACCTTTAATCCCAGCACTCAGGAGGCAGAGGCAGGAGGATCTCTGTGAGTTCAAGGCCAGTCTGGTCTGTAGAGAGAGTTCCAGGGCATCCACAGTTGCTACACACAAAAAACTCTGTCTCAGAAAGCAAAACAAAACACAGAAAGGGGTAATTAAGATAATTGTTTCTAATTAGTTAGAAACAAGTCTAAGCTATAGGCTGAGCTTTCATATTTAATAATAAGTCTCTGTGTCCTTATTTGGGGGGTGGCAGAATAAAGAAAGACACTGGACACCATATGTAGCACATCTTTTTCTGTGCTGCCAGCTCCCAAGCAATGACACAGAGACTTATTATTAATTATGAAAACTCGGCCTTAGCTTAGGCTTGTTGCACTAGCTCTGATCACTTAAACTAACTCATTTATTTTAAGCTGCATTCTCTCACGTGGCTTGTTACCTCCTTTCTCTGTACCGCTCGAGTTGCTTTCTCCGTGTCTGACTGATGACCCTGCCTGTCTTCCCCTCTGAGTCCTCTCTGTCCCCGGAGTCCTGTCTAACCTCTTCCTGCCTAGCTATTGGCCATTCAGCTCTTTATTAAACCCATCACAGTGACACATCTTCACATGGTGCAAAGGAATATTCTACAACACGTCAGTGAGCGACACGGTGGGGCTGTGAGCATTGTCATGAGAGGTCCTCCCAGAACATGTCTTATGTTTTCACCATCACGGTGTGTTGACTGAGCCCGAGAGTGCATCTGGAGTCCTGGGGACAGAATGTGGACAGATCTATTCTGATAGGTGGTTCATGTGGGGTCACTATTGCTTAGCAACCTATTGCTTAGTGGACCATGATTACCACTGCTTCCTAGCTACCTCAAGGGAAAGAGGCACGGGCCTAGTATGCTCACATTCCTAACATTTCAGCTAGAGCTGGTAAGCTTATGTGAACCCCCTGACTTATACAGACCAAAAATGGTCATATTCCTGAGAGATTGCTGGGGTGATGGACAAGTGCACCTGGGGCCAAGCCTCTACTTTCTGATATGGTCTGGGAGCAATGAGAGAGGTCTGATAACAGTTCCACAACTTGGGCTGCTGTTAGCCAAGGATAGACCTTGGGCAGAGCCTTAGTCTCCCTTGTGTAAAAAGAGGGCAGTTTTAGCTCAGCTGTAGGGCTGTTGTGTCGGTTGTGCGAGGGAAGCTTGGAAGAACTCCCTGCACGCATCTGGTGCCTGGTACAGGGTCAGGCTCAGTCCTCACTGAATAGGTGGGAGTGTCTGTAGTGAGCAGAGGTGGGAGGGACATACTCCCTGTCTTGCCCACGTACCCAGGGATTCCTTCCTTCTCCACTAACCTCTTGTTTGCTCTCGTGTTCAGGTTCCCAGAAATATCCCGCTGACAACTACCGACCTGGCAGCTTTGGCCCCCGAGGTGAGTGGCCCTCCTAGGAGTCCCATTGGTGTAACTCTTTCCCCGTGGACCTGAATGAATCCAGACTCTTTCCCAGGGCATCTCTCTAGACACCCACGATTAATACTGAGTCCAAATTCCTACTAACGTGTGGGGTGCTAAGGACCATATCCTTTCCCGATAGCACAGCTGGCTTAGAAAGGAAAGGATCAGAGTGTCCCAGAGCCACCTGAGTTCACTGGCCACAGCTGCTCTGGCAGGCATAGAACAGGAGAGTATCCCAGGCCCCTAATTGCTGTGGTCCTTCCAGCTGCCTTTCTCTCAGGTGCTCGGTGGATACCGAGCGGAAGGAAGCACACCATTAGAGCATTCTGTGTGTCCCAGCGTCACCTCCGCCTTCGAGAAGTGGTGGAAATCAGAACAGCAGCAGTTTAGAACAGAGGCATACTGCCTCCCCACTCACCGCAGACACCAACATGCTGGAATCTGAAGGTTGCTGCCCCCAGCCCAGATTCCTGTGTTACTTAATTATTGGCACAGGGAATCATAAGATCCACCCTCAAGGGTCCCCCAGACCTGAAGAGTGCGTCCCCAGCTCTTGCTTTTCGCTGTCCTGAAGAGACAAAGGAGAAGGGTCATGGAGGGGGAAATAGTGGACATTAGTACGTGATATTAGGGTCCAGCTTCCTGGTAACTCAGCTGGGCCTGGGCCCGCCACTCTCCAGCTCGGGGAATCAGAATCATCCTGACGTTGACATGACGACCACCACTTTAGGGATCTTAGAGCAGCAGCAGAGTCCGAGGCGGGTCAGAGAGAGGGACAGAGGATGTGGGTGGCTGCTGAGTTGGGTGTGGAGGACAAGGTCTGTGAGTCCGGGGAGGGGACGGCTCCAGGAAATCTCAGGGAGCAAGGGGGGGACTTCACCCCTCCGAGTCTCAGGGCTGAAGGGCAGAAGAGGCTCAGGAGAGGAGGGGCCTGGGGTTGGACACTCATGGGACCCTCGTGAGGGCAGGATGAAGGGGACTAGGGATTTGTGGCAGAGACAACCGAAAGGGCCCTTGGGTTGTACAGTTTGTGCGTGTTGTTTTATTTTTGATCCTTGAGCTTGTTATTTAGCCAAGGCTAGCTTTAATTCTTGGTCCTTTTGCTTCTGTCTCCCAAGTGCTGGGATTTTAAATGTGTGCCACCATGCCCAGCTTGCCTGTGCATGCAGTCTGAGTCGGTGGCCCCATGGATTATATTCTCGCCCCCTTGATGGAGCCAGGTGCCTGCTCTCCTCGGTCATGCTGTGACCTTGATGCCAAGCATGGTGCTTCTTGCCTAGTGGATGGTCAATGTGTTTGCTGACTAACCGACTGTTTCCGGTATTGGGCATCTAAGCTGCCCGAGTGCCCTCTGCCCTTTCCTTGTCTCTCCCAGGCCCTGGGGAAGCTGCCCCCTGGCCAGCCCCTCCGGCTCTCACTGCGGGTGACAAAGGCACCCATGGTCGTGCTGCGGAGCAAGAAGGCCACAGTCTCCATCCCAGTGACCATCCACGTGCTGTCGTCTGTCCCTCAAGGCAGTCCTGCAGCCCTCTTCCAGATGAATGGGGTAAGTGGCTGAGCAGAGAGTGGGGAGCCCCATGTGTCAAGCAAGATCCCCCCACGTCATCTCTGAACTGAACCTAACTGCTTAGCCAGCTTCTCATCTACCCCTAACCCTTCTCTGGCCCAGTGGGTACATGCTGTTTCCGTGAGTCCTGGGAGTTGTTCCCCAATGGCCTGACTTAGCTCAGTTGTCTCCTGGGGAATCTGCTGCCTGCTTCAGCCTGCTGGTCCCAGCATGCTTTGTGCTCTACCTGCCCTGCCTGTCTCCTCTGCTATCTTCCTAGGTTTGCTCAAGTGCTCTGGGGAGCCTCTAGCTCCCCTGTGGGTTAAACAGTGGGTCTCTCCAAGGTCTGCAGCCCAGAATGCCTGCAGTTTCTGCCACACAGCAGGACCAGAGCAACCCGTGGCAGGAATGGTCAGAGGTTCTCCTGGCATTCAGGTGACTGTCCCTATGCCTTGCAGAGTCAGGAAAAATAAATACCCTCTCTTCTTCTCAGGTTATGACTCTAAATGCCCAGCTGGCTCCATCCACTACCAAGTTGCACATATCCTTGTCCCTGGAACGGTAATGTGGGGGTCTGAGGGTGGCCTTATCCTCTCTAGACACAAGAATCAGGGACTGGTTAAAATAGGGGCCACCTGGTGTCAGTGGACATCACCGAGCTGGGTGTTTAGTGGGTTTGTCTCGCCTTAGGGCCTCCAGGGAGGGGACTGGCGATCATTTCAGATGCAGCAGGTAGGGCTCAGAGTAGGTGGCCCTGACTGGCCCCTCCACTGCTCCCTATGCTCAGAGGCTGCCCTGGCAGCGAGCCTGCACCAGGATACAGAGGCTGCACCTGTGCCACCAGCCTATGCTGACCACAGGGACAGGAGCCCTACACTGCTGGCAGACGCTTCTGCCTTCTATAGACCTCTTCCTCGGCTTCCTCCTCTCCTGCCCTGTGTTAACTGGGCATCCAGAGAACCCAAGCAGCCAAGATGAAGGCGGAAGACCGTTCTCCTCATACTTTCATACACTTCCCAGCACAGTACTTTACAATTTGTAAAGTGTGCTCTGGCTCGAGAAATAGACCTGTGTTCCAGGCCTCCCTCTCCTCCTGGCGCTCTGGCGATGATGAAGTCGGCCTGGCCCCTGTCCCAGTGGTAGAGAATTTCCCATATGTTTTTGAGATTCGCCTGTCCTGAGTCACAGCACCCAGTATGACACCTCTCTGCCTTTTGACCTCTACAACTTCCCTGTGGTTCCATTGCGGTCCCCCTTCACCAGGCCTGTTGCCTGCTCCTCTCTGCCCCCTGGTGGCAGTTCATACCACAGCACTCCAGAGGTGAAGATGGAGGTCTAGGCTGGCCCTGAACAGCACTAGGGTCACTGGTACACATGGCCATTAGTGAGCACCTGCTGGATGTGGACTGATCCATGTGCAGTATCATACACACAGACATCTGGGAGCCCCATAGGAGGGGTTTGAAGTGAAGTCTCAGAAGGGAAGTGAGGGCTTCTCAGTTCATTTCACAGTGAGGAAAACAGAGACCCTGGGCCAAGGCTGGAGAGAGATGAACTAGGCCTGAGTCTTGTTTCCTGTCCCTGGAAGGCCATGATGGGGTGGGCCAGGGTAAGCTAGGTGAACAGCCCTCAGTAGGAAGTGAGGAGCAGCTAGGACCTCTTATCCTTTCTCTTCTCTCTGCCAGGTTGAGTGTCCAGCTGGCCTCCTCCTTTTCCCAACCTTTTGATGTAAGTCCCCGGGAAGAAGGAACTTGGCACAAAGTGGAGCATTTGGGTTGGGAGTGGTGTCTGAGTCAAGGTCATGGCTGCTTCTGTGTGGGCTCAGCTCTCTCTGATCAGAGCAGAAAAAGAGATAAAGTGTGCTAGGGTTCATGCTTGTGTTTTTCCTGTGCACCTGTATTTGTGTGTGCATGCATATGTGTGTTTATGTGTGTGTGTGTGTGTGTGCAAGTGGCACTGATTACCCTAAGAAAACCAATCCCTTGTTCTTCCAAGGTCACACTTGTAAATATTTAAAGGTTCACAAGTTCCGATGATCTAGAATGTCACACAAAGTTCTGAACCCAGAAAGTTCTAGCATTTCAGAGCCCCAAAGAGTCCCGAGACTCCTTCCTGCTTCTTATAGACTTCTGAGACTCTGAAATCTCAGGTACAGCTTCAAATTCTAGAATGTTCTGAGGGCTCAAAAGCTGTCTAAATTCTAAGGTCAGATTTCATACAGTTCTACTGGATCTGGCACATTCCCTTCTCCCTTTCTCAGGCACACTCACCGTAACCCATAGAATCTTCTAGAATGAAATGTCTTCTAAGATCCCAAGCTAAGGGTGAAACCTGCATTAACCCGAGTCTCTTTTGGTGCTATTGGGTAGACAACCCAGTCCAGGGGACCCATTACCTGCCAGGAACTGTTTCTTTAGGCTTGCTGGAGGCTTCCAGGCCTCTTGTGTTCCATGAAGTCCCTCCCACACATCCTATGTTGCAGGCATCCCATCTAGAAGAATGGCTAAGTGATGTGGTCCGGGCCGCCTACATGCAGAGGCTCAATGGTATGACTGAACTGAAGACCGATTTGCTCCTCACGCCCTTGCTTTGAGAGTACTGAGGCCAGGGAGATGCCAGTGTTTCCCTTCATGCAGCACCACCAAGCTCTACTCTGGGCCTCCAGAGTTATCCTTCACTGGGCTCTGCTTACGTGCCCATAGTTAAGTGGGAAGCAGTCATATCAACCAGAGATGACCCCTCTGGAGGTGTGGCAGAAGGAGGACCATAATGTGATATAGAAAACACAGATTTTGTTTTGTTTCATTTGGGTATGGTGGGGTAAATAGGAGTTTGCCAATGAGAAGTTGAGTTTCCATAGGGAGAAATATCTGCCCATCATCAGTATCTTGGGACACTCCATCTTTGTCTTCACCCATTTTCTCTTCACAGAACACCTGGAGGTTGGGATACCCCTGCCTAAGATTCTCAATGTCAACTTTGCCAATTCAGCAGTAGAAATCATTGAGGTGAGCTTCTGTGTGGCTCTGTTCAGATGGCACTATCTTAGGCCCACAGGGACATGCTTGACACCTCTGAGAGGCATGTTCTGCCTCACATTCTGACCTGCCTCTGTATCCTTTCTATATAGCACAGAGAAATACAAATCACGTATAAGAGAAATAGCTAATAAATAGCTCATGTATTTCTACCTTTTCCTTCCTTGCCCATGGCAGACATTGTCAATCAATCACAGAATTCTGTTGAATTATGACATGTCTGATCTGAAGAAGAAACCTCAGATAAACTCACAGACTCCCAGTTCTTTGGTTTATGAATAGCAAATACTTGTTCTGGCCTTCCCTCGTCTTGTGCCCGTCCACCAACACACTTTTTTTTGGCTACAAACCTATTCAAGTCAGCACACTTCTGAGTCTTGGGACAGTTACAGGAAGTAAGCAGAAGAGGGGTTTCTGTGCCAGTTTTTAAGCAGAGGATCAAGGCCGAGGGGTGTCAAGGTATGTCCTTTGTAAGAACGGCTCTTGAACTTAAGTCTGAGCCAGGAATCTGCCCCACACCAGACACGTTCAGCTGCTTAGCCCTCGTTTAATGCTGGGTCTCAGAGCGGGAGGCAGGCACACGGTGAGGCAGATGTACAGGCCTGGGGCCTGGAGACCTAACTGAGAATTCCTATTCTTGCAGAATGCTGTTGTGCTGACCGTGACACCGTGAGGCAGCGTGGCCGCTGCTCTTCCTGTTCACTTCAGAGTCCTGTCTGTCTGCACTCAGTTTCCCTCCCAGTCTCTAGCCTGCCTTGGTGACAGTATAAGTGCCCCCGTCCACCCGGGCCCACCTTGCCCTCTGTCCCTGTGGTTCTGCTTGTTTGGGGGTGGGGAACAGCTGGGCAGCCCCAGGTCTGCTTCAGAAAGCACACAGCACCTTGGTTCAGTCCCAGCTTCAATAAACTGATCCTTGGTCTGGTGCCTGCCTGCTGGTTCATTCCCTGATGATGCAGAGGAGCGGTGTTGGCCTTGGCCTTCAATGACCTTTCTCTTTCTAAGCAGGAACCATTGAGAGATGCAGGACCTGGAGGGCTGTGTCCCAGCCCACCTGGCTGGCCTGGGCAGCCTCTGTTCCTTGTCATGCCTCCCCGACTTTTCCTCTCCCTTTGGTTCGTTCCCCACTCTCCCTCCTTCAGAACTTGCGTCTCGAGTTTTGGACACTTCTCAGAAGGGTGTATGAGCTGACTTTTGAGGGGTGAATAGGAGTTTTCCAAGGAGAAAAGATGCTGGAACTCCATGCAGCCAGGTTGAGTGAGATTTGCCCTCTCCCAGAGAGACACCCACTGACTGAGGAGAAGACAGGGATGCCCCTAGAACAAGAAAGCACTGCCAAATGCTCTTGACGCACGGCATGGTCAGCTTCATGCACCAGTGTGACAACTCTACAGGAGATACAGCTTAAAGGATTTATTTGGGCTCATGGTTTTGGAGGTTTCAGTCTGTGGCAGGCTAATTTCATTGCTCTGGATGATAGCTGGGGTAGACATCATGGTGCTGGGAGCATGTCAGGAATTCCTTCCTCCTCCTTTCTGTCCTATTCCCTAGATCTCAAGCCTATGGGAGGTTGGCACTGCTCACATCTGGCATGGGGCTCCCCTAGGGTTCATCACTCAAACAAATTCATCACTAAACAAACAAACAAAAGATTAGTAAAGTAGGCTTTACTAATCACCAATGCACATGGTAGGAAGCCATCCAAGTTCCTACTCAGAGGTCCAGGCAGCCTCCTACTGCAACTAAAGGGGCTCAGATGCCTGACCTTGGGCTCTGTCTCAGTCCCATATCCCCAGCAACCTGACAAGGCCTTCACAGGGCTGCCTTTTCTTGGCGCTTCATCCCGAATCAGGCCATAACCCCTTTTTCCCATCACTGGGGTGCTAAATGTTCATACCAAGACACCTGGCCCTCCACTGAGAGTTCCCCAAAGTCAGGGACGGAGTCTGCTTGCCAGCCTGCTGAGCACTGAATCCCTCAGTACCTAGATTGGATGGGGGTTTCATGCTGCTACGGTTCAACTATGAAGTGTCTCCACAGGACTCTTAGGTTAAAGCTTGATCCCCAGCTGTGTGACGTTGTGGTGGCATGGGGGTGAGCAGCTTTCCTCTATGTCCTGCACGGTGCTCTACCATCCCACAGGCCTGAGAGCAATGGAGCCCGTTGACGGTAGACTGAGACCTCTGGGCTGAAAGGACGGCGCCTTCTTCACATTGTTTCCCCAGGTCTTTTGCCATAGTAATGGGAAAACTGATGCTATACATCCTGGTTTTACAATGGGGAAACCAAGGCCCCAAGAAGTGGTATCAGACAGCTCCTAAGTGTCAGAAGCAGGAAGTTTGTGACTCAAGCAGATGCTGCTGATCCTCATTCCAAAGCTGGGATGTTCACTGTGACACTGTGGTGCCGTTGTCATGCATTCCCACAGTCCAACGTACCTTTTGCATTCTCATGTTCAACGTCTTAGCCCTGCTGTCTAGTAATTGTACAGGAAACTGAGGCACATGGAATTTAAGTGACAAGCCAAGGCTACACAGGTCAGGATTTGAACTCAGTGTCTCCCCTCCATGACTCTGAACTTCCACCCTTAGGATAGGAGATAAAACACAGCGCGAAGAGTTGTGGTGTTGTCCTGTTTGTACTCTAACAAATAAAGCTTGCCTAGAGATCAGAGGGTGAGCTAGCCACTAGGTAACCGTAGAGATCAGAGGTCCGTACATACAGGAAGTGAGATGGCTGAGCAGAGAGCGGCATATAAGATGGGAGGACACGGGAGCTCAGCCCTTTTTTGGATGAGGAGTTAGCAAGGTAAGAGTTGGATATGGCTTGCTCCTTTCTCTCTCTGATCTTTCAGCATTTACCCCAATATCTGGCTCCTGGTTTTTATTACTAAGACCAATTATAACTTGTGTAAAAATCCAACTTTATGGCACGAATTCATGAAAAAGCGTAGTCACCCCTCCACCCCGCCCCACTGGCTAGGTTTTCTTTTCTTTGTTCTTCAAGCCTTTGAAGAAGTTTGGGATTTTCCTGTTACAGCCGCTCTACAACAGTCTCCAGCTGCCACCCAAACACCAGAAGTATCTGGGCTCCAAATGCCATAGGACTTACCTGCTCTAAACCGGCTGGCTCTGGCTTCAGGCAGTTCCCTCTGCATGTGTTTCTGCACAACCCCGTGTGGGTTTTTAGACAGCCAGCTCCCTCTCCCCTGTGGGTTGTGGGCTTTCCCTGGACCTCTTCCTCGGGCTACTGCCACACTAGGTAGCTGCCTTGACACCTGCTCAGGCTTCTACTGTTGTTGCTACTGCCACACACTCTCAGCTCACAGCTACACGCTTACAGACACAGCTGTCCCCAGCCAGGCTGTTCACCGCCTGTATTCTCTGATTAGACATGCTCCGTTTCAACTTTCACTGACATGGTCAGCAAATTTGGTGAGACAATTGGAAATTCTTAAAGAGGGGAATTAGTTAAAAAAAGGGGAGTTCCCCCCCCCCACATTAAAAAAATGGGAAACACTATTAATGTGGAGAGAGTTAGGTCTCTGTGTGATTACACAATGGATGATTTAAAATTGGAACAATTAAATGAAAGAACAATCAGTTTAACCAAGATTGACGTAATGTTAGTTGTCATTTTGATAATCTTTATTATCAGCTTGATAATTGTTGGTTTATTCCCTAAGAAATTTGGTTGATATGAGTGCCAAGATACAGACCTTAGAAAAACTTATTAAAACAGATCATATAAATATTTAGATCCAGACAGAGGAATTTAATGGAGAATAAATTTCAGGGTTGTATTATAAGGTTAGAGAGGAACAGTCTAAGGTTTTCAAACAACCAACTTTAATTTATCCAGTTACCTTACAGGAACGAATGCCAAATGATAGATAGCCCCAAGCATGTGAAAGAGTTAAATGGACTCCTATGGCAGTGTTAGATTTAAGGAGATTCAAGGAAGCAATCATATCATATGGCATGCATTGCTGCTTTGTGAAGCAGAAGTTAAACTCGTGGTCAACTTGTTAGAATTATCCCTCAAGACTGGAGAGACTTGGTTACACCTGTTTTGGAGCTTGGTCCTCAGTTACAGTGGAGGACCTTGTAGGGGCATTTCATTTGTATTTTAATCAATAAAGCTCATCTGAAGATCAAAAATGTAAAACAGCCACACTGGCCAGCCTTACAGACCAGGCGGCAATGACACACACTTTTAATCCCAGTAGCCACGCTAGCTTGCCATTGAACACACAGTAGTAGTGCACAGCGTTAATCCCAGAACTAGAGAGGATTATAAAACAGGAGGAGACAGCTCTCAGTCTCAGTCTCATTCTGAGGTTTCCTGGAGGCAGGGTCACCATTTTCAGACTGAAGTTGAACTAAGAGCCAGTGGCTGACTGCTTTGCTTTTCTGGTCTTCAGGCAAGCTTTATTTATTAAAATACAAATGAAATGCCACTACAGTACCTGGTGGAAAGATGAGGCTAAGATCACTGCACAACAAAGTAGGGCCAGAGGTATGGAAATTTCCCCACACCAACTTCTTGGAGAGGGAGATGATGCTGATGTACAAAGGCAATATCTATATTATGGCCACATCCTTGGTTTATACTGTGCAGCAGCTTTGGATGCCTGGGGCAGAATTGAAGAAGTAGGAAAGAAAATTGAGTTATTTACTAAAGTTATGCAGGACCAAAAGGAAACCTTCACAGATTTCTTATGAAGATTGACTTCAGCAGTAAATAGAATGATACCAAATTCAAAAGCTAGACAAAATAATAGAATCTCTGGCTTTTGAAAATGCTAATGTACATTGCAAAAGGCTAATTAGGCCGTTAAAGGCAAGAGCAGCATACTTAGAGGAATGGATCTGAGCTACAATCAAGATTGAATCTCATGATCATGACGATGCATGGATAGGAGAGGTGATTTTTTTCAGAGGTTTGAAGAAAAATCAAAATGTCAAATGTTTCAGTTGCGGCAAACACATTCACCTAAAAAGGGATTATAACTAGGGCATTCCTAGAAAAAATACTTTTTCTAAGCATAATCCAAACAGAATGCCCATCCCTTCTGGATTATGCAGACGGTGTGGCAAGGTCCAGCATTGGGATAATGAATGTCGATCAACAAGGGACGGTCAAGGTAACCCTTTGTCATTGGGAAACACCTTTAGGGGCCTCTTGTAGGCCCCCATGCCAAATTTGGTTTAGTTGTTTCCTGTCATCATGGAAAAAAACTCCTAACCAGAGCAATTAAAGAACCTAATGCCTATTGTATTGTAAGAAACCATACTGTTCTGGATGATAAAATAGCTATAGAAGAGAGAACAGGAATTTCAGGAGAAATCATAAATCCAAATTGATAAAGTTTCAATTTGAACAAGAGAGACCTCTTAATTAGAAAAGGTGATAGATAGTTCATCAACCAGTGTTCAATTTAAACCAACTTCTACAACTCTCACGATTTTTGGAAGTCACTTGCTTGCACTTCCTGCTTACTCAGGTAATATTATTTCCTTCTTGGGTTTCCAATAGAGTTGAAAACTTTACAGTTATAGTTTTTCTTGTTACCAGATTAAGAAAAGAAATTCTCCAAAGAGGTGTAAAGTGTATAAGTTTGAGAGACATATAAAGACAGTTTTGGCAATGCAAATTAGAATAGAAAGTGAATTAGGTACAACCTTTTGGACTCATCAAGACAGGATAGATGTGGAGTAGTTTCTTTGAACTTGTCAGTTGCTAATGAACTAGACATTGTTGATGTATTTATTGACTGTGTATACTATATATAGTTATTGTACTTATTGTATATAGTTTTTCTTATATTATAACCTTCCTTTTTTATTTTAGACAAAAGGGGAAATGTGGTGGTATCTTGTTTGTACTGCTCTAATAGATAAAGCTTCCTTTCTGTGGGACAATGTTCTTATATACTGTAAAGATTTGTCACTCGTATTGGTTTAATAAAATGCTGATTGGTTAGTATCTAGGCAGGAAGAATAGGTGGGGCAACCAGACTAGGAGAATTCTGGGAAGAGGAAAGACAGAGGATTAGCTGCCACCTAGACACAGAAGAAACAGGATGAGGATGGTTTACTGAGAAAAGGCACCAAGTCACATGGCTAAACATAGATAAGAGTTATGGGTTAATTTAAGTTGTAAGAGCTAGTTAATAATAAGCCTAAACTAAGGGGTCACACAATTTATAATTAATATAAGCCTCTATGTGTTTCTTTGAATATTTTGAGGACTGGGTGGGACAGAAACTTCTGTCTACAAATGGCACCCAAATGTTTGGCAAGAATTTCCACATAAAGCCCAAGAAAGCTTTAAGAAAAGAATTTTAGGCAGACAAGAATGAGTCAAGCACAGCTTCTTGGAAACCATTTTTTCTCTGGTAGGCTCTGTTTGATGGCAACAAGCAGAGGTGTGACTCCTTTAGGAAAGGCTTCCTGACTCAGCATTAGTAGCATAAACTTCATGGTGGCTCTGATAAGAAGCCCTGCCACCAAACACTTAAATGGTGTTTATGGGCAATCAGTGGAATGCTTTTAGGTGGTAGTATGGACCTAGAAACTCTGCAGAGTTGTGACAATGAGCATGGCTCCTGTAAATACTTCTGCCACAAAGGTAGACTCTCCAGAAGCCAAGGAATGGGAAGATCCAGCTGCCAAAGCCACAGCTTTAATCTTAGCCTTGCCACCTAAAGTCACAGATTAAAGTCTCATGTGGTCAGAAAAAGACAGATATATACAGTAAAGACATATTCAGATTAAAAAAAAAACCTCTAAAAGGTTTACAGTGTTTAGAAAATATGTAGGCTTGGGAAAGAAAAGAAAAAGGATAAAGAAAATTCTTTTAAAAATTAGAGCAGTCAGATATGTTGGCGCATGCCTTTAATTCCAGCATTTGGAAGGCAGAAGCAAGTAGATCTCTGTGAGTTTGAGGCCAGTCTGGTCTGCAGGACAGCCAAAGATACACAGAAAAACCCTGTCTCAAAAAACCAAAAATTAAAAATAAAAATAAAGGAAACAGAAAAGAAAAGCTACATAAGGATGGAAAATGCACAGAGAACCTGAATACTGCATGTTATTGTGTTGTCTCTGAATTGTTTGACTGCTAAAAGACATTTGATTATAAATGCTGATGGATTAATTCAACCTATATATTTTGAAAATGCATTGATTTCAAAATTTAACTCAAAAGACATGTTACTTTGGAGAAGAGATTTGCTTTTGTTTCCACAGGAAATGAGAGGCCGTGGGTTTATTCTGGGTTAGGAAAAATAAGGTTTGATCAAGGAAGACCCCCTGAAAGAATCTCCCATGGGAATGGAAGGCCCAGATGATTCGATGCTTTAGACCACCTCTGCTGCAGTTTCCTCTGAGTTCTACATCCAGAACAGCCTCAAACTACAGGCTGAGATGATTCAGCCTAACATGATACTCCAGTCAGGGCTTGAACATAATCCTAATTTTTTTGGGGGTACCCATAAGATTATCAGTGCCCCCAATCAGCAGGAAACTTAGAAAACTATGCCCATATTTCCAAAAAATAGGTTATGGATATTTGTCTTTGTTTAGTGTGTTGGTTACAAGTTGTTATGGATAATGGTCAGGAAAGAGCTAAACAAAGCTGATTAGGTTCAGGGTTCTTGTTTTGAGAAGGAAAAAAGGGGAAATGCTGTAGGATAATGCTCTTGTACACCGTAAAGATTTGTCACTTGTATAAGTTTAATAAAAAGCTGCTTGGTCAATATCCAGGCAGGAAGTACGGGTGGGACAACCAGACCAGGAGAATTCTGGAAAGAGGAAAGGCAGAGAGACAGTCATCACCATGATACAGAGGAAGCAAGATGAGAAGTCTTTACTGAGAAAAGGTACCAAGTCACATGGCTAAACATAGATAAGAATTATGGGTTAAATTAAGTTGTAAGAGCTAGTTAATAATAAGCCTGAGCTAAGAGGCCAAACAGTTTATAATTAATATAAGCCTCTGTGCATCTTTGGGACTGAGTGGCTGCAGGACCATGTGGGACAGAAACTTATGTCTACACTTGCCTGAATATCAGAGGGTAGAGCTGGTCACTAGTTTACTATAGAGGTCTGTCCATATGTACAGACAGACAGGCAGTGATATTGCTGGGTGGAGAGAGGAATATAAGGGGGGAGGACACAGAAGATCAGTTCTTAATTGGCTAATGCATTAGCAAGGTAAGAGTTGTCTGTGGCTTGCTCCTTTCTCTCTCTGCTCTTTCAGCATTTACCCCAATATCTGGCTCCTGGTTTTTATTATTAAAACCAACTGGAACTTGTGCAACAAAGTGTACCTCATGTGGGCATTCCTAGTGAACTGATCATTCATACAGGGGACAATGATGAGGGGAGGAGGCCATGGTGGAGCCAGAATTGTTTTCTATCCCGACAGAGTGACTCAGCACACATGCACACACTTGCCTCCCTTTATAACTGGGTCACCTTCAGGGTCAGTCATCTCCTGGGAGATCTGGATGTCCTTCCACCATGCTCCCTTCACGGCACAGCTCTAGACAAAGGGCCTTTTGGACGCTAAGCCCATGCGATCTCCCTGGCGCCGCTGCACTAATCCTTCTAAGATATCAAGGTGGCCCCATGAGACAGGTCAGTCTCAGGGCCACTGGGGCTGCTCTGGCCTCAGGACTGAAGGCAGTAAGAGAGCCTGGAGGAGAGATTACAAGCACCTCCAGGCTGCAGCCATGCTTGGCCCTCAGCAGATCACATGGCCTTCCTTTTCCTCGGGTGAGGAAAAACATATTTGGATTCTTGGATTTTACATCAGTTTAAAAGGTGATAGATGTGCTTGCTTATCTAGCCCCTAGGGAACAACTCTTTGGTACCATGCAGCAGAGAGTCAGATTTTACATGATGGAGGCCCAGTGTCATACATGGGACCATCAGTTACAAATGTTACTCTTAAACTCTCCATGACACAGAGGTGCAGACTGAAACACAGGGAAGAACAGGTGTGGTCCAAATTGGTGATCAGAGCAAACGGGGTAGACCCCACTTTACAAAGGGTAGTTGCTCTCACTTGGGGAGCCACGGGGGACTGCGATCTTCTGGGACTTCCGGCAGGATCTAGACATTTCCTACCCAGCCTTCCACACTCTTCATAATACCGAACTAGGCTGAGGCCAGAGAGGAGGAAGTCATCCTGGCTGAGAGGGTAAACTCCAATCCCATAGCCCTCTGGCCCTAGTGGGATTTAGACAACTCACCGTGGATTTCTTCTCCATGCCCCATGTGGCCTTGTGGAGCCCGAAAGAACCCTAGATGATGAAGCTGGGAAAGCTCTGTCTGTAGGAGCATCGCGTGCCAAGTCCTATCTTCAGTTTCATGGGCCAGGATGGATCTGATCATCAGTTTACTTTAAGCAGGCACAATGATGGCAGCAGAACCCATTTCCAGACTGTGCCCTTAGCTAGTCCATTAATGCCCCTGCTGAAGACAGGGAACCTGAATTCTGAAAAGGAGTTGGATCAGGAAAACAGACAATGCTGTGGTTACACAAGCCAAACGTGTCAGGACTTGACTCTATGACACCCGCCTTAGGGACCCTTTGCAGCTAGGGAGGGGTAGGAAGCATTGCTTGGTGGGGGAAGCTGGCAATGTAGGCCTGAGCAGGAGAGAGAACACCCGGCCTCTTACAGCAGCGGCCGGGAGGGTTGTGACCTGGAGGAGGTGGCAGCAAGTAGATGTGGAACAAGACCTGGTCTGGGGCTGAGTGTGGAAAGCAGGAGGCCTCAGTGAGTGCCCAGACCAGTGGAGACTCAGTCATCATTTGTGTGTGACACTGGCAGCTATGCTTGCGCTGGGCTGAGAGATGGTCACACTCCTGGTTTTCCTGGAGAATTTATGTCTTAGCTGGGGCCCAGGGATTGCTGAGTGGTCCGGAGGGGCAATAAAAGGCATAGTAGACAGCAGGGCTGGCAGGCACAAAGGCCCAGAGGCAGGGAGGAAGAGAGTAACAAGGACCATGGAGGGGCATAGGGAGAAGACAGGAGTGGGAGACAGCAGTGGGAGACAGGAGTGGGGGTGTGGGGTGTCTTGGATGTCAAGGGGAACCTGGGCAGTGGAGTGGTCAATGGATGCCTCTCAGGGAGTAGGGAGTGACTGGGGAAAGGAAGGATGGGACTTCGGGGGAAGGAATGTTGTATAGTATGGTAAGATGTAGACTACACGGATACATAAAATCATCACAAGCTTGGCCCTTTTGCTGTGTGGAAATGTATATAAAAGATCGTGACCTGAGTGTGGAAGTGGGTAGGGTCGCTTCCTGGCATCTGGACCTCATGAACCACCTTGATTAAATGTTTTCATTGGTAAGAAGTGCCATGGTTGAGGTGTCTCTTCACAACAATAAAAACCTTAAGTAAGAAAAAAAGAAGAAGCACATTTAAATAGGGCTGAGAACAGAACTCAGTTGGGTGAGGGCTCTCTAGCATCATACAGAAAGTTGAGTCCACAGCATCACACAGACTAAATATGGTGGTGACTGACTGTAATCCCAGGGAGATGGGTGAAGGAGGCTCAGATGTTCGAGTTTATTCTCAGCTACATGGTGAATTAGAGACCAGCCCGGGATGCATGAGGCTTTGTCTAAAAGCATAAAAAGTGAAATACTCATTAAATAAAAAAGGGCTCTGTGGTTGGATAAAAACATGACAGACCCGGTGCCACGGAAGCAAATGTTGGTGAGACTGGAGAGAGCTGGCAGGTGTGTGGTATTCACTGGAGACTCTCAGCTTTCCTGCACATTTTTTTTCTCATGGTGAAACTCGTGGGTGTGGGGATCCTTCTGTAGGTCTAAACCATTCTGCCTATGAGCTGCCCCACACCTGAACATCTGGAACCCAGATGTGCTCACCTGAAGGCCTCTCTGGGATCTCCAGGAATGTACCCAGATCAGGGTGATAAACCCCAGCTCATGTGACACCATCCGGGGCTGAACACACTTCTTGGAATTAGCCACAAACCACAGACTCTTGTGGTTTTGGGACTCAATACTTGAGTTGTAGAGAAAATCTAATTCCGGTCTTATAATTCTAGTCTGTCATAATTACACAGCCCTTTCCTGTCCGGGTCCTTGTTTGGACTGTAGCCACTTTATAAGGCTGACCTGTGGCCAGACTCAGCCCACAGCAGAGTCCTGGGCAACAGATCTCTCAGGATTGACTGTGCAACCCATCGGGGGTAAGTAGGAGTCCCTTCCCTGTCACAGGTCTAGGGTGGCAGAGGAGGCTGAGGCCTCGTGAGGGAATGAGAAATCACACACTGTAGGCCTTCAGGGAAGCCTTGCCAATTGTCAGAACTGAAGAAGACAGCAAATAAGCCCAAATCAGGGCATATGTATGTACGCAAAAGCTATGCCCAGCTTTCCCAGGAGTGCGAGCCAAATGGGACCTTTATTACCCTGTGCTGCTTTTCATTCAGTTGCTTGCTGATACTGGGAATGCCTCAACTGCTGTCTGTTTTTGTTTTTATGAAAGGAGATATATATATGCAGAGTTCTTTAAGCACAGGGTGAAAATGAGGTGAGGAAGCTAGGAAAGCGTTCTTGGACTTTCTAATTTTTAATACTAGAGAGGAGTATCTCCCAAACTCCTGGGATCAGATGCGTCAGTGGTGGGAACAAGTTAAAGAGAGGAGAGTATGATCATGGAAGGCGCTGATGTCAGCAAAGGGAGATTGTCATGCGCTGCTGCTCTGAGAGAGCAGCCTGGGAAGATGAAGTGGGCGAAGGAGGCAAGAGCATGGAGGCTGCCAAAGCTTCCTGGAAGCTGCCATCTGAGCCAAAGTCAGGCCTCACCCACCTCTGCATGCTCAGCACTTTCTGAGGGTCGGAGGCGACTGTCCTAAAACAACAACAACTGCCCATTACTAAGCACAACCTGTGTGGCTTAGATGCCTCACACTTGTGGTTAGGAATTAGAGGTCCAAAAGGGCAAAGTCTTTTGCCTAAGGATCAGATCTATAGGGCTCTGACCCAAAGCCACGGCCTTATGCATACAGTGTGGATCCCACTGCTCCAAGGGAAGATTATGGATTAATGGACGAAAAAATTGCAGTGGTTCTTAGCCTGTGTGTCACAACCCCTTTGACAAACCTCTGTCTCCCAAAATATTTGCATTAGGATGCATAAAAGTAGCAAGATTATGGTTATGAAACAACAACAAAAATAATTTGGTAGTTGGGGATCACTGCAATGTGAGGAACTGTATTAAAGGGTTTCATTAGCAAGGTTGAGAACTGTTGGATTAATGGATGGTTGGATATATGACTGGATGGTTTAGCTGCTTAGATAACAGATAGGAAGACAGATGGGTGGATGGGAGGTAGATGTACTAATGAATGCATGGGTAGATGGATGGGAGAGTGGGTAGGTGTATGGATTGGTGTGTGGACAGACAGAGAGATGGATAGATGGATAGGAGGGTGTATTGGTAGATGGTGTACAACTTAGTAGCTCTTTGGATAGTGGATAGAGGGCTAGAAGGATGCCTGGATAGGAGGGGAAGAACGGGTGAGTGAGCATGTAGGTGGATGTGTAGATGGACAGATGCTGGAGAGCTCCACAGAGCTGCTAGCTGCCAGAGTGCTATTTGGTTTGAAATTTCCGTCCCTGTCCTTACAGCTCAATTATTCAGTTCCACCTTGGGTGATAGATTTCTATGCTCTGGGATCATTTGTTTAATGAGTGATCTTGCCACTAGATCAATTTTCCCTCAAACAGTTTCAAAGTGGTGTCAGGAATTCTGGGCTATGTCCTACTGTGTAACCTTGGTCAGTTTCCTGTCTCTGGGTCTTGGGATTCTCATGTGACTCCTAGGCCAAGGGTGCTTGTCTTTGCCTGCTGACCAGAGCTGAATGGATGAAAGACAAGGAGGACAGATGGATGATGGAAGGAAGGATGGATGTGTGAGTGGATGGGTAGATGGATGGATAAGAAATCAATGGATGGACGAATGGATAGGATAGACAGATGGGTGGGTGGGTAGACAGATGGATTAGTGGGTGGGTGGATGGACAGATGGATGAATGGGTGGGTGGATGAAGGGATGGATGGGAGGACAGTCACAGTGCTGACACACGGTGTTTCAGCAGGAGAGCAACATGAATATGTGGACCGCGTGGTGTGTGGCTGCTCTGTCTGTGGCAGCTGTGTGTGGCACACCTCAAGACACAAACACAGTCCTCAGAGTTACAAAAGATGTACTGAGCAAGGGTGAGTCCAATCCCAACGGGGGGGTCATGAGTGGATGGGAGGAGCCGGGAAGGCGAGTCAGCTCTCCAGTACCCAAGGACCCTCTCCATGCTAGCAGACTCCATGGTTAGTGACTGGGTGGCCCCTTCCCTTTGGGCTGGAGTTTCTCTTTTCTCTTGGATGCCACTTTCTGGGCACCAGCTCATCAGCTCAAGGCAGTAGAGAGAAGAGGTTAAGAACTTGGGTCCCAAAGTCAGCCTTCCTGGGATTCAAACTCTGGTTATACAGCCTGAGCCTCGGTTTCCTCATCTGGAAAGTGGGTGGATCTATCCCCACCTCTGAGGACTGGTGTGTGGAGGACTAATGGGATGACTTCTGGAGACCCGTGTAGTCCCCAGGGCCCAGAAATTCAGGCACAGGTACCTCCGAATCTCAAATCCTTACTTTGTGCCCTGAGAAATGAGGACCTGCTGTGCCCACAGTCTCTGCCCAGGGCTCCAGTGAGGATACAAGGTTTGGCCCAGTGATGTGGGAACCTAGTTATAGGGACAGCGGTAAGACCAAGACATGGGCTCATCTGTCTTCTTGATCTGTTGCTACTTTTTTCCTGGGGGGGGGGATGGAGGAGACCCCACAATAGAGTAATGCTCTGAGGTGGTGCTTAGGGACTGGGAAGGGGAGCCCCCGGGCTGACCCCTGTGTTTCTCCACAGCAATCTCAGGCACAATACAGAAGAGCGATGCCTTCCGCTCCGCCCTGAGGGAGGTGCCCTTGGGTAAAGCCCGTGGTGATGGTGGTGGGCCCTTCCTGGGTGGGCTGCTTGGTGGAAGTGGAGGGAGCAGTAGTGGGGGAGGAGGTCTCTTGGGGGGCCTGCTTGGTGGTGGGAGTGGAGGAGGTGGTGGTGACCTCTTGGGTGGAGGCCTACTGGGTGGCAGTAGTAGCAGTGGTGGGGGGCTGCTGGGTGGTAGTGGGGGGCTTCTGGGTGGTGGAAGCAGTGGTGGGGGGCTGCTGGGTGGTGGTAGTAGCCATGGTGGGGGGCTGTTAGGTGGTAGTGGAGGGTTGTTGGGTGGTGGTAGTAGCCATGGTGGGGGGCTGCTGGGTGGTGGTAGTAGCCATGGTGGGGGGCTGTTAGGTGGTAGTGGAGGGTTGTTGGGTGGTGGTAGTAGCCATGGTGGGGGGCTGCTGGGTGGTGGTAGTAGCCATGGTGGGGGGCTGTTAGGTGGTGGTGGAGGGTTGTTGGGTGGTGGTAGTAGCCATGGTGGGGGGCTGCTGGGTGGTGGTGGAGGGCTGTTGGGTGGTGGAGGGAGCAGAGGTGGGGGTTTGCTGGGGGGCAGTGGCGGCCTTTTGGGTGGTGGTCGGCACCACTATGATGACTACAGACGAGCTGAATTTCCCCGAGGTGTTGGTGGTGTCCCCTACAACGACTTCCATGTTCGAGAGCCCCCCCCAATATACACCAATGGCAGACAGCTTGGTGGTAATTACAAATATGGTCACATTGAGAAGAACGAAAACACCGCTCAGTTGGGGGGCAAATACCGCTATGGGGAGATCCTGGAGCCTGATGGGAACCTCAGGGACCTGCGCCATGAGGACTACCGCCATGCAGACTATGCCTACCACCGGAACTCTGGGCGGTACAGGTCTGCAGCAGACACATCCACGGTGGGCCGGCTCCACCGGCGCGAGCTGCGGCCTGGAGAGATCCCAGCCGGGGTGGCCACTGGGGCACTTGGCCCCGGAGGCCTGCTGGGCAGTGGAGGCTTCCTGGCGAATGAAGGCATTCTGGCAGGCCAAGGTGGCTTGCTCGGAGGAGGTGGTCTCCTTGGAGACGGAGGACTTCTCGGAGGAGGTGGTGTGCTCGGTGTGCTGGGTGAAGGAGGCATCCTGAGCACTGTTCAAGGCATCACGGGGTAAGGAAGGGAGCTCTGCCTACTGACTGGTAGCCACAAACAGGTGACCGTGCACCGAGGCTATCTGAGGAGATGTAGGACTGGACACCTTGGCAGGTCCCAGTTACAGTTCGCAGTGTCCACAAGAGGCTAGAAGCCTAGACCCGGCAATGTCTCTTGTATTTGTGTGTGACATTAGGACGTTCTTTTCACTCTTCTGATTCACAATTTACTGGTCTGTAGAATGGTCAAATAACTCAATTTATGAAGAAAAGAAAAAGCCAAGGACTTAAAACCATGTGACATATAGAGTACACCATATGCTTTAATCTCATAATGAAGTAATTAGAGTTCTTGCTTGTAATTATGTTTTATGATTCCAGCCATGATCAACTTGCCTCCCATAGACATTTAACTCAACAAATAGGCTGAGCTCCTAGGATGTGAGGGGCACTTTGACCTGAAAACAGGCACAAAGTCCCAGGGAGCTTGCTGGCCAGGGAGGTGTGTGGGCTTGAAGAAAGAAACAGGACCCTTCACACAGTCTCAGGGGCTGGCAGGAGCTGCTGGGGAAGGAAGAGTGTGCAGAATGAGGGACTCATCATCTTGGGGCTCAGGGTAGGTGGCTTCATGCGCAGGAAGGATCTGGCAGAGAGCAGTGTCTTTGCAAAAGATTCTCAGGAAATGAAAGGCACAGATGGGCAAACAGATGCCCCCGGGGGTGGGATGCTGGGCCATGGCGTTTATTCTGCCCATGGATCTCAGGCATCCCTGTGGTAGGAGGACGCAGTATGGGGAGCAGAGGAGGAGCAGGGAGGGAGGGTGCTCTGAGGCAGTGATGGCAGCAGTTGCCAGCTCATCTCTTTGATCGCACGCAGGCTTCGTATTGTGGAGCTTACCCTCCCCCGGGTGTCTGTGCGGCTCCTGCCTGGTGTGGGTGTCTACCTGAGCTTGTATACCCGTGTGGCCATCAACGGAAAGAGGTGTGTGCTCTTGGCTCAGACGGGGTCCCTGAAACGGGAGCTGGAGCAAGCTGCCTCTTCTCATCATCATGCATGGTTGCTTCATCTATCATGGTGGGAGGGGCAGGGAGGGAGGACACAAGTGTCTGACCTCCAAGTCAGCCTTCAGCCCCATCAGCAGGAAAGGCAGCCCAGGGTGGTGTTTAGGGTCTTGGAGGCTGGAGGTAGGGAGTAGCTTGGGTTCCAAATCTTAGACAATCCTCCTAATGCCATTGAGTCTTCTTAAGTTTTCTTGACCAGGGTAGCAAAACCACTCCTTTTCTGGCTGTCTGCACAATCAGAGTGCCTTCCTAGCCACCCACTATACAGACCTTGGAGGGTGGGCCTTAGCATGGTGTCATTTCTTTATGGGGTGAGTTTCTGTCTATAAAGTCAGGATGGTTACCTTACAAACCAGAGTTTGTACTAAGTCCTGTTTCCAGACTTTAAAATTCTCATTGGCTGAGGTCAAGGGAAATTTATCACACTGCCTTGAGGTGGTGGGGTAGCACTTGTCTGGGTCCCCTAGATACGATTTAAAAAAAAAAACAGTGCTAAAACCTGAGGTGACAGGTTCCTGACAGGCCTGCAGAATGCCAAGACTCCCGGTGGCAAGAGTGGCTCATGGTCTCTTTGGTCCCTTGGTCTCTTCCAGCCTCATTGGTTTCCTGGACATTGCGGTGGAGGTAAACATCACAGCCAAAGTTCGGCTGACCATGGACCGCACAGGCTACCCGCGGCTGGTCATTGAGCGCTGTGACACCCTACTGGGAGGCATCAAAGTCAAACTGCTTCGGGGGTGAGTGTGAGATGGAGAGGCACAGGGTAGGGCTGCAGGGCACTGTAGTCACCCATGCCAGGAAATAAGATGGTCCCACACAGAGGTCACTCCTACTGAGTCATCTACACTGTTGCTCTGGCTGTGGGCTGGCACCTGCTTGGTGCTTTGGAGCCCAGGATGTGGGCATCCACCCACCTTGGAGAGACCTGCTCAGATTCAAATCTCAGTTTCATTGCTGCTGTGTGACCCGGAACAGCCCTGTTGCTCTCTGAGCTCTGGATTCTCAATCTATGAAATGGGATAAACTCTGTCTTTGGGAACTGAGATAATGAATATAAAAGCAGTTGGCACAGAATCTGACTTGTTGTCAGTTTAGGAAAGTCTATCCAAGAGGGCTTATGTGTCTTTGAGTGTCCCAACCCCTGGAGAAATTGCTCATCAGGTTATAATCATTGTGTCCCAGATTGAGGGTATATGTGAGATATTTTTTCATATTCTCTACAAAGTGACCAAACCCTTCTCCTCTGTCTAGAGAGCTGTCAGGCATTCTTGCGTTGGCCAGCACGTTGTCCCCAGGCCTAAGGGACCTCGGATGACGGCACACTCCTGACAGTTTAGAGCAGAATGCCTCTCTGTTCACACCCTCGGTCCTTAGTGTCCCTATTCCCTGTTTTCTCTCTTGTTCACTAACCCTTGGGCTCCTTGCCCCAGGCCTCATCTCATGTGGACTCTAGGAGTGAAAGACTCACTGGGCAACCGGAATTCCAAACCGCTGATCGTGTAGCTTTACTCCTCGTGCTTTAGGGTGGAAGGGGACAGGACAAACAGGGCTCCGGGGTTCACAGTACAGATCTTCTCAGCCTTTACATCCACATGGTCCAGAATGCTAAATGACAGAGGTGCGGATAGAGCTGGCACAGCCACTCATGGATTCTCCCTCCAGCTTCCTTGAGTTACCTCAGGCAGACAGCAGTGTGGCTCTGCAGCCCCCACCTCTCCATGCACGCAGGTGCCTGCTCTAAAACCCGTTGCTCTTCACACCTTCCCTGTATTCAACTGGTGACTTCTCTGCGCTCAAACACTAAAGCGCCCTTGTCTGAGGCTGCCTGCTGCTCCCGGATGAGCTGTCATTCATTTGCCCGTTCGCTGTTTTGTCCATCTGTTTCTGTGACATGAAATGCTGTCTATAGATGTTGTTTTATGGGAGGCCAAATGTAGCCCATCACTTCTCATAAGGGGATAGGTATCTCTATATATCTATGTCTGTCTGTCTGTCTGCCTGCCTGTTTATCGCTATATCAGTGGCACACTGTCTCTAACACACCAGTACCTGTGTGTGCCCCTGTATATATTCCTGGCGACCTGAGAAGAACCAGGACAGGATCAGCCCCTTTAAGGTGAATCCATCTACAACGAGGACCAAGGTGCACAGCAAGCCTTGGGGAGGAGTCTAAGCTGGTGTTTCTCTAGGATGTTGCCCCACAGCCTGGCAGAGAAGTGACAGTTGGTTCTTTATTGGGGAGGGGCCCAGGAACAGTGTGAGGGCTGAATAGGAACAATGTTAAGGAGTGAGTCCACCTGTGTCTGCCTGACTACCCATGCACCATCTCTGTGTGTGTAACCCGTCTCTGTCCTTCACCAGCTGGGATGCAGGTGGGCGTTGAGAATCCACTCTGGTCAGTTCTCTGACTTCCTTCCTGATCTATTAAATGACTCCCACCATCCAACCTTTCCAGTTCCATTTACCTGTCTTTGAGTGTGTGATTATTACCATGGCTAGAGTTCTCCATCCACAATTGTTTTTTTGAGCACATGGAATGTCCTAGATGCCATGCTGTGAGCTTAGATAAAGTAGTAAATTCACTTGTCCCCTGGGAAGATTACAAGCCTTTAGCTCTGCAGAAGACCACAGGAGTTGTAGGGAAGGTCTAGGTAGCTAGGGATCTGGGATATCCCAGACTCTCTGTCAAGACAGAGCCCTGGCATCTTGGTTTGTGGAAGGAAGGAAGGCATGAGATAAGGAAGGAAGGAAAAGGGAGAGAAGGAAGAAGGGAGGAAGGAATGAGGGGAAATAGAAGAGAGGTTAAAGAAGAGAGAATGGAAGGGGTGGAGAAAGAAAGAAAGGAAAGGGGAGGCAGAGAGGGAAGTAAGTTTGCTGCTGGCCTATGTGGGCAGGCCTAGGGAGAGCCCTCTGTTCAGTGCCTCTGTCCAGGGTCCAGGGACTCTCAATGCTCAGAGCTGGAGTTGGACACTGGTGTGGATGGACAGCCCAGAGTCCTCCATGCCTGTGAGTCTGTTGTCATCCTGCCCCTCCCTCTGTAGGCTTCTCCCCAACCTGGTGGACAACTTAGTGAACCGAGTGCTGGCCAATGTCCTCCCTGACCTGGTAAGAGAGGGATTGTGTCTCTAGGGTCAGACAGGTGGCCCAGTGAGATGGAAAGAGCCAGGAATGGCTCCTTTATGTGGGTTGGGACAGGAGTGATGTGTTGGAAGTTCCAGTCTGAGCACCCATGGCTCTGGAGCCCAGCTAGGGTGCTTTCTCATGTGACAGAACTCAACATCTCCCTAAATTTGTTTCCTATCTTAAAGATGGGAATAAAGAGAGCTCTCTCTCCCCTGGGCTGTGGTGAGGACAGGGCCCATAGACAACAGTCAATTTGTCTCTGCCACCATGCTGGGGCAAATGTTCCTTCCCAGCTTCGTACCACTTGAGCCCCCTGATGTCTCTCTCCACAGCTTTGCCCCATTGTGGATGTGGTCCTGGGTCTTGTCAATGACCAACTGGGTCTTGTGGATTGTAAGTATCCCCTCTTTGTGGTGTGACCACTGTCTATTGATGCCTGCTTGATTTAGCCCCAGGGGCACTGCAGCAGCTGGGAGGAGGACTCTGGGTGGTGGGCAGTCACTGTAAGCCCCAGCAGTTTCAAAAGAACAGCCAAGCCTTCCATGCTGGCTGTTGCTGTTGCCACGTGCTGCTTAGGGCCTGGGAGGCCTGGCCTAGGCAATAACCAGAATCCTGGATGGCAGCCTGGCTCTGCCCTGGCAGCCATGGCATTGGAAAGATTCCTCTTTCTCTCAAAGGCATCAGCACAGACACTGAACCGGTCCCGAGGACCAGGCTTTAATGGTACCACCAGTCCTGAATTTCGTGGAGATTGTTCCTGAAAGCAAGACAGTCCTGTCCTGTATGGCTGTGCACACAGGAACTGCATAAGTCACACGGCAGCAATGCTTCAGTGCTGAATTCCTGCAGTCACATGGTGGAGCCCTCTCTGCTGGGGAGCCCATGTCCCCTGGACACCAGGCAGTTTGAGGATGATTTTCTGAGATGAGGAAAGGAAGCACAGGAGACAAAGGGTTTATTGCCAGCAGCCAGGGGGATGGGGAAACGGCCAAGCAGCACTACAGTCTTAGGGTGCCCTGGTTCACCGCACTTCACGGCTCACAGGGCTCATCGACACTGGGATTTCTCCCCCAACCCTGCCACAAATCTAAAGTGACATTGAACACACTTTACAAAGGAGGGAGTAAGTTCCAGAGAAGAGCTGTGACCTGCCCAAAGTCACACAACAAGGAAGAGGCAGAGCTGGGCTTGGAACAGAGCTGGTTCTGCCTTGAAGCATGGGGCCTTGTTTGGTCCATAGGCATGGGGGCATTGAAGGTGTGACTGTCTGATGGAGAGGAGGACCAAAACGTGACCTTCCCCTTTGCCCACAGCTCTGGTGCCTCTGGGGATACTTGGAAGTGTGCAATACACCTTCTCCAGCCTCCCACTGGTGACTGGGGAATTCCTTGAATTGGATCTCAATGTAAGTGATGTACTGCAAACTTTCTCCCTGAAGTTGAGTGTGGCTTACTATAGGCTGGGGACACACACACACACACACACACACACACACACACACACAAGGCATTTATGCATGCTGTAAGCAACATCTGAGCAGAATCCTTTGTGGATTAGAGACATAGGGCAGAGCTGGGAAGCATCCTCACACACTCTCCAGTGCTTCCTGGGAGTCAGGCACATCCCCAGGGAGTACTTCCTGCTGATGAGCTCAGTCTCATAGGAACCACAGTGCGAGAATTGTTTACTGGCACAGAGAGGTGGCTCCACTTGCCCAATGTCACACAGCTAGTGACTGCATACCTAGGTTCTGAACCTAGGCACCCAACTGCTGGTGTCTGCAGCTGCTGGGACCTGGGTCTGCTGGAAAAACAACTGGCCATTAGCATTCTAGCATGTAGCTAACAGCTTACTCCTAATGATTTTTTCAAAAGTTCTGATTGGCAGCGTTTGCTGTTTTCTGTAGTACAAACACTCCCACGGTGGCCAGTGATGACCTGGGGGACCTGACTTCACTGAAGGTGAAGCTGGGAGATTGAATCTTGTGAGCTGGTTTGAGCAACTCCTCCAGCACTGCCTGGATCTGGCACTCACTGTCCCTTCATAGGCAGGCCAAGCTTGGATCATGTGAACATGATGCTCCCTTGAGCATTCAGCACAGAGATGTAAACCATGTCACATGGCTGCATTGAAACATGTGCACAGACACACATGTCCATTGGAGAGGCGTGTTGCCAGGCCTGGGTCCTGTGTTGAAGGCATAGCAGGGACTAGGACAAAGCCTCTCTTTAAAGAATATCTGGTCTACATAGGAGAAGCCATGAGAATCCTTTAAGCAAACTGGCCATTACAGGCCCAGCACCATGACAGTACCTAAAACAGGGACTCGGATGCACTAGCAAAGAGGAGGCAGCCCTTGAGCTAAATCCCGCGGATGAGAGGAATACAAGAAACGAGTGGGGGAAGGTGGGGGTGGCAAAGAGGTGGGAGGGTGGCTGGCCCAGTGCTGGCCCTGGTGGCTGAGGTGCAGAAGGAAGGTGAGGGCAGAGTAGCTGGCCTCTGGGTCCAGAGAAGACCTGGGACACTGCACAGGGCATCATCTTTGGAGATGGATTGGCCAATGTGGATGGTGCAGGTACAGATGCATGCAGACTGAGACTTGGGTTCTGTGCCACAGTGTATGTGTGTGTGTGTGTGTGTGTGTGTGTGTGTGTGTGTGTGTGCATGTGTGTCCATGCATGTGGGTGTGTGCATGACTGTCTGTAATAATTGTAGTAGCAACTGATTATAAAGCAAGAGCTGCCATGACCCCCTTCGCTTTTAAGCGGATGAAGATCTGTCCATAAGGGTTGCTCAGAATCATGGGTGCAATCAGGAAGAACCTGCCCAGAACCGTCTTCCAGACTGCAGCCTCCTCTTCTTCCCTTCCCTTTTCTGTGCTCCTCAGAGTTTAGTTGGGGAGGCAGGAGGTGACCTCATTGACTACCCCCTGGGGCGGCCAGCTGTGTTGCCCAGGCCACAGATGCCAGAACTTCCCCCCATGGGTGACAACACCAACTCCCAACTGGCCATCTCGGCTAATTTCCTGGGCTCTGTACTGACCATGCTGCAGAAACAAGGTGCGTTGGACATCGACATCACTGATGGCATGGTGAGTCAGCCCAGCAGGGCAGTGAATGGCTGGTTTGGGGTTCTTCCTAGCCTGTGATTTAGAGGGAGGACTGAGGATGGCCCTGTCATTTACCCTGTACTCCAGGGCCTGTGAAGATGGTGATCCACCCACCCATCCATCCATCCATCCATCCATCCATCCATCCATCCATCCACCACCCACCCATCCATCCATCTACCCATCCACCCATTTATCCATCTATCCACCCATCTACTCCTCCATCCATCCATCCATCCATCCATCCATCCATCCATCCATCCATCCATCCATCCTTTATCTTTCCATCCACGCAGGCATTATCTGTCTACCAGAGCCTCTCACAAACCTCATAGGCACATCAGTAACCTGCGTCTGGTCCAAGGAGGAGGCTCTTTGTTTGATGTGATTTGTTTTATTACTTTATGAAAGGCATAGCATAGTCACATGTGAGCATCTTAATATGAACATTTATAATTCTTTCAGTTGACCAACATGCATGCATCAGCAATCAAAAGAAGCATGAAAACAAAACACTAATACCCTGGAGTAGTGCTCAGGATTCAATCCCCCTAACCCCTTTAAGAGATTTCCCACCTTCAGAATGACTGCAGAATAATGTAGCCATGCTCACATGTGCCCCACCCATTTCCTAGATCTTATTTTGTCAAATGTGATTCATATCCATCCCTCCAGACACCTTCTTCATGAACTACTCATCCACTCACCACCCACTCATTTGTCCATCCACTCCTGCATTCACCATTTATCCATGTACTCGCCGTCCATCCATTCACACACCCATTCAGACATCTGCCCTTCATCCAGTCCACCCATCCATCTATTATCCACCCAGGCACCCATCCATTGTCTCTCTGTCTATCTACCCATTCATCCACCCATCCACCCACCCATCTATGAATCCCCCATCCATTATCTGTTTATAGATCTATCATCTATCTATCTATCTATCTATCTTCCACCTAGCCACCCATCCATCCTATAAATCTATGCAACCATCCTGCTTCTCCTAAAAATAAGGTACTTTCCAAAAAAATTAATATCCATATCATGAAAATATGTACTTCTGCTGAAGAAAGTGCCCATTTAGTTCCAGTTTAGGTAGTACTTGCAGTTTTAAGTGTTTAACTGTCCCTTTTGAACAGTGGCGAGTGCTCTGCCCTGACAGTGCACCTTCTCTCTCTTGCCTCTCTCTCTCTCTCTCTCTCTCTCTCTCTCTCTCTCTCTCTCTCTCTCTCTCTCTGCACTGAATTTCATTGTTTAGCATCTGACATCTTAGGAAATGAGTTAGACAGAGAGGAGACAAGAAGGAAATAGCAGAGAGGCCAAACAGACACTAGGTGGTGCACATGGACTTGGGCAAGACTTCCTAAAGAATTCCACCGGAGAAGAAAGATTTGGGCTTGTCTTGAACACATCAAGCCATATTTGTAGACGGAAAGCCTAAGTGGCTGCTCCCATCCATTTGGCCACACAACTGCAATGTGGGCTACACAATGGCTGGTCTGCGGTGTACTCTTGGAGGGCGCGGCTTCCTAGGGGATCCGTCTGTTTTATGTGTACTGGAACCTAAGCACCTACCTGTCCCCATCACCCCAGGACTCACATGACCTTGTCCTTGTCCCACAGTTTGAAGATCTCCCTCCACTCACCACGTCCACACTGGGGGCCTTGATTCCCAAGGTAAGTGAGTGATCCTAAGATGTCCTTGTCTCTAGCTTCACTTATGTCCTTAGGAGATGGCCTCCATGTCACTATATAATATATAGTTAGTGCTCTGAAGTTTTAAGTGGCGCCCTTTGGGTAAGAGACAACAGAAGTCTCGGCCAGAGCCCTCTGCAGACAGTGATAACCATGAAATGGGGACAGCCTTGTTTCTGCATTCAGGCAGGGTTCTGATCTGGTTCCCTGGAGTTCGGGGTAGGTGTGGAGACTAGATCCCGGTAAGGGGACACAAGGAGGGTGAAGGTGACAGATCCTGAACCCCAGTGGTGGACCAGCCTGCATAGTCTCCTCCTGCCTTGGCCACTCCTTGGCTGAGTGACAATGTATGATTGGAGTTTGAACTCAGGGGCTTGCATATACCAGACAAGTGATCTCCCTCTGTGTGACCTTGGACACAGCCTTAGCATCTGTCTAGGTTGTCTAGGGGGAAATCCAGTGAGGACACACGCAAGCACAACAGCTGAAAAGGGAATTGGCAGGTGTCTAGAGCTGGGCATGACTCAGCACGTCCCAGACGTATTCCCACCACCAGTGACCTCACCTCTCCAGGCCTCTGTTTTTCATCTGGGAACAAAGGCCCAAAGTGGGCATTTGGATGTTAACAGCTGTTCTTGCTAATCCTTCACAGATTCTCTTTCAAGTAGCCATGTAAAGGCAGAACAAAAGTCTCTCGATTCCCAACCCTAGTTTTTGGCCTGTTCCCTGGCATCAAAGAACCCTATGGGTAGGAAGTGCCACACGGGGCAGAGGGTACTCATTTACAGTCCTCTGTATTTACCCCATCTCTTTCCATATGCCCCATTATAGCTCAGAGATAGGAGAGATGGGGAACAAAGCTCAGGAAGTGATCGCTACTGCCCTCATGTGGTTGGAATTTAAATAGCAGACACAAATTTCTGCAGATCCACCAGGGACCTTGAATACTGGGGCACTTCATGTGCTCATTGCTCTGGACAGCTCATGAGTTGTCCTGGAATCTCCTCTTTCGCTGGGAGACAGACCCCTGTTCTCAGCTGCGCAACAGGCACAGAGAGATCAGACCATCTACAAGGACACAGGGCTTCACACGGCTCAAGATGGTCACAGAGTTGAGGCTAGACAAAGCGGCACATGGCTGGAGCCACAGAGAGCAGCCTGACCCAGGCTCTGGTGGCCTCCTGGAGCCCCGCTTATCTGGAGACACAGTTCCAACTGCCTTGGGGTCTCTCTGAAGGAGCTATTGCTAATCTCTCAGAGACACTGCCTGTTTGGGGGTAATGATCCTGAAAATCTCTGTGAAAAGTCAGTTGGCCAAATGCCTGACTGGCTGCTGCTCACACCATTGAGGGTGAGTTCTCAGGGTGAGTTAAGTAGCTGAACGTACTGGATTTGTTCATTGACCAAGAGTTCCCACAGAAGACTATCAGCACCCTTGTGTCAAAACCAAGACCTGTCTTCTTAGGCTTAATCACCCTCATCCCAGCCATGGGCAATGTCTGTTTGAGAAACAGGTGCTCCCCGCTCCCTCTGCAAGAGACCAAGGGTTTGAGTAGTGTCTGGTGCCTGGTTTCCATATTTAGGAAAGAGTTTTACACAGAATTGATCAGGTGTTTAGTAACTGTGATAAACCCGTCTTTTCAGCAGGTTAGCGCTGGGAATCTGATCTGCAGAAACAGGCCCAAGCGCCCCCACTGGGGCACGCAGGGGACCCAGCCAGTTCTTGCTGGTGAACTCTGCCTTGAAATGGCCTGGAAGGGTGCAGAGGGCGCTGTGCCCCCCCAGTTGGCCACAGACAGTAACTGCCTTTACCTCTGTGTTCTCCTCTAGTCCAGAAGTAAAAAGCGCCCCAGAGTTTGAGTGATTGAATTAATGAAATTTTGACTGTCACTCTGTACCTGGCCCAAGGCTTCAGGAAAATGACTCTGAGCCATTTCCCAAGCATCTTTATGTGTCTGGCATCGATCTGTCCATCTTGTCACATGTAGTTTCTATGGTGCCTGTATGTGAGGGGATCAGAGAGGGCAAGCAGTCTCTTCGCCACTCCACAGTGGACTCATGTCTTTTCCTGGAGTGTGTGGGCCTCCTGTGATGGGGAACCTGTCCTCACCCCTGCCCACTCTGTTTGGAAGTTGGTTGACAAAAATCCACTTCCAGTGACCCTGTGCACACATTTGGTGCCACCCACAGGTGTTCCAGCAGTACCCTGAGTCCCGTCCACTCACCATCAGGATCCAGGTGCCCAATCCCCCGTCTGTGACGCTGCAGAAGGACAAGGCACTGGTGAAGGTGTTTGCCACCTCGGAGGTTGTAGTCTCCCAGCCCAACGATGTAGAGACCACCATCTGCCTCATCGATGTGGTATGTGCTTGAGGGTGAAGCTCTAACAGCTGGGTCTAAAGACAGAGCGACATGAGAAATTCTTGTGAGCACTGTCACCTTGCATACGACAGAAGACTTCTCAAGGAGTCTTAAAAATGAAAAACATCCTTCTCCCCTACTTCCCTCGACCCTCTGAAGGAAAACAAACTCCTAAAGTCCTGCAAGGTCTCCTCTTGGTCACATTTCAGCTCCTCAATGCCTTTCAGAAAAGTCAAGCACAGTTTAACTACAGGGCCTTTGCTTGGCCTGTCCCTTGGTGTCTGCATGGCTCACACCCTTGCTTACTGTAGGTTTCTGTTCAAATACCACCTTTGCAGAGGCTCCTCTCACCCTCCTCATCTAAAGCAACACCCTCCCTTCTCATATCGCTTATCTGAAATACAACCCTCCCACAGTGTCTCCCAGGCTTGAAGGCTTAACCTGATGCTACAAAATCAACTTGCGTGTTTATTGCTGGCCAGAGATCGAGCCCATTCACCATCAGATCCCCAGAGTCTGACCCAGGCCCAGCACATAGTAGCTGCTGAGGAAACCTTTCCAAAGGGATGCTTGCTAAGGCCACTCCCTCCTTAGGGAGGCTTCAGGCAGACATTCAGGGCTCTGGTCCCATCTGCTGTGTCTTCACAGTGCCTGTCACTCCCGGGGTTGGGGACCAATGAGATACTTCTAGGTTGGAAAATGGTCGCCTTCACTGAAGTATGACAAGTCACTGTGGAAGGAGTGGGGGATGGGAGATGTCCTATCTGGGCATCATCAGATGAGAGGTGGAAGTAGGAGCGTGTGTGCTCCCCATCATAGGAGCTGGCTAAGCGCTTTGCATGGTGACACACCAGTGAGATTGTGGTCCTGGCTTCCTGGGTTCACACAGTCTGGCCTGGTCCACCTCAGCCTCAGAATCTCCTCACCTCCTTGCTATCCTGTTTTCTCTTTCGCTTCCCTCTTTCCTGCCTCAGGGCCTTTGCACTAGCCCTTCCCCTACAGCCCGAATGACTCTCGTACCCTTTTCCATCTGCTCAAACACCACACACCCTTTGGACCTTGGCACAGACAGCGTTTCCTCGGGATGACTTCCTGTGCCCTGCCTCTGTTACCAGGGCCCTAGCTCTTCTCCACTGCTGTCTTACCAGTTCTACTTCCTCAGTTTGCTGGAGGCAGACTTTAATTTTCATAAGACTGTTTTATTTTATTTATTGGAGGAAGGCTATGGTGGGGCGACGAGAAATTTTCCTGTGACTACTTTTTCTTGAAGAAGGGGAGAAGTCTGGACATTTCATGCCTCTCTTATGGGGCCGGGCAGTTAGGATTGGCATGGATGCTGCCCCATTGCATCTTCTGTGGCTGATGCCCAGTAAGTTCCATAGGCTAAAAGTTCCCTCCGGAAGGGATCTTGGGGGCCTTTGTCAACATAGTGTCAGTCTTGGGCATGTCTCTGAGAAATGTTCACTCTGCCAGTACAGAGATGTAGGTGGAAACAGTACTGAGTATTGGTTGACTCCTGAATGCAAGCCATGGATTATGGGTACTCTTGGCAATCTATTTTGGCAGAGGAGTGATCTATGATACTCAGGCGAATGGGTTGCCCGTGGGCGCTGTACACTGTGAGCATCCGGCCTGCAGCTGTCTGCATGACCACAGTGGTGTTTATTCTCCTCCTTTCCCTCCAGGACACAGACCTCCTGGCCTCATTTTCCGTGGAAGGGGATAAGCTCATGATTGATACGAAGCTGGACAAGTAAGAGGGTCTGCGTGCGTGGCTTCTGCTCTTCAGAGCATGTCTCCTGACTGAGACTTCTGGAAGTGGTTCACACAGGGCCTCCAGGACGGGGTGGAGTCTGCTGTGTGACCGTGAGGGCCTGCAGAGCTGACCACAGCCTGTCTGCTGAGCCCACTGTGGGTCAGCGTCAGAACAAGAGCCAGAAAACCTGCTGAGCCAAGAAGTTCATCAGGGCTCAGCACAGTGCTGGGGACAATGCGGTGCTCTTGGTTCTTCATCCACATGTTGTCGCCTTCCTAAAGGCCCATGACATCAGGGCCATCATTCTCCTGTTTCAGAGATGAGAAACTAAGGTTCAGAGAGGTGGATGTGCTAACTCAATGCCACACAGAGTGGAGCTAGGAGCCAGTGCAGGTCCAGGTGCCCACTGTCCTGAATGCTGAGCACTGTGTCTTGAGTTCAGCAGTACCATTTAGTTCCTGATGTGTTCACTGACTGATTGTGTGATGTCAGCCAGATGACTTCTCTGAGCCTTAGTCTTCCCATCTGAAGATGGGGGCAATGGCCTCTATTTCATAAGATTCATGACAAAAGACTGCCATCCATTAGTTGCTTCTGGTGAAGGTGGTGAGGAAGGTTCTGGAAGTTTCTCTGTTTAACTTTGACCTAATTATGCATAAATAAGGGTTCCTGTCACCGCCATTTCAAGATGAATGAGTCCCTATTTTGGACTCTCAGTAGACACTTAGGTTAGGGAGAGTTTTCCTTCTGATGATCAGTGTTTATGTAGCCCAGCGACGGAAGACTCTCACAGGTGATGCTGTAGGCCACCCAGGATTGTCTGGGGTTGACCGGCCAGATCTGGTGAGAAGAACAGTCAAGGGGAGAGCAGGGACTTCTGGGGAAGAGAGCTGGGCTTCGCAGTGGGGAAGGTGACATGGGCAGTGTGCAGTGTCAGGACTTTTGGGTGATGCGGGGGAGGGGAGGGCTGGGCATGAACCTTAGGATGTCCAGCCAGGAAAGTCTTCTCTTTGGGAGGCCGCTGTCTGTCCAGATGGAGCCTGAACCTTCTTGTTGAGCAATTGCAAGCTCCCTCTGCCTCAGGAGAGAGTCTGTGAGGCCCCCCCTTAAGGCAGGGCTGTGGGGTGCAGTGAAATGGAGACCCTCTTGTGGTGTGTGAGCTCACACCCAGGCCTCCCCTTCTCAGACTGTCACAGCAGTGGATGCACAGGCTCTGGGGGAGTCCTATTACCCCTCCCTAGCTTTGTGACTGAGCCAAGAGCACCAGCAGCCTCAGCCTGAGGTGGGGCTGCTGAGAGGATTAAGTGAGGTAGAGGTAGCCAGTGTCCTCACAGGGCTCTGGCTTCACACCACACCTGGTTCCAACTACTTCAGAGGACTCCATCCCCATTTAGTCCTGCAGGATCCCCTTTACAGGTGAGGAAACTGAGGCTCAGAGAGATGAAGTTTCTAAGATCGCACAGCCGGCCTGTGGCAAAGCTGTAATTTCAGGTTTACCTCTGTTAGTCTGGGGTCTGAAAGGTTCTTAGTGCTCAGTATAGGAAAGTGAATTCCTGTAATCAGCCCGTCCAGGATGAATGTTCCCACGGATGCTGCCAGAGGCTTCTGACTGTTGGTTATGAGTCCTGGGCCATTGCTGCTTTTAACGAGCCACTTCATTTTTTCAAAATTTACTTTTATTTTATTCATTTCGCATACTAACCACAGTTCCCCTCCCTTCCCTCCTCCACCTCTTCTCCCCCTTACCCACCCTCACCCACTCCTCAAAAAGGGTAAGGCCTCCCATGATGCATCAACAAAGCCTGGCACATTCAGCTGAGGCAGGATCAAGCCTCCAAGCCTCCAAGCCAAGGTGTCCCACCATACGGAATGAGCTTTAAAAAGTCAGCTCATGCACTAGAGATAGGTCCTGATTCCACTGCCAGCAGTCCCACAAACAGACCAGGTTACAAAACTGTCGCCCACATGCAGAGGGCCTGGTTAGGTCCCACATAGGCTCCCCAGCTGTCGGTGTAGAGTCCCTCAGCTCCCGCAAGTTTGGGCCAACTGTGTCTGTGGGTTTCCCAGTCGTGATATTGACCCCTCTTGACGAGTCACTTTTTTTTACTGCAGGACCAGCCTCAACCTCAGAACTTCAAATGTGGGCAACTTTGATGTAAGTATTAGGGTTTAGGCATCAGAAAAGCTCTTCTGAGGGGACCGTGCCTTCTGAGCCTAGCTGAGCCCAGCATGGCTGTGAATCACAGGGGGCTGGCATTGGCACGGTCACCCCTTCTCATGGATGGAGATGGAGGGTGGATGGGGCACGGGGCGGGGTGTGAGCTCACAGATCCTGCTTGCTACCTGCCAATGGCACTGCACATTTTAGTTAATACCCTGGGCCTTACCCAAGTCGTTTTTCTTCGGAACAAGGAGGACCCAGGGAAGCCAGGTGCTTGGGGGGCTTTTTCCTCTTGGAATCTGTGGGCCACTGACCCATGTGTGACTATGAGCATTACCCACTTATGCCGAGCCTCCATTTTCTCCTACAAAAAAGAAATAGGTTTGGATTCATTTCTCTTCTAAATTTCAGGTCCTGGAGAGCTAGCTGCCTTTAAGGGTCCGTGAGGGTTCAGAATCAGTACTGATTGCCATTGCTTTTCTTCACTCCTGAGTCCCCACATAAGGCTTCTTAAGGGAGCACCCTCCTTCCTCCTCTTTCATCTCCGTCCCCCTCTTACAAATTAACTGGTTTTGGTTAGACTTGGGTGAGGTTTCTGCACATGTTGAGAAAGGCAGAGCCTTTTTCCTGTCATTTGTTTTTGAGCTTCTCCAACCGTCTCCAACACCAGTGACGTCAATGTTACCAGCTCAATTTTAGGCAGAGAAACTCTCCCCCGCTTCACAGCTCCAGCTAGAACGGGCATCTCCGGACTCCGGTGGGGAGGAGTACCACATCCCATGAGCATAGAGAAATGCATGGAGCCCCCAGGCACACTGGCAGCTCACATCAAGTTCCTGCCTTAATACGTTTTCCCGTTTAGTCCTGGCCACATTCTTGTGCATTTCAAGTAAGGATTGCAAACTCAGCGACTTCTGTGACTTGTCCCAGGTAGCAGAGCCACGCAGGAGTGACCACACACAGCCTGTGCAGAGCCCGTGGCAGCTGTTTGCACACGCCACTTGCTCTGATTTTCAGTGTTGTAGTAGGGTTCATCCACTCCTGTTTGCAGACAGGGACCCAAAGCCTAGAGCTGTCAAGGGCCGTTGTGTAGCTGTCCCTCAGCATCAGCATTTGCTCCAGGGTCCCCAGGATGCTCATGCCCTGCGTGTAAACAGTGCAGCATTTTGTTTATATGTGGCCAGTCATTCCTTTCGTGTACTTTCCATCTTTTCTGGATCACGTGACGTGCGTGACTAATTATTATTTGCATTGCTCCGAGAATCATGATGAGGAGAATGAATTCAAACACATCTAGTGCAGATTAAAACACTTTTTGTTGTTTTTGAGACAGATTTATTTTGCTAGCCCAGGCTTACCTTGAACTCATGGCAATCTTCCTGCCTCAGAATAAATGGAATTCTGTTTTACAATATTTTGAAGAACATTGACTGAGTCCAGGAGCGAGGGTTCATGGACACAGAGGACTGACTATGTGATTAAGGGCTGAAGGGCCAGGCAGGTGACAGGATCCCTTCATAATCCCCGAGTCCTTGAAGGTGGATCCACTGCTCAGTGAGGAAGGTCAAGGTCAGAGAGGTACAGAGCCTTCCCACTGCCCCCTGGAGGCTGAGCTGGGGTGTGCAGGCTAGCTATGGATCCTCAGACTCCTAGGGGAGGAGCCACGCCGCCTTTGCCTTTTGCCTCCTAGCAGCTTTGATCCTCATCTTTTCTGTCTATACTGTGAGCAGGTGGGCCAAGGGCTCCGAGGGACTGTCATCTGTGGCTTCTGGGGTTCTCTCAAGCAGCACTACACTAGGCCTTCACGTTGGCCTCTAGGTCCCCCAGGTCCTCCAGGGTCCATCAGAGCGGACTGCAGTCCTGCCTGAACTCAGCTCCTTTTCCGCAGGTGTTCATCTTGGAAATGCTGGTTGAAAAGATCTTTGACCTAGCCTTTATGCCAGCGATGAATGGTAAGAATGGGCGTTCAAGCCTCTCTGTGTTACGTGGGTCAGGGACCTAGCGACTACTGGCGTATTAGATACATTGAGTGTACACTATACTGTACAGTGTCTTTTCCAAGGACTTTATTAAAATAGAGTGATTTAAGTCTCTGAAGGCAAATGCTCTTCAAGCTTACAAGTTAATAAGAATTATTTTTAGATATTTTTTTGAGACGGGGTCTCACCCAAGCTGGCCTCAAGCTTGTGATCCTCCTGCCTCAGCTGCTTACATGTTGGGATTATAGTCGTATGCCACCATGCCCCCTACAACATTAATCTTTACATAGCAAGCAACAAATGCCCACACTCTGTTGACAGGAAGCAGGATGGTTACACAAGCTACCACATCTGCCTCCTATTTGGTTGTTGGCTTCATTTTTCCGATCTTTATGAAAATTGTCTGTGTGTAAATTTTATGAATCACAGAATAACTTAGAAGGCCCCGCCCAGAGACGAGTCATCCAAACACCTAAGTATTTAATGTTTTCTTCTAAACTCTTTCTCTTCACTGTTACACCTTTAAGATCCCCCCCTGAGCCCTTAAGTGCCACAGAAATCTAGCAGGGAGAGGGGGAAGTATCAGGGCTGGGCAGACCACAGCTAGAGACCTTTTACCTGGCTTGTTAGCTGTCTTAGTTAGGATTTCTGTCGCTGTGAAGAGATGCCGTGAGCATGGCAACTCATAAAGGAAAACATTTTACTGGGGCTGGCTTGCAGTTCAGAGGTTCAGTCTATTATCACCATGGTGGGACACGGCAGAGTGTAGCAGACACAGTGCTGAAGCGACAGTTGAGAGTTCTACATTTTGCAGGCAACAGGAAGTGCTCTAGAGCTCAAAACTATCCTCCACAGTGACGCACTGCCTCTAACAAGGCTAATAGCACCGCTCCCTTTGGAGGTCATTTTATTTCAAACTACCACATTCTGCTCCCTGGCTTCTAAAAGCTTGTAACAATATCATAATGCAAAATGCACTTAGTCCAACTTCAAAAGCCCTGAAAGTCTATCACAGTCCCAAAAAAGCTAAAAAGTTCGAAGTCTTGTCTGAGATTCATATAATCTCTTAACTATGAAATAAAAATTTTAAAAACCAGGTCATATACTTTGAATATCAAATGGTACATGATGTACATTGCTGTTCCAAAATGTAGGCAGCATAGTGAGGAAAGACCAGACCAAAGCAAGACTGACAACCAGCTGGGCAAACCCTGCATCTCTATGTCTGATGTCTCTAATTCCCTTCAGCTTTGTTGACTGCAGCACACCTCTTTCTCCTTGGCTGGTTCCACTCCCTCTTCACAACTTTGCTTGGCAGATATTCCACAGCTTTGGCATTTCTAACCTCTTGGGGTCCCCAAGGCAATCCAGGCTTCAACTTTACAGCTTCACTCAATGACTACTCTAGACCTCCAGTCAGGGACACCCCTGACACAGGCCTGGCCTCTGTGACTTTCCTGAGTTGTGGAGGAAAATCCCATAGTCCCTTCCTTCTATCCTTCACTCTTAGAGCCACATGACCGAAGTTACAAAGTTCTGCTGCTTGCTGGGGCTGGGATATAGCTTTCTCATTTAATTACATCTTCATCACTTTTGGGTTTTCCTTCACCGCCCAAGCTTGGCTGTCCTTGAACTTGCTCTGTAGACCAGGCTAGCCTCAAACTCAGAAATCTGCCAGCCTCTTTATGAGCGCTGGGGTTAAAGGTGTGCACCACCACATCTGGCTCTAACTTGTCTTTAATTCCTTTTTACAGGTTGGAAATTTAGTTGGTAGGGTCATGACCTGAAGCCATGATTCCCTTCGTTCCATTTCTTAATCCCTTTATCTCCTTGAACACAGGATTTAGCTCTTTCTACTTCCTGGTGCCTCTTTTCTCAATTTTGTATTTTTATTTGTCCAATTTGCTCCTTTTCATTATAAATCTTCATTAGAGTCGTCGCTAATAGCCACACAACAGAGTCTATACTAGGCTGTTTGGAGATTTCCTCTGCCAACAGAATTAATCCAGATCTCTTCACTTTAGTCTCAGGTAGACTCTTAGGACAAGGGCAAAATGCAGTCACATTCTTCACCAAAATATCACAAGAATAATCTCTATACCATATATTAATATTCTTCTCCTTTGAAACATCTTGAATAAGGTTTCAACAGTTCAAATAACACTTAGCACCTCTCTCTTCCATGCTCCTACTAGTATGGTTCATTAATCAGTGCTTAAAGCATTCCATTCTTTTATTAAGCCAAAGCACAAGGGTTCAAATTCTTCCAAACAAAAACATGGTCAAACCTATCACAATACTCCAGTCCTTGGTGCCAACTTCTGTCTTAGCTAGAGTTTCTATTGCTATGAAGAGACACTATGACCACAGTAACTTTTATAAAGGAAGATATTTAATTGGGGGGTGACTTGATTACAGTTCAGAGGTTTAGTCCATTGTCATCAAGGTTGGGATATGGCAGAATGTAGGCAGACATGGTCCTGTAGCTGTAGCTGAGACTCCTACATCTTGTAGACAATAGGAAGTGATCTAAAAGATACGCTGGACTTATATGAGACCTCAAAGCCTACCTCCACAGTGACACTCTTTCTCCCATGACCACACCTGCTCCAACAAGGTCACATCTCCTAATAGTGCCACTCCCTTTGGGGAGCATTTTCTTTCAAGCTACCACAGTATCCTTGAAGAAAATCCTTTTGGCTTAGAAAGTCCAAATGTAGTCTATCCTCTTCAAAAGTGAGAGATTTGACTAAACTTGTAATTCCCAAAGTATGGAGGCACAATAGAACCTTAAGAAAAGAGTTCCGTGACCAAGGGAGACTGGGAAACAGTATAGATAACCATGTAGGGCAGGCCCCAAGCATCCCCAGCTCCAAATTTTATTGGGCTCAAGGTCAATTTCAATTAATCACAAATTCTACATACCCTTTCTTTCACCTCTGACTTTGTTGTTAAATTTCCATTTATTATTATTATTATTATTATTATTATTATTATTATTATTATTATGTGCCCAATATATGTGGGGATGTATGTGTACCACAGTGCATGTGTGGCGACTACTGTGTGGAGCTGGTTCTCTGCCTCCTTTATATGGGTTCTGGGAACTGAACTCCTGTCATCAGGTTTGTGCAGCAACCCCCTTTCCAGGCTGAGCCATCCCACGCTCTTCCTTCTTTTTTGCTTCTGACATCTTAATCCAAACAAAACCCCATGGCAACTCGTATGTTGGGGACCATGCATCATTCTGTTTCTCCACTCGGCAGATAGTTCTCCTGTTCTCTGATTCTAGGGACACAGTCCCTAAGGCACTGACATGGGTAAGTGTGAAGTTCAGATAAGCAGAACGAATGCGCTCTAGTTTCTCTAGTGGCGGAAATCAGGAGTGGGGCAGAAGCAGCAGCTGCCTAGTTGCTGGCCTAAGGACTAGGAAGCACTGTATATAACAAGACGTGCAAATAGTCCCAGGGGAGGCCCAGAACCCATCGTGGAGGGACTGGGGACGTGACTCAGTTGGTAAAGTGCTTTCCTAGTCCGCACAAAGTCCTGGGCTCAGTTCCCAGCACTGTAAACTGGCCATGGCGGTGCATAATTCCAGCACTTGGAGACAGAGGCAGAAGGATCAAGAGCTCAGGTCACCCTCCCCCCTTTACATAGCAAGCCTAAGGCCAGCCTGGGCTTCTTCTGGGCAGGGACCTCAAGGAGGCAGAAAAGACAGCTGTGGTCTTGCAAATGGTGGTTGCTTTTGGCCAGGCTGCCACCTCTGGGCCACATGGACGACACCTGACCTGACTTTTCCCCACCCCCTTTACAGCTGTCCTGGGTTCTGGAGTCCCTCTGCCCAAAATCCTCAACATTGACTTCAGCAATGCCGACATTGACGTATTGGAGGTAAGGAGAGAGGAAGGGCTTTCCCTTTCAGCTCCTGCCATCAACTTTGAGAGGAAGTGTATGTGTGTGCATGTGTGCGTGGGGGGCAACTCGAGGTTTTCCCTTTCAAAACCCAGTACCAGAGTGAGGGAACAAGGCGCAAAACCGAAAACTTGGTGCCTGCTGCTTCCCCTTTTCCTGCTGGGAAAGCCGAGGCTCTAAGCAGTGGCAGGTGTGCCAAGCTGAAGTGTGGCAGTTCACTGAACACCTACTGTGTGCCCACACACTAGAGGAGGCGGGAACAAGTTCAGTCCTAGTTCCCACCTGGCTACCCCAGCCTAGTAGAGAGCCACACTCATGAAGCAATTGACTAATTGCACAGATGGCAGGTTCCTGGAAGTTCAAATTCAGGGGCTTTGTTTCCATTGTAAAAGACACGTGTGTTCAGCATGCAACCCGTGGGAAGTGTAGGCAAGGTTCAGCCCGTGTATCACTCAGGTGGACATTCAAGTCAGAAGTCACCCCATCAGATTCATTCATTCTGAGCTTACTAGAATTTCTACCTCAGTCATGGCTCTGATCCAGAGGGCACTGGGCTCAAAGACTCAGGACCTCTGCCCACCTCTACCTGGGTGGCCTTCGGCAGGTTATGCAGCTTCTCTGGCCTTCACTCTTCTAGTCGGCGTCATTAGCTATCAGACTACTTTTATAATGAAAGGAGAATCCAAGTAGAAAGGGTTTGCACAGCCCTTGGAATGTGGTAGGCCTTCTGGATCTGTCTGCCACCAGTATCATGCTGTGGGAGGGACATCCGAGACTCTAAGCTTAGAGTTTGTCTGCTCAGAACACACTCCCAGAATGGACTGAATAAGCTTGCCTTCCAAATGGGGAATTGTCCCTGGCAACGGCTGTGTGTACTTGCACTGCTCTGAGTGTGCAAAGCACACACACATTGCGACTGGAGCTTGGCCTGGGGAGCAATACTCCCTCCACATCTGGAGAGTCGATCAGGAAGGTGACAGTGACCTTGGATGGACAGTGAAGGCCTGGAACCTTCCCCAGGGGTGCCTGCCCTGGTCCCACCCTTTGACTGATGCTATCTGAAACTGTCAGTCAATGGGGAGCAGCTGTTCCATCTCATGGTGTTTGAGGGAGAAATCACATGACATCACATTAACAGTATGGCTGTTGTAACCAAGGGGCTGGGATATAGAAACAGGACTGACATGGATTTGCTGTCCGTCTCATCATCTTATCATTTGCTGAGCAGATGACCCATGTACCATAGCATGATTTCGGTAAAATCTCCAGCTGACATTTGGACCTAGACAGTGGTGGCACTGGTAATGGTGGACAGTTCGCCCTCTAGAAGGACTGAGTGCTAGCGGGGCAGACCACTTGCCCAGTGTCCCTCTGCTGGGGTTTGCAGATAACAACATGGGGTGACTTCACACACTGCCCCTCCATGGGGCTGCCCCTTCTCCCAGGTCTTTTTGAAACAATAAGAATGAGTTTTTCCTGCCTAAACAATCACACATGAAAATTTCCATATTATAATACTTACTACTTTATATTAATGACTTGTGCTTTATTTTCCCTTCAAATCCCAGTAAGGGTATTGTGTTGATCTCTAAATTAAATTATATAATTTGAATGTATCCAGAGTAATTAGGAACTAGCACAGTTCTGTAAGGAAGTGTAAACACGCATCTGGAAAGTTTGGAGATAAGGTTGGCTCTGGGCCTCACCTTGCAGCCATTTTGCAGTGTTTTTTCTCATTAGTTTTATATAAATCTAGGCATTTGTTTTTATCTTTTTGTCTTGATAACATTTCAACAGGAAAATTAAAAAAAAAGCAAGACTAGATGATTCCAGTATGCTATTTCCCCAGCTTCCTCTCATGTTAGCATCTTATATAACTCGAGCTTGCCAGCCCAAATCAAGCAGTGGGCACCAGTGCATGGCTCCATCAGCTCCCCTGCATGTCCTCTCTCCCACTCAGGGTCTGCTCTGGGATGTCTCAAATTGTATGGTGTTGTCCTGTCTGCTTTGAGTCTTGCCATCTCATGGAGCCTCACACTTCCTTGACTTCACAACTGTGACATTTTCTGTTTGTGGGGAGGGCCTCAGCTTAGACAGAGTTGACATGGCCTTGTGACGGGGCTGGGGTTTTCTCTCCCACTGTCACCTGCCAGGGCACCGTGTATCCACTGGGCTTCTCCTAGACAGTCTCCCTGGTTTTACTACCTGGTTCCTGTCAGGCTTCCCCAGTGTGAAACCACCTTCTGACACGCTGGCAGGCACACATAGCTCGTGGGGGAACTGTGACACTCACACACATCTTGTGGGGGAACTGTGACACAGACACAAACCTTGTGAGGGAACTGTGACACATACACACACACACCTTGTGGGGGAGCTGTGACACACACAACTTGGGGGGAACTGTGATACATACACACCTTGTAGGGGAACTGTGACACTCACATACACCTTGAGGGATAATTGTGACACTCACTCACATACACCTTGTGGGGGAACTGTGACACGGACACCTTGTAGGGGAACTGTAACACTCTCACATACCTGTAGGGGAACTGTGACTCACACACACCTTGTAGAGGAACAGTGACTCACACATACCTTGTGGGGGAACTCACAGATGCCCACAAATCCGGCTTCCCATCGCACCTCCCACTCACTTTGGCTCTTGTCAGCAATAGTTATCACCAAGGGTTTGCCTGTTCAATTTTATGCATGTGTAATTCCTTTATACTTATTAATCAGTATTCTTATGTACGAAAGGGCTGTCCCTCAAATACCATTATTTATGTATTCACTCAACTATCTGTATTAAGACAGACTCATAAAGGACATTTTGTTAGGGTTACATTCTATGCACTATTTATTTTGTTGTATAACATCCTTAAGTTATATCTACTGCATTTGGGAAGGCTATAAACAGGCATAGGCCCACTTCTAGATTTGGTTGAAAAAGATGAGGAACAAAAAGAAGTGTCCCTCACCTTGCCCAAGATCCTCTGTTCAGGTCAAGATAATGGTCCAGAAAGGTTGTCCCCAGGCTGCTCGACTCTGTTCACCCCATAAAGTGGCAAGCAAGTGGTCAAAGCTGCAACCAGTGCTACCTGCTCCTCACAGGGTTGTCTCTTCTGTCCTAAAGGACCTTCTGGTGCTGAGCACATGAGTGACAGAGGCAGATACTGCGAGAAGACGTCAGAACCAACTCCAGAGAGGATTGGCTTGGACACCGTTCTGCTCCCAAGTCCCTTCAGCCTTCACCACAGGTCCCCTCCCAGCTCTCCCACCTTGCTCCCCTCCTGCCCTCATCCTGGGAAAGGATCCAGCCACTGCCCATTGGTCAACAATGCCCTGCTCAGGACAGCTTGGGCACTGAGATTTTGTGCTTTCAATAAAATATTTCACTTTCCCTGCAGTTGGGGTGTCTCCATGAAGGGGCCTCCTGGGGCCTAGAGCTTCCTTTCCTCCTTGGGTGTGTTTTGGCAGTGGAGTTTTATCTGCCCGGAGGATGACACACTGAGGACCCTGCAGAGGAGTGGAGCTGGGGTTAGGAGTGAGGATGGGGCCTTGGATTCATCTTTCAGTGCCTTCCTTCTGCACTCACCATGGCTCACCCATCTTGTCTCAGTTTCCTCATCTCTGCTCAGTGAGGGATGGCTCATGGGTTAGGAGTGCACACTGCCATTGCAGAGGACCTGAAGGCAGACTCCAGGGCCAATGCTGAGTAGCTCATATCCACCTCAGACTCCGACTCCAACAATATCTGACTCCTTCACCTTCTCTTGGTCCCCATGGGCAACTGCACATGTGTGCATATGCCCTGACACACATAAACACATATACATACTTTTTAATTAAAAATAGGGCTGGAGAGCTATAACTCAGCGGTGAAGAGTATTGGCTGTCTTTCTGAGGATTTAGGCTCAGTTTCTAGCACCCATACAGCAACTGAGTACTGTCTGTAACTTCAGGCCCACGAGATTCAACACCTCTTCTGGTCTTTGTAGGCATTCACAGGTGGTGCAGTCATGCCTGCAACTAAATACCCATACATGAAAAACAAAACATGAGAAAAATACTTTAAATAAAAACATAAAAGGTCCTTAGCTAAGAATGCATTATATAGATGTATGAAAATAATTATACTCAAATAATTAATAAAAGTATCAATTAAAAGAAAAAAGAGGGCTCCAATCATACCTCTGACACTTGGTAAAGTTCTCAGCCTTTCTGAAACTCAGTTTTCTCAAATGTAAGATGGATGTGAGGCTACTAAATACAATTATTTTTTATAAGGGACTCAGCATCGAGGCTGACAGATAGTAGGTACTTAATCTATATTCACCCTGGTTAGCATCAGAGTTGGCACATTCTTTTGAAGATTCCTTTATTTTATGTGTGTGGCTGTTTTGCCTGCATATATACTGTGCACGTTTGAGGAGTACCTACAGAGGCCAGAAGAGGGCATTGGATTTCCTGGAACTGGAGTTACAGAGGGTTGTTATCTGCTTGGTGGGTGTAGGGAATCCAAACCAAGTCCTCTGGCTTAATCACTGCCCACCTCACCCTAGAGCTGGTGAATCCTAACGCAGGACACTATTAGAAGCTGAACTAACTGTCTTAGGTGCTTCTCCCATCCCTGTAAGAACACACCTGACAGAAATACTGTAAGGGAGGAGGGGTTTTTTTGGCTCAATTTCAGTACCTAATGGTGGGAAGGCATAGTGCCTGGAGTCCATGCTGATGGGATGATGTTCAGATCTTGGCAGAACAGGAAGCAGAAGCTAGAGCTGGCACCAGAGCTAGTCTAGACCTTAGAAGAGCTTATTATATCCAGTGTCCTGTTTATGCCAGCGAAGGCTTGCCTGCTAAAAGCCCCACAGCCTCCCCAAGCAGCGCCACTACCTGGGCATAACATAAGCATGTGGGGGACATTTCAGATTCAAACTCTAACAGCCTTCCTTTGGTTCCTGGAGGCTTATGACCATTTTAAAGAGAAAAAGGCACTAGATCTAACTTCAAGAGCCCAGAGACCCTTATCTTACCAAACACTATTGAGAAACCCAGAGTGTCTTAGACAAAGACTTAGTTATGGACTTCTGCTTAAACAAAGAAGTCACACAGTTCCAATATGCAAACCACAGAGTAAACATTCCCATTCCAAAGGTGAGGAAAGGAGAGCAGCAGGGAAAGACTGAGCTAGAGCAAGACTCACACCTAGTAGGAAGAGACACTGAACTCCAAAGCTCCGTGTCCAGAATTTAGAGCACATGCTGGTATCAGCTGGGCTTCAGCAGGTCCTGGAGAGTCTAACCCCTGTGGCCCTGCTGCCTATTGCAAACATAGCCTCTCTCTTGGTTCTGCTCCCTGCAATGCCTTGAACTTTCTTTGGCAGTGTTCTCTATCCCTGGCACTTCATTGTCCTGTGGACTCAACTAGAACTTAAGATTCATTTTCACACTCAGTGAAAAAAAAATATTGTTTCTAGAAATGCCTTACTTATGATCCCTTTTCTGATGCTCTTATTTACCTTAATTAAAACATCTTATGCTTTGACTTTTCTTAAAACTTTTAGAAATCACTAATCTTATCACAGTAGCATCAAAAGTGTAAGATCTAAAGGCCTAATCACACTTTTATATCCTGAATTAGCATTTTCAAAAGTCAAAGAGTCATTTTAACTTCATCTGACTTGTGGATCTGATACTATTCTGTTTACAGTTGAGTCAATCTTTGTAAAAGAAAAATAAAGTCAATAAATGCTTCTTTGGGAACTTGCATAATTTTAAAAAATGATTCAGACCTCTTTTCTGATTCCTTGTCCTGAGTATCCAATACTGCTAAGTGACATAGGGCCAAAGGTGTGATCATCAAATTCAAACTGACTTTGACATTCAGCATATTTGCCTTCATTTAGAATCTAGTATTGTGAAATATTAATATTTCTAGACCACTGGAGCTATTAAGGATGAGATATGAATTTTCATACTGATAATAATTATAATTGCCATGAAATAACTATCATGAAAAGCCTTATATTATTAAAATATCTTAAATGCCTTATTCTGTAGATCTCTGAAGTATTTGAAGACCACTATCTAAAATATTTTTTTTCTAGAGATAATTCAAACAGGCTTGCCTTCTGGAATATGCAGAGGGTGTGGTAAAGGCAGCATTGGACTAATTAAGGCAAATCAACAAGGGACAGGTAAGGCAAACCTTTGCCATTGGGAAATGCCTCAGGGCACTTCTGCAGGCCCCAATATCAAATTTGGTAAAATTATTCTCTGTCAGCATTGGAGAATTCATTCAATGAGCAATTAAAAGGCCAGTTCTTGGAATTCTCCTATTTTTGTCATTAAAAAGAACCTGGAAAATGAAGAATGGTAACATCTGAGAGCTATAAATAAGGTGATTTAGCCAAGGGCTCTTTACAGCCTGGAATTCTCTTGCCTTCTTTATTACTTAAGGGATGGTCTATTATAGTGACTGATTTAAAAGACTAATTTTTAAAAGCTATATTCTTACAAGAACAGGATAAAGAAAAATTCGCCTTCATGGTGCTTACCTATAGTAATTCTCAACCTGTTAAAAGATAGCATCGGAAAATTCTTCTACAAGGAATGTTAAACAACTCCAGCTTGTGTCAATATACTTTTTAAATTTTTTTCTTTTTACCCACCAACCACAATTTCCCCTCCAACCCCTTCTTCAACTCTGTCTGTCTCCCCCTTCAACCCATACCCCATCCACTCCTCTGAAAGGGTAAGGCCTCCCATGGGGAGTCAACAAAGCCTGGCCCATTAAGGTGATCAAGTTCCTTTCCCCATATGAAGGCTAAGCAAGGCGTTCCACCATAAGGAATGGAGTCCAAAAAGCCTGATCATGTATCAGGGGTAGATCCTGGTCCCACTGCCAGCAGCCCTTCAAACAAACCAAGCTATACAACTCTCACCCACATGCAGAGGTTCTGGTTTGGTCACATGCAGGCTTCACAACTGTCGGTCTAGAGTTTGTGAATTCCCGTGAGTTTGGCTGTGCTGTTTCTGTAGATTTCTTCATCATGAGCTTGACCCCCTTGCTCATATAATCCCTCCTCCCTCTCAGCAACTGGACTCCCAAAGCTCAGTCTGGTGCTTGGTTGTGAATCTCTGCATCTGCTTCCATCGGTTACTGGATGAAGGATGACAGAGTATTCACCAATCTGATTACAGGACACGATCAGTTCAGGCATCCTTTCTACTATTGCTAGGAGTCTTAGCTGGCATCATCCCTGTGTATTCCTGGTAATTTTCCTAGAATCAGGTTTTTCCCTAAACCCATAACGGCTCCCTCTATCAAGCTATTTCTTTCATTGCTCTTTCACTCCATGCCTTGCCCAATTTGACCATTCCATTCCCTCATATTCTCCTCCCTATCCTCTCCCCTCTACTGCCCCCTTCTCCCTGCCACATTTACTCAGGAGATCTCGTCCATTTCCCCTACCCAGGGTGATCCATGCGTCCCTACTAGGGTTCTCTTTGTTTTTAGGATTCCTGCATAGTACTGGCCCCATACTGTTCGGGCTGACAGCAGTGGCCACATCATGCACTATTGAGGCTGTGGACTCAGAGTCGCTGGTATTTTCCAACAGCAGCTGGCAGCATGATATGGGAGGGGATGTATGCTGTGAATGTTTTATTGCCATTGGTTAATAAAGAACCTGTTTTGGTCAATGGCTTAACAGAGTAAAGCCAGGCTGAAATATATATATATATATATATATATATATATATATATATATAGAGAGAGAGAGAGAGAGAGAGAGAGAGAGAGAGAGAGAGTAGGCAGCATCAATGAGATGCCATGTAGCCACCAGAGGAGAAAGGTACGAGCTGTCAGCCAGAACCTTGCTGGTAGACTATGAGCTTTGTGGTAAAATATAAAATAATGGAAATTGGTTAATTTAAGGTGTAAGAGGTAACCAATAGGAAACAAGAGCTATTGGACAAGCAGTGATTTAATTAATACAGTTCCTGTGTGATTATTTCAGGTCTGAGTGACTGGGAATGAGCAGCCTCTGCCTACAGACTGGCACACCAACGTGTGCCGGCTAAATCCACATAAAACCTGAGCGAGCTTGGAAAGGATTCTAAACACGACAGAACAGGCCAGGGAGTGGGGATGCATACCTTTAAACACAGGATTCAGGAGACAAGAGAGGGCCTAGAGACTGTGCTGTTCAGCTGGGAGACCAGTCACTCACCTCTTGGTCCAATCCACGCAGGCTGTGTCTGTGTCTCAGGAAGCCACTGAAGTCATAGAGTCTGGGTGGGTTTGGGGGGCCGAGTGGGACTTGTAGACTACAGGGTTTGATGGGGGTGATGGTGGAGTGGCCTGGCTGCAGGAACCTTGCCTGCTGGCCAGCTAGCCTGATGTCAATATTTTGTACAACAGCCATTAGAAATAATTCATAAACAGTTCTATCAATCTATAATTCACCATTATTTGGATGGTATTGTACTGACTGATTCAGATGCAGATACCTTAGAAAAAAATGTCTGATGAAGTAAAAAGAATTATATCTTGATGAGGATTACAAATTACTCCTGAAAAAAAAACAAAGAATAAATTCTATTAATTATCTAGTATATAAGGTATGTTTACAGAAAATTCAACCACAGAAGGAACAAATCAGTAGAAATCAATTTCAAACTCTTAATGATTTACAAAAAGTGTCGGGAGAGATTAACTAGCTATGGCCCAGTTAATTGGATTAACTACTCAAGAACAAATTAATTTATTTCAAAACTTATAAGATAATAAGGACTTAAATGGTCCAAGAAAAATATCTACTGAGACTGAGAAAGAATGGCTCTGGTAGAAAAGAAATTCCAAGAGGCACACGTGGACTGCCTGGATCCAGAGCTTGATTGTATTCTAGTCATTTTACTTTATACCCATTATTCCACAGGGATTCCTATGTATGGGGAAGATAATATCTTAGATAAATGGATATTTTTAGTACAAAAAACAGAGTAAGAAGTTAAAGACCTATGTAGAAAAGGTTTCTGAATTGATTTTAAAAGGAAACATGAGACTTTGTCAATTAGCAGGAGTAGACCCAACAGAAATTGTAGTGCCTTTTACTAATTACATAATGAGGAATTGCCTTATTATGTGTAGAAAATGAACATTAGCAAAGAGCTTGTAATAATTTTGTGGGCGATATTAGCAACAGATATCCCCAAAGCAGGAGACCAGTTTATAAAAAGAATAAATTGGTCTCACCCTCATACGGTAAAAGGAAAAACAATATCTGGAGCCCCTATATTTCATAATGGTGCAAACAAATCAGGAAAGGCAGGTTATAAAAATAAGTAAAGTGGTTCAAAACCCATATGACTCAGTTCAAAAATCATAATTAAAGCTATTCTCCTGTGTGGTGGTCTTTTTGTGGTTTGGGGTGGCAGAAGGATGTTCTCTTGCTGGGTTGCTGACTAAAGAGGAAGGTCAGCTGGCTGCTTCTCTGCCTCTCTGAGCTAACAGGTTTTCACCCTAGCATCAGATTCCCGAGTCTGTTGGTAAATAAAATGATAGAGATTTAATTAAAATTACACTTGGAGGCAACAGCAAGTTCCTGTGGGGCTTTTGTGTCCCACTGGGCCTTGGCTTGAGCAGTGGAGGTTGATGGGATTCCCCTCTGTATGCTGTGAATACCATTGGTGAATAAAGAAACTGCTTTGACCTGTTGATAGGGCAGAATTTAGATAGGCAGGAAAACCTAAACTGAATGCTGGGAGAAAGGAGGCAGAGTCAGGGAGAAGCCATGGAACTGCCGCTGTAGACAGATGTGCTGAAACTTTGCTGGTAGGCTACAACCTCGTGGCGATACACAGATTAATGCAGATGGGTTAAACTAAGATGTAAGAGTTAACAAATAAGAAGCAAGAGCTAATGGGCCAGGCAGTGATAAATAGTATAGTTTCTGTGTGATTATTTTGGTGCTGAGCAGTCGGGAACCAACAAGCGACCTCCTACAACAGTGGGGCAGTGATTGGAGAGCTACCATCAGAACTTGAAAAAGCAGACGATTCAGTTGCAGCTGCAGTGCCAGTGGAAAAACAACATTTGGTGCTTCAATGTGTGTCCCAACTAAAGGATGGAGAAGTTACTCCTGCTGGTGCTGTTGCTGCAGCCTGGACTTCCCCGCAAACACTCACAGCAATCAGCTTCTCCTTGCTGCAACCTCGGAAAGCTGACTCATGCTAGGAAATTGGGGGAGGGGCTTAAATTCACTGCTGAGCTCACCACAGTCATCATTGCTGTGAACAGAGAGGTCAGCAGATTTGGTGAGACACCTGGAAAGTCCTTAAGGAAGGAGTTAAACAATATTAAAAAGAAAAATATTTTTTCCTGTTTACGATGGGAAATATCTTAATGCTGGGAGTTAGGATCCTGTATAGTGCTACTATTGATGGTTTGCAAACAGAAGCAATAAATAAGGGGATAAATGGCTTATCTGGGATTGACTTAATACCAATTGTAACTACTGTCAGTCTGATAATTCATATTTCATCCTTCATAGCCACAGCAATTTTTATGGCAAATATAAAAAGTGGTTTGGTAATTATATCAAATATGAAAAGTTGACCAATAAGATAAAAGCTTTAGAAAGATTTTTTAATGAAAATCAGAAAAGTTAACTGATAAGATACAAGTCTAGGACTTACTAATGAAAATAAGAAAAATATTAAGTCACAGAGGAATTTAGACAAGAACCTATTCTGCCTCTGCATGATGAAACTGAAGATGAACCTTACTCTATTCAGATATTATACAAGAATAATCAACAGATGATATGTATCCTGAAATGTTATGAGGAAGTTAAATGGAATACTACAGAAATATTAGATTTGAAGAGACTTAAAGAAGTGATCATTCCATATGGTGTACATTAGCCCTATGTGAAGCAATTGTTAAAATTATAGGCAACTCAGACCAGAATTATATATACTTGTAAAGAGTACAAGACACGAATGAGTCTAAGGATCCAACTAAGTTCCAGGTCCCTTTATAGAAATAACTTGGGATCCCACCTAGGGAGTGGTTTGCCTACAGAATGTTTGGTCTAGGGCATGAGTCTAAGGCATGCGTGATAAATGTAGCCTGTGACTTTCAATTTGTATGTTAATGCAGTCTTTTGTTTTACTCCTACCTTTTGGGGGTGGTGAAAATTAAACACGGGCAAATTTTCAGTACTCACTGAAAAATTCCCTCCGGATACTGTCCTATATGTTTCTGCATTTTATTATTTTCATTCGTGTCTTTGTATTCTTTACTGTATTTCTAAATTCCCATGCCTCCACTCTGGAGAAAGATATCTTTGTCGAGGCTGGTCCCTGACACCGATAGAGGTGGTGCTTCTGGTCTGCTGATGTGTCCTCTATAAAGGAAAAAAGAGGGTAGCCATGCTCTCTCTTGCATGGTAGTTGAAGATTGAATTGCTGGTGGCATTTACCCCCTGGGCAGAATGGAGGACCATCTACCTTGTTGTGTATCTGTGAGTTTATCCTAATAAATTTTTGTTACCCTTTTAAATGGGCTCTTGTGAATTTGCCTACATGTGGCAGTCTTTTTTTTAAAATTGACATGGCAGTAGGATACTCTCCTGCTTGGTAGCTGGCTAAAGAGAAAGGTCAGCTGGTTGCTTCTTGGGGCCTCTCTGTCTAGTAAGTTCTCACTTGAGCAGTGGGGCAGTGATTGTGGAACCTCAAACAGGAGCTGAAACAGCAGTAGGTGCAGGTGCAGCTACAGTTCTGGTGATAAAAGGACCTTCCCAGTAACTGCTACACATGGATACCAGTGAAGGTTATTGTGTATGACTGTAGAGGTGAAGTCTTAGTTTCAGTGAAAACTTTAAGACACTGGAGATGCCATAAATATAGGACATTCACTGAATAAAGCCCCAAGCATAGAGTGGAACCAACCCAAGAGAAACAGTAGGTATACTGCAGTGATAGACCTATAAGGCTAGGTTCCTGAAAACTGTTGAGCTTCGAATATTCTACCATGAGCCTCAAACATAGTACATGTGGCTGTAATTGGAAGTTTCTCTTCGGCCCGCCGGTTCTGAAATAACTACTCATAGGCTTAATAATTACTTATAAATATTTGGCCAATGGTTCAGGCTTATTATTAGCTAGCTCTTACATTTAAATTAACCCATATTTTTATCTATGCTTTGCCACATGTTTGTGGTTTGTTACCCCATTTTTTACATGTCTTGCTTCCTCAGCCACTGGCTGGTGTCTCCCAGACTCTGCCCTTCTTCTCCTGTATCTCTGCTTGGATTTCCCACCTGGCTCTATCCTGCCTTGACATAGGCCAAAGAAACTTTATTTATCAGCCAATGAGAGCGACACATATTCACAGTGAACAAAAGGACTATCCTACAGCATATAACTACAGGATTTCGTGTTTGTCTGGCTGGTTTTTGGTCTTGCTTTATCCAGTCCTTTCTTATTATCTTTATGCTCTCTTTCTTTGAGATGGAGAAGTCTATTCTACGACATTGTATATTGTATGTATACAACTTTAAAAACATGGAGGCATCCAGATGCCACCTTCTCCAGCCACATGAGTCACTTTACCATCTTATACGTGATTCCAGAGCGAGGTTTCAGTCTGTGGTTGTATGATACAACCCACCTGAAAGTCCTTGACATAGAGTTGGCCATCTGTTAGGGATTCAAGAAATGTGACACACCTTCTAATCTTCAGTTTTAACCCTTTCTATTTTAGGAATGGGAGAGTGAGACTCCAGAGGTAAGGGGAGTGAGGTAAGGCTCTTCTTCATTATAGAAGCCACAACAGATGGTAAGATGAAGATTCCCAAGGGTTTGTTTAGCATTCCTGGCTCCAGACTGGGGACATGGAAACTGACTTAGTAAGTGTTCATGTTGTTTGGATGCAGAGAGACAGTGGAAACACAAAGAAACAATGCCCCTGTCTACTCATCCCTAGGTATTGTTGGAGAAACTGAGGCTTGGGGTGAGTGAGGGGGCCACGCCAATCAGATGACAGAGATGGTTAAGAATTCAGGTATTTGCTGTCCATCTGTGAGCCCAGCTGGGTAAGACTGGCTGGCTTGTAAAGATCTTTCAGGGAGTCCCCCCTCACTTGTATACCTCATGTGTCTATCTCCCCTGCACCCAAGTAAGGGCTGACTGTGATGTGACAGAGGGTTAGCTCCCTGTCAGTCAGCAGCCTGGCCACTTTGCAGGTAAGCTGTGACTCTGGAAAGGATAAACACAGGCTGCTTTTGATAAGACCCAGCAGGGTAATGCCCCCAAGAAATGTCAGGGCCAATTCTAAGGACCCCTTATTCTAAGTCTTGAGCCAACACTTCCAGTTGCCTCCTTCCCTGCCCCACCTGAACTCTGGAGCCCCTACTGCTGTCCCTGCTAACCTTGCCATCCTCCTGGGAATTTTGGATTTTCTTTCTGCTATTCAGTCTGTCAACCTTCAGGTCTCTCCATCTCCTCAACTTGCCATAATCCTCTTTGACTCATTCATTCCTTCTGAGGGAACCACTCAAGGCACTTCATTGTTAACATCCCTGCTCTGACCTTTGGTCATGGTTTATAGCCCTGTGTGGCCTCCTAGTTCATATCACTGAACAATTATTCCCCTTCCTGGCCAAGACACCTTCTCAGCAGTCCCGGATTGAGCAATGATTCCAGAAGTTCATGTGGAGGACTGATTCAGGTACCTCACTGCTGTCCCTGAGTTTAGTTCCACTGCCCTAGAGACAAGCTTGGCCTGGGAAATTGCTATAAAGCATGTTGTCACTTGACCACTCCCAGGGAGAGATTAAGACTCCCCTGTCACAAAGGGGAAACCGAAGCACGAGAAAGCCTTGTTTTCATGACTGCTTGGTAGGAAAGGTGGTGCTAAATGCCTCCTGACCTCAATGGCATGTTTGTATGTTCACCCTCTTTTGCTTGTGTTGAGTGCTGGCATATGACTTTGCTACCTCAGCCACTCTTCAGAACAGTACAGCCATCCACTTCACAGGGAGGAAATCACTGCCAGAGGTGACTTGATCCTCCTCCATGTACCAGGGGCAAAACTGAGATTTGAAGTGGTTGCCACGATTTCACAGTGCCTGTCAAGTGATAAGACACAAACACAAGTTTATAAGATGTAAACACCAGGGATGGAATGCAGACGCACCAATGAGGAGCTTGAACAGGAGCCCCAGGGGGTGGCTGAAGCTGGGAACCAGAAGTTCCGGTCACATCAGTGGTCCCCACACCAAACCTCCTTGTAGCAATGGAGAACCAGATGATAATGGGGATGTTTCAGGATAAGGCACTGCAGGACTGTTGTGTTTGGAGATCCTGTTCCTGGAGGCCAACCTGGTCCCCAGTGATGGGGATTGTCACAGCAAGCATGTTGATGATGATTCCTTAGCAGAAGAAAAGGTGCTGTCAGGGCAGCAGTGAAGCCAGGACTCATCAATGTGTTGATTAAGACCCCATTTCATTTTCTTTTATTTCTTGAGATAGGATCTCACTAAGTAACCAGGCTGACTGATTATCCTGCCTCATACTCCACAATACTAGGATTACATGTGTGTAGTGCCACTTCTGACTATTCTTTATTCTTTCAATATTTTTGTGCATGCATATGTGTGTACATGTGTGAGGGTGTATTTTCTTTCTCTTGTCCCCATTTTACTGATAAGGTACTGAGACTTTATCAAATATTTAGTGAGTCTTTCTCTGTCCCACCTACTCATTCCCAAATAATCACGTGGAGATTTCATATTAATTATTAAAGCTCATCCAATAGCTTAGGTTTGTTTTTAGGTAGCTCTTAGAACTTAAATTAACCCATATATTTATTAACCTATGTTCTATTATATGGATTTTACCTCTATCCTATTTTGTGTGTCTGAGTCATTTCACATCTGGCTGGCTTCTCTGCCTTTCTTTTTCCCAATATTCTCTGTGTCTGGAAATCTTGTCTAGCTATTGACCATCCAGCTTTTTATTAAATCAATCAATGACAGTCTTCACACAGTGTAAAGGAATATTCCACAACATTTCTCCATTTTTTCTAAATAAAAAGGAAAGGTTTTGACTCTAACATAATAAAACTTATACAATAAGAACAATTATTAGGTAAGAATTGCATTTACAATGTCCAGTCCATTTGTGTTTGGCATAGTTGAAGAAAAACACACCATTATTTATTTTATCTTGAAGAGTCTAAATCTATGTATTTAACTTACCTTCTATCATAACTAAAGAAAACTGCAACTATAAATACCTAGTCTTCAACTCCATTAAAGATCCCAGAAGGATATACTGAGTAAACAGAAAGTGTAGAACAAGCCACTTCCAAAACTAAGACGTGACAGAGACGACTGGTGGCCTGGACAGTCACTCAAAAGTTCATCTGCGCTGATGGAATGCAGCCTTCAGTCTATAGGACTAGAATATTGGGAAGACTATTTTATGAGGCAGGAATTTTGAAGGATTGTCCTACCCTTTCTTGGCATAGTTTAGTAGTCACTATTAATGAACTATAGCAATGATCCCTGAAAGCATAGTCTTGGAGTAGTCACTTTCTTTTGTGTCTTGTTTGTCCAGTTTGAACCCCACACTATCAGCAGCCAAGGCAAAGGCAGTTTCTTGCCCAAATAGCTAGTTTTGTCATAAATAAAGCAAACTCCATATGAAGGTTTTGTGATGACCATCATCCTTTTTTGAAGTAGATTGGTGCCACCAGGAGCAAATTTGTCTCATTGTCAAGAAAAGTTTTATGTTATAAAAACACTTTAAATGCCATATTATGTAGGTCTTTGAAGTGATTGAAGATCACCTACCTAAACTATGTCTCTGTATGAACATGAAAGCATAACTAACATGGCTATAAGTTTGATAGTTACAAATGACTATTAATTTGTATTTATTATCTTAAATAGCTTTTGAAGCTTAAAACTTTACATAATCTTTAAAAATGAGCTGCATAGGTACAATATCTTAAACAAGAATAGAAACACATATATGATATAACAAAAATAACCTTAGATTGTGTCAATATGCAAAAATCCATACCAATGTGAAATATTTGAGATTAGTGGTTAAGAGTGGACTCAACAATTCACACTTTTATCTAATTATTTATAGATAAAAAAATCCCCTTTTTTCCTTCTGAAAGAGATCCTCAAATCTAACTTCTTTGTTTAGATTTTTTATGACCATGAACCATAACAGTTTGTAATCAATCTCTGTAAATGATGACAAGCATCTATAACCCATTGAATGATCAAAAATCCACCACACCTCTTGAGAATGTAGGCATTGTATTAAAAGACCCTGAGAAAATTGGGATAATGGTCAAGTTCTGAAAGAGATAGCTGTATTACTTGTTTTTCAGTTTCTGTAAAACTGGGAAATATACACGGCTTATCTGAAGTACTGGCTGGAGTAATCTATAAGGCTGGACCATCTCAGTCAGCAACCTTGAAACTGATCATCTGGGTCACCTACTTTCACTGATGCTTGGTTCCTTTGCTCTGAAAATACACAAACTTTCGAAGGTAACATGCATATCTGCATTAACACAAGTATAGAATGTGTGATGTGTACAAGTCAGTTAAAGATGATTTTGTTTTGTTTGAGCTGGTAAAAGACACCTGTCAACTTTATAAGTCAATTTAGACTGTATAATCAAACTGTAATATATTTCTACTCATGCCCTGAAAGGATGATATGAAATAAGTTATGAAAATCTGCAGCCAGCAACATTTATCACGTCTCATTTCCTCTCAGAGCTGTTCCCATGTCACAGGATCAGCTTACATACCATCTGTTCTCTAGTCTTATTTTGACTTTCTCACCATGTCTGCAGCTAAGATATTCAGGAGGTCTCCCCTGGTCAAATTACAGAGCTTTCTATTACTTTGGAAGCAATCACAGCCTTTTGTTTCTTGCAGAAACAAAAGCATAATCTCTTCTCCAATGCAATACATTGTGTGATTTCCATTTTGAAATGAAAACATTTTTGAAATATATTGGTTGGTTTAGTTTAGGAGTTTCCATAATCCAATGTCTCACAGCAGCTATTGTTTTTGTACATCAGTATTGAAAAAGTTAGCAAGACACCATATAGGATACAGGCTCTTTGTGTATTTTCCATCCTTATGTGGCTATTTTCATTTTTATTACTTTACTCTCTATTTAAAGACTTTATTTTATTATTATTAAACTTTATTTTTTCTATGGCTGCCTATACCCATTTTTTTTTCTTAAGCCTACACACATTGTTAAATATACTGTTACCTGTTTAGAGGTTTTTTTTCTGTCTGAACCTGATTTATGTGTATCTGTAATCTTATCTGTCAGCATGAGCAAAACCTTAAAATTGTCATGTGGCTTAGGTCCTTGTGTAATGGTGGCTCACGCATGTAGGCAGCCGGTGGGAGAAGTTTCTGTACCCTGGCCAGTGTAAGAGACACGGAAAACTAGAGAGCCATGGTTGGCTCCATTTTTGTGTGTTTGTAACCTTTTGTAAAAAGCTTTCTCGGGTTGTATGTGGATGTATGTGTCTGGATGCTGGATGCCATTTATAGTGAGTCTTTCTCTGTCCTGCCTACCAGCTCCCAAATAATCATGTGGATACTTTTTATTAATTATGAAAGCTTGCCCTATAGCTTATGCTTATTTTTAGCTGGCTTTTATAATTTAAATTAACCCATATATTTAATAATCTGTGTTCTACCATGTGGCTTTTACCTCTATCCAATTTTGTGTGTCTGACTCCTTCTGTGTCTGCATGGCTTCTCCACCTTTCTTCTTCCCAACATCTTCTGTGCCTGGAAATCCTGTCTAGCTATTGGCCATTCAGCTCTTTATTAAACCAATCACAGTGACACATCTTCACACAGTGTAAAGGAATATGCCACAACACAAATCAGTCATCACTGGTAAGAAGCGCATGAGTCAGTACTCACTGAAACTTCTTCATTATGCCATGAAACCCGTGGTGGGTTGGAGTAGCATACTGGTTGGTTCTCACTGTCAACTTGCCACAGCTGAGAATCACCTGATAAGTGAGCTTGGGTTGAGTAACTCTCTTTATCAGATTGGCCTGTGGGCATGTCTTTGGTGGGTGAGGGGGATTGTCTTGAACATAGGAAGCCACAGCTCCTGGTGAGTGGCACCCTCTCCTAAGCTGGAGGTCCTGAACTACACAGGACAGAAAACAGCAGGCTCAAGCTCCCAAGCAAACAGGCAGTGAGACCGCACACCTTTGGCTCTGCTCTTGACTGCTGATCAAGCTCCTGCCTTAGCTTCCCCTCAACGACGGAGACTGTAATCTAGAATTGTGAGCCAAAGAAACCCTTTCCTTTCCTATGCTGCTTTTGGTTAGCGTGGTGTATCATGGTGACAGACATGACGTCAGGGCAAGCAGGGGTGGATGAATAACACTTTCTGAGGCTTCTTACAGAATAACGTAAGGGGTACTGTTTCCAGAGTCTTAACACTACAGGGATCTTTCTTGTCACAAATCACCATGGAAGTGCATGGCTGGGAATACTGACGGTCGGGCTCTGAACGAAGGACTGAGTAGCCCTCTGGGCTTAAGAAGGTCTGCCAAGTGGCTTCCAGTTCAAACAAAGAGGAGCATTGTGATTATGGCTGCTGTAGATCTGTGGTTGAGAGAAGGGTTCTGGTAACAGCCCAGCATGTGCTTCCTGGTGAAGAGGCTGGAACAGCCCAGTGTTGAGCAACTCTATTCAAAGCAATCCTGCTGTTTCCACCTGCCAACATGCTGAACCAACAGACTTTTATTGGTGAATATTGATATTACTAATGATGACAGTAGGGTCTATGATGGGTGCTGAGGAACCACTCTGCCTAGCAATAAGTAAATTAATTCACAGAAAAATGAGTGGATGGGGAGAGAGAACTCCCACAGATTCCTTTGGGCTTAAGTATTGTTAGTAATTGTATCAATTGATTATATGTGCTTCAAAGGATAACAAGATATTGTGATATTTTTGAATTTTAAAATTTATTTTACTATGTGTGTACAGAAGCCCATTTAGCATGGTGCTTATGTGGGATTCAGAGGACAACTTACAGAATTGGTTCCTTTCTCCCACTATGTGGATTCTGGGGATTGAACTCATTCATATAGGCTTGGTGGGAAGTGCTCTTACCCACTGAGCCATCTCACTGGCCCAAAGACTGTTTAGATACTGAATATCTCAAGGACAAGGGAGATTAATAAAAATTTAATAAAAATATGTAATTCTCTCTTCTTTTCCTCCCCCTCCTTTCTTTCTTTCCTTCCTAGGGTCTTTCTATGTAGCTCGGGCTGGTTTCAAATTCTCAATGTTCCTGTCTCAGCTTTCAGGGTGTTAGGGTTCAGTAGTGTCACCAAGCCTAGATCAAGAAGTCTATACATATGTGTGCATGTGCATATATGTATGTTTGTATGTATATATGTTATATATTACATGTATTTATATTTTTCTGACTCTCTCCATATCCTTACTCCACATGATTCATATTTCTGGTGCAGGGAGGTCCTTTTATTTCATCCTTTGTTCTGTTTCATGTCAGCGTTGCTATTTCCTCACTGTTTATTCCTCAAACACAGGAGGTGCCTTTTCTACCCCAGGACCTTGGCACACATCTGGATTGCTTATCCTTCCCTACATAGATTTATGTTGGTCTCTTTTCTCCCGAAGTCACCAGTCACTCTTAAAATGAGGGTTTCTCTGACTGCTGTATCTCAAACATCTCTCCCTTCCTTTTTCCCTTCCAACACTGTGTTGTCTTTTTCTCCATTTAGCACCAGACATTTGCAGTATCCATTATTTATTTATAGTTAAGCTAGAATATCAGCCTTGTGAGGATAGGAGTTCACCCATATCCCCAGCACCATGCGTGGCTTACTCAATAGATTGTAATACAGTGAACATAAGAAGAATAGGAAGTAAGCTTCCCTGGCAGCAAGTTTCTGTGCACAAATGTACATTACTAGGGCTGGACGTCCGCAGGGAGCTAAAAGGCCAAGCAGTCCCAGGAAGGCAGGAAAGCCACAGCCTTTCAACTGCAAAGGACCCACCAGCATGTTTCCCAATGAATGCTGGTTCCGTGGAGCCATTAGGGTGCCCATGCTTCATTGGACACAGATGTAATTGTAAAAAAGCAAAAGTTGTCATCCTGGGATGTCATTGTTTACAGTCCTCCAAAAATGTGCAAGCTTGGTACTACTTAACACTCATGCTGCAACATTTGCGAGAACAGTTTACACAGATAAAAATTCTGGGCCAGTACCCCCAGAATGGCTGCTGTGACTAAGAGGGAGCTGCCCAGGGCTGGAGATTGGGACTTTTGTATAAGATGGCCTATCTTTGGAAAACTACCTAGCAGTATGTATTAAAATGGTCACTCAAAACTCATAACCCAAGGGCACTGTGCACACAAGGTCACCAAAGGGAGGTACTAGGAGCACTTCAAAATTTTATTTGCAATAGTCCCAAAGTGGTAGCTGCCCAGGTACCCATCCCCAGGAGTCCTGATAACTGTAATGGACTACTGTGTGATGATGCAAAGGGACATGGGTTGACTGTATACACAGGATGGATGAACTGTACAAACACAATGTAGGAACACGGGTTGACTGTATACACAGGATGGATGAACCCCACAAACACAATGTAGGAACACGGGTTGACTGTATACACAGGATGGATGAACCCCACAAACACAATGTGAAAGGAAAGAAACTCCACCAAGAGGCATGTGCTGTTCCCTATCAACCATGGAACTCAAAGAGGCAGAACAAATGAACCTATGGTGTGAAGTGTCTGAGCAGGAGTTGCCTTTAGGGTCAGTGAGAACCTGAGGGGGTTTCAAGGGAGCATTCTGAGAAGGATATGAGGGTCCTAGTCCTTGTTTGGATGTTGGTTCCAAGGGAAGTTGGTCTGCCAGGGTTGCCATAAGCAAGTGTCACAGTCTGGGGGATACACAATAGAAACTCATTTTCCTCCTCTTCTGGAGGCAGAAGTCTGAGCCTGAGTAATCTGAACTCAAGAAGTGGTTGGGATGAATCCCTCCAAGCCCACTCTACTTGACCTGGTGATGGTTGTCTTTCCCCCAAGTTGTCCCTCTATGTATATCCTAGTGCCACCAACCTCTTGTGTGTGTGTGTGTCCATGTATGAAGAGGCCAGCATTTGAGGCTAGTGTCTTCCTCGATTATTTTCTACCTTAGTTCTTGAGACAAGGTCTCTCACTGAACCGGAAGCTTGCAATTTAGGCTAGACTTGCTGGTCAGAAAGCACCTGGGACCATTTGTTTTTGTCACCCAGCACTGGGATTACAGGCCTGTTTAGCCATGGCAAGTTTTGTGTGTTGGTGCTTGGGATTCAAACTCAGGTCATCTTGAATGTGCAGTAAGCCCTTTATCACAAGAACCCCATTTGAAATAAATTATTTCTTTAAAAATCTTCTTTCAAAAAGAGTATGCTGCCACATGCTTTTAATCTAAGTACTTGGGAGGCAGAGGCAGGTGCATTTCTGTGAGTTCAAAGACAGCTTGGTTTACACAGTGAATTCCAGGACAGCTAGAGCTATGTAGAGAGACCCTGTTCCAAAAACAGCAAAAATTCTATTTCAAGACTGTACTCCCAGGGACCATTTCTACATTTCATTACTAGGGAAGTTTCTCTAACTGTGTAGAGAAGATGGGAGGGTGGGGTAGGATTGCTCCTCTCTCTGAATAGTGACATTCTGAATACAGGGGTAGAGACATCAATTTAGTAATCTGGTGCTACATTACTGCATGTTTGATACATGGGGTATCCTTGAATGGGTTCCTCTGACTCTGCTCTTCTTGTGTGTGTGTGTGTGTGTGTGTGTGTGTGTGTGTGTGTGTGTCTGTGTGTGTGTGTTCTGCTTGATGTGTTTGATGAATGTATGATGGCAACTCAGATAGAGGCTTTGGCTTCTGTAGCCACAGAGCACAGGCAGTACCCCAGAGGCTGCGTCTCAGGAGGCCTCACCCAGTAGGGTCTTGCTCCTCAGCTCTGACAATCCTCAGGCCCAACTTAGCAAGATTCATGACGCCCAGTCCCTCAGGCTGGGTGCCACTCACTCGGCTGAAGATGTTTTTCTTCCTTGTGCAAATTAATTCATGACATAGGCTCTCGGGCACGGAGAAGCCTGCCAGCCTTGCCCAGTCAGCTATGCCTGATCAAATACCCTATGGCCTGGAATACCTCCTGACTGATTCCAGTGTCCTCAGGACTCTGAAGTACTGGGGCTATTGTGTCTGGAGGGGAAAGGTAGGCAGAGTCAGGAGGGGCCATCTGGGCCTAGGAGCCTCACTTTGTGACCTGCAGGTGTCTGGGCTGCTGCCTCTTCCTGATCCGACACTTGTCTCTCCCAGGACAGGCACAGGGAGAGCCATGCTGGGCAGGAATGAGAGTTGACCAGAAGGACCCATTTTCTTGTCCTTAACACCTTCCACAGTGCTGTATTCAAACAGAGCAGACACCCCTGCACCACCCCAACCACACAGACAGACATACAGGCATTTACCGACCTTTCGGCACACAGAATCATTCAAGCATGTATGTATTTCTGTAGTTTCGGGAAGCCACGCACCTGACCAAGTCACTGATATGCATGACTTATGATCTCATTCTCCCCAGGTCCCCAAGGCACAGCCCTAACCTGACTCACCTCTGTTCTGTATTAGCAGAAGTGTCCCATCTTCCAGCAACCTGCTCAGGTCTCTGGTACACTGACCCGCCCAACTATTCTTAACCTGTCCCTTGGACCGGCCACCTGCTACTTAAATGCCCTACTTCCCTCCCCCTTGTCATTCTGGAGGCAAGTGCAGGAGACCCACGGGTTCTGAGTGGCTAGAGCTGAGACCCAGGTAAGGTCCCTGTATCCTGACTTTCAAGGGAAGGAGAGTATCTAGGTAAGGAAGGACTTGAGTATTGGGGTTCATCCTGCCTCTGTCATTGACTTTCCAGGCTACTCTAGGGCCTCAGATGGGGGACCCCTCCCTTTTTTTTATACCATGCCTGTGAAAGCAGCTGACATCGTTCTTGAGGGAGATAAAATCTGGTTAGCTCAAGACTCCAGCGCCCATCTTACTCATCCTTATGCAGACATTTCCGGGGCACAGACAAACATGTGTCCCCAAAATTGCTGGGACCTCATATTGTTGGGATCAAGTTTCTTTCTCTGACAGTTAAAAATAATGATTTCACAGGTGACAAAAAAAACGGACTAGCTCTGTTGAACAGGCCAAAGACAGAGTTCTTCTGGAAAGGAGGGCGCAAAGCCTGGTGTGAGCTGAGTGCCAGCATAGGGCCTGACAAGATGGCATCCTTGTCATTACTTTGTTCTGTGGGCCCAGGGGAGCAGGCCTGTTTCTTGCTACTTCAACGTGGGTGTCAGATGCACAAAGTAATTTGCAGAACTGAGTTCAGGCTCCAGCAGTGGGTGGGGGAGGCTGAGTCAGGAGCCAAGAGCTGTGGGTGGGGGTGATTACTAAGTTGGGTCTTTAACAACAATAATAACTGTATGAACTCCATTTTTCTGTCCAATTTATAGGAGCGATAATTTCCATCTACTTCATCCACAGGGTCCTTCAGTGGGAACTTAAATGTCATCAGTTGCATAACAGTCATGTTCCTGCATATGCGTACATTTGTGAAATGCAATTGTACTTGAGAGTAAAATTAGGAAAAATATGGTTTTTGAACTAGTGAGATGTGGTAATGGAAATCATGATAATGTGGTAGAGATGACCAACCTCCTGTCCCTCCCTCCCTCCTTCCCTCCCTCCCTCCCTTCCTCCTTTCCTTTGTCCCTCCCATTTCATTCCTTTATTCTTGTCATTTCATGTATTGAAAATCCTGATGCATGAATACTCCAAACAGCTAGTATCTGTTGGCTCCTTTGTGTAGACTTCACCAACAAGCTTTGCACTCCATAAACATTTGCAGTTCAAAGTTGATGAAGTCAGAAAAACCACAATCATTCTGATAAAGCGTAAAATTGCCCTCCAAGGCATTTTTCCTCAAATGTTACTAAGAGCAAAGCAATATTCTTGAGAATGTCTTGTTACTTTAGCTACAGATAATTAAACTTCCCCCAGGTTCGCACCAGTGCATTGAATCTTGACCTTAGAAAGTTTAAATTCATTTTGAAATAAATACCTTTACAACAATTGAATTTAGAAAATTTTATTTCATACATTTTTATAGTCTTCTTACCATCACACTTTAATTCTTCATATTTTCTAAACATGCGAATCATATTTTTAAACTTTTATTTTGTTTCATGTGTATGGGTGTTTTGTCTCTGTGTATTTATATGGGCCACACATGTGCAGTGCCCACAGAGGCCAGCAAAAGGTGTTAGATTCTCTGGAATTGGAGTTACAGATGCTTGGAAGTCACTATGTGAGTGCTAGAAATTGAACCCTGGCCCTCTGGAAGAGTAGACAGTGCTCTTAACACTAACCTTTTTTCCAGCTCTGCTAGTTAGTATTCACCGCAATAACATTAATCTTAGGGAAGATCCAGAAACAAAGCAATCTTAGAACTCATTTATGTATTAGTAGTCTATGAAAACACATTTGTTAATAGTCCCAAAGACTCTACAAAGCAGAGCTGAATCCGGATGAAATTTATGACGGAATGGGGGCATGTTAAGGCCACCCATCTTCACAGGCAAGCTTTGAAGATGCCTGTTGAGAGCCTCTAAGGAGTCAACAATAACTTGGCTTTTATTCTTTATCCTTCAGCAACATGCTAAGAGAGAAATTCCTGAAGAGAGAGGTTCTGGTTAAGACCTTGAGTAATAGGCAGATTCAGAAATGTGGTGTGATAAACAAAAATGTAGAGGAAACAGCCCCTATATATTAGTGCTATGAAGAAGGCACAAAACCATGCCCAAAATATTAATGATACTTTACACATGCATGCTTTAATTAGTCATGACAAGAATAAGTTGAAAATAAGCAAAACCCAAATAGCCATATGTTTGCAACTCAGGTATTTTAAATAATTCTAGGGAGGAGGGGAAGATTTCCACCATGTTCTCTTGGGTTAGATGCTCATCTTGGTGGCCGAGGCAAGAATTGATTTTAGTGAGTGTTTTAGCTCACTGCTGTTTAATGGAAAGTCCATCCTGGAGTGCCATAAATGGACCAGCCAGAAACTCTTGGGGGGTCACATCCTGTGCCCCAAGTCAGGTTTGGCAGACTGCTCTCAGTAGGACAGTTAAAAGAGGCAAGTTAATAGGGGAAAGCAGGAAAGAGAAATTTATTTATGAGATCACACTGGGAAGAGGGACAAAGGGATCCAGTGACCATCCACACCCTGGTCGATGTTTGCGGCCCTAAAGTGAGATCAAAGTTTAAATAGAGGGTCAAGGATATGCACATCCAAGTAATCTTGGCCAAGGTCTAGTACTGCCCACCACTGACCCACACTGTCTGGGCTTCAGTCTCTTTCTGTAAGGTGGTCTGAGGAGTTGTTAGAACCGTGTGGAATCTCTTTTCAGGAGACAAGGTCCTCCTCTGGTGGCACCCTTTCCTTCTTCCAGCATGAATCTTTTTGGGGAATTTTCCCTTTCTTTGGAGTTTATTGATTCAATACTCTGATAGTCAGACATGTGAGTGTCTCTGTAGAATATCTTCATGTCCACCAGGGTGGTTCCAGGTATTCAAATCACAATAGAGATCTACCAAATACCCTTGTTTCTCTATATACCTTAAACCCCCTCCCTGATATTTCCCAACACAACTTACAGAATTCTGGCCTCCCTGTCACACCAGCAGGTCCCCAGTTAGTTCAAAAGAACATTAATGAGTCAAAAGTGTTCCCCCTCCCCCACCTTCTTGCCAGACAAATGACATAATTCAAGTTGGCTCAGAAAGAGCCAAAGGAGTTTCAAATCTGCCAAGGGTTTTATTTTATTTTCAATCATATGGACACATGCATGTCAGAGTGTAGACTTGTACATGGGAGTGAAGTGACTCAGAGGCTAGGAAAGGATGTCACATCCCATGGAGCTGAAGATACAGGCAGTTGTGAACGGCCTGACGTAGGCACTGGGAACTGAACTTGGATCTTTTCCAAGAGAAATATGTGCTCTTAACTGATGAGTCATTTTCAGCCCTTCAAAGATGACCAGGAATGGGGGAGGACAAGGACTGAGGTTCAGGTCCAGGAGGATTTACCAAGGCTCTAACTTCAGGACCTTTAGAGTCCAGGCTCTGATTTCTCTGTCCCACTGGACATGGTGAAAAGCAGAAAGGAAAGCAAAAAGATAAGAAAAGGCCCCAGAATAAGCTGACTCCAGAAGCTTTAAGAATAAGCTGGCTCCGGAAGCTCTATGGGACTGTCAATCTGGGTTTGCAGTCCTGAAGTGAGACTGAAGTTTAAATAGAGAACCAAGGATACAAACATCTAAGAAATCTTCTCATCTGGGGTCAACTTGTTGGCTGGCTGAACCCCCAAAGAAGTCTTTTCTCCTGGTTTGACTCAGAAGTTTATAACCACACTTACAGGACAAAAGCCTGGAATCTGGCAGTCATGAGAGCTAAGTTGGCCATTTGTACAGCAAGTAAGAAGATAAGTACTGGTGAGGAGTAGGAGAGGAGATTTAATCATGACAGGTTCGTTGGGAAGAACAGATAGAAGCGCATAGTGACCCCAAGTCTTTTTTGTGTACTGACGTGGGCTTTAGATTTAAGTAGAGGAAGAACTGATGTGGCCTAGTTTTTATTCTTTTGCTATGTTAAAAAAAAAGAAAACTGTGATCAAAAGTAACGTAGGAAGAAAGGGATTTATTTGGCTTAAACTGCCAGCTCACAATACATCATTGAGGGAAGTCTGGGAAGGAAGTACCAATGAAGAAATACTATTTGCTGGCTTGCTCACTAACTTCCTTATATAACCTGGGACCACTTGGTGGCAATCAGAATGGACTAGGTGTCCTGTATCAATTGATAATCAAGACAACTTTCTCTAGACATGCTCACAGGCTAACCTGATAAAGATAATTACTCAATTTAGACTTTACTTCCCAGGTGGTTCTAGACTGTGTCAAGCTGACAACTAATGCTAACTATGACATGGGGCATGAGGCAAGAGGGACGCACAACTGAGCAGTCCTGGTCAGTATGTGGTCCGATTGACCATTGCCTCAGCTGTGGTTCTGACAGTTATCTGATGTGGTCAAGGAAGTCCTTACCTCTGCCTCCTCTTGAAGTGATCAGGCTGGTTCTCACAAGATAATTTCTGCTCCAAGGTATGGCCTTATCTTTATGCATAATTAATTACCTTCATCTGGCAGGTGGATGATTCCCTGAGACTTTTCTCCTAAATCCAAAGTAACTCCTGGGCCCAAGTGAGTGATGAGGGCTTTTTTTTTTTTTAATCAAAAAACTGTAACTGTCTGTTACAGAAGGCACCACTGTAATGGACTGCTCTGTCCCTTTAAGAGACAAGCCCACTCTCCCTGCTTTCCTCTCCCTCCCAAAGGGGCAGCTTCTGTCTCTTCTCACTTCTTCCCTCTCCCTTCTGTCTCCTCTCTCTCTCTCTCTCTCTCTCTCTCTCTCTCTCTCTCTCTCTCTCTCTCTCTCTCTTTCTGCCTGTCTCCCTGCTCTTCTCCCTTTCTTCCTTTCCCCTCCATAACCCACTAAATAAATATCCAACCTCACTCTGCACGACATGCTTATCTATGTCTCTGTCTCTCGTCCACCACACATCTCCCTGCCTGGGACCAGGCACCATCAGAAACCTGCAGCGTGATCTCCTGGTGTGCCCATCTATCTGTCTCTCCTTGTGGAACTGGCTGCCCCATTGAGGTTTCTCACCCACCACGCGGCTCCCTGCCTGGGACTCATGGCCCTGGGACTGGCTACTCCTGGGACCCACTGCCCACTGCTGCCGCTTGGGGACCTGCAGTGTTTCTGCTGCTGCAGCCACTCAGAGATCCGCAGCAATTTCATTTTTACCATTACAACCATGGCACCAAATATATCCTCCTGACTGTGCTCTTGCTCACTCGGCTGTAACCTCTCACCTAGTCTGTAAGAGAGACTAATGAGGTACTTGTCACGCCCTTGTCCCTCAGCTTCGCTGGCAGTTTGGGCCAGAAGAGCACTACAACACATTCTCCCAGCATTTGCCCTCATCCTGACCAATGTCACAACTTCAGGACTTTCTCAGTAGTACCAGATGCATGCTTAATCCTTCTGTTCCAAGTCCATCTTCCTCCTGCCCCGTGTGGGTGGACTCTGCCATCTTCCCTCACCCTCCAGACTCACTGAGGATACCTCCTCCTCCGTCTGGCTCAGTCCCTCACAGGCTAGGCAACAGTCCCAGGACAGATGAGTGTAAGACATGTGTGCCTTACAAAGGATTGTACCAATTTTTAAATTTTGAGCAAGTTGACGGCATATTAAACTCAAGAGCTCCAATCCCTCCTCTTGTTCGTAGCGCTGTAAACTAGACCTTGCTTCAGAGGCTACAGACACAGCCCCGATAGAATCAACCTTGTCAAAAAGGCCTGCCACTTCAACAGGCAACTCTATTTTGCATTTAAGCACCTGCTTCTCCCAAAAGTGAAAAGTGAGAGCAGAATGACCCCATTCCCCGCCCAGCAACAGAAGGGCTGTGCCCTGGAACTCCCTTCCTTTATGTGGGCGGCTTGCCATCTCCTTAAGACCCCTGATCATTTAATTTCATCACGACCAAGGCTCTTTCCTCATGATCTATACTCCCTCATTATGTGAGTTTGAAGGGCAAACAAGCAGGGAGGAGGAGGAAAAAGGAAAGAGAGAGAACAGAAGCCATGTCATAGTTACAGAATCACAATGTCGTTCATGTGTGCTCCGTTCTTTGAAGCAATCAACAATCCCCCCTGCTCTAGACTTAGGGGTGAGAGTATAGCACCTGTCTTTTGGAGGAAGAAGCATCAGTGATGTTATAAGCACACACAAAGGAGAAGATGACTACTGTGTGACCATCTCTGAAAAGTTCAACCTGTCTCAGCATCCCTCCCTCAACCTCTGGCCCAAGAGGCTAAGAATGAATTCACACAATAACAACTCTTCTGCCCTAGCCCTGTCATTAGCCACTGAGGGACCCTGGCCAGAGCACTTTGCTTCCATTTCATACAATGGTTGTTAGAGGATTTAATTCTGCTAAGTAGTGAATCAAAAGAACATAGCATGGGAATTAGTGCAGACTATGTCCTCGGTAAATGGTAGCTTCTGTGTCCATCCATTTCTGCCAATTCATCTGTTAGAACATAGTTGGGTCCTAAGCCCAGTCTACCTGAATTTGGATTTTTACCCTGCCTCTCACAAGCTGTGTGATGTTGGGCAGGTCATTTTACCTCCTATACCTCTTGCTTCCCCGAATTCTATCTTAAAAGGACTTGATATTGCCAGGCAGTGGTGACACATGCCTTTAATCGCAGTGTTCAGGAGGCAGAGGCAAGTGGATCTCTGTGAGTTCGGGGTCAGCCTGGTCTACAAAGTGAGTTCCAGGGCAGCCAGGGCTGTTAAACAGAGAAACCCTGTCTCAAAAATCCAAAAAAAAAGAACTTGGTATTAATTGTCACATAGCAAAGTTGAAGGAAAAAAACTTCCCAGTTTTAACTACTTATGCAGAGGAGCTCACTGCCTAGTGGAGACTTCCCCGTGCCAGGAATTTTCATGGAAAGAAAGTAAGAAGTTGCTGCTTTTACAGACAGGGAAACTGAGGCTTGGCTCATCCATATGGAGAGGATGGTGAGAACTGCACAAGATCCCAGGACTCTGGGGTCACACAGATGAGTTTTATTCAGTTCATCAGCTGTTGTCTCCACAGGTGCTCGCAGTGAACATGAGACTCCTGTGGATGTTCTTCTTCCTTGGCTGTCTGTTTAACAAGAGACATGTTTCATCCAGCTACAGCTTAGGTGAGCCACCCCAACCTTCTTGGAAGTTATGTCCAAGAAAACTTCCCAAAAGACAAACTGACATTTCTTCTTGTAGCTGACCCATCAGAATAACAAGATCTGCCAGTGTCTCCAAAAGCTTCTGCAGGCACTGTACTCTCTCTTAGAGACATCTTGTCCCTTTTGGACCACATCTTGTCATCCAGATCACCTATTTGATATAAACTTCTTTCTTTCCATTATTGATTGTCTCAACATAGTCTTCCATTTTTATACCTGCTTCCCAGGTAGGTCTTTCTAGCCTTCAGCTCTAATGACCAAAGTTTCTCATGAAACTTTGCCCTAAAGAGCAAAAGCCTCAGTTCAGGCAGTCCCAATATTGTAGGTCCATCCACCTCCACAATATGCTCATTAAAGACATGAACAATGCTGAGCAAGGAAGAGAGAGGAGACTTCATGGACACATTTCAAAAGTAACAAATAAAGGAGTCTAGTGTTCCCCACAAGTTCATCTTTAGGGCTCTAGCAAGGGGCAAGAGGACTGTATGGTGAAGATTCGGGATCAAGGTGTGGTCTAATTCATCACTGTCTCCATCCTGGTTCTGTAGGGTGTTCTGAAGCTGTTACTGGTGTCATTACTCAAGGAGATTCATCTGGTTCTCAAAAGACTTCACTTCTGCTCTGGGGTGTGGCCCCCACTCATAGACAGTTGTTCTCATCTGCAGAGGCTCTGTCTTTTGAGGCTTGCTCTTCCTGGAATCCAAGATGTCTGTCAGTTTAACAATGACCTATCCCTGTGCCTTCAACCTGACAGGGTAAAGAGCTAAGTTAGGAGGACAGATGGTCGACATGTTCAGGAGGCAGAAAACAGGAGAGCCTGAGCTAAAGTCAAAAGCCCAGATGCCAGGCCAGGATGCTATCCTGTGGGCTCAAGTGAGGTGTCCATGCTTTTTAACAAAAGCAGTCCTTAAGTGCCTGTTACAAGAACGCAGGCAAGAGCTTAAGCAGCTACTAAGAGAACACACAGCACAGACTTACAGTTTCTGATCTTATGACCAAGTCTTTACAGACAACTCCTTCCTTCTGGGTCTACAGTCTGGCTCCATTATCTCTGAAGAGTTCTCACCTTGAGCCACACTCCTTGAGAAATTTCTGTCTTAGGTCTAATTTTGATGCAAAGAACAGAAATTTCATCTGACAAAGTAAAAATATATAGTTAGGAAAAACATTGATTAAAAGGGGAGAAGATCTGTCCTATCTATAAGTTCAGACATTCTCTGTGGCTCCTAGGTAGTTAAAGCTAAGATATAGAAGTAGGAGGATACAGCCCACTACTAGAAACGAGTACTTGCCCAACATTAACAAAGCTCCGGGTTTCATCCCCAGTACTGAAATAGGAGAATAAAGTGTGTGTATGTGTGTGGTGTGTGTATGTGGTGTGTGTGTGTGTGTGTGTGTGTGTGTGTGTGTGGTGTGTGTGAGTGTGGTGTGTGTGTGTGTGCGTGTGTATGTGGTATGTGTGTGGGGTGTGGGTGAGTGTGAGTGTGGTGTGTGTGTGTGTGTGTTTGTGTGTGTGTGTGTGTGTGGCAAGTGTGTGTGTGTGAATCAAGATCAGGGAAGCTGTGAACAGTCAAAGCAGCTAATTCTCTTCACCCTAGATGACCCAGTGTGGTCCTCTATCTGACTTTTCATTGCCTCCTGAGCTCAGGTGCAAGACTAAACTTTGACTTTCCTTTTGCAAGGAATCTGGCTCCAGGGTATGGTCACAGGTGGCCTCGGGTTGAACACCTAATTTCCTGACCCCAATGGGAGCTTGTGCCCCAGGACTGAACCATATGTCTTTGTATCAGCAGGCTTTGAAAATGGAGACAATACTGGGCTGTCTACAGAACTTCTCACTGATGGCAAAGGTGAATACATTGATCTTGGAGCCAGCAGTGAAAAACTGGCTCCTATAACTATTGGTTCATCCATAAAGGTCCCTGAAGTCAATCAGGACAGTGTGAGTGAACTTGACAATCTCAAGATCACTGTTTCAGACGCCCTGGACACAAGTGGCATCACCAGCCAAGTATCCTTTGGTCAGTTGGGTCAAAAGAGTATAAGCAGTCCTGGATATTAAGGTCACGAGTGCTCGAGATAGTCCAGCCCTTGAGCAGTCAAGATAGTCAAGCTCAAGATAGACCAGCTCAAGATAGTCAAGACCCCAGTGGCAGATGTCACGAACTTCACAGGCAGGGGATCGTTATGATGCTCATCCAAGAAGTGCTTCCAGGTCCAAGGTGGTAGCTCTGGTCTGTCTAGGGCTGAGTTATCTGGTGGCCCAGGTTAATCTGGAGCAGGATCAACAAATGATTGGCCTGGGATTATGTCATCTGGTGATGTGGCTCAGTCTGAGCAGTTTGAACAAATGGCCTGACTGGTGGTGATAGGTCATTCTGGTTGTTGTGGTGAAGGTGATGTTGGATCAATTTTACAAAAGGTTTGATCAGTCTGGAGAACGACCAATAAATATCCACTATGACTTTAGGATGGGGAGTCAAGGGATGGTCAGTTTGGAGCTTAGTTTTCTGGGGATCTAGTTAGTCTAGAACAGGATTAGTGAGCGGTTTTCCTGGATTTTAGTTCATCCAATGGCCTTAATCAATCTTGATCATGAATGGGTATTCAGTAGTCACTGTTAGTTTGGGCTTAGGGTATCTTTTGGTTTTGGTCCCTCGGGTTGTAGGTTACACAAAGATTATGCAGATTCTAAGTCAAGGTCATCCTCGTGTTAGAAATTAAATCAGGTTCACTGAAAGGCGCTGCCAGGAAACTACCTTTGGATGAGCTTTACAAGGAGAGCACAGGCTCATCACCATAGGCAGCGATGATAAGTCTCAGATGTGGGAGAACATTTTGGAGAGAGATATCATTAGGGTCACAGGCAACCATAATTTGTCCTTGAAGCGAGAGAGGATCTTTCCTTCAAAATGATAAGTCAAAGGTGTTTTCTGATTCTTATAGTTTTCCAGGGGTGAGTGGGAAAATCCCGTGTCATATGTACTAGCCTGGTCTGGTTATGTGCCAGAGTCTGGAAGGCATTGATAAAAGTAAAGTTATAACACAAGATTGACCTGGGTCTAGATATCAGGGGATGTGGATGGGCTCAAAACTGTGAGAGAAGGAGAAATGAATGTGGAAAAGGTTCAGTATGCTCTCTTATGACCTTATGACCTCTGTCTGGAGAGAGCTGTAGCCTGCCACCCTGGATCAAGGCTTGGTAGCCCTAACTGCTCTGGTCTCACTGGGGAAGTACCATCTGAAGGTGTTGTCCACATGAAGATTCCAGTGGATTATGGGGCTGCCTCCATAAGTTCATCACAACTAATGTGAAGGCACCATTTAAGAGAGCTGGCAGCCTCCTTAACCGATAGTTGTCAACACCTGTCATCAACCAGGACATCCTGAGCCAGGAAGGGCTGCTGAGCGCTGTTATTCTCAACAACCAGAACCTAGCCCTGGAGAGAGAAGAGCTACTGACGCTTCTCCTGGGTGGCAGTCTAACATTTGGTATCAAAAATGACCTCCTGGAGGCAGCAGGGACCAAGGCTGTGGAAGGCCTGATCTGCAAGGGCTCCCTAGGTGGCCTTTGTGGCCATGGAAGTCTCTCTGGCATGAATGATGTTCTGAAGAACATGAATTCTGGGAAACTCAATAGCTGGTGAGTTTGAGTTCTTTATCAATAAAACAATTTTATAAAGCATTGACCAGAGATGGTTCCAGACTCCTGGAAGACTTTGGCCTGACTGACTCTCTTTAAGAAGTTGGCAGTGGGAAGTCACCACCTGCTCTTCCAAAGCCTTAGTCACTGCCTAGTGTTTCTCTACTGCGGTCCAACTTTTGGGTTTCTGTGAGCTTGTCTGAGTTCTGCTATATTATAAGTCACACCAGGAAAACATACCACAGATGCTCTGACCACTTATCTCTTAGTCATTATCTGTCCGCCAGTGAGTAAAAGAATCCCTTTGTTTCAAGCTAATCCCATAGTTTCAATATGGTATCTGTGTTTTCTCTTACTATCTTAATCAACTGCAAAGACAGTTACTGGCTGATGCTTTTCTGGTTTAGGATTTGTAGGGATGGGACTCAGAACAGAAATCAAGGTTAAGGAGGGACAGGCATGGGGCAGAGGGGAGAGGACAACCTGAGCAGAGAGCCAAGGAGACCAAACTGACTTTTCTGCTTCACCTCACTGTTCCTCTTCTGCAGGCTCAATGTCACCCGCTTCGATATTGTCCAATTGTCATGGAAGGTCTTTGCCTCATCTAGCCTTGAACTTAAACTTCAGACCAAGTTGACCATCAACTTTTCAGGGTGAGCAAAATGAGGAATGTTACGGTGTGAATCAGAACTGTCCTTTGCAGGTTCACACTTTGAACTCTGGTGTGGTTTTGGGGGAGCCGTGGAACATTTAGGAGTTAGAGCCTTGGATGGCTGAAGTTTGTCACTAGAAGCAGACCTTGGAAGATCACAGCCTGTCCTTGAGCTCCAGCGGCCTCAGCTCTCTTCTCTGCCATGGCATGAGCTAGTGCCTCCACCATAGGATCCCATTGCCATGCCTTCCCCAGCAGAAGAATTGAAATGTTTCTAGACTGTAGATCAGAACCATTTTCTGCCTCAAGCTGTTTCTGTTGGACATTTGATCACAGTGGTGCAAAGGAACTAATGTGGTGAGAGAAGCAAGCGAGGAAAGTCCTAGAGATGCCGAGTGGTTTTGTCGGTGGTGGGTGGTTTTTTCTTTCAACAGACAAAATGGTCTTTGGTTTTCTTAGCATTTTCAAAAGCTCTTGATACTGTCTGAATACGTATACAGTTTCTTTAGGTGGCAGTAGTGGCAGGACAGAAAATCTATCTATCTATCTATCTATCTATCTATCTATCTATCTATCTATCTATCTATCTATCTATCTATCAGTCTGTCTGTCTGTCTGTCTGTCTGTCCGTCCGTCCGTCCGTCCATCCATCCATCCATCTATCATCTATCTATCTATCTATCTATCTATCTATCTATCTATCTATCTATCTATCTACCATTTATCTATTTATTTGCTGTGCTGGGTGTTGAACCAAGGACCTCATATAAACCAGGCAAACATTCAGTTACTGAACTACATCGCCACTCTGTAACTTATAGACTTTGATAAACATTGCTAAATTATCTTACAGAGACCTGGCAATAGTGATAAAATGTGTCTAGCACTCTTGAGTATTTCACACAGTCCAGGTTCTGGGTGGTAGTTCCTTCGAGTTCTCTTCTTAATTCCTACCATAGATTTCTAAAGGAGGGAGGTACTGCATCCCTTTTACTGACCAATCAATAGAATCTCAGAGAAATTCAATCAGATTACACATAAAGACAGGGAGAGCGCTCAGTTGGAAAAACGCTCGTGACACAAGTTCAGACCTGGGCCAGGATCTGTGCCTGTCACCCCAGTGCTGCTGAGGACAGAGATAGGGGGATCCCTGAAGCTTATTGACTGGTGGGCTAATCCAAATACATGAGCTTCAGGCACTTACCATCAGATATACATACACACCATCACACACACACTACACACAAAAACTGAATCACACACATACACCATATTTCTCTCTTTCTCTCTTTCACATACATCATCATCATCATCGTCATCATACATAAACACTGTCACATACACACCATCACACATGCACACACATAAACAATTATACACACACATTGCACATGAATGGTTGTGGGCACACATATAACTCCAGGATACTAATACTGGTGATATACATGAGTTCAGCAGAGCTACTGGTGAACAGGGTAGAGGGCAGCCTTTTTTTAAAAAAAATATTTATTTATTTATTTATTTATTATGTATACAATACTCTGTCTCTGTGTGTGCCTTCAGGCCAGAAGAGGGCACCAGACCCCATTACAGATGGTTGTGAGCCACCATGTGGTTGCTGGGAATTGAACTCAGGACCTTTAGAAGAGCAGGCAATGCTCTTAACCTCTGAGCCATCTCTCCAGCCCGAGGGCAGCCTTTTGTTACCACTTTTTATCCTTGAGTCTTGAGCTGTGAATAAGCATTATCTATTCAAATAAACTATTTTATTGTTTTTATGTATGTATATATATATAATAAAACAAATAAAATTATACATAGGAAATTAGGAATCCTTTTTGAAGTATATCTATCAGTCACCACACCCACAAGTATCTACCCCTCTTTGCAACTTACTGTGAAACCTTTAGAGTGTTCCCAGACATGCATGTGACATCTAACAGCCTTCTCCCATGCACCCAGGATGCTCAAATTTCTCAGTGGCTCCACAGTGGATGTGAACATCGTGGTCCCCTTGAATTTGGAACAGACTGAGCCTGGTCAAGTCTCATTTTCTGTGAAGAGCTGCAAAGCAGTATTCACTGGGATCCAAGTTGAGAGAGGGTAGGTACAAACCCAGGAAAACTGGGTAGCAGCAGACAGAACATGGTGTGGGATGATGCATACAGTAGTTACCAGTCTTCCTGATATCTGATCAAGACACTAGCAAACTATACCAATAGTGTTTCCTATTTATAATTCCCTCCTTCCAGTTAAGCTTCTGTTTCAGGGATCTTGGAATCCCAAGCAGAAGGGGATTCCTGTGGGCCAGAAGCACAGACCTCCCTGACAGTACCCACTTGTGGAGAATATTGGGTGCTCCTTTTTCCAAGTTCTCATGGAGAGATCCTGGGTAGGAGTTTTGCCACATCAGTTTTCACGCTAGCCTGTCATCTCCTGATGTGCCTGTATGAGCTCTTTAGGGAAGAAGGTGCCTTATATTCATCATGCATTTTTTCAGCACATATTGAGCTGTTAGAAACTGTTGTTCCTGGAGACACACTGGGGAAAAATCATGGGAGTGAAAATGAGGGGGAAATGAAGGGAAAGCTGGTTGGATGAGAAGCGGATGGATGGATAAATGGATGGATGAATGGATGGATGGATGGATGGATGGAAGGAAGGAAGGAAAAAAGTGAGGACAAACATGCATGGATGAATTCAGGGATGGATTAAAGAAAGAGTGGAAAAATGGAATCTTAAAAAGACATTAGTGGTCTACCTGAGAGATTTAAGCTAGGTTCATGGGGAAGGTCTGCAAAACGCATACTTGTTTAATTTAACAAAGTGGTTCTAACCTTTCTAATGCGTTGACGCTTTAATACATTTCCTCTTGTTGTGGTGACCTGCAACCATAAAATTATTTCGATTATTACTTTATAACTTAAATTTTTCTACTGTTATAAATCATAATAGAAGTATTTGATGTGCAGGATATCTGATATGTGACCCCTGTGAAAGGGTTGTTCTACCACCAAAGGGCTCACAGCACACAGGTTGAGAACCGCTGGTTGAACCACAGAGACATAATCATTTTTCAGACTGTACAGCACAGTACTTCAAAGCCCTAGTAGTGATGATGATCATCAGTGTTTCCCTTTCCCTTCCTCAGCATGTTCTCCTCAATGATGGAATCGATGATGAAATGGTCCTTGAGCATGTCCTTGCCCAACATAGTAAGTTTGACAACATGGCCCTGACAGACCCTGACCATGAGATATGGAGAAGGCTCTGTAGCTAGCGGGATGGAGGACTAACCCATGTGGGCATAAGACAGCTTCATGCCTGAACTGTGTAGAGTCTCTTTCCTGTCCTTTGTCAAGACTCCTGCTTCTGAAAAAGGGACAGAAAAAAAAGACAGCGCTTGAGAGGTGATTGTAGCAGGCAGCTTAGGTCTGTGTAAGAAGAGGATTGTGACATGTTTACAACAGACTTTCTCCATCTTATGTGAAAGACTTGTCCTGCGAAGTGTCCTAGATTACAAAGATTGATTCGGCATGTAAACAATGGTCAGGTATGGACAAGGACCCTCTTCTCAAGGCCTCCCATTCTTTGTATTGCAGTTGTGCCCAGTGGTCCGATTCTGGTTTTACATCGTCAACCAACAGTTGGTCATCCTGAAAAGTAAGCAGAGCTGTTGCCTGCGCACCGCTTTGTTGTACTGACTGCTACGGTAGCCACAGTGCCAGCTCCTATACAGCTGCCAGACAGACTTTTCTGAGACACAACTCAGAGCCCCCATTTCCTAAGGGACCAATTTCACGCCTCAGGGTCTGAAGCTAAAACTCCAGTGTTCCCCTCATCTTCCTTCAGTGGAGTACCCAAGCCAACTCCATATACTTCATAAGGTTTGAGGACACAATGGCTGAGTTCTGCAGGACTTCCCACTCCAGTTATTGATTCCTTTTTTCTCCAGTGTAATCACCATGTTTGGTTCATCTCAAAGCCTTTAAGGCTCTCTCTCAGCAAAGCCCCTCCTCAGGACCCCTACAACCTTTGGGGTGTGTCAACTGTATTGTGTGAAATGTCTACTTCCTGGATGTCTTTTCCAGTAGGCTGGCGCTCCTTGAGGGGGACTTGCCCTTCCATTTCTCTCACAGTCCAGATTGGGTACAGAGTAGACCTCACCCCAAATAAACTCTATGGTGTATGAAATGGAAAGGGAAAGAATGGATGCGGTAGACATGAGTGAATGGGAAAGCAGAAATGTAGAATGAGAGACAGAAAATGGTGGGAAGAAGATGGAGTGCTGGACACTTAGGATGATGGGGTGGGGTTGCGGTGGATAGTGGGAGGCAGAAGGAGTGATGGACGAATAGAAAACACAGACAAATGGGGATGGAAGGGAAAAGGAGACACAAATTTCCCCTTTGAGGAAAGGGGAAAGGATCAATGGACAAAGAGCGATGGTGTTGCAGTGTGCATGTGTGGTATATTACTGGTGGATATGTAATAAATGGAAGGAAGGGAGTTGTGTGAGCCTCTGTTTTCATCAGGCGAATGTCTCCTGTCTTCCAAGTTCTTTCTGTTGTTTCCTGTTTCTTTATCTCCATCAGATATCGCTTCCCTCGGGATGTTGGGAGACAGCAACCTGACTAGTACCCCACAGCCTCTACTGTATGAACGCTCTTACCACATGGATTTTAAGGTATGAGTAGCCAGTTCCTCTTGAGGACTCAGAGGAGCCAGGTCTCCCGACCTGAGGTCTCCTTGGCTGGAATATGTGTCCAAGCGGCACCATTAAGAGTGTCAGCCTGAGCTTTGATTTTGAATAGCTGTGTAGTCACAAAGCACCATGCCCTCACATCCGAACCCCCGTTTTCTTGTGGCAGGTAGGGTCATTTTTATAGCCACACATTTATCACTGCGTGTCTCTTCCAGGATACATGTTTCCCTATGTCATAGCATATCTTGAGTTGGTGACTTGTATTCAACAGGAAAGCAAAGCTTAACTTGGAAGTTTTACAATGGCTTGCTGGCCCACTAAGTTACATGTACTTAAATTGATGGTGCTCAGTACTGTAAGTATGATTAGGTGGGAAAGGGCCTGGCAAAGTGGAGCAGAGTAGGGACTATAAAACCATTGACTTACTCTGCTTTGCCATTGATTTTTTTTAAAAAAAAACCAATCAAGTTTATTTCTTGGCATCTTCATATACAGAGCCTTCAGGATGCTGGGGCAGTCATTCTGGTAACCTTGGCTATATCCTCCCCCACCCTAGTTTTCCAGGCTGGGACGTGGCCAGGAACTTGGGGCAGTTCCTGGATTCTTCTACAAGGCGGGATCTTGGGGTCAATAGTTCACTGCCTCTCAGCCCTCTGTTGTTCAAGGGCAAAGTCTGGAGTCCAGAATTTAGGAACAGTGTTGTGACAGTTCACTGTGAGGCCTGGGCAAAGCCATTCCCATCTCCTCGTCTTTTTTTTTTTTTCTTTTTTTTTTTTGTCTGTTATCCTCATGTTGCAAAGTTGGTGTCAGGTTTACATGGAACACCGAGCCTGGAACACAGTAGGTATACACTTGCTGTGAGTTTTTTGATTTTTTGTTTTGTTTTTCCAGGACAAAAGCTTCCCAGCCTCTTTCATCAATTGGCTGATTAAAAGTAAGTTTCCTTTTTCATATTCATCCTGGAATGCCCCAATCCCACCTCCCTCTGAATATCCCATGGGAAGGATACTGAAAACAGGTGTAAATAAAATCATGAAGCCATAGAACCAATGCCTGGATCAGCCTTACCGCAGCTGGGCTCCTGGGAAGTCAACTCTACAGTATTACACTGGGGTTCCTGAGATAGCCCATTCTAGAGGGGTTAGGTCGTTAGTGGGTTTCTAGGATTACTCCCTGATCTATATTAAAGAGAAATGATTGAGTTGTACACTCCCCGGTGCCTTAGCAAGGTTTCTGAGTTATCTTATACTTTAGTCATTAAGATTTTTATTGTACAATATCCTTCACAGTGACCAATGTGGCACTGAGGTTCCAGAGACACTCACTCCATAGCAATTATGATTGCAATAACATTTGGAGACTTTCCTATTCATAGTGACTCTTGTTATAGAGGTATTCCTGAAATAGTCTTTGTCCCCATATTGTTAAGTGTTAGGATGGAGTTCTTGGGATGAACAGAAGGAACCTGAGCTGGGCATTAGGGACAGACTTAAACCCCAGTTCAGTCGATATGTGAGTTTCTTTTCTTAATGCTGTGACCAAATACCTGAGAAGAAGCAACTAATGGAAGAAAGGGTTTATTTTGGTTTGAGGGTTTAATCCATTATGGTGGGGAAGGCATGGCAGCAAGAGCTTGCGGTCACATTTTGTCTGTAATCAGGAAGCAAAGGTGAATGCTAGTGTTTTTCTTACTCTGCCCTGAATACGTCTTGGATCCAGCTTGCAGAATGATGTGCGACACACTCGGGGTGGGTCTTCACATCTCTGTTAGTTCAGCATATAAACTACCTACTTGATAGACCAAGAAGTGGCTCTAGACTCTGTCCTGTTGGTGATCAGTATTAATCATCACGGTCACCAACTTCCTGTGTCCCTTCTGTGAGTCCCATTCTTCCTTTTTCTGGGCTCCTTTTCCCATCTGTTCAGGACCCTTGGTTTCTGATGACTCTTATCTAATTGAGAGTTTTGGGACATGCAGAGGGGAAGAAGATCAGAACCTAGAGGAGTCTCCAGAAAAATGCTCTCTGTCCTTTAGAGGGTTTATTTAGACTCAAACCTCACAATGACCGTCTATCCTAACGGAAGCCACAGAAGCAGCAGCCTGTCACGTTGCAGCCACTCTCGGAAGCAGGGTGATGAGGACATGCTGCAGCTAGGCTAGCCTTTCTACGTAGCCCAGGCATTGGTGTCATCCATAGTGTGTGTGTGTGTGTGTGTGTGTGTGTGTGTGTGTGTGTGTGTGTGTCTGTTCCTCTAACCTGAATCAAAACAATCCCCTACAGGCACAACTAGACTGGGTGGTCATAAATTCTGTTGAGTTGACAGTTAATACTATCGCAACACTTCTTGAATTCCAGAAGGTTCAAAGTTCTGACTTCAGAGGCTTAAGAATCCCAGGACCTTTATGATGGCAGCCATGAGTAGGCATGGTAGGCCTATGGTTCTATGCTGTTGAAGCCTGAGAATAAGGGTAACACCTGCCTCGTTGGGCGACCATGAAAAAAATGCAGACAAATCTAAGTTCAGAACTTGGACAGTGCAGCAAATGCCTCAGATTGTCTAATCTGCCAGGAAAGGGAAGAGCTGGAGCACAGATGCGAAAGGAGAGTCTCAGAGACCAAGACGGGGAACCCTGGAGTCTGTGAGACCATGCATCTCTCTCCTACCCCTCACCTACGTCCCTGAAGGAAGGGAGAATGGGCACTATGTGAACTTCAGCAGCCCTTTTTCCTAACCAGGAAGAGCGATGGTAGCTGGCCCAGGCAAGGCACAAGCCCGGGGCTTGATTAGCCAGAGCTTGTCAGTTCCCAAATAGGCCACGAGAGGGAAGACATGATACTGCTAACATATATTTCCCAGATTAAAGCCAAATCTGTTGACTGGAGTCAGAATTCCTAGTTTCCAATTCCAGTTCTTCTGAGAGTATATTTAACCTCACTGAGCCTCATTCTCTCCACTGAGCAATAATAAAAGAAATAATACATTCATTTTTACTCTCACCAGCCAGATTATTTTCATTACTGTATTGATTGTAAAAAGTGGAGGTTTCATGATGGCGTCCAGATTCAGGTGCTTTGACCATATTGACGCCGCTCACTGTCCTTTCCTTCACCCGCCACTGGTCCCTTTCTTTCCCTTTTCCCTTTTACATCACATACATGGACACACACAAGTTTTCTAAAAGGTTAAGTATTATTAAGAATAATTTACCATGGGATGACAGAAAATGTAAAAGTGTTTGCATGGCAAAGGAAATGATAGCCAGAGTGAAATGACAGCAGACAGGAAGGGAGAGCATCTTTGCCAGCTATGCCTCCAACAAAGGGTTAATGTCAAGCTTGTAAAAAGAACTAAAAAAATAATTCGTTCTCCCCAAATCTTTCAATTTCACTAAACGAGCAAAATTATTGAATGAGCAGTTTTCAAAAGAAGAAATATAGAGGGGCTTCTTTAGAGAGAGCTGAAACCTATGTATAGAGCGGCTGCTGAGGAGACGCCTGAGCTCAGCTGAGAAGAGCGACCACGTTAGTTGTGCAGTGCCGAGCAGGACGGCTCAGGGGGGCCGTGAAAGACTGAGAGGAGTGCTCCGCTCAGCAAACTGGTGGTTGGCAGGAATTGCCAGTGAGGCTGGTACGCTGCCCGTTTGCTGGGCAGCCAGATAGTGAGACAGACACCGCTGCACAGCTGGAAGTGGCAGAGGAGGACGAGGAGGAGAAGGCAGCAGCAAGCAGGAGGTGTCTACTAACGAGTGAACCTATCCCCTCACTCCATGACATTTTCAACTAGACATGACGGCTGGCTTCACCCTGGCATCACCACTACAGGACAGGTTTTTCCCTCTGTCCTTTTGGTTTTCACTCCTTCCCCTTTGATTGCACAGGAAGTAAGTGGTTTATGTGTGCAATTACATTGTTCTTAAAAAAAAACCTAAATTTAATGGCCAGTCTTATGTTTCTGTTGACATTAAATGGAGATGGCATGGAGACATTCTGGTTCTGTGGAAACCCTCTTCTTCATTAATGACACATCCATTCATCTTGTAGGCTTTATTTCCAGTAAGTTGTTTTGTTCTCATTGTCTCAACAACAAAGACCCAACAGGATAATAACCCTTGTGTACTTTGACTGGAGAACTTTGGTGTGTTTCATTTAGTATTGTAAAAGGACAATTCTTTAGATTTTGTTGTGCACAGCTGTTACATGTGGGACAATGCATCTTTAAGTAGGGGTAAAGTGCCTCAGTGGTTTGGGTAGGAAGTGGGACTCCTTTGTCATCCTCTGGTTCTCTGACTCTACCCTGGGGAAAATGTGTTGTGGCAGCCCAAAGACCAAACCCTGAAGTCCCTGCACTGAAGGGGTAATCTGAGCCTCTGGAGTCTCTCCACCAGCACAAAGCTGCCAAATCTTAGGCTCCTTTGAAGACAGCAGACCCACGCTTGGTAAGCAGGCAACAGCATTTGTTTTTCAACCTTCTCTTGTCAGCATTCTCTTCGTAAACGACTTCCAACACCCTGCTGGCCCGAGGGAGAAGCCTGAAGCCAGACACCTGTGCAAGGATGGAGAAGGGGCAAGTGGAGTCAGCCTCAAGATCTCCAAGTCCAGACGTGAAGGCTCAGGTGGAGAGCAAGGCCTGCAGCTCCCAGCGATCTTCCAGCAGAGGCTCCTGGGAACCCCTCTACCATGACATGTTTTCTTCCTGCAGATCACACTTGATAGGACTTGGCTTATGCAGATCTGTCATGGTGTCCTGCACAGCCTTAATAAAGTGTCACGCTGTGGACAGAAAGTTAACTAGAGCAAGTCCTCTCCCCTGTGTGCTGCTGCTAAGAATATACGCAGAAATTGGCTCCAGTGTCTCTCAATTCAGGAAGAATAAAGGTCATGCTGGATTTGTGCCCTCCAGCTTCCTCTTACCTCTGTCCCCAGTTCAGCCAAGCTCTCTGCTGAGGCTTTACCATCCACACAAGCCACCTGCGCGCTTACTACAGCTTTGGATAGAGGCTGTGAGGTGGGGAAGAGATTAGGGGTATGGGAGCAAAACGCTCGTTTTGGGAACACTTACGTTTTTACCTGTGTGGTTTCCATCGTCTCCCCTGCAGACAGGTCCCCAGGGGGTCTTCCAGGGACAACATGTAGAGGAAGGTAGTAGATGGGAAAACTCATACCCTGGCCACTTTACCCCAGCCATGCTCTCTTACTCATTCACCCCTCTGCCCTTCTGCAATGCATGGCTTTCTCTGTGGGAAGAATATCTTCATATTGAACCACAGGTCTTTTCCTTACTCGGGTGCTATGTTTAGTTTAAAGTCAGCGTATGACCCTTACAGAGATGATGGGAATGAGTTTGAGAAGGTTTGAAGAGATATCAGGGAGAGATGTCTGCTTTCTGCTGTGGTCACTAGTTACTGGTGGCCATCTCTGCCATCCGCTCGGGCAAAGTCGGCTTGAAGTCAGGGCAGAAGAAACCAGATCTGAGATACAGAGAAAACATAGCCCTGAAGATTTCCTTTGAGTGCTGGAATCCATAACATTTCAAGGACCCTCTTTACTCCTTAACTCATGCGGGGCTGTACGTTCTAGTTTACAAGTAACCCAAGGAGCCTGACAAATGCAATTGACAAACACATTCCAGTTTATTCTGTAGAAGTTGTCATGGGAAATGAGAGAGGAGTGACAGGCAGAGCCAGGCGTGTGTGTGTGTGTGTGTGTGTGTGTGTGTAACAGAGAGTGAGGTGGCTACAAACAAGGTGCTCTAAAGGACAGAGAGGATTTGCAGGTGTGACAGGAGGAACTGATGCAGAAAGAGAGAGAGGTCATTTCCTGGAGGCTGTCACTGTGGAGAAGGTCTTCAAACTTGTTCCCTCCTCCATAGAAGTGATTGCCAGGGTTCCTGCTGCCTCCCTCCCTGAGGATGGCCTTGTGTTTTCTGAAGATGGAACAGAAGTTTTGGGATGGATGAGTGAAGGTTCATAGGAGGGAGGGATCTGGGTCTCATTTCCAGCTCCCATCAATTCAGTCAACTCCTCAGCCTATTCAGCAGCTGTTTTCCCATCTTTACCAAGTATGGTGTTTATTGTGTCTCACCAGAAGCCAGCCCGGGCTGATGGTTGTGGACATAAAGAGGAAAGAATGAGGGTCCTCAGTCTGAAGGAATCTCAGGCTGGCAGAAGAGAAAAAACAACACACATTCCTTCAACCAACTATGTCTTGAAAAAGAAATACATTTGTATGTAGATTTTTTTTATTGGTACAGTGATCAGCTCTGTTCTGCCACCACTTTCCAAATAATCACTCAGAAACTTATTATTAATTTAAATGTTAATCTAATGGCTCAGGCTTATTACTAGCTAACTCTTACAACTTAAATTAACCCATTTATGTTAATCTACATTCTGCCACATGGTGTTACCTCTCTTTTATCTTGCACCTCCTGTTTCCTTTCTGTGTCTAGCTGGCTACTCCTCTGACACCACCCTTTTTCTTCCCAATCGTCTCTATGCCCTGAAAACCCTGCCTAGCCTTTGATCAATCAGCTTTTTATTAACAATGACAGCAACACACTTTTACAATGTACAAAAGAATAATTTCAACAGCATTTCTTCCTGTTTGTCTAAATAAAAAGGAAGGTTTTAACTCAACTCTAACCCAGTAAAATTATATACAACAAAAACAGTTATCTAGTTCATTTGTATCTGGAAAATTTAAGGAAAATATTCTATTATTTATCTTATCTTTGTGAGTCTGAAGTTTTATACTTAATTTACCTTTTTATCATAACTAAGGAAACCTTTCAATCTAGTTATTTAGTCTCTGACTTCATCAAAGATCCCAGAAGGATGTAATGTTACCTAATGACAAGGACATCTGGTTGCCTGGACAGTCACCCAAAGTTCTTCTGTGACATTGGAATACCCAACTTTGCTCTATAAGCCTAGAATATATAACAGACATTTTTGAGAAGCAGGGGCTTTTGAAGGACTGTCCTATCTTGTCTAGGCAACATTTGGTAGTCACTTTCTTTTGCATCCTGCTGTTCCAGTTTGGACCGTATACTGTCAACAACTGAGGCAAGGGCAATTTCTGCTCACATGACTAGCTTTTGCCAGAAAGAAAGCAAACTCCATATAGAGTTTCTTTGATGCACATCATCCTCTTTTGAAGAAATTAATGGTGCATATCTCACTTTCATGAAAGCCTTGGTTATTAAACATGTTAAATGACATATTCTGTAGGCCTGAAGTATTTGAAGACTATATATCCCTTAATATACCTGTTTAACCTTGAAAATAGACCTAATATGATAACAAGCTTGATTAGCATATGTCACTAACTACTAACTATATTTCTTAATATACACTACATTTTAAATGAGTTTCAAAAACACAATACCCCCAAACAAGAGTATATACAGTATAACAAAATTAACTTTGAATTTGTATCAATATACCAAAACCCATACCAATGGAAAATATTTTGAGATTAATAGTTAATTTTGGATTAAAATAGGTTCAATAATCTACCCTTTGATCTCATCATTTGAAGAGGTCTTCAGTCACACATTGTCTCCATAATATTGTTCCATTGTGTTAGCATGTCTTTTTCCCAAAAAGGGGAAATTTCTGAGGATCCTCTATTCCAACAGCAGATTGAACACCATACCCACAAAGTTAACTTCCATGTCCCAATACATTTTGTAGATACATGGCCAAACATTCAGTCGGCATTCTTGGCCCAGCTTCAGAGTAAATAGGACTCACTAAGGTCTGGAAATTTGTGTAACAAGTCTATCAGGAAGACGGAAATCACCAAACATCACCACAATCCCTTTTCCTTCTCAGAATGCAGCATGATGACATCAGGGGTCAGGAACACAAGTTCAGCAAACTCTTACTCTAACTCCTTTAGGGGAAGGTTGGATCCCACAAAATTGAATCTACTTCACCTTGACTAAAGATCAGAGAGTTCAGGATTATTCTTGCTCTTTCCAGGTTAATGACAGGAGGTTTTTGACTTAAAGAGTGACCACTAACAGTGTCTTGACTTTGGGTATGGTTACTTGGTATTCTGGGTATTAGGATGGTGATTACTTTGTTTTTTCCTTGTTTGTTTCTTGATAAGGAAGTCTTACCTTCTTTCCACCCTTTTGAATTTGGATAGTTAAAGTGCATGAGAAATAAACACAGGCAGATTCAGTATTTATTGGGTTGCTCTCCCAACTCTAGTCTGTGTCTCTGTCTATTTCTTTTGTATGTCTAATTTTTTCTTACTAACATTTATTTATTTATTTAAAAAAGAAAACAAAATATTTTTTTATTTTACATATCAATTCCAATTTCTATTCCCTACCCTCCTTCCATTCCTTCCACATACCCTCTCCCCATTCCCATCCACCCCTCAGAGAGGGTAAGGCACATTGCTTTGGAGAAAATCCAAGGCCCTCCATACTATATCTAGACTGAGCAAGGTATCCATCCAAAGAGAATGGATTCCAAAAAGCCAGATCAAGCAGTAGGGATAAATCCTGGTGCCACTGCCAATGACCCCGCAGTCTGCCCCAGTCATACAACTGTTACCCACATTCGAAGGTCTAGTTTAGTTCTACTCTGGTTCCTTCCCTGTCTGGCAAGACTTGGTGAAATACCATTAGCTCAGGTAAGCTGTTTCAGTGTGTATCACCATCATGGTCTTGACATCTTTGCTCATATTCTCACTTCTCCCACTCTTTGGACTTTGGGAGCTCAACCCATTGTTCTGCTGTAGGTCTCTGCCTCTGTTTTTATCAGTTGCTGGATTAAGGTTCTATAGTGACATTTAAGATAGTCATCAATCTGACTACAGGGCAAGGCTAACTCAGGCACCTTCTCCACTATTGCTTAGAGTCTTAGCTGGTGTCATCCTAGGGGATTCCTGGTAACTTCTCTAGTGCCAGGTTTCATGCTAGCCCCATAATGGCTCCCTCAATCAAGATATCTTTTTCCTTGCTCTTTGTTTGTGTCCTTCCTGCATCCAGAAGACCTCATTCTCTCAAGTTCTCCTATCCTTACCCTTTTCCCCTCCTCCTTCATTTCTGCCCTTTCTTCTTTCCCAACCCCCATGCTCCCAATTTTCTCAGGAGATCTTGTCTATTTCCCCTTCCCAGAGGTATCTATATATGTTTCTCTTAGGGTTCACCTTGCTACTTAGTTTCTTTGGGGTCATAGACTATAGGCTTGTTATCCTTTGATTTACAGCTAGTGTACACTTATGAGTGAACACATACAATACTCATCTTTCAGGGTCTGAGTTTCCTCACTCAGGATGTTTTTTTTCTAGTTCCATCCATTTGTGTGCAAATTTCAAGGTGTCACTGTATTTTAGCAATGAGTAGTACTTCATTGAATAAATCTACCACGTTTTCTTTATCTATTCTTCAGTTTAAGGGCATCTAGGTTGTTTCCAGGTTCTGTCTATTACAAATAATGCTGCCATGAACATAGTTGAATAAATATCTTTGTAGTATAATTGAGCATCTTGGGTATATGCCCAACAGTGGTATTGCTGGGTCCTGAGGTAGGTTGATTCTCAATTTTCTGAGAAACTGCCATACTGATTTTCAAATTGGTTGTACAAGCTTGCATTTCCACCAGCAATGGAGGAGTATTCCCCTTACTCCACACCTTCTCCAGCATAAGCTATCATTGGTGTTTTTGATCTTAGCCATTCTGACAGGTGTAAGATGGTATCTCAGAGTTGTTTTGATTTGCATTTCCCTGATGGCTAAGAATGTTGAACATTTCCTTAAATGTCTTTTGGACATTTGAGATTCTTCTGTTGAGAATTCTCTGTTTAGATCTCTACCCCATTTTTTAATTGGATCGTTAGAGATTTTGATGTCTAATTTCTTGAGTTCTTTATATATTTTGGAGATCAATCCTTTCTGTCTGATGTGGGATTGGTGAAGATCTTTTCCCATTCAGTAGGCTGTCTTTTTGTCTTATTGACAGTTTCAGGAGGTCCCATTTATTTATTGTTGCTCTCAGTGTCTGTGCTACTGGTCTTATGTTTAGGAAGTGGTCTCCTGTGCTCACACATTGAAGGCTATTTCTCACTTTTTCTTCTATCATGTTTTTTGTGGTCAGATTTATATTGAGGTCTTTAATCCATTTGGACTTGAGTTTTGTGAATGGGGATAGATATGAGTTTATTTGCATTCTTCTACATGTTGGCACTCAGTTATACCAACCCCATTTGTTGAATATGCTTTCTTTTTTCCATTGTATAATTTTAGCTTATTTGTCAAAAATCAGGTGTTCATAGGTGTGTGGATTAATAACCAGATCTTTGATTCAATTCCATTGGTCAACCTATCTGTTTTTATGTCAATACCAAGCTGCTTTTGTTAATGTAGCTCTATAATAACTTGATGTCAGGAATGGTATGCCTCTGGAAGTTTATTTATTGTACAGGATTGTTTTGATTATCTTGGTTTTTTTTCCTTGTGAGTTGAATATTGTTCTTTCAAGTTCTGTGAAGAACTGTGTTGGGATTTTGATGGGGATTGCATTGAATCTATAGCTTGCTTTTGGTAGGATTGCCATTTTTATTTTGTTGATCCTACCTATCAAAGATCATGGGATATCTTTCCATTTTATGATATCTTCTTCAGTTTCTTTCTTCAAAGACTTAAAGTTCTTGTCAAATAGGTCTTTCACTTATTTTGGTTAGTGTCACCCCAAGATATTTTATATTCATGGCTATTGTGAAGGGTGATGTTTGTCTGATTTCTTGCTCAGCTTCATCATTTATATATAGGAGAGCTACTGATCTTTTTGAGTTGATCTTGTATCCTGCCACATTACTGAAGGTATCTATCAGCTGTAGGAGTTCCCTGGTAGAGTTTTTGTGGTCACTTATGTATACTATCATATCATTTACAAATAGCAAAAGTTTGACTTATCCTTTTCAATTTGGATCCCCTTGATCTCCTTTTGTTGTGTTATTACTCTAGCTAGAACTTCAAGAACTATGTTGAAGAGATATGGAGAGAGTGGACAGCCTTGTCTTGTTCGTGATTTTAGTGAAATTGCTTTGAGTTTCTCTCTACTTAATTTGATGTTGGCTATTGGCTTGCTCTATATTGCTTTTATTATGTTTAAAATGTTCCTTGTATCCCTGATCTCTCCAGGACCTTTATCGTGAAGGGGTGTCAGATATTGTCAAATGCTTTTTCAGTGTCTAATGAGATGATCATATGGTTTTTTTTCCTTTCAGTTTATCTAGATGGTGGATGACATTGATAGCTTTTCATATGTTGAAGTCCCTGTATCTCTGGGATAAAGCCTACTGGACTATGGTGGATGATTGTTGATGTATTTTTGGATTCAGTTTGCCAGTGTTTTATTGAGTATTTTTTCATCAATGTTCACGAGGGAGATTGGTCTGTAATTTTGGTTGAATCTTTGTGTGGTTTTAGTATCAGGGTAACTGTAGTCTCATAAAAAGAGTTTGGCAAAGTTCCTTCTGTTTCTAGTATGTGGCATACTTTGGGAAATATTGGTATTAGCTCTTCTTTAAAGTTCTGATAGAATTCTGCACTGAAACCATCTGGCCCTGAGCTTTCTTGGTTGGGAGTCTTTTGATGACTGCTTCTATTTCTTTGCATGTTATAGGTCTATTTAAATTGTCCACCTGGTATTGATTTAATTTTGGTATGTGGTACCTATCCAGAAAATTATTCATTTCTTTTACATTTTCCTATTGTGGAGTTCAGGTTTTTGTACTAATGATTCTCTGGATTTCCTTAGTGTCTATGTCCCCTTTTCATTTCTGATTTTGTTGATTTGGATGTTCTTTCTCTGCCTTTTGATTAGTTTGGATAAGGGTTTGTCTATCTTGATTTTCTCAAAGAACTAGCTATTTGTTTCGTTGATTCTTTGTATTGTTTTCTTTTTTTTCAATTTTACCAATTTCAGCCCTCAATTTGATTATTTTCTGTTGTCTACTCCTCTGAGTCTGCTTCTTTTTGTTCTAGAGCTTCCAGATGTGATGGTAAGTTGCTAGTGTGAGATTTCTCCACTTTCTTTATGTAGGCACGTAGTACTATGGACTTTCCTCTTAGTACTGCTTTCTTAGCATCCCATATGTATGCATACGTTGTGCCGTCATTTTTGTTGAATTCTGAAGGGACGTGGTCGATCAATTTTTTAAGCATTTCTGAATTTATTTATTTATTTACTTTTAATTTTTTTATTAATTTATAAAAATTTACACTTCTGCCCCTCCTCCCAATACCCTCCCACTCCTCCCACTCCCTTTCTTCCCCCCTCTCCAGTCCTAAGAGCAGTCAGGGTTTCCTGCCCTGTGGGAAATTCAAGTTCCTCCCCCCTCCCTCCAGGTCTAGGAAGGTGAGCATCCAAACAGACTAGGATCCCAAAAAACCAGTACATGCAGAGGAAACAAGTCCCAGTGCCATTATCAATGGCTTCTCAGACAGTCCCCGTGTCAGCCACATTCACAGAATCTGGTTTGATCACATGCTTGTTCAGTCCCAGTCCAGCTTGCCTTGGTGAGCTCTCATTAGATCAGTCCCCTTGTATCAGTGGGTGAACACACTCCTCGCGGTCCTGACTTCCTTGTTCATGTTCTCCCTTCTTCTGCTCCTCATTTGGACCTTGGGGGCTCAGTCCAGTGCTCCAATGTGAGTCTCTCTCTCAATCTCCATCCATCGTCGGATGAAGGTTCCCTCTGATCCTGACTTCCTTGCTCACGTTCTCCCTCTTTCTGCTTCTCATTTGTACCTAGGGAGTTAAGTTCAGTGTTCCAATGTGGGTCTCTGTCTCTATCTCTATCCACCGCCAGATGAAGGTTCTATCGTGACATGCAAAATATTCATCAGTATGGTTATGGGCCAAGGCCAGTTCAGGCACTCTCTCCTCTGCTGTCCGGGGAAAAATCTGGGGATCTCTCCTTGGAACTGGGAACCCCTCTAGAATCCATTCTCTTGCAAACCTTAAAATGGCTCCCTTAGTTGAGATATATACTTCCTTGCTCCCATATCCATCCTTCCTCCCTCCCCCATCCCATTCCCCCAAGCTTTCCCCCAATCCTCCCCTATTCCCTTCTCTCTAACCATCTCCCCTTTCTTCCACACCCCCCACCCCGTGCACCCAAGGTTGCCTGGCAATCTTGTCTATTTCCAATATCCAGGAGGATAACTATATGATTTTCTTCAGGTTCACCTTCTTATTTAGCTTCTCTAGGATCACGAATTAAAGGCTCAAAGACCTTTAACTATGGCTAGAATCCACTTATGAGTGAGTACATACCATATTCCTCTTTTTGGGTCTGGGTTACCTCACTCAGTAAAGCGTTTTCTATTTCCATCCATTTGCATGCAAAATTCAAGATGTCATTATTTTTTACCGCTGAGTAAAACTCTAATGTGTATATGTTCCACATCTTCTTTAACCATTCTTCTATTGAGGGGCACCTAGGTTGTTTCCAGGTTCTGGCTATTACAAATAGTGCTGCTATGAACATAGTTGAACAAATGCTTTTGTGGTATGATAGGGCATCTCTTGGGTATATTCCCAAGAGTGGAATTGCTGAGTCCTGAGGGAGGTTGACTCCCAGTTTCCTGAGAAATCGCCACACTGATTTCCAAAGTGGCTGCACAAGTTTGCATTCCCACCAACAATGGATGAGTGTTCCCCTCACTCCACATCCTCTCCAGCATAGGCTATCATTGGTGTTTTTGAGTTTAGCTATTAACTCAAACTATGTCAGTTTAGCTGACAGGTGTAAAATGGTATCTCAAAGTTGTTTTGATTTGCATTTCCCTGATTGCTAAGGAGGTTGAGCATGACCTTAAGTGTCTTTTGGCCATTCGAAGTTTTTCTGTTGAGAATTTTCTGTTCAGATCAGTACCCCATATTTTAATTGGGTTAATTAGAGTTTTAGTGTCTAGTTTCTTGAGTTCTTTGTATATTTTGGAGATCAGACCTTTGTTTGATGAGGGGTTGGTGAAGATCTTCTCCCAGTCAGAAGGTAGCCTTTTTGTCTTACTGACAGTGTCCTTTGCTTTACAGAAGCTTCTCAGTTTCAGGAGGTCCCATTTATTCATTGATTCTCTTATTGTCTGTGCTCCTGGGCTTCTACCTAGGAAGTGGTCTCCTGTGCCTATGTCTTGTAGACTACTTCCCACTTTCTCTTCTATCAGGTTCAAAGTGGTCAGATTAATGTTGATGTCTTTAATCCATTTGGACTTGAGTTTTGTGCATGGTGATAGATATGGATCTACTTTCATTCTTCTACAGGTTGACATCCAGTTATGCCAGCACCATTTGTTAAAGATGCTATCCTTCTTCCATTGTATACCTTTAGTTCCCTTGTCGAAAATCAGGCATTCATAGGTTTGTGGGTTAATATCCGGGTCTTCTATTTGATTCCATAGGCCGACTTCTCTGTTCTTATGCCAATATCAAGCAGTTTTCAAACTGTAGCTCTGTAATAGAGTTTGAAGTCAGGAATGGTTATACCTCCAGAAGTTCCTTTATTATATAAGATTGTTTTGGCTGTCCTGGTTTTTTTGTTTTTCCATATAAAGTTGATTATTGTTCTCTCAAGGTCTGTGAAGAAGTTTGATGGGATTTTGATGGGGATTGCATTGAATATATAGATTGCTTTTAGAAGAATTGCCATTTTTACTACGTTGATCCTCCCAATCTAAGAGCAGGGGAGATCTTTCCATTTTTCTGGTATCCTCCTCAATTTCATTCTTAAAAGACTTAAAGTTCTTGTCAAATAGGTCTTTCACTTCCTTGGTTAGAGTTATCCCAAGATATTTTATGCTATTTGTGGCTATCGTGAAAGGTGATGTTTCTCTGATTTCCCTCCCTGCTTCTTTATCCTTTGTGTATAGGAGGGCAACTGATTTTTTGGAGTTGATCTTGTACCCTGCCACATTACTAAAGGTGTTTATCAGCTATAGGAGCTCTTTGGTAGAGTTTTTGGGGTTGCTTATGTACACTATCATATCATCTGCAAATAACGAGAGTTTAACTTCTTCCTTTCCAATTCGAATCCCCTTGATCCCCTTATGTTGTCTAATTGCTGTTGCTAGAACTTCAAGCACTATATTGAAGAGGTATGGGGAGAGTGGACAGCCTTGTCGTATTCCTGATTTTAGTGGAATGGCTTTGAGTTTCTCTCCATTCAGTTTGATATTAGCTGTCGGCTTGCTGTAAATAGCTTTTATTATATTTAGGTATGATCCTTGTATCCCCAATCGCTTCAACACCTTTATCATAAATGGGTGTTGAATTTTGTCAAATGCTTTTTCAGCATCTAATGAAATGATCATATGGTTTTTTTTCTTTCAGTTTATTTATATGATGGATTCCATTGATAGATTTGCGTATGTTGAACCAGTCCTGCATCTCTGGGATGAAGCCTACTTGATCACAATGGATAATATTTCTAATGTGTTCTTGGATTTGGTTTGCCAGTATTTTGTTGAGAATTTTTGTGTCGATGTTCATTAGTAAGATTGGCCTGTAATTCTCTTTCTTGGTTGTGTCTTTATGTGGTTATGGTATCAGGGTGACTGTAGCTTCATAAAAAGAATTTGACAATGACTGTTCTGTTTCTATATTGTGAAATACACTAAGGAGTATAGGTATTAGCTCTTCTTGGAAGTTCTGGTAGAATTCTGCATTGAAACCATCTGGTCCTGGGCTTTTTTTGGTAGGGAGGTTCTTGATAATGGCTTCTATTTCTTCACGACTAACAGGTCTATTTAGATTGTTCACCTGGTCTTGATTTAACTTTGGTAAATGGTACTTATCTAAACACAAGTCCATTTCTTGTAAATTTTCCATCTTTGTGGCATTTAAGCTTTCGTAGTAAGATCTAATGATTCTCTGAATTTCCTCTGTGTCTGTGGTTATGTCCCCCTTTTCATTTCTGATCTTATTAATTTGCGTGTTCTCTATCTGCCGTTTGATTAGTTTGGATAGGGGTTTGTCAATCTTGTTGATTGTCTCCAAGAACCAACTCTTTGTTTCATTGATTCTTTGGATTGTTTTCTGTATTCCTATTTTGTTGATTTCAGCCCTCAGTTTGATTATTTCCAGTCTTCTACTCCTCCAGGGTGAGTCTGCTTCTTTTTCTTCCAGAGCTTTCAGGTGTGCTGTTAAGTCTCCAATGTGTGCTTTCTCTGTTTTCTTTAATTGGGCACTTAGTGCTATTAACTTTTCTCTTAGCACTGCTTTCATTGTGTCCTATAGTTTTGAGTATGTTGTGTCTTTATTTTCATTAAATTCAAGGAAGACTTTAATTTCTTTCTTTATTTCTTCCTTGACCCAGGGGTGATTCAGTAGTTGACTTTTCAGCTTCCATGAGTTTGTAGGCTTTCTGGGGTTAGAATTGTTGCTGAATTCTAACTTTATTCCATGATGATCCAACAAGACACAGGTGGTTACTAATATTTTTTTGTATCTGTGGAAGTTTTCTTTGTTACCGAGTATGTGGTCAAGTTTCGAGAAGGTTCCATGAGCTGCAGAGAAGAAGGCATATTCTTTCCTATTTGGGTGGAATGTTCTATACATATCTGTTAAGTCCATTTGATTCATTACCTCTATTAATTCTCTTAATTCTCTGTTGGGTTTCTGTCTGATTGACCTGTCCATTGTTGAGAGAGATGTGTTGAAGTCTCCTACTATTAGTGTGTGTGGTTTGATGACTGCCTTGAGTTCTAGAAGTGTTTCTTTTACATAAGTGGGTGTTTTTATATTAGGGGCATAGATATTCAGGATTGAGACTTCATCATGATGAATTGTTCCTGTTATGAGTATAAAATGTCCATCTCCATCTCTTCTGATTGATTTTAGTTTGAAGTCAATTTTGTTGGAAGTTAGAATGGCCACACTCGCTTGTTTCTTAGGTCCGTTTGCTTGAAAAACCTTTTCCTAACCCTTTACTCTGAGTAGATGTCTGTGTTTGTGGTTGAGGTGTGTTTCTTCTAAACAGCAGAATGTTGGATCCTGTTTTCATATCCAATTTCTTAGTCTGTGCCTTTTTATAGGTGAGTTGAGTCCATTAATATTAAGTGATATTAATGACCAGTGACTGTTGACTCCGGTTATTTTTTTTATTTTTATTTTTGTGTAGTAGAGTTTGTGTGTTTCCCTTCTTTGAGTTGTGCTTGTGTAGGGTCGCTAGATGTCTGAGTCATTGTAGGCAGTGTTGGCAATGTTAGATTCCTTGGGTTGCGATATTCCTTCTATTACTTTCTGTAAGGCTGGATTTGTGGCTATGAATTGTTTAAATTTGTTTTTATCCTGGAATATTTTGTTTTCTCCATTGATAGTGAACGATAGTAGTCTGGGTTTGCATCCATGGTCTCTTTGTTTCTGCAGTACCTCTATCCAGGACCTTCTGGCTTTCATGGTTTCCATAGAGAAGTCCGGTGTAAGTCTGATAGATTTACCTTTATAAGTTACTTGACCTTTTTCCTTTGCAGCTCTTAATATTTTTTCTTTAATCTGTATGTTTTGTGTTTTTATTATTATATGGCAAGGGAATGTTGTTTTTTTGATCAAGTCTATTCGGTGTTCTGTATGCTTCTTGAACCTTCATAGGAATATCGTTCTTTAGGTTGGGAAAGTTTTCTTCTATAATTTTGTTGAATATATTTTCTGGGCCTTTGATCTGCAATTCTTCTTCTTCAATCCCTATTATTCTTAGATTTGGTTTTTTTATTGTGTCCCAGATTTCTTGAATATTTTGTGATGAGAATTTGTTGGATTTGCTATTTTCTTTGATCAGAGTGTTTATTTTCTCTATGGCGTCTTCAGAATCTGAGATTCATTCTTCTATCTCTTGTATTCTATTGGTTATGCTTGATTCTGTAGTCTCTGTTCTTTTACCTAGATTTTCCATATCCAGCCGGCCCTCGGTTTGTGTTTTCTTCATTGCCTCCATTTCAGTTTTTAATTCTTGAACTGTTTCCATTACCTGTTTGATTGTTTTTTCTTGGTTTCCCAGGGTATCGTTTATGGATTTACTCATTTCTTCAAACTTTTTGTTATACTTCTCATCCATTTCTTTACCCATTTCTTCAATCTTTTTGTTATATTTCTCTTCTATTTCTTTAAGTGAGTTATTCATACCCTGTTTAAGAGACTCTATTGCCTTCATAATGGCACTGTTTTCCACTTCTTCTGGATTAAGGAGTTCAAGTCCTTCTATTGTAGGGTCGCTGGGATCTGGTGTTCTCATGTTGTTTTTCAGATTGTTGGAGGAATTCTTGCCTTGGCATCTGCCCATCTCTTCCTTCAAATGCTCTCTATTGGATCTTCTGATACCAGGTCAGGTTCCCTTGTTGTGCAGGAACCTCACTGACAGAAGTCCTACCTTTCAGCAGGCAGGCTATTGAAACACAGGAACTCCCTCCTGCCCGGTTGCACTTACAGCCCAGTCCCAAGGCAGCTGAGCTGGGGAATTTTATGGCCCCAGGGGGAAGGGAGGAATAAAGGGAGGGGTACCTGTGTGAAAGCCGGGATGGTGTAGGAGGCAAGAGAGCTTAGCAGGGTGGAGCCATCCCTGCAGAGTGACCAGGGAGTCAAAGGGGTCGGGGAATGTCTGAGGTTCTCCTTGCCGGGCTTCTGCTGTGGGTCAGGGGCAAACTCACCCCTCCGATGGATGTCTGCTAGAGGGTCGATCAATAATTAACCAGGCCAACTCAATACAAAAAGATTTAGCTTTTAATAATTGGGAAAAGGGGGAAAACTTACACGACCAGAGATTCCATGAACACAAGGTGAGCAGGGAATCAAAGAGAGAGGAAGTGGCAAGGCACTTCGATCTTTTATTTGTTTTGTGTGGCCCCAGGGAGACACACCTTAAGGAGAATGTGATTGACTGAGATTCCCCATCAGAATTCTGGCAAGTCTTAAATTTCTTGCTTTATTTCTTCCTTGACTCAGGGGTGGTTCCATTGAGCACTGTTCAATTTCCATGAGATTGTAGGCTTTCTCCAATTAGTGTTGTTGTTAAATTCTAACTTTAAACCATAGTGATCTGATAAGATTCAATTTCTTTTGTATCTGTTTAGATTTGCTTTGTTGCTGAGTATATAGTCAATATTTGAGAAAGTTCCATGAGGTGCTGAGAAGAAGGTATTTTCTTTTGTGTTTGAATGAAATGTTCTGTAGATATCTGTTAAGTCTACTTGAGTCATGACATCTGTTGATTCTCTTATATCTGTTAAGTTTCTGTCTGATTGACCTGTCCATTGGGGACAATGCAGTGTTGGAGTCGCCTGCTATTCGTGTGTGGGGTTTGATGTATAATTTATGCTTTACTAATATTTCTTTTACACATGTGGGTTGTAGTGCAATGCCTGCTGTTTGTGCTACTTGCTACTGTACAGTTCACGAGTTGGACAAGGGCCTGGAGATTGAAACACACAGAGACAAATGTAATACCAAGAATAGTCCAAGAATGCCCTCTTTATTGTGTTCCAGCACAGCTTAAATAGTGCTTTCTCCTGACTAATGGCCAAACCCTAACTCACAGCTGCAAGCCTACCAGAAACCACTCCCCTGCCATAAGGAACTCATGCTCAGAGCATCTGTAAAACAAGTTGTTTGCTCAGAGCAACTACAAGCAAAGGAAAACAAGTTGTTTACTCTGAAAGGCAGGGGTCACAGGAAATTCAGGGCTTGGGGATCCACAGTCCCCAACAGTGGGTGCTCTTGTATTTGGAACATAGATGTTCAGGGTTGAGACTTCATCTTGATGGATCTTTGTTTTGATCAGTATAAGGTGTCTTTCTCCATCTTTTCTGATTGATTTTAGTTTGAAGCCTATTTCGTTAGATATTAGGATAGTTACACCAGTTTGTTTCTTAGGTACTTTCGATTGGAAAATCTTTTCCCAAACCTTTACTCTGAGATAGTGTCTGTCTTTGAGGTTGAGGTGTGCTTCTTATATACAGCAGAAGGATGATTCCTGCTTTTGTATCCAGTCTCTTAGCCATGTCTTTTTATAGGTGAATTGAGTCCACTGATATTAGGAGCTATTTGTGACCAGAGATTGCCAATTTTTGTTATTTTTTATTGATAGTGTTTGTGTGTTTCCCTTCTTTGGTGTTTGCTGGTGTGAGGTTATCTGTTGCCTGTGTTTTGTGGGTGCAGTTAGCTTCCTTGTATTGGAGTTTTCATTCTAGTACTTTTCTCTAGGGCTGAACTTGTTGAAAGGTGCTGATTAAATCTGGTTTGTCACAAAATATCTGATGGTGATTGAAAGCTTTACTAGGTATAGTAGTCTGGGCTTGCATCCATGGTCTCTTAGTGTCTGCAGCACATCTGACCAGGACCTTCTGACTTTCATGGTTTCATTTGAGCAGTTGGGTGTAATTCTGAAAGGTCTGCCTTTATGCGTTACTTGGTCTTTTCCTTTGCAGCTCTTAAAATTCTTTATTCTATATGTTTTGTGTTTTGATTATTATATGAGGGGTTAATTCTTTGATCCAGTATATTTGGTGTTCTGTAAGCTTCTTGTACCTTCATAGGGATATCCTTCTTTAGGTTGGGAAAGTTTTCTTCTATGATTTTGTTAAATATATTTTATGTGTCTTTGAGTTGGAGTTCTTCTTCATCTATCCCTATTATTCTTAGGTTTTGGTTTTTTTTTTGCATGATGTTCCAGATTTTCTGAATGTTTTGTGCTAAGATTTTTTTTTTTTGGATTTAACATTTTCTTTGACCAATGAATCTATTTCCTTTACTTTATCTCCAACACCTGAGATTCTCTTTTCCATCTCTTATATTCTGTTGCTTATGCTTGCCTCTAGTTCCCATTCATTTACCCATATTTTCCATCTCCAGCATTCCCTCAGTTTGTGTTTTCTTTATTGCCTCTATTTCAGTCTTCAGTTCTTGAACTGTTTGAATTGTTTGCTTCATCTGTTTGATTGTTTATTCTTGGTGTTCTTTAAGAGATTTATTGATCTCTTCCAATTTTTTTGTTTCTCTCTTCCTCCATTTCTTTAAGGGAACTTTTCATTTCCTCTTCAAAAACCTCCATCATCCTCATAAAGTTACATTTAAAACCATTTTCTACTGCTTCTTCTGGGTTAGCATGATCAAGTCTTTCTGATGTGTGGTATTACTATGTTTCTTTTTAGGTTGTTGAATAAATTTGCGCATTGGCACCTATCCATCTCTTTCTCCAGTTGGTGCTGGCAGTGTCTTTGCCTCTTGGTCCAATTTTTGCAGTTGCTGTCTGTGTGTTTGGGAACTGTTCTTGGCCTGCTCTGTAATGCCACTGTCTATGTCTCAGTGAGCTGCTGAGGTCTCTCTTGGCCAGCTCTCTTGGTTTACTCTCTTAGTCCACTCAGTGCAGTCACAGCCTGTGCTTCAGTTTCTCTCATGGTCCTCTCTGTGCAGTTGCAGCCTGTGCTTTAGAGTTCCTCTGAGGTTGTAGGAGGTTTTGGGGGCAGTGTGGGAATTGAAGTTTACAGGGTCTAATTGATGGTGTAGGGGTTTTGGAGAAAGCCTACCTGCAGGAGACTTGCCTATTGGCTGGTTAGAGAAGCTGAAATAGGTAGGGGATGGGCCCAGAATTTTGTCCTGGTACAGAGGGCTTAGAGAGTGGGGTGCCCCACTGGGTGGGTGATCACTCACTTCTTGGTCCTTTCTGTGTAGTTGCAGCCTGTGTTTCAGAGCTCCTCTGAGATTGTAGGGGATAGGAGGGTTTGCGGGTGATGCGGGACTTGTAGTTTACAGAGTTTGATCAATAGGATTGGGGTACAGGGCAGTCTTCCTGCAGGAAGTTTGCCTGCTGCCTGTCTAACATTTTTAATTCACATGCCTCTTCCCTGGAATGTACAAACCTATCGAGTTTGAACCCAGAAAGGTGGTGCCTGGATGTGTGACTAGTGGTACAGGTGGAACACAAGGTAAACGCCACAGAGGAATAGCACTCTGCTGGTGTAGAGATGAAAAGTGAGCACTGGAAGAAGAAAAGTGAAGTAAAGTTGTGGTGAATGTTTCAGGAGTAAAAATTGTACATAAAAATTATAGATATGGGACAAAGAAAGAATAGACAGCTGTCTGTACTATAGAAAGGAACGCCGGGCCGCTTCCCGCCGCCTGCCCAGCTAGCTTTACCCAAAATAATTACACAGAAACTGTATTCATTTTAAACACTGCTTGGCCCATTATCTGTAGCCTCTTATTGGCTAACTCTTACATATTGATCTAACCCATTTCTAATAATTTGTTTAGCACCACGAGGTGGTGGCTTACCAGGAAGGATCTTAACCTGCGTCCATCTTGGAGAGGAGAGCTATAGTGTCTGCCTCATTGCCTTCTTCCCAGCATTCTGTTCTGTCTACTTCACCCACCTATGTTCTGACCTATCAGGTCAAGCAGTTTCTTTATTAACCAATGAAAGCAACAAATAGAAATAAGATCCACCTACATCATGTACATTTTCTTGGGTGTATTTTGATAGATAGAGGAGCTGAGGCAAAGCAAAAACAAACACAGAAATTTTGAGTTTTTAGATATTGCAAATATTCTGCTCCATCTCTACACTGGTGGTGTGTGACTACGACTGAGAGAGAAAACAAGAGGAAGGAGCATGGGGCCAGTGGCCTGGTAATGGCTGCAGCCTGAGGCCTCTGACAACCACTGCTGTTTTAGGTCTGCCCCAGGGCTCAGAGAAGTTAAAGCAGCATGACCCTGCCTCTCTGCTCTGGAGCACATGGGAAGGAAAGCAGGGTAGTGAAAACAGCATGCCTCTGCCCACCTAGGCTCCCAGTCAGCCAAGCCTGTACTGCAGCTAAGTTTGCCAGCTGGTCCTCTGTCTGCAGCAGGACTTCTGAGCATGGACTGTGCCCCATGCAGGCACAACAGGCGATGAGGAATTGGTACCTCCTAGTTCCAGGTCCCTAGTAGATGGCCAAACCATGGAGAGCATGGCTCTGCCCCACCCAGACAAGCATCAGTGAAAATGCAAATATGTCCTGAGCAAGGAGTCTGTAGAAATGCAAATTGCTGCCTGTCAGCTAATGAGAGCCTTGCAGCTTAAATTATAAAGAAAACTTAGCTTATTTAGTACAGAAAGCCTGGATGGTTTGTAGACAGTGTTTTGGTAGAGAGCCTAATATGACCAATGTTCACTGTTCCTTGTACTAAGCAACAGGTTGATTGGTTATTTTAAAATAATGGCTCTTGGGCAATTGCTTGTGCTCAATTTTTTTGGCCAAGTTGATAATCATTTTCCAGCTGATCAGTTGCTGCAATTTGCACAAGGACATTCTTTTATTTTTCCTAAAATTGTAATGAAGGCTCACTTAAAGAATGCTATGTTAATTTTTACAGACAATTCTAATGGAATAGCAGTATATGCTGTTGATGGTAAAGGATATGTAGTGCTAACAGATCCAACCTCAGATTGAATAGTTGCGTTGTGAGTTGTTGTTGTAGTAGTCCAACATTTTGCAAATAATGTATTTATTTTATATTCTGACAGTCATTACTTCTTTAAAGTTCTTCAGGTCATAGAAACTGTCCCCTGCATTGGAACCAGTAACTGTCAAGTTAAAATACTGTTCCAGCAAATTCAAGATGTCATTCACCAAAGAAAATTGCCATACTTTGTGGATCATATTAGTGCACATTCAAATCTTTCTGACCATTTGCCTGAAGGCAATGTTTAAGCTAATAAATTTACTCAACTGATCACTTTATCTCAAGTTGAGCTTGCTCAGTGATCACATGCTTTACATCATCAAAACAGTAAAAGTTTAAGAAAACAATTTGGATTAACAAAAAAAATTGCTCATCAGATTGTTAAACAATGTGATATATGCACATAATATTTATCTATAACTTATCAGGGAGTAAATCTTTGAGGCCTGTTTCCTAATCATTTATGGTAAATGGATGTTACTCATATTGCACAATTTGGCAAATTAAGATATGGGCATGTGACAATCAGCACATATTCAGGTTTCTTAATGGCCACTGCACAGACTGGAGAAGTCACTAAGCATGTGATAACTTATTGCTTAAAGTGTTTTTCATATATGGGAATTCCTAAAAATATAAAGATGGATAATGGATCTGGATGTATTAGAAAAGCATTTCAGCAATCTTATTCCCAATGGAATATTGAACATAAAACAGGCTTTCCTTATAATCCTCAAGGACAGGAAATTGTGGAGTAGTTCCATGACTCCTTGGAAACTGAACTTCAAAAGATAAAAAAGTGAGAGTTATACCCTCAGTCGCCACATAATGCCTTAAATCATGCCAGGTCTATACTAAATTTCTTGACTGTGGAAGCTCGTGAGCAATCTGCCATGGATAGATTCTAGCATGGTGGCACCAAAACAACCTTTGCTAAAGCAAAATGAAAAGACCCTTGCTCTGAATTATGGAAAGGACATGACCCTGTTTTAATATGGAGTCAAGGGCACCCTTGTGTTTTTTCACAGGAGAATGAAGCTCAGTGGCTTCCTGAATGCTTGGTGTGGTGTGTGAAACAGAGGTGTTCCAGCCCTGGAGTTGGAGTGAGAGATTGCTGAACCTGTGTTCTGACCCCACTGATGTCATCATGCTGCAGTCTGAGGAGGGAAGGAGTTTGTGGTATTGGCTAGTGATTCCTGCTTTCCTGATATATCTGATACACAGATATACATTTCCAGACCTCAGTGAGTTCTATTTACTCTGAAGTCAGACCTAGAACACCGACTGAATGTTTGGCCATGTATCTACAAAATATATTGGCACATAGAAATTCATTTTGCCAGTATGGTGTTCAATCTGCTATTGAAATAGAGGACCTGAGAACTGAAACGTCAGAAATTTCCCCTCTGGGGGAAAGAGACTTGTTAATGCAATGGAACTCTATTATGGAGGCAATGTGTGACTGAAGGCCCTCTTCAGAGTATGAGGAGGAATGGTATTAAAAAATAGTTTTTGCTGCTATTCAGAGACTGATATAGTTAAAAAATATCTCAGGAAGCTGATAGCAGTGAAGCAATTGGACTATAGGAGAGGAAGAAGATTCATTGTCCACATATCAGAGAAATCTTTTCTTGTCTTTTGAATATAATGAATTATGAGAATTGTAGCTTGAAAAATTGTGTGTTCATTGTTAATTTTCAAACTAGAATTATAGTATTGACCTATTCAAGTTTGTAACTACTTTGATTTACTATGAAGATGTTACTGATTAGAAAAAGGTTAGAATTTATCTGAGAAAAATTTGACATGGTGCCAATGAGTCCTTAAATTTGATATATTTGATAAGTGAAATTTGGATTTTGATGCAGCTAAAATTGCTAAAGACATCCTAGAACAACTTTAAAAAAGGTATCCTATCTTGGTCATCCTCTACTCTTTATTAGGCAATGTTATTCCATAGGGAAATGTATGTTTCCCTATGAATTATATAATATATAATCATTATTTTATTATCTAGATTCTTGTAAACTCTCTTGATGAAAAGTTGGCTCAGAGATGTATGGTGTCTAGCTATGCATGCTAGCTTAATCCTTTATAAACTGAGTCTGGTTGTCAATGATGGGTAAGATCTTATCTCTCCAGAAAACCAAAGGCAGCACATACATTACAGAATGTATTTACCAATGATGGGTAAGTCTGGAAGGTAGAAGAAGACATCCTAAGAAAGGTACAGTCTGTCTTGTAGCAGAAGCACAGACTTTAATGAAATAAAAAAATGAGGAACATGTTGGAGCCCACAGAAATGGACCCATTCCACCTTGGCTCAAAGTCAGAAACTCTGAGGAAACTGCAGTGGAGTCATTTTGAGATGCTGGATCACCTGGCCATTTGTTTTCACTGGTGTCACCCTTGCTCTGAGAAAACATAAACTTTTAGAAGTAACATACATATCTGTATTACTACAGGTACAAACTGTGTATTGAACATAAGTTAATCAAAGATGATTTCTTTATGTTTGAGCAGGTAAAATATATGTTATATGTTTTGTAACTTTTTAAGGTTTATTTCTTTATGCCTGCAGTCAGAATTTTCAGGGGTTCTCCTTTGACCAAACCTGATCATCTTTAACCTAGAATGAATACACGGTCTTTCATTTCCTGTGTTAATAAAATAATAACCACTCTCCCAAAGCAATACACCTTTTGACTTCCATTTTGAAGTCAAGGTATTTTTAAAATGTATAGGTTGGTTTAATCTAGCAGTTTCCATAATCCAATATTTCTTAGCAGTTATCACTCATTTTTTAGTGGTCCAGAAATTAATAGACAACATAATAACACAAGGGATCCAGGCTCCCTGTGTATTTTCAATATTTATGTGGCTTAATATATATTCTCTATTTCTTTTCTAAGGACTTTATTATTTTTCAATTGTTTCTATCTATGGCTGTCTCTATCCTTTATCTTTTCTCTCCTAAGACTGTGTATATTTTTAAACACACTGTAACCCATTTAGAGGTTTTTTTCCACTTTGATCTATCTTTATTGAACATCTGTATTGTTCTTTTTTTTTGATCACATGAGTTGAATCTTAAACTGCTATTTTAGCCACCATCTGTAGCATGAATTCTAATTGTTATTAATAATAAAAACCTGGAGTCAGCTACCAGGGGTGAAAGCTGAAAGATCAGAGAAGCAGAGCAGTCAGACACTACTCCTCACCTCTACCTCAGATAAAATTGTAATTCTGTCTCTATGAATCCTCAGACTGAATAGAATATAATGGACTCCTGTCTTTTCCCACCTTCTGTTCCTCCCTCTGCCCAGCCATATCCCCTCCTGTCTCCATCTCACTGATGCTATGAGCTAAGGCGTGTGACCCCAAAGTACTGGAATTAATGTTGTGAGCCACTACTGCCTGACTCTGTTTCTCTTTTAGACTGGATTAATTTCATGTAGCCTTGGGTAATCTTGAACTCACCAAGTTCTTTAGGCCTCTGTCTCTCAAGTGTTGGGATTAAAGGTGTGTGCCAACACTGCCTGACCTCTATGCCTAGCTAGTGTGGCTAACTCCACACTCTGATCTTCAGTTAAATTTTATTTGTTACAGAACAAACAAACAAAATATCACCACAACTGCTGATGTAGCTTAGCTTAGTATATGACGGTAGTGCATAATAAAACAGAATATTTTACCTATTGTTTAGGTTTATTACTAACTAGCTCTTACATTTAAACTAACCTATCTATATTAATCTATGTATTGCCATGTGGACACGGCTTTTACTGGTCTGTTGGCACACTGTTTCTTGGTCAGCTGCTCAAATCTCTTGACTCCACCCTTCTTTTGTCCTGTACTCAGTTGGGCTTTCCCATCTAGCTATATTCTGCCTTGCCATAGGCCAAAGCAGCTTTTGTTATCAACCAATGAGAGGAACATGTATTTACAGGGTACAGAATGGTTATCCCACAGCAACCATCTCTTAAAACATCTGGTTTCTCTAGTGCCCTGAGTGTGAGGACATTTTGCCATAACTCCCACCTGGAATGGAATTCTGTTGCCTCCTGTCTTTCATGGCACATCACAAATCTAGACCTGCTCATCCCACAGACCTGAGATTTTGTCTTCTAATCTCCATTTCTGATTTCCCATCCCCACCTTTGCCCTGGCATCTAACATTTTGTTCTCTGCCCATGTAACCCCCATTTTGTTCTCTATGTATTTGAGTGCTGTCGTTTTCAGATCATACCTGTATGCAGAGTTGCCCAGCATTTGTCTCTCTGTCTGGCTGATCACCTCTACACAATGACCCTTCTCCATCACTGATCTCCTCTTCCATGGAGACAGGGTGCTAGATAGACTCAGGAGCTTACCTTCAGTGGAGAGCTGACTACTGGGACTCATTGACTGTCCTGAAAGGACCCCATAGGGACAAGAACTTAAAGTTTTCATCATTGACTCCAACACATACTCAGCATCAAGAAGAAGCTGACATACAGTTATCAAAAGGATCAGGGGTTCCAGTGTAGGACACGTTGGGATGAACAAATGGAAGAAGGAACAGACAGATGCATAAAAGCAGGGACAGTGCCCCAGGAAAGATCTGGAAGGTGATACAGTGAAAGCAAAGAGATTATAGGACAAAACCGCAAGTCAAGTTCATGGAGGAGTGCAACCAGCTGGCCGTGGCTAGGGGCCACCCACCCTATCCTCTCTGTGGGAGCATCTAATCAGTCAGCCATGGGTAATAAACCATCAGGACCCCATGGAAGACACAGAGAGCACAGTAACAGTGGGGTCCAACCCTTAGCATCGCTACTCCCAGGACACAGCTGTTCCCACTCTCACTGTCTCTTACTCAGTTCCTCCTTGCCCCTGTTCACTATCTCTTCTTCCTCTTCCTCATTTCAATAGCTCTTCTCTCTTCTTTTCCTTCACTCTCTTCTTCCATTCCTCACACGCTCCCTGTCAATCTTTCCTTCCTCCCTCACCTCCATTTTATCACCTTGCTTTTTCTTTTCTTTCACCCTTCTTTCCTTCCACAAACACTTGTTCCCAACTGTAGCTCAGGTTCCAGCTCTAAAGACAAAGACAGAAAAAGCAAGACACTTAGATATCCAGAAGCTCAGCGGACACAGGTCCACCTAAAAAGTCTTTCTAGGTCAACTTTCTGGTTTCTTTGAGAGCTTTCAGCAAATGCTCAAGGAACAACCCACAGCACAAGAATCAAATCCTGGTTGAGAGTGGGCAAGACCTTTGATTAGTTCCCATCTTCCAAGCCAAGGCCTGAAGGGCTTTGTGTAACCCAAATTCAAGACCAGGGCAATGTTTTGGTGTTTGTTTTTAAGATATATTTATTTGTGTGTAAGTGTCTTTATTTGCATGAGTTTATGTGCATCACGTGTGTGCAGTTCCCTGAGGAGATCAGAGGAGAGTGTGATAGCCCCTGGGACCGGAAGTCACAAGCAGTTCTGAACTGTATTATGGATCCTGGGTATCAAATCCTGGCCCTTTGCAAAACAGTAAAGGCTCTTTGCTGCTGAGCCATCTCTCTAAGCCCAACAGGCAGTGATTTATGTGTATAAATAATATTTCACTGTGTATCGGCATTGCTGAAAGTGTAATGAAAATATTTAGACTCTAAGATTATGGAGTTTAACCAATTGCTGCTTTTAGTTGTGATAAAATTGTATGTGCTTGGTTTTTTGTTACTTTTGTTTCTTATGTGTGAAGACTTCCCTGCTGGTGGTTCTAATGTGAGAACTGGGGTAAAGCAGATGAATTATTGTAAAAGGAGCGGAGGACTGTGTCCCGCCACCTGGCTCCCGGCTAGCTTTATCCAAAATAATTACACGAAAATTGTATTCATTTAAATACTGCTTGGCCCATTAGTTATAACTTCTTATTGGCTAGCTCTTACATATGGATTCAACCCATTTCTATTACTGTGTATTGCCACTTGACTGTGGCTTACCGGGATGAGTCTAACCGGAGTCCATCTCGGAGAGGAGAGCTATGGCGACTGACTCACTGCCTTCTTCCCAGCATTCTGTTCTGTCTACTCCACCCACCTAAGGGCTGGCCTATCAAAAGGGCCAAGGCAGTCTCTTTATTAACCAATGAAAGTAACACATGGACATATGACCCTCCTACAAATTATCTTTCTGTCTCTGCCTCTCTCAGTCTCAGTCTCTCTCATCCTCCTTTCTAAAAAACATTGCAGCTGAGTTGTAGCTCAGCAATAGAGAACTTGCAGAAGTCCAAAAGGACACTGCATTGGTGGGGGTGTTTCAGGATAGCTTCTTCTGTCCTGTGATGAGGATCTGGGGCTGTTCTGTCCTTATAGGCAAGGAAAGTCTAGGGAGCAGAGCCCCTAAACTTCAGCCTATCCTGGTTCTTGTGTGACCCCAGTACTACTTCTTGGCCTCTCTGGTCTCAGTAGCCTTTTACAGACAGGGAGCTGAGATGTGTTTGGGTACAAATACCAGCTCATTGCGTAAGTGCTGGAAACATTGGGACCAGGAAGTTGCAATGACTGGGATTAGCAGTCATGTTAGGGATAGGAAAATCTAGCCTGGGACAGATAATCCTTAATGCCTCACTGAATGTTTTCAATGAGAAATTTATCCCACGACCCTTATGGACCCAGTTTTTGTCTCCAACGGAAAAGTACTTTACATTCTAGAAGACTTCCTGTATACAAAGAGGGATATTCTTTCCTAGGTAACTCAGAGCAGCCAGCATAGACCTGGGATGGTCTCAGACAGTCCAAACTCTCCCCAACAAGAGCCCATTATGTGTGCTATGTAATGTAACTGCAGACAGTACTGTCAGCTGTGTGTGTAGCCTGCCCAGTGTGAGGACAGTGCTATGTAATGTAATTCAGACATTACTGTCAGCTGTGTGCACAGATAGCCCAGTGTAAGGACGTTCACATACGTTTCTCACCTGTTTTCTCTGCATGTGAACAGCAGGGAGGTGAGGTGCAGTTTCCAGTCCCACTTCACAGAGAAGGAAGAAATCCCATCCCAGGTCATGCAGCCAAGCAGTGGAAGGAGTGATTTGAACCCAGGTCCTCCTGGTCCCAGTGACAGGCTTTGATCTGATCCCTCAAAGTCCCCTCACCACCCTCATGATGCCCCAGTCACTTCCCTTCGTATAATTCCAAGAACATCTAGGTACAAGTTGTTAGTTAACCTATTTCTCAGCTGATACAACTAGGGCTGACCCATCAACAGGCCTGAGGTCACCACTCCAAATCCATCACCCCAGGCTGTGTTCCTGGGATGGGAAAAACCCTCTAAAGGATATTTCAGCATGACCCTCATCTCTGTGTCTATATCTGGGAACAGTTTGTGGAAAACTATGACAGGGAGACAGGAAGGAGTTTTGCATACAGAAGCAAGGCCTATCAAGGCCACAGTAGAAATATGATTACCATAACTATCAGAATCACAAGGTCACAATATCCTTTCCTGGGCTTGCTAAGTTTCAGAGTCCCAGTTCTGTGCTATCCCCCAGCTCAAAGCTCAGATCTCACTTGCTTCTCTGTTATTCTGGCTTGAGATGGCCCCAGGGCTTGGTGACCAATTCAAACAATGGACCTGTGGAAAACAGGACATACAAGCCTAGGAACAGTCCTGCCCTGCCAACTGGCTGCATTCTGATGTAGGAAAGACTCAGGCACTGGATTTCTGCCCTTGAATGACCTTACACCTGTGGGCCTCTCAGAAATCTGTTTTTTTCCACTGGAAAACGAGGCTCTCAATACCCTCAAATCTGCATCCTGGTGACTTGCAGGCTCAGGAAAGAAGCGTATCTAACCTGAAGGTCAGACAGCAGGCAAATGGCTATGTCTGTCTCTAGGAAGAGTACTGCTCAATGCTGACCCAGGAGACTGTGTGTTGGAACAACTGCTCCTGTGTTGCTTTGGGGCAAGACCCTGCCTTACCATCTCACCAAAACCCCTTCTTGTCTGAACCTCCTTCAAGATCATTGGGAGGTAGAACAAGATGAAGCAGGTGGTAAATAAAGGGAAGAAGTCATTGCCAGTTGTCTGCCTATAGAGGCTTTTGTTTCTGCAGTCCACACTGTGAAGAGCTGTACACATGAGCCACACAGCCACAGGGTTTGGAGGTAGAGCTGGGGGTCTGAAGTTCGTAGTGGGGGTGAGCTCAACAGATGTGAGATGGAGCTTACCAGATTTGAGATGGCGACACCAGATATGAGATGGAGCTCACCAGATGTGAGATGGAGGTCACCCTTGAATTCTATTGTTCAACTATTTCTGCCACTGACATCCTGGGGAGCCACATACCAACTTCTGTCAGAGTCCACAATGTATTTGATCCAAGAAACATAAGTCTTTTATTTTTGTTTTTATTATTTTGTGTTTGTATGTGTATTATATTCATGTGTGCGTCCAGATACATGTGTGACTAGATACCCGTTGAGGTCAAAGGATAGCCATCAGGAATTACTCCCTCCTTCTGCCATTCTTTGGACTCTGGAGAACAAGCATTGGTCATTAAGCCTGTGGAGCAAGTGCCTCTCAGACTGACCCATCTCACAGACTCAAGAATATGGCATTTAAATACTTTAAAAATTTAGAACGTTTTATGACAGTGAGACACATCTGCTCCTGGCAGCACCAGTATACTTCAAGAGGAAAGTGGGCATTGAAGAGACTCCTTATGGAGTTTGTTAGATGAGCTGGACATGCAGGATCCATAGAGAAATGACTGCTGAACTTGCCTAAAGGTGAGACAATCCTTCAGGTTTAGTACTGAGCGTGGGACCCCTTTGTTCCATCCCACCTGGCTAGCTTACATCCAAAATAATTACACAGAAACTGTATTAATTAAATTACTGTTTGGCCCATAAGCTCTAGCCTCTTATGACTAACTCTCACATCTTGATTCAACCCATTTCTAATAATCTGTATGTCACCATGAGGTCGTGGCTACCGGCATGAGTCTAACCAGTGTCCGTCTTAAGCAGGAGAAGCATGGCGGCTGCCTGACTCTGTTCCTCTTCCCAGCATCCAGTTCTGTCTTTCCCATCTACCTAAGTTTCTATCCTATCAAAAGACCAAGGCAGTCTCTTTATTCAACCAATGAAAACAACACATCCTACATCATTCGAGGTTCCTGCTTCATGAAAGAGCCTGTGAGACATTCTGCAGGATACAGAAGAAAGTGACTGCAAACTGCCCATATAGGCAGAACTGCCTTTGAAATTTCCCGCTTCGTGGAAAAAAATCTGCTGGGTACTATGGGTCTGTGGGCTGAAGATGGATGCCCCAATGGTACAGAAGAACTGTGGACAACTGTCCAGGTAGTGAGATGTCTGTCAATTCTAGAGTTTTGAAAGTTGCTTGCAATGTACTTCCTGTTTACTTAGGTAATGTTGTATCCTTCTGGAGTCTTTGATGGAGTTGAAGAATAGATAGATAGATAGTTATAGTTATAGTTTTCCTTAGTTATGATAAAAGATTAAATAAAAAGAAATATTATGACTATAACTTTTGCTTGACAACTGTTTTGTTATATGAAATTTTACTATATTAAAGTTAAAACCTTCCATTTTATTTAAATAGAAAGGGGGTGATGTGGGAGTCCCCTCTGTGTGCTGTGATTACCATTAATGAATAAAAAAACTGCCTTGGCCTGTTGATAGGGCAGAACTTAGGTAGGCAGGGAAAGCCGCCCTGAATGCTGGGACAAAGAAGGGCGGAGAGGGATGCCATGGATCTGCCGCTAGAGATAGACATGCTGAAACTTTGCTGGTAGGCCACGCCCTCGTGGTGATGCACAGATTATTAGAAATGGGTTAAACTAATATGTAAAGTTAGCCAATAAGAAGCTAGAGCTAATGGGCCAAGCAGTGATTTAATTAATACAGTTTCTGTGTGATCATTTCGGTTCTGGGTGGCCGGGACAAACAAGCAGTTTCTTGCAACACCAGTTAAAGTTTATGAGCTTTCATTTCAAATCAGTTCTCCTTAACTTCCTTAGTTTATTCTCTTCAATCAGGGGAACTGGATTTCTCCCTCTCAGTCCAAAAGCATCCTGACTTGTACATTCACACATCATCTGCCTCCTGCCCAATGGTAACATGTGTCACACAGTCACACTATAAACATGGCTGATATTAGTGAATCATTCAACCATCCTTGTTGGCTCCAAAAAGAAGAAACACTTGCCATGGTCGTGAACTCACATATTTTTCTCCTTTTAATTTATAGCTGTTGGTATTTTCTACTGAGAGAAATGATCACCTTGGGGATAGATTAAACAAAATCGCATAGGCAGCTGGTTTATAATAGAGATAAGGGGGACTTCATTATTGCCCCTAACAGAGAGTACCACAGTGGCTGACTCTGTTCAGGTTGGTGACTGGAGCACTCAGAGAGAGGGAGCACGCCTGTGAGGATGGGCAGAGAAACTCGAGAGCCTCGAGAGCCACAATTCTACTCAGCTCATTGATCAACCCAAAGCTGATGGCTTTGCATCTATGAGTTATCAAATTATGACTGGGCTAGCCTTGACAAATACTAGGAGCCTTCCCAACAGAGCATTCTTCCATGGATACATTCTGAGTCTTCTTCCCAACACTTACTGAATTGTTGTTACCCCTGTTGGCAGTCTCAGGTTCAACACTTGGGACCTTAGTGTTGGCACAAAGTCCGTCACTGTCACTCAAGCATCCTGGGTGACCTTTGGTCGGAATAACTTGGCTAACCTTAGGTATTTTCGTTGGAGTCGCCTTGGACCATCCTAGAAACTGGGGTTGCATCTAATCCTGTCACCACAATATAAGAGCCACTGTCACCCCTGCATCCCTGAAGAGAAGCAAGCATTTCCTGTGCATCCTTCTGTGAGTACATGTTCTCCTAGAGTGACCCCTATGCCAGGGGTTGCAGGAGGCTTTGGGGGCATGAAGCAGAAGGAAGGCACTGTTTCTGTCAGGGAAATTTAGACTCTAGCAAATTTGAAGATATAGAAGACATTGTGTCAGACTAGTGACAACCTAGGTTCTTGTGGGTTCTGTTGACTGTTCAGATTTTATTCATCAATGACTTGTCTTAGTGTATGGAGAAAGGCTTCTTACTGGGGTCTAGGCTCAACAATGACACAAGCCATACTTATTTCTCTAAAGACAGTGCTGTACCAAGCTTGGTGGAGTCATGGTAGTGGGAGCCTCAATCTGGTTTCTGGGGAGGGACCTGGAATTAGCTTCATGGAAGAGGTGTGAAGTTTCACTGACTCTACAGAACAGATTTAGACGGCAAAATGAAGAAGAAATCTATTTCAAACAGAGAAGACAGCAAACACAAATGTTCCGAGCATAAAGAGCCAAGACTAGAGTTGATTGGTTTTCCAAGCCCCACCCTCTACTCCCTGACCATGTCTCAAAATTTTCTCTACCTTCTTTATTTTATTAAGTTATAATTGTATTTAGTGATGCTTATAATTTTTTAAACTCACCATAAAAATTGATGGGTTTACCGTGGCTTTTTCCTACATACTTAGTTCTTGTTTCTTTGCCTCCCCTGCTGTCCTTCCCATCCCCACTCCTTGCTACTGGCTTCCTCCTTCTTTTACTTTCATGTCAGGTGTATTACATGCACTTTCTCAAGATTTTTTCTTTTCGTCTCATAACCTCCTTATTTTTTGACTCACACAGTTAACGCACACACATATGTATAAAACATGCATACACAAACTGGAAATTCATTTGCAAGTGGCAGAAAATAGGGTGTTTTATCTTTCTGAATCTGGCTAATTTTGCTAAGCACAATGGCTCCAATTCTTTTTTTGTTATGACAGAATAAAATCCCATTGTGTAATTGGTCTCACTTTCTCTATCCTCTTCTGAGGGTGGGCTTCTCTGCTGGTTTTATTTCTTACCTATTGTGAACAGAATCATGTCTGTCTTGTAGGAAGGTTAAGTGTGGGATGGACAGGAGTTCACTGTGGGTTCCTGTTCACTCTTCTTCCTTCTGTGACCATCCAGGTATTAGCATCAAAGATGTTCCAACTTGGGAGCCTTGTTGTCCTCTGTGGTCTGCTCATCGGAACCTCAGACTCACGTTTGGATTTGGATGTTGGAAATCTTGTGAAGAATTTGGACATTGCAAGTTCTGTTGGAGGTGAGTCAATATTGGTCCCATCTGCCTGCTGGTCCTAGGAGTAGCTCTAATAAACACTATGCCTGCAATAGCAGAGGCTTCTGGGAGGGGGCAGTGTTGTCTTCTCTGGGCAGCTTACTGAGAAATGTGCAGCACTTACTTATCATATTAGAAATAAACAGTGCCATGACATTACATCCTAATAGAGTCTTGCCAATATATGTACAGAATAAATTCACCAAAGTGAGACTTCAAAATTTTAAATAGTACGTACATCTTAAGTAATGGTACCTATCCCACTTTCTCTAGCAGTCTGTAGGAGCCTGTCCCCCAACCCTGCTTCCTTTTAAGCACTAATATGGACAGCCTTAACTGGTTTGCTATTATCAGAGATGAGCAGATGTAACTCATCTCATTTTGCATTTCTCTAATCCTAACCTGTTGCAGGATTCCCCTCTGTAATGCCATTGGTTAATAAAGAAACTGGCTTTGCCTGATAGGGTATAACAGAATTAGGTGGGGAAAACTAAACTGAATGCTAGGAGAAGGAAGGCAGAGTCAAGGAAAAAGCCATGGAGCAGCCGCTGGAGACAGACATGCCAGAACTTTGCCGGTAGGCCACAAAATTCGTGGTAAAATATAAACTGATAGAAATGGGTTAAATTAATATGTAAGAATTAGCCAATAAGAAGTTAAAGCTAACGGGACAAACAGTGATTTAATTAATACAGTTTCTCTGTGGAGTCAGGACAGCCGGGGAATGAACAAGCGGTCTTCCTACTACACTAATCATCCTTTCATTTTTCCATCTTACTACCGGTTTGCGCATTTTAACTACAGTGTGTATCAAAATTATTAGAATATGTTTTTGTAGTTAGTTTGACCTTTTCTTATTGGTCTGCATTGACTGGCTGGAAGTGACATCCACCCACCTCGCTTGGATGTTCATAAACTTCTTAACTTTCTACTTAATTGCGCCTCTGTTTTCTGCCGTAGAAGAACTGGGCTAACTGACAAGCACTTCCTATAGGGACAGGAAAGCTGTGCACACACTGCCTACAAACCTTGCCAATGCTTAGGTAACTTTCAAAGATGAAGAAAGGAGCCATCCCCGCATTCCACAGCTGGGGAACTGCAGCAGAAATAAAAGGGTGTCAGATTCAAGGTTACCTAGGGAGTTGTTGGCGAGATGGAGTTGTCTAAGCAATGCTAGCTTCATCATTATCTTAGGTAGATTCTGTCAGCACAGAGCCAGGTAGAATTATTGTGTTCACATCTGTTTGACTAAAAGTGTTTTAATATTTATTTTCAATTGTATGTATGTGTCTCTCTGTATATATCTGTGTGTGTGCCCCCAGAAGCCAGAAAAGGGTGTCAGATCCCCATGAGACACACATGGTTATGAGCCATTCAACATGGGTGTTGGGAATGGTATTCTAGTCTTCTGCAAAAGCAGCAAGTTCTCTTAAATGCTGAGCCATCTCTCCAGTCTCATGATAATGGGGAACACAGAGAGTGTATGGTTATACATGAATATTTTCCTTAAAAAAATTCAAGTACACACACACACACACGCATGCACGTACACATACACACACGTGTACACACACACTGCAAACATTTTTAAAGGAAGAATTAAAATATTTTCTATGGCAAAGATACTCAATACAGACAGAAAAGCTGTCTGCAGAAACAAAGGTTAGTCTTCACAGTTGTGTGATTTCATTTCAGCAGCTAAAGCTGGAGAATGAGCTGAATCGTCATGGTAAAAATGGGACAAAACATACAACACCAAGTTTCTAATCCAAATGCTTTGCGCACAAAGAAATGAAACAGGTTACAAAATGTGGAGAAATTAGCAGCATTATTGTGTTACAATAAATATTCCAAGGCAGCATTTTAAGCCTTGTGTCCTTCTGAAAATAAGGGATTGTTGTAGTTTCAAAACAAGCTGGGACAACTTGTTTTCACAGTAGAGATGTTTCAGCACAATCATCCCTCACACTTTACACAATACCTCTGGCACGTGCCATTCATTCCACTAATTCCCTAGTTGTTCTCTGAGGTCTTCGGCTAGGATACTCTGCCCTCTTCCTCCAATGTCAATTTATTTTCTCTGGGCCTGATTCCAATCTGTCTTTGGGGGATAACTGTTTTTCATTTTCACTGGTTGGAGCAGTGTTTTTCCTTGGTTCTAGATTATTCTATTTCTTAGTTTATTCTCTCAATTGCTTGATTAAGTTTTTCAAACCCATGTGAGCATCTCACTAAGAGGGACAGATCCTCAAGTCATCCCTGAAAACAAGTATACACAATCGACTTCAGCTGCTTGATTGCTTTTTTTTTTGATAAATTCTCAATATGTATTAGTATTAGGACAACCTAGAATCAGTGCATGGACCCATCTCTGTAACACATTTCCTAACATTAGGAGTCTCAGTTTCTCTCCTGCACAACGGAGACGGTAGCAATCCCTCCCTCACTGATTTGATGCAGAGACTGACACTCACAGGGAAACTGACTTTGCTGAGACCGGGAGGATGCCTAGTGGTACAGGCACTGATTGATGACTATTTTGACAGATGTCCTTCAGAACGTGAACCTAGACTTGGGATCACTTCAGGAAATCACGGATTTGTCTACAGTCAAGAGCACCATTCTAGAAGCTTTGAACTCATTGGATCTTAGCAAATTAAACCCCGTTTCATCTAAGGATGGTTACGGGTGAGTTGGTGCTTCTTTGCTCCCAGAAAAGAGACTACCTGACTACCCAGTTTCAAATTCAAATGGATAAGCCTTGTCTTCCCATGCCAGAGCTGAGGACTTCTGAGGAAAGGCTCATTAGAGCTGAGTTAGTCTGAGACAGGGCTACAGGGCCAGTTTGGAGAGTTTACACATCTGGGTTCCCACATTCTATGATTTCAGGTTGAAGGTGATTGTTTCTATCTTGGTACCTAAAGCCTTTCTTTAAGAATGACACTGCTCTTCTTGAAAGAAAGCTGGGAGTAAAAGGCTAAGTTCCTTCAAGGGACAGAAAACGAGAATCCATGCTCCTTAGTCCCAAGCAGTGGCTCCATGAAGTTTAGAGTCACACAGTCCTGGCTGAAGTTCTGTCCCTGCTGCCTGCTGTTTCCCTGGCTCAGTTCACAGCACCTGAGAGTGCAGAGGCTCACACTTGTGACCAGGATGTGATAGGACAGGAGGGAGGTCAGCAGGGTAGCAGGGCTGCAGGAAGGAATGACTAGAGGGCGATGGGCAGAGTTGCAATGCTGCGGGGAGGAATGGCAACAAGGCATTTGTGGATTTTGGGCAGGTTGCAAATTAACAAACTCAACTTCCTGAACTTGCAAGCTGAACCGTCTTCCAACGACGAAGGCATCGATCTGAAGCTTCCCCTGGTTTTGGATGCCTCTTTGTCTCTGTGAGTATGTGTCACTTGGATTGTGGGTGGGGGGAAGTACAATATGACCTATTTAAGTAGTCACTTAATTCCTAGTTACTCTTTGACCTCTGACCTAAATTTTCTAATATCTAAAAGACAGGACCCTCTGAGGCCTAAAATCTCAATGTTTAAATAGTCTAGTGAAAATATGCCATGTTAAGTGAATGAATGTTGTATACAAAATGTGTGTGTGTGTGTGTGTGTGTGTGTGTGTGTGTGGCCTGTGTTCACTTGTGTGTATAGTTTTACGTGCTCACTCACATTTGTCTGTGGAGTTGAGAGGTCAACATCATGAATCCGCCTCAATGTGCTAACTATGCCAGACTAATTTCTCAGATGGATTCTCTCACAGTACTTGGAAATCATAGGTTTCAGCTAGACCTCCTGGATAAGTAAGATACAATTTTTAAAGTTTTTCTATTTAAAATGAGAGACACAGAAAACTGGCCAAGTCAAGAACCTGTGTAATAGAATCTCTAGGGATTGGGGGATATCCTTCAAAGAGAGCACTTGCCCAGTATGTGTGAGTCTCTGGCCTCAGTCATCAACACTGGGGGAAGTGGTGTTTGTATCCAATACATTTGTGAAGCCATGAGCTGTGTGATCCTGTGGTAGTTGTTCAATTTCTCTATGACCAGGATTTCATACTCAAAATACAAGAAAGAATGTGCTTTGTCTCCTAGAACCATTATAATGATTAGATGGATTAGACCAGATATAATATTTTAAATTAATGCTCACAGGTAATTTGTGTTACAAAATTTTAGCAATTAATTTTTATTATTAGTCTCATGCCAAGTAAAAAGCTTGCATGTGATAATGATGCATGGCTCAGAGAAGTCTAATTTAAACATGTAAATTTTGCAGAGTATTTGTAACATGTTGACATTACTGTTGTGATACTGACATTGTCCATAGACACCCTGTGTCCACCCACATAGATGAAACCCAGTGCAAAGCCTTCTAGACCTGTGCCTGGTATGACTCCTGTTTTCTGCAGGCCTGTCATTGGATCCACAGTTGACGTGTCTATTTCCTTGGAGCTTGCAACTTCACTCGGTGTTCAAAGAGATACCAACACGCTGAGCATAGGGGAATGCTCAAGTGATGCCGACAATATCTCCATTTCCTTGTTGGGCAGGTAAGGCTCATCCATCCCAGTAGAGCCAGGCTCTCAGGGGGCTTTAGGACCCCTGACTTTAATCCTATTCCTATACCTGGGAAGTAGCATCGTAAAATATCCAATAGGACCAACCTCAAGTATCAACTCTGCCACAGCTATCAGCACTGTCCCCCTGTATTCATCTTTGGATCCCTCCGTTTGCACATCCATGGGTTTCAACAGTAGCGGTCTGTACTCATCAGCTTCTGGGATGGAGACATGAGAAAATGCACATGTAAACTTAGAGCCTGGAACATGCTAAGTGCTCAAGAACCATGAGACCTACACTGAGTCTTTGGACTATCCCTTTCCATTGCTGAGGCAGGAGGATGAACCTTTCCAGCCATAATATACATGTGCCTATGGAACCTTTCAGCTGGGTCAATGTGCTTCATGCTTCTGAACATATTAACATTACATCCACCTCCAGAGAAAGGCATTTGGAAAATTAGATGCTAGCATGGTCTCTGATTGTCCTGAAGTAATCTCTACCCTCAGGAAAATCCCTAGAGTGGAATCTTGGCATCCTAATCCTGTCATTTTCCATCACTGATTCCTATTGATACTCATATCTGCACTTTTAATTGTGTGCTTAATATACAGGTTTGACTATTTGGGTCATGCTGAACTCCTGACCAAGCTTTGCAAATCCGTTCTTTTTTTCCAGACAAAGCACCTATGTCAACAAAATATTTGATAGTGTTTCTGCCTTCCTTACAAAGACAGTGACCAGCCTGCTGCAAAACCAAGTAAGTGGCCAGTTCTTGGCACCCAGAGCCAGGCCTGCTGGGGGCAAGAGAGGGATCTTTAGGTGTAGCTGGGTACGCAGGACACTGTCTCCTATGAGGTGCTGAGTTCTCTTCGGGAGGTCAGTGGGCACCTCCTCTACCCTCAGCAGTTGGGCTACAGAGAGAGGAGGCAGACATCAGAGATGCTGCCTTGAGCTGTTTACCACATCCATGTATCACCCATGTACACCACCCGTGTACACCACCTGTGTATTTTAAGTTAATGTTTTCTTGTAGTCAACACACTTTTCAGTTAAATGACTGTATTTAAGCACCTGTGGATGCGAAGCTACAGAGAACTTGGAATTGGGGCTTCCCAAAGGCTTAAGCCTCCTGAGTGTCTTGAATTTCCAGATTCAAGAGTTCAAGGTTTAAGAAATCTGGGGTATAAAGGTTCTGGATGACAGATCTTCAGATCTTGAACTTCTGACATCCTGAGGTGGTAGGTTCTGAGAAGCATGGGACAGCTCTGATTCAGGCCATACAATTCCATAGTTCCAGATTGCTAAGGTTAACTGCTCTCAGGTCCTGGCATGGGGGGGAGGGGAGCAGTGTGTTCCAGCAAAGTCTCATCTGTTTCCCTTCTCCCTCCCCTTTTCTTTCTCTCTGTTTCTCTCTCCCTCTCAGATATGTCCAGTGGTCCAGTTCATACTCAAACATGTGGATGTAAATCTTGCTCAAAAGCTTATCTGTAAGTCACAGCTTGGGGTCTGGATTGCCTTCCATTGGTCAAGACAAGAGCTGTGGGTGCCCCTGCCAGGGATCTTGCATCCTGACCAAGTTGGGCCTTTAACTTTTCTTCCCCTCACTGGGGCTTCTTTTGAAGCTTCAGCTATTCATGATTGACAGGGTTGCTGGGGAAACAGGAATCAGGCACCCAGGGTGTCAGAACCTGGAGGTGATCCCCTTCTGTGGTTACACAGTCCCTTTACACAGCCCATCAGTGCCTTGCATGCGCTACCTCATTGTGTCCTCAAGACAGTCTGTGTAGTGGGCCACTGTCATTGCCCACTTCAGATGAGAAGTGACACACTTGAAGTCACAGAAGTGACAGAGTGATAAGAAGGAGGGAGGCAACAGGTTGGGTGGGCCTCTGCTTAATTTCCCATGGCAAATACTGAGGTTTTGATCATGACTTGGTTCTTTCAGCTGGACAGTTGCTAGCCTGAAGAGGAAGGAGCCGAAGGAGGGATGCCATGGCACTCCTGCTGGTATGGGCAGTGTCCTAGCTACTTTTCTATTGCTGTGACGAAACAACATGACCAAGGGAAACTATAAAAGAAAGCATTTATTTGGGATTCAGAAGCCCAGAGGGTTAGAACCCGTGACCATCAGGCTGAGGAGCACCTCAGCAGGCACGGGGCATGGCATTGGAGCGTCAGCTGAGAGCTCATGTATTGAGACACAGTCACTAGATAGAGTGAGCTAACTAGGAGAGGTGTGACCTTTTGAGATCTTAATACCCATCTCTAGTGACACACCCCCTGCAACAAGGCTGTATGGCCTAAATTCCCAAACAGTTTATCTCACTGGGGACCAAGTATTCAAACACATGACTTATGGAGGCAGTTCTCACCAAACCCACAGGTAGACTCTGTGCCCTGTGTGCAGCAGCCTCTCAGGGAGCCAGGGCAATGCTCGTTTTGTGTCTGTCACAAGACAAGAGAAAGTGAGACCTGATCCTGACTCCAGGCTGAACTCTGATTTTTAGTACACTGTAGCACGGCTAATAAAAACCCAGAGACAGAAATTGGGGTTCAACCTGAAGGTCAGAAAAGCAAAGCAGCCAGTCACTGGCTCCTACTTTTACCTCAGTCTGAAATGGCGATTCTGCCTCTAGGCATCTCAGAATGAGACTGTGACTGAGAGCTGTCTCCTCCTGCTTTATATTCCTCTCTAGGGCTGGGATTCAAGGCATGCACTACTATTGCCTGGTTTCTATGGCAAACTAGTGTGACTACTGGTCCCCCCTAGTGTGTGTGTCACCACTGCCTGATCTGTAAGGCTGATCAGTGTGACTGTTTTACTCTCTGAACTTCAGGCAAGTTTTATTTATTAAAATACAAATACAAATGAAATATTACTACACTACACCCTGAACCCTGAGCCTGCATCATGAAACCAGACTGAGCTGGGGTCTTTGCTACTAAAAGAATTTCCTGGGTGGTTTTGATTGAGTCCTGACTTTGAGCATAGACAGTTATCCAAAACCTACATCCAGACTCTGACTTTGTGGGCATGGCTTCTACTCAATCTTTTCCCATCTGCAACTGATTCAGAGGAAGGGATGAGAAGAGTCAGGGCCACGGGGGAGAACAAGGCCACAGATCTACAGCTTTTTCTCTCCTCTCTATGTGGACTAATCCATGTGGTACTGCAGGAATGAGTGGATATAGTGAGGCCAGGCTTCTTGGATCCTCTCACTGCCACTGTGACAGCTAATGGCCTGAGGCCCTCTGTTCTCATTCCAGGTTTGTTCCCAGGGGCTTCATCTGACTTCCTGTGGCATTTCTCTCTAGAAATTGCCGCCACCATCTGTACAAGGTCTGCCTGAACCCACCTGAAGGAACCTCCCAGACTCCATTCTTCTATTAGCTGTCCCAACACCTGTTTTCACCCACCCCCTCATTAAACTATTAACTGCATCCTTATGTGTGTGGCTTGCTTTAATTCTTGCAACAGAAGTGGTTGGTAGGGTGTGTGGTGTGTGGGTGAGAATGCAGCTTAGTAGATGAAGCAAATCCAGAGCTGGAAGGCCCATTAGGGCCCTCCTCACAGCTCTCTTTTATGGGAAGTGTTGTGGACGTATGGAGAGAGTAACCACAAAACCACGGTGTAATGGCAGCGGGACCCCAGCCACCAGTCACACATGCACAACTGTGTATTGACACGTGCTGTGTGCTAGCTAGGCAGTGGGACTGGATTACCTTCGGTCACAACCTTACTCAGAGCTTTGCCTTGTCGCCTCTATGGTCCTGAAGACTGGAGTAGAATGAGGAACACCCTGCTCAATGCGACCCAGAAGCACGGACAGACAAGTTCGGGGGGCTGTGGCCTTTCCTTCCTGTCTCTTCCTAAGGGGCATCTCAAGCTCTTACAGTCTCCAGCCTCACTTAGTCCTTCATTGCTACTCCATTACTGGATAGCATCTCCAGAGGGATATATAAGAATCTTAGTCTCCCTGGAGACGCCAGGGATCTTGGCAACACCCAGCAGTCCCTGATTCCACTCTAGTCAGGGAGGCTGCAGCTAGAGCGCTCTTAATGCTTCACTACATCCTGATGGCATGAGGATGAAACCAGGGTTCACAGAGGCAAAGTGATTCAGCCAGGTCACATAGTGAGCAAGGGCCAGAGCCAGGATTACACCAAAACTCATTTACGTAACTGTGGCTTTGCCTTTAAAATGCTATTCCTGAGCTTCAGCGCCAGAAGACCCTAGGCATGAGCTTGCTCCTAGTCCCCAGCCAAAATTAAAGGACTCTTACACTCTTCATTGGTTAATTAGTGTTGAGGCCTATATCTCCCTCAAGTGGATTATATCACTTCCCCTATGGGCTACAAGAAGCACGAGGAAGTTCTTTGGGAACAGAATTTGTGGACATTCCACCTTCTCCATAAAGCCTCTGTTGGATAAACCTACCTACAACTCAGGGACAGTAACCGTTGGTTTGGTCATTCCAGGGTTCCTATGATTTGAATCTACAATGCTACAATAAATAAATTGGGTCCCTCTTGCAAGCCCCCATGTCAAACTTGGTTTAACTGTTCCCTTTCACTGTTGGGGAAAACTCTTACCCAGAACAATTAAATAAACAGATAAAACAAAATTTTCAGGAGAAACCATAAAGTAAATATTATGAAGATTATATTTGAATAAGAGAGACCTCTTGTTTAGAAGAGATGATGCTCATCAAAAACCATGGTCATTCATTCTAAATTAACTTATAAAATTACCAATGCTTTTCATTCGTTCAGAAATAACTTGACAAAATGGAATGTCCCCAAAGTTAGGGTTGGGGCAGGGTTTTGCTTTTGTCTTTCCAGGAGAATAAAGACATCCAACTAAGAAATCTGAAGATCACTGGTCAAATGAAACATCTGAAGAAGAAAGACGAATCATCTTTTAAAAGAATATTTCCCAAGAAAAAGAGTAAACTGATATATTTGCGTATTGATATGTCCATGTCCAACGGGACAAAATTTCATAAATCTTTCCAAATGTTTGTTTCTGCTGTCCTCCACAGACATATAATACTATAGTGTTATTTCTAATTAGTCTTCAAAATAAAAACCCGGAGTCAGATATTAGGAGGGGAAAGCTGAAAGATCAGTGAAGCAGAGCAGCCAGCCTCTAGTTTTTACCTCTATGAAATTCTCAGACTGAATTGAGTATCCTGTCTCTACAGAACTTCAGATTGAATGGAATGAGCTTCTGGCCCTTCGCACCTTACATTCTTCTCTCTGCCCAGCCATATCCCTTTCTGTCTCCACCTCACTAGGGCTGGGACTTAAAGATGTGTGACTCCAAAGTACTGGGATTAATGGTGTGAGCCGCCACCACCTGGCTCTGTTTCTCTTTTAGATTGGATCAGTTTTGTTTAGCTCAAGGTAGACTTGAACTCACAGAGATCTGCCTGCCTCTGTCTCCTAAGTGAATGGATTAAAGTTATGTGCCATCACTGCCTGACCTCTATGGCTAACTAGTGTGGTTAGCGCTGCACTCTGTTCTTCAGGTAAGCTATATTTGCTGCAGCACAAACAAGATATCACCACATAATACAAATGGTCTTTTGTAGTCCCAGCTCAATTAAAAATTAAAGCTGACTTTAGAGTTGGAGTGTGGCTCTCTCCTTCTCTAAACCCAAGCATGTTTGAAAGTAAATCAAGTACAAAATTTCATACTCACCAAGATAGTATAGATAATGGATGTTTTATTTGAATTTGCCAAATACTAATGTACTGGACATTGTGAGTGTTAAAACCATTCCTTTTTATTTAAACAAAAGGGAGAGTTGTTTGAACTGCAACCCAACTGTGCCAATAAAACCACCTTGAACCAAGGATGAAGTCAGTAATTGGATGGCTGAATTAGCCATAGAGTTGTTGGAAGACTTAGGAAGTTGAATAGAGATGGACAGGAAGAGAGACTGGGGGCTAGGAGGGTTTTCTGGGATCTTTGGATGGAGAATAAGGTCATTCAATTGTCCCTTCACTGTTCCTTGGATTTCTCTTCCTTAATTTCTGACTGCCAAGTTTTTACTAATACTAAAACAGTTTGAGTTAATGCTATAGTGGTCATCATTTTTCCCCTGTTCTGGTGACCACCTTATAGTTATGTTTGTTGGAAAGATTTTGCTTTCATATCTCACCACTGAGCAAAGCTATACAGCATTTGTTTTTCTGCCTGACTATTTCCCTCTAGAAAACAATCCTTCCCCAATCACTCCAAGAAGATCTTTCTCCAAGAAGACATGGTGCTGGAGGGGCTAGTGAGTTTCCCTTCAGAGGTGAACTGACTATTATGTTTCATTGACTGTCCAGTAAGTCTCCTACTACAGGGACAAGAATTGAAAACCTTCATCATTGGCTTGAATACAACATTCACCATCAAGTAGAAGTTGACAGTTATAAAAAGATTAATGATTCCAATGCAAGATACTCTAGGGTAAAAAAAAAAGTGGAGGGAGGAACAGATGGGGGCAGAAATGCAGCCCCAGTGCCTCAGAAAGGACCTGGAAGCTGATGCAAGGCAAAGGACAGATTACAGGCAAAATTGTGGGGTTTTAGACAAGAGCACTCAAGAGCTAAACCAATCGGCCACGGCTATGGGTTGCCCAGTACATCCTCCCCACCAGCTAAACAGTCAACCAAGGCTAATAAACTTGCAGGATCCTGTGTGTGTGACATGGAGGGCCTGGGACAGTGGGGTTCAGTCTTCAGTTTCTAGTGTCTCAGGACAGAGCTGTCCTCAATCCCATTTTCTCTTGCTCCATTTCTCCTCCCTCTGTTTTCCACTTTTCAATAGCTCTTCTCGCGTTCTTTCCTCACTCTCTGCTTCCCTCCCTCACACCGTCCCTGTCATTCTTTTCTTCCATTTCTACATATTCCTGCCTTTCTCAATCTCATTACCTTTCTTTTTCTTTCTTTCCCTTCTTCCCCGCTCCCACAAACACTTGTCCCCAACTGTAGCTCAGGTGCCAGCCTTAGAGACCAAGACAGAAAAAGTAAGACACTCAGACACCCAGCAGCTCAGAGAACACAGACCCATCTAAGAAGTCTTTTGAGGTCAACTTTCTGGTTTCTTTAAATCTTTCAGCAATTTCTCAAGGAACATTCCACTGAACAAGAGGAAGCAAACCCCAGTCAAGTGTGGGCAAGACCTTTTTAGTTACCATCTTCCAGATCAAGTCCTGAAAATCTCTGTGTAACTCAGATTCGAGACCAAGACTTAGAGCAATGTTTTATTTTTTGCTTTTAAGATTTATTTATTTTATGTGTGTCTTTGCTTGCATTAGTTTATGTGCATCATGTGTGTGCAGTTCCCTGAGGAGGTCAGAGGAAGGTTTGAATTCCCCAGGATCCTAACTATAGGCAAATGTGAGATGCTATTTGAGTTTTGGAATCAAATTCTGGAGCTCTGCACAGTAATAAGTGCACTTTGCCGAAGGGACATTATTTTAGGTAAACAAATAGTAAGTCACCTGAAAGTGTCAACATTGCTGAAAGTGAAATAAACAACCTCCAGACACTAACATTATAGAGTTCACTGTCTCTTTCAGCTGTGATAAAATGATGGTGCTTGAACATATCGGTTTTTTTTTTTTTTTGCTTTTCTAATATGCAAAGACCTACCTGTTGTTGGTAAAGGGAATGGAATCTCTCTCTCTCTCTGTCTCTCTGTCTCTGTGTGTGTGTGTGTGTGTTTGTGTGTGTGTGTGTGTCTGTCTGTCTGTCTCTCACTCTCATGTGCGCGCTCTCTCTTTCAAAAAACATTGCAGCTGGGTTGTATCTTGGCACTAGAAAACTTGCAATATTGCAAAAGACATTGCATTGATGGGTGGTGATTCGGGCTGGTTCATGCTGTCTTGTCTGTGAAGAGGACCTGGGACGCTATGGCTAAAGGAATTCTAGGGAGCAGAACCTCTAATCTACATCTAAGCCTGGTTTCTATATGACCCCCAACCATATTTCTTGGCCTCTCTGGTCTCAATGGCCTTTCCCAAAGATGGGGCTGAGTGGTCATTGGGAACAAATACAAGCTTATTGCTTAAGTGTTGGGGTCAGCGGGATGAGGAAGCTGTCATGCCTAGGATTAGCGGTCGTGTTGGGTATGAAGTCTTAGCGTGGGACAGACAATGCTTCCCTGGAGACTCTGTGAGATACTCGTCCCACGACCTTTGTGGCCCAGTCTTTGACCCTAACAGACAAGTACTTTACATTCCAGGAGACTCTGTCTGCAGAGGTGGATGCCTTCTCCAAGGTGAAAAATGCTCTTTCCACGGTGACTCAGAGCAGCCAGCACAGACCTGGATGGCCTGACAGTCAATCCCTGCACTACATGAGCCCTTTGTGCATGCTATGTAATATAACTGCAGACATTACTGTCAGCCGTGTGCACAACCTGCCCAGAGTGAGGACCTTTTCATGTGTTTACCACATGTTTTCTCTGCACGTGGGTAGCAGGGAGGTGATGTGCAGTTTCCAGTCCCACTTCACAGAGAAGGAAGAAGCCCCATCCCAGGTCATGCAATCAGCAAAGGGAAGACTGAGAATTTGAACCCAGGTCCCCCAAGTCCCAGTGACAGGCTCTGACGAGACCACTGCAAGTCCCCTCTCATCCTCAAAAACTTCTTCCTTCCACTGGAAAATGAAACTCTCTAACTTCCTGCCACGTAGCAGGCACAATGAAGAAGCATAGCTACCCAGAAGCCCTGCAAGCAGTAAATGTCTGCAACTGTCCTCGGGTGGACGTGTGCTACTCACTGCTGCCCCCCGGAGGCTGTGTGCTGGAACAACTGCTCTTGTGCTCAGGCAAGGTAGAGGTCCTGCCTAATCATCTCAGCAGAGCCTCCTCCTGTCTGAACCTCTTTCCAAGGTCAACGGGAAACAGAACAAGTTGGAGCAGGACAGGTTTTGGTGGAAAATAAAGCTCAGGAGTCATTGCCAGTCATCTGCTCGTAGAGGCTTGTGCTTCCGCAGTCCACCCTGGGAAGAGCTGTGCACATGAGCCACAGGACTTGGAGGTAGACTGAAATTCAGAATGTGGTCAGCTCAACAAACATGAGAGGGAGGTCGCCCATGAGTCCTATTGTCTGGCAGTCTCTGTCACTGACACCAACTTTGGTCACAGTGCATAATCTATTAAACCTACGAAGTATTAGTCTTTGATGTTTGTTTGTTTCTATTTATTATTTTGTGTTTGCATGTGTATGACGCTCATGTGTGAGTGCAGGAACATGTGTGGTCATGCACCTGTTGAGGTCATAAGATAGCTATCAGAAGTCATTTCCTAATTCCACCGTTCTGTGGATTCTGGAGATAAAACAGGTGTCATTTAGGCCCTCATACTGACCTGTCTTGCTGATTCAAGAAGAGACATGGGTTAGCATGAAGAAAACACAAATTTTCACCCAAAAGCATGGATTCCATGTCACAGAATTGCTTTAGATTCTCACTGATGATAATAAACTACCTCTCTACCCATTTAGGAGGTGTCTTTTCACAGTACACCTTTGTCTGCCTTCATGCATACATAATATTTCAGTTACAATTATCTGTTGAACTCTACCAGAATGAAACTAATAAAGAAATTGGTTCTTCTTTAAGAAATTAAGGAATTTTTTTTAAAAAGCCATCATTTGGGGACAAGAATCCAGAAACCCTAAAACACATGGAGTCTATGATTTATAAAACTCCAATCCTAATTCTCCTTAGCATCTTTGGTGTAATCTCTTTAGGGGAGCTGAATCTCCCCTCCCTTGGCCCACAACCATACTGGCTTGTGAATTCACACACCATCTGCCATCTGCCCAGTGTACACATGAAGGTCACACAGTCAAACTAGAAATGTGGCTGGTATCAAGGTAGGAAGGATGTGAATAGTTTGGCCATCCTTGCTGGCTCCATAAAGAAGAAAGACCTCTGGACCCCTACAACCTTTGGGGTGTGTCATCATTCACTGTATTGTGTGAAATGTCTACTTCCTGGCTGTCTTTTCCAGGAGTCTGGAGCTCCTTGAGGGGGACTTGCCCTTCCATTTCTCTCACAGTCCAGATTGGGTACAGAGTAGACCTCCCGCCAAATAAACTCTATGGTGCATGAAATAGAAAGGGAAAGAATGGATGCGGTAGACATGAGCGAACGGGAAAGCAGAAATGTAGAATGAGAGACAGAAAATGGTGGGAAGAAGATGGAGTGATGGACACTTAGGATGATGGGGTGGGGTTGCGGTGGATAGTGGGAGGCAGAAGGAGTGATGGAGGGATAGAAAACACGGACAAATGGGGATGGAAGGGAAAAGGAGACACAAATAAAGGGATTTGAGGAAAGGGGAAAGGATCGATGGACAAAGAGTGATGGTGTTGCAGTGTGCATGTGTGGTATATTACTGGTGGATATGTAATAAATGGAAGGAAGGGAGTGGTGTGAGCCTCTGTTTTCACCAGGCGAATGTCTCCTGTCTTCCAAGTTCTTTCTGTTGTTTCCTGTTTCTTTATCTCCATCAGATATCGCTTCCCTCGGGATGTTGGAAAACAGCAACATTACCAGTACCCCACAGCCTCTACTGTATGAACGCTCTTACCACATGGATTTTAAGGTATGAGTAGCCAGTTCCTCTTGAGGACTCAGAGGAGCCAGGTCTCCCGACCTGAGGTCTCCTTGGCTGGGATATGTGTCCAAGCGGCACCATTAAGAGTGTCAGTCTGAGCTTTGATCTTGAATAGCTGTGTAGTCACAAGCACCATGCCCTCACATCTGAACCGCTGTTTTCTGTGGCAGGTAGGGTCATTTTCATAGCCACACATTTATCACTGCGTGTCTCGTCCAGGATACATGTTTCCCTATGTCATAGCACGTCTTGAGTTGGTGACTTGTATTCAATAGGAAAACAAAGCTTAACTTGGAAGTTTTACAATGGCGTGCTGGCCCATTAAGTTACATGTACTTAAATTGATGGTGCTCAGTACTGTAAGTATGATTAGGTGGGAAAGGGCTTGGCAAAGTGGAGCAGAGTAGGGACTATAAAACCATTGACTTACTCTGCTTTGCCACTGATTTTTTTTTTTTTAAAAAAAACCAATCAAGTTTATTTCTTGGCATCTTCATATACAGAGCCTTCAGGATGCTGGGGCAGTCATTCTGGTGACCTTGGCTGTATCCTCCCCACCCTAGTTTTCCAGGCTGGGACGTGGCCAGGAACTTGGGGCAGCTCCTGAATTCTTCTACAAGGTGGGATCTTGGGGTCAATAGTCCACTGACTCGCAGACCTGAGATGTCCAAGGTCAAAGTCTGGAGTCCAAAATTTAGGAACAGTGTTGTGACAGTTCACTGTGAGGCCTGGGCAAAGCCAGTCCCATGTCCACGTCTGTTTTTTTGTTTTGTTTTTTTTTTTTGTCTGTTATCCTCATGTTGCAAAGTTGGTGTCAGGTTTACATGGAACACCGAGCCTGGAACACAGTAGGTATACACTTGATGTAAGTTTTTTGATTTTTTTTGTTTTGTTTTTCCAGGACAAAAGCTTCCCAGCCTCTTTAATCAATTGGCTGATTAAAAGTAAGTTTCCTTTTTTCATATTCATCTCAGAATGCCCCAATCCCACCTCCCTCTTCAGTGTTGAATATCCCATGGGAAGGATACTGAAAATAGGTGTAAATAAAATCATGAAGCCATAGAACCAATGCCTGGATCAACCTTGCCGCAGCTGGGATCCTGGGACGTCAACTCTACAGTATTACACTGGGGTTCCTGAGATAGCCCATTCTAGAGGGGTTAGGTCATAAGTGGGTTTCTAGGTCTACTCCTTGATCTATATTAAAGAGAAATTATTGGAGTTGTACACTCCTCGGTGCCTTAGCAGGGTTTCTGAGTTATCTTATACTTTAGTCGTTAAGATTTTTATTGTACAATATCCTTCACAGTGACCAATGTGGCACTGAGGTTCCAGAGACACTCACTCCATAGCAATTATGATTGCAATAACATTCGGAGACTTTCCTATTCATAGTGACTCTTGTTATAGGGGTATTCCTAAAATAGTTTTTTTCCCCATAGTGTTAAGTGTTAGGATGGTGTTCTTGGGATGAACAGAAGGAACCTGAGCTGGGCATTAGGGACAGACTTAAACCCCAGTTCAGTCGATATGTTAGTTTCTTTTCTTAATGCTGTGACCAAATACCCGAGAAGAAGCAACTAATGGAAGAAAGGGTTTATTTTGGTTTGAGGGTTTAATCCATTATGGTGGGGAAGGCATGGCAGCAAGAGCTTGTGGTCACATTTTGTCTGTAATCAGGAAGCAAAGGTGAATGCTAGTGTTTTTCTTACTCTGCCCTGAATACGTCTTGGATCCAGCTTGCAGAATGATGTGCGACACACTCGGGGTGGGTCTTCACATCTCTGTTAGTTCAGCATATAAACTACCTACTTGATAGACCCAGAAGTGGCTCTAGACTCTGTCCTGTTGGTGATCAGTATTAATCACCACGGTCACCAACTTCCTGTGTACTTTCTGTGAGTCCCATTCTTCCTTTATCTGTGATCCTTTTCCCATCAGTTCAAGACCCTTGGTTTCTGATGACTCTAATCTAATTGAGAGTATTGGGACATGCAGAGGGGAAGAAGATCAGAACCTAGAGGAGTCTCCAGAAAAATCCTCTCTGTTTTTTAGAGGGTTTATTTAGACTCAAACCTCACAATGACCGTCTATCCTAACGGAAGTCACAGAAGCAGCAGCCTGTCATGTTGCAGCCACTCTCGGAAGCAGGGTGATGAGGACATGCTGCAGCTAGGCTAGCCTTTCTATGTAACCCAGGCATTGGTGCCACCCATAGTGTGTGTGTGTGTGTGTGTGTGTGTGTGTGTGTGTGTGTGTGTGTGTGTGTTTTCCTCTAACATCAATCAAGACAATCCCCTACAGGCACAACTAGACTGGGTGGTCATAAATTCTGTTGAGTTGACAGTTAATACTATCGCAACACTTCTTGAATTCCAGAAGGTTCGAAGTTCTGACTTCAGAGGCTTAAGAATCCCAGGACCTTTATGATGGCAGCCATGAGTAGGCATGGTAGGCCTATGGTTCTATGCTGTTGAAGCCTGAGAATAAGAGTAACACCTGACTCGTTGGGCGACCATGAAAAAATGCAGACAAATCTAAGTTCAGAACTTGGACAGTGCCAACAAATACCTCAGATTGTCTAATCTGCCAGGAAGGGGAAGAGCTGGAGCAAAGATGAGAACGGAGAGTCTCAGAGACCAAGACGGGGAGCCCTGGGGTCTGTGAGACCATGCATCTCTCTCCTACCCCTCACCTTTGGGCCCTGAACGAAGGGAGAATGGGCACTATGTGAACTTCAGCAGTCCTTTTTCCTAACCAGGAAGAGCAATGGTGGCTGGCCCAGGCAAGGCACAAGCTAGAGCTGGTCAGTTCCCAAATAGGCCACAAGAGGGAAGACATGATACTGCTAACACATATTTCCCAGATTAAAGCCAAATCTGTTGACTGGAGTCAGAATTCCTAGTTTCCAATTCCAGTTCTTCCGAGAGTATATTTAAGCTCACTGAGCCTCATTCTCTCCACTGAGCAATAATAAAAGAAATAATACATTCATTTTTACTCTCACCAGACAGATTATTTTCATTAGCGTACTGATTGTAAAAAGTGGAGGTTTCATGATGGCGTCCAGATTCAGGTGCTTTGACCATATTGACGCCGCTCACTGTCCTTTCCTTCACCCGCCACTGGTCCCTTTCTTTCCCTTTTCCCTTTTACATCACATACATGGGCACACACAAGTTTTCTAAAAGGTTAAGTATTATTAAGAATAATTTACCATGGGATGACAGAAAATGTAAAAGTGTTTGCATGGCAAAGGAAATGATAGCCAGAGTGAAATGACAGCAGACAGGAAGGGAGAGCATCTTTGCCAGCTATGCCTCCAACAAAGGGTTAATGTCAAGCTTGTAAAAAGAACTAAAAAAATAATCCTTTCTCCCCAAATCTTTCAATTTCACTAAATGAGCAAAATTATTGAATGAGCAGTTTTCAAAAGAAGAAATATAGAGGGGCTTCTTTAGGGAGAGCTGAAACCTATGTATAGAGCGGCTGCTGAGGAGACGCCTGAGCTCAGCTGAGAAGAGCGACCACGTTAGTTGTGCAGTGCCGAGCAGGACGGCTCAGGGGGGCCGTGAAAGACTGAGAGGAGTGCTCCGCTCAGCACACTGGTGGTTGGCAGGAATTGCCAGTGAGGCTGGTACGCTGCCCGTTTGCTGGGCAGCCAGATAGTGAGACAGACACAGCTGCACAGTTGGAAGTGGCAGAGGAGGACGAGGAGGAGAAGGCAGCAGCAAGCAGGAGGTGTCTACTAATGAGTGAACCTATCCCCTCACTCCATGACACTTTCAACTAGACATGACGGCCGGCTTCACCCTGGCATCACCACTACAGGACGTTTTTTCCCTCTGTCCTTTTGATTTTCACTCCTTCCCCTTTGGTTGCAAAGGAAGTAAGTGGTTTATGTGTGCAATTACACTGTTCTTAAAAAAAAAAAACTAAACTTAATGGCCAGTCTTATGTTTCTGTTGACATTAAATGGAGATGGCATGGAGACATTCTGGTTCTGTGGAAACCCTCTTCTTCATTAACGACACATCCATTCATCTTGTAGGCTGTAGATTCCAGTAAGTTGTTTTGTTCTCATTGTCTCAACAACAAAGACCCAACAGCATAATAACCCTTATGTACTCTGATTGGAGAACTTTGGTGTGTTTCATTTAGTATTGTAAAAGGACAATTCTTTAGATTTTGTTGTGCACAGCTGTTACATGTGGGACAATGCATCTTTAGGTAGGGGGTAAAGTGCTCTTTAAAATATGAGTCTTAGATAGTTTCCCCTTCAAATTAAGTGTATTGTTGTTTAAATAATTTTTATTTTTTTAAAACGGACGGAAAATAACTACAAATGACCAATAAATATTTGGAGAAAATGTTCAGTATACTTAGCTGTCACAGAAATATGCAAATCGAAATTACATCAAGGCTGCAACACACCTCAGTGAGATACAGATGACTGTGCTCAAGAAAATAAATAACAACAAATGGTAGGAAAGATGTGCTGAAAGGAGAACACACACACTGGTGCAGCCACCATGGAAATCAGCATGGTCCTCAGAAAACTGAAGACAGAGCTGGGCATGGTGGCATGAACATTTAATCATAGCACTTGGGAGGCAGAGTCAGATGGATCTTTGTGTCTGAGGGCAGCCTGGTCTACAGAGTAGGTTTCGGGACAACCAATGCTAACAGAGAAACCCTGTCTTGAAAGAAAAAGAAAAGAAAACAAAAAAATGAAGCTAGGTCTCCCATATGATCCATCTGTTCCCTCCTCGAGACCTGAAGGAAGCTGCATCAGCACGCCACACAGACACCTGTACAGCCATATTCATGGCTACACTATTCACAATGGCCAGGATGTGGAACCAGCCTTGGTATCCATAACAGATGAATGGATGATTATCCTTTGATCCGAAAAAAAATTCTGTTGTTCATATATCCCGATTTTATTTATTAATTGTTCTTTATCTGGTGTCCACCCAGGAGTCACATGATAGTTGTTTTGGGTTCCTGACGACACTCTCCAGTGATTCCCACAGTTTCTTCTTCCACCAGCAGTGCCTGGCTCTCCGCCCACATCCTGGCACCTTTTGTTGTCGATGTTTCTCTTGATGACACCCTTTCTGACTCCATGTGAAGTCAGTGTGAAGAAGCATTTGCGTTTCTCACAGAAAACTGTCTGTTCCTGACCTGTGCTCTTGTACTGATGGGATGTTTCTGTGCTCCTTGAGTTCTCCTGCATTCCAGATGTTGAGACCTTGCCAGAGATTCCCTCCCATGATCCCCTCACTCTGGTGACTGCTTCCTTTGTTTTGCAGAAACCTTTTGACATCATAGAATCTCATTTCTCAGTGTTCACTCTTGTGCTCTGAGCTACTGGAATGGGTTCCAGAGAACCCTGGCCTATGTCTATATCTTCTGGAAGTTTCAGAGTTTATCTTACATTTAGATATTTGTTCCACTTTGGACAGATTTTGGAGTAGGATGAGGGATAAGGATCTCATTCCCTTTTTCACTCAGTTTCTAATTTACTCAGTATCATTTGCTAAGAGTTTTAAATTTTAATTTTTTTACTTCTTTTATTTTTAAATAATGTGTTGTCCCAATGTAGGCGACTGAAGCAGTGTGGGTGTATTTCTTTGCCATCCATTCTATTCCATTGATCTGTATTTCTGCTTTTGCGTCAGTAAAACTGTTTTTGTTACAATGGTTCTGCCATGCAGGTTGAGGTCAGGTACTGTGATCCCTTCAGCATTGCTTTGACTGTGAGTCTTTTTATCCAGTGCTGAGGGCTATCCCAGCAGGTAGCTGTTACTGTTCCTAGATAAAAAAAAAAAAAAAAAAAAAACAGGAAACTGAGGCTCGGAGAGATTAACTGTCAGGTCCATTTCCACACAGCCAGGCAGAAGGAGAACTTAGGCTCAAACCCAGGTCTTCTTCAGAAGGCAGAAGCCTGGAGGCAGTGGGAAGGACTCCCTGCTGTGTCCTAATAGAGTGTCCTGGGCTGCTTTAGCTTCGGTTCCCCACTAGTATCTCAGTGGTTTGGGTAGGAAGTGGGACTCCTTTGTCATCCTCTGGTTCTCTGACTCTACCCTGGGGAAAATATATTGTGGCAGCCCAGAGACCACACCCTGAAGTCCCTGCACTGAAGGGGCAGTCTGAGCCTTTGGAGTCTCTCCACCAGCACAAAGCTGCCAAATCTTAGGCTCCTTTGAAGACAGCAGACCCACGCTTGGTAAGTAGGCAACAGCATTTGTTTTTCAACTTTCTCTTGTCAGTGTTCTCTTCGTAAACGACTTCCAACAGCCTGCTGGCCCGAGGGAGAAGCCTGAAGCCAGACACCTGTGCGAGGATGGAGAAGGGGCAAGTGGAGTCAGCCTCAAGATCTCCAAGCCCAGACGTGAAGGCTCAGGCGGAAAGCAAGGCCTGCAGCTCCCAGCGATCTTCCAGCAGAGGCTCCTGGGAACCCCTCTACCATGACATGTTTTCTTCCTGCAGGTCATACTTGATAGGACGTGGCTTATGCAGATCTGTCATGGTGTCCTGCACAGCCTTAATAAAGTGTCACGCTGTGGACAGAAAGTTAACTAGAGCAAGTCCTCCCCCTGTGTGCTGCTGCTAAGAATATACGCAGAAATTGGCTCCAGTGTCTCTCAGTTCAGGAAGAATAAAGGTCACGCTGGATTTGTGCCCTCCAGCTTCCTCTTACCTATGTCCCCAGTTCAGCCAAGCTCTCTGCTAAGGCTTTACCATCCACACAAGCCGCCTGCGCCCTTACTACAGCTCTGGGCAGAGGCTGTGAGGTGGGGAAGAGATTAGGGGTATGGGAGCAAAATGCTCGTTTTAGGAACACTTACGTTTTTACCTGTGTGGTTTCCATCGTCTCTCCTGCAGACAGGTCCCCAGGGGGTCTTCCAGGGACAACATGTAGCAGAAGGTAGTAGATGGGAAAACTCACACCCTGGCCACTTTACCCCAGCCATGCTCTCTTATTCATTCACCCCTTTGTCCTTCTGCAATGCATGGCTTTCTCTGTGGGAAGAATATCTTCATATTGAACCACAGGTCTTTTCCTTACTCGGGTGCTATGTTTAGTTTAAAGTCAGCGTGTGACCCTTACAGAGATGATGGGAATGAGTTTGAGAAGGTTTGAAGAGGTATCAGGGAGAGACGTCTGCTTTCTGCTGTGGTCACTAGTTACTGGTGGCCATCTCTGCTATCCGCTCGGGCAAAGTCGGCTTGAAGTCAGGGCAGAAGAAACCAGATCTGAGATACGGAGAAAACATAGCCCTGAAGATTTCCTTTGAGTGCCGGAATCCATAACATTTCAAGGACCCTCTTTACTGCTTAACTCATGCTGGGCTGTACGTTCTAGTTTACAAGTAACCAAAAGGAACCTGACAAATGCAATTGACAAACACATTCCAGTTTATTCTGTAGAAGTTGTCATGGGAAATGAGAGAGGAGTGACAGGCAGAGCCAGGCGTGTGTGTGTATGTGTGTCTGTGTGTGTGTGTGTGTGTGTGTGTAGCAGAGAGTGAGGTGGCTACAAACAAGGTGCTCTAAAGGACAAAGAGGATTTGCAGGTGTGACAGGAGGAACTGATGCAGAAAGAGTGAGAGGTCATTTCCTGGAGGCTGTCACTGTGGAGAAGGTCTTCAAACTTGTTCCCTCCTCCATAGAAGTGATTGCCAGGGTTCCTGCTGCCTCCTTCCCTGAGCATGGCCTTGTGTTTTCTGCAGATGGGACAGAAGCCTTGGGATGGATGAATGAAGGTTCATAGGAGGGAGGGATCTGGGTCTCATTTCCAGCTCCCATCAATTCAGTCAACTCCTCAGCCTATTCAGCAGCTGTTTTCCCACATTTACCAAGTCTGGTGTTTATTGGGTCTCACCAGAAGCCAGCCCGGGCTGATGGTTGTGGGCATAAAGAGGGAAGAATGAGGGTCCTCAGTCTGAAGGAGTCTCAGGCTGGCAGAAGAGAAAAAACAACACGCATTCCTTCAACCAACTGTGTCTTGAAAAAGAAATACATTTTTCTGTAGAATTTTTTCATCGGTACAGTGATCAGCTCTGTTCTGTTGCCACTTTCCAAATAACCACTAAGAAACTTACTATTAACATTAAATGTTAATCCAATGGCTCAGGCTTATTACTAGCTAACTCTTACAACTTAAATTAACCCATTTATGTTAATCTACATTCTGCCACATGGTGTTACCTCTCTTTTATCTTGCACCTCCTGTTTCCTTTCTGTGTCTAGCTGGCTACTCCTCTGACTCCACCCTTTTTCTTCTCAACATTCTCTCTGCCCTGAAAACCCTGCCTAGCCATTGGCCAAACAGCTTTTTATTAACAATAGCAGCAACACACTTTTACAATGTACAAAAGAATAATTTCAACAGCATTTCCTCCTTTTTGTCTAAATAAAAAGGAAGATTTTAACTTTAACCCAGTAAAATTATATACAACTAAAACAGTTATCTAGTTCATTTGTATCTGGAAAATTTAGGGAAAACATTCTATTATTTATCTTATCTTTGTGAGTCTGAAGTTTTATACTTAATTTACCTTTTTAATCATAACTAAGGAAAGCTTTCAATCTAGTTATTTAGTCTCTGACTTCATCAAAGATCCCAGAAGGATGTAATGTTACCTAATGACAAGGACATCTGGTTGCCTGGACAGTCACCCAAAGTTCTTCTGTGACATTGGAACACCCAACTTTGTTCTATAGGCCTAGAATAAATAACAGACATTTTTGAGAAGCAGGGGCTTTTGAAGGACTGTCCTATCTTGTCTAGGCAACATTTGGCAGTCACTTTCTTTTGCATCCTGATGGTCCAGTTTGGACCGTATATTGTCAACAACTGAGGCAAAGGCAGTTTCTGCTCACATGACTAGCTTTTGCCAGAAAGAAAGCAAACTCCATATAGAGTTTCTTTGATGCACATCATCCTCTTTTGAAGAAATTAATGGTGCTTATCTCACTTTCACGAAAGCCTTGGTTATTAAACTTGTTAAATGACATATTCTGTAGGTCTGAAGTGTTTGAAGACTATATATCCCTTAATATACCTGTTTAACCTTGAAAATAGACCTAATATGATAACAAGCTTGATTAGCATATGTCACTAACTACTAACTATATTTCTTAATATACACTACATTTTAAATGAGCTGCATAAACACAATACCCCAAACAAAAGGATATATAGTATAACAAAATTAACTTTTGAATTTGTATCAATATACCAAAATCCATACCAATGGAAAATATTTTGAGATTAATAGTTAATTTTGGATTAAAATAGGTTCAATAATCTACCCTTTGATCTCATCATTTGAAGAGGTCTTCAGTCACACATTGTCTCCATAATATTGTTCCATTGTGTTAGCATGTCTTTTTCCCCCAAATGGGAATTTTCTGAGGATCCTCTATTCCAACAGCAGCTTGAACACCATACCCACAAAGTTAACTTCCATGTCCCAATACATTTTGTAGATACATGGCCAAACATTCAGTCGGCATTCTTGGCCCAGCTTCAGAGTAAATAGGACTCACTAAGGTCTGGAAATTTGTGTAACAAGTCTATCAGGAAGACGGAAATCACCAAACATCACCACAGTCCCTTTTCCTTCTCAGACTGCAGCATGATGACATCAGGGGTCAGGAACACAAGTTCAGCAAACTCTTACTCTAACTCCTTTAGGGGAAGGTTGGAGCCCACAAAATTGAATCTACTTCACCTTGACTAAAGATCAGAGAGTTCAGGATTATTCTTGCTCTTTCCAGGTTAATGACAGGAGGTTTTTGACTTAAAGAGTGCCTACTAATAATGTCTTGGCCTAGGGTATGGTTACTTGGTGTTCTGGGTATTAGGATGGTGGTTACTTTGTTTTTTCCTTGTTTGTATCATGGTAAGGAAGTCTTGCCTTCTTTCCACCCTTTTGGATTTGCATAGTTAAAGTGCATGAGAAATAAACACAGGCAGATTCAGTATTCATTGGGTTGCTCTCCCAACTCTATCCTGTGTCTCTGTCTATTTCTTTTGTATGTGTATTTTTTTCTGACTAACATTTATGTATTTATTTTATTAAAAAAGAAAACAAAATATTTTTTTCATTTTACACATCAATCCCTGTTCCCACTCCCTACCCTCCTTCCATTCTCTCCACCTACAGCACACACATGACAGAATGTCTTTGCCGATGATGAGTAAGTCTGGAAGGTAGAAGAAGACATCCTAAGGAAGGTACAATCTGTCTTGTAGCAAAAGCACAGACTTGAATAAAATAAAAAATCGGGAAATATGTTGGAACCCACAGAAATGAACCCATTTTACCTTTACTCAAGGTCAGAAAGTTCAGGCCTATTATTGATCCTTCAAGGCTATTGACAGGAGGTTTGACTTAAGGTGTGGTTATAACATGATGTCTTGACTTGGGGTGTGTTTACTTGGTGTTTTGGGAGTTAAGATGATAATTATTTTGTTTGTTCCTTGTTTGTATCATGGTAAAGAAGTCTTGCTTTCTTCCCTCCTTTTTGGTTTGGGTATTTAAAGTATGAGAAATAAACGCACAGATTCAGTATTCTCTGGGCTGCCCTCCCGACTCTATACTCTGTATCTGTCTATTTCTTCTGTATCTCTGTTTTTTTGCCTAACATCTCTAATCCACACATCCCTACCCTGGAGTGTATGAACCCATCGGGGCTGAACTGCGACAATCATTTCTATATCATATCCCACTTTTTTTCCTTTAAAATATATATGTTTGGATCTAACTCCTTTGGTTAGTTTTTGTTTTTTACTAATGTTGTGCTCAGACTCTTGCCCCCTGCAAAGAGACGACCAGGGATCCAGGCCTTGGATGCAAAAGCAAGATTTATTTCAAAGTGCAGTGTGAGCCTAGGCAAGGAACTCGTCCAGCACACTCAACACAGTGAGGGCAGAGGAGCTCCCTTCCAGACTTTACAGGACCTTTTATAGACAATTTCGCAGGACCACCAGTTTTCACCTAATTTCCATACCTGGACCTACTTGAGAACAGCAAATTCAAAAAGCATGATGTCATTATGTAAATGAAGTATGGACCTGAGTATATTCTCACTTGGCCCGTTCCTATCTCTCCTTGGGGTATGTAGATGAAGCATACTATGGACATATTTTTAATTGGCCAGTTCTTGGCTATCCTTGAAGCAATGCCCTCCCAGCTGTTACCGGCTACTGCCAGATAGCCCTTGTCACATTTGAAGTGTTTTTCAAAATATATTCTTTTAGCCTAGGCTAAGTAGCCTGGTTCAGGTGGAGAGCATTTAGGTCACTCTGACACTCTGACCAGTTTTTCATTTCTCTCAACTAAGACCAATAAGAATTTATAACCAATCCCTTTAAATAATAATAAACACCCATAACCCATTCTTTTGGGAATGTGAGCTTCATTCTCTAGTCCACTTCCTGTAGTTTGGGGACATTGACTTCTTTGGGGGACCCAAAGAAATTCAGGTTAATGGTTAAATCTTGGCTGGAGTGGTTTGGGTGGCTGGACCATCTCAGTCAGCAGCCTTGAAGCTGTTCTGGATGCAAAACTCTGAGGAAACTGCAGCGGAGTCATTTTGAGATGCTGGATCACCTGGCCATTTGTTTTCACTGGTGTCACCCTTGCTCTGAGAAAACATAAACTTTTAGAAGTAACATACATATCTGTATTACTACAGGTACAAACTGTGTATTGTACATAAGTTAATCAAAGATGATTTCTTTATGTTTGAGCAGGTAAAATATATGTTATATGTTTTGTAGCTTTTTAAGGTTTATTTCTTATGCCTGCAGTCAGAATTTTCAGGGGTTCTCCTTTGACCAAACCTGATCATCTTTAACCTAGAATGAATACACGGTCTTTCATTTTCTGTGTTAATAAAATAATAACCACTCTCCCAAAGCAACATACCTTTTGACTTCCATTTTGAAGTCAAGGTATTTTTAAAATATATATGTTGGTTTAATCTAGCAGTTTCCATAATCCAATATTTCTTAGCAGTTATCACTCATCTTTTAGCGGTCAAAAATTTATAGACAACATAATACCACACAGGATCCAGACTCTCTGTGTATTTTCAATATTTATGTGGCTTAATATATATTCTCTATTTCTTTTCTAAGGACTTTATTATTTTTCAATTGTTTTGATCTATGGCTGTCTCTATCCTTTATCTTTTCTCTCCTAAGACTGTGTATATTTTTAAACACACTGTAACCCATTTAGAGGTTTTTTCCATCTGAATCTGTCTTTATTGAACATCTGTATTGTTTTTTTGATCACATGAGTTGAATCTTAAACTGCTATTTTAGCCACCATCTGTAGCATGAATTCTAATTGTTACTAATAATAAAAACCTGGAGTCAGCTACCAGGGATGAAAGCTGAAAGATCAGAGAAGAAGAGCAGTCAGACACTAATCCTCACCTCTACCTCAGATAAAGTTGTAATTCTGTCTCTACGAATTCTCAGACTGAATGCAATGAGCTCCTGTCTTTTCCCATCTTCTATTCCTCCCTCTGTCCAGCCATATCCCCTCCTGTCTCCATCTCCCTGGTGCTGTGAGCTAAGGTGTGTGACTCCAAAGTACTGGAATTAATGTTGTGAGCCACTACTGCCTGACTCTGTTTCTTTTTTAGACTAGATCAATTTCATGTAGTCACGGGTAGTCTTGAACTCACCAAGACCTTTTGGCCCCTCTTTCTTTTTTTAATTTTTTATTTTTTAAATTTTTAATTTATTATCTATATAATATTCTGTCTGGGTGTATGCCTGCAGGCCAGAAGAGGGCTCCAGACCTCAGTGCAGATGGTTGTGAGCCACCATGTGGTTGCTGGGAATTGAACTCAGGACCTTTGGTAGAGCAGGCAATGCTCTTAATGGCTGAACCATTTCTCCAGTCCCTAGCCTCTGTCTCTCAAGTGTTGGGATTAAAGGTGTGTGCCACCACTGCTTGACCTCTATGCCTAGCTAGTATGGCTAACTCCACACTCTGATCTTCAGCCAAATTTTATTTGTTACAGCACATACAAAATATCACCACAACTGCTGATGTAGCTTAGCTTAGTGTATGGCAGTAGTGCATAATAAAACAGAATATTTTACCTATTATTCAGGTTTATTACTAAATTATTTCTATTTCTATTAATCCATGCATTGCCATGTGGACACGGCTTTTACTGGTCTGTTGGCACGCTGTTTCTTGGTCAGCTGCTCAAATCTCTTGACTCCACCCTTCTTTTGTCCTGTACTCAGTTGGGCTTTCCCGTCTAGCTGTATTCTGCCTTGCCATAGGCCAAAGCAGCTTTTGTTATCAACCAATGAGAGGAACATGTATTTACAGGGTACAGAATGGTTATCCCACAGCAACCATCTGTTAAAACATCTGGTTTCTCTAGTGCCCTGAGTGTGAGGATATTTTGCCTTAAACAACTCTCACCTGGAATGGAATCCTGTTACCTCCCATCTTTCATGGTACATCACATATCTAGACCTGCTCATCCCACAGACCTGGGATTTTGTCTTCTAATCTCCATTTCTGATTTCCCATCCCCACCTTTGCCCTGGCATCTAACATTTTGTTCTCTGCCCATGTAACCCCCATTTTGTTCTCTATGTATTTGAGTGCTGTCGTTTTCAGATCATACCTGTATGCAGAGTTGCCCAGCATTTGTCTCTCTGTCTGGCTGATCACCTCTACACAATGACCCTTCTCCATCACTGATCTCCTCTTCCATGGAGACAGGGTGCTAGATAGACTCAGGAGCTTACCTTCAGTGGAGAGCTGACTACTGGGACTCATTGACTGTCCTGAAAGGACCCCATAGGGACGAGAACTTAAAGTTTTCACCATTGACTCCAACGCATACTCAGCATCAAGTAGAAGCTGACATACAGTTATCAAAAGGATCAGGGGTTCCAGTGTAGACACGTTGGGATGAACAAATGGAAGAAAGAACAGGCGGATGCATAAAAGCAGGGACAGTGCCCCAGGAAAAATCTGGAAGGTGATACAGTGAAAGCAAAGAGATTATAGGGCAAAACCGCAAGTCAAGTTCATGGAGGAGTGCAACCAGCTGGCCGTGCCTCTCTGTGGGAGCATCTAATCAGTCAGCCATGGGTAATAAACCATCAGGACCCCATGGAAGACACAGAGAGCACAGTAACAGTGGGGTCCAACCCTTAGCAGTTCTACTCTCAGGACACATCAGTTCCCACTCTCACTGTCTCTTACTCAGTTCCTCCTTGCCCCTGTTCACTATCTCTTCTTCCTCTTCCTCATTTCAATAGCTCTTCTCTCTTCTTTTCCTTCACTCTCTCCTTTCCTTCCTCACACGCTCCCTGTCAATCTTTCCTTCCTCCCTCACCTTCATTTTATCATCTTGCTTTTTCTTTTCTTTCACCCTTCTTTCCTCCCACAAACACTTGTTCCCAACTGTGGCTCAGGTTCCAGCTCTAAAGACAAAGACAGAAAAAGCAAGACACTTAGATATCCAGAAGCTCAGCGGACACAGGTCCACCTAAAAAGTCTTTCTAGGTCAACTTTCTGGTTTCTTTGAGAGCTTTCAGCAAATGCTCAAGGAACAATCCACAGCGCAAGAAGAATCAAATCCTGGTTGAGAGTGGGCAAGACCTTTGATTAGTTCCCAATTCCAAGCCAAGGCCTGAAAGGCTTTGTGTAACCCAAATTCAAGACCAGGGCAATGTTTTGGTGTTAGTTTTAAAGATATATTTATTTGTGTGTAAGTGTCTTTGCTTGCATGAGTTTATGTGCATCACTTGTGTGTAGTTCCCTGAGGAGATCAGAGGAGAGTTTGAGATCTCCTGGGACCGGAAGTCACAAGTAGTTCTGAACTGTATTATGGGTCCTGGGTATCAAATCCCGGCCCTTTGCAAAGAAGTAAAGTCTCTTCGCTGCTGAGCCATCTCTCTAAGCCCCACAGGCAGTGATTTATGTGTATAAATAATATTTCACTGTGTAAGTATCGGCATTGCTGAAAGTGTAATGAAAATCTTTAGACTCTAAGATTATGGAGTTTAACCAATTGCTGCTTTTAGTTGTGATAAAATTGTATGTGCTTGGTTTTTTGTTACTTTTGTTTCTTATGTGCGAAGACTTCCCTGCTGGTGGTTCTAATGTGAGAACAGGGGTAAAGCAGATGAATTGTCTTTCTGTCTCTGCCTCTCTCAGTCTCAGCCTCTCTCTTCCTCCTTTCTAAAAAACATTGCAGCTGAGTTGTAGCTCAGCAATAGAGAACTTGCAGAAGTGCAAAAGGACACTGCATTGGTGAGGGTGTTTCAGGATAGCTTCTTCTGTCCTGTGAGGAGGATCTGGGGCTGTTCTGTCCTTATAGGCAAGGAAAGTCTAGGGAGCAGAGCCCCTAAACTTCAGCCTGTCCTGGTTCTTGTGTGACCCCAGTACTACTGCTTGGCCTCTCTGGTCTCAGTAGTCTTTTACAGACAGGGAGCTGAGATGTGTTTGGGAACAAATACCAGCTCATTGTGTAAGTGTTGGAATCATTGGGACCAGGAAGTTGCAAAGACTGGGATTAGCAGTCATGTCAGGGATAGGAAAATCTAGCCTGGGACAGATAATCCTTAATGCCTCACTGAATGTTTTCAATGAGAAATTTATTCCATAACCCTTATGGGCCCAGTTTTTGTCCCCAATGGAAAAGTACTTTACATTCTATATACAAAGAGGGATATTCTTTCCTGGGTAACTCAGAGCAGCCAGCATAGACCTGGGATGGTCTGGGACAGTCCAAACTCTCCCCAACAAAATCCCATTATGTGTGCTATGTAATGTAACTGCAGACAGTACTGTCAGCTGTGTGTGCAGCCTGCCCAGTGTGAGAACAGTGCTATGTAATGTAATTCAGATATTACTGTCAGTTGTGTGCACAGATAGCCCAGTGTAAGGACGTTCACATACATTTCCCACCTGTTTTCTCTGCATGTGAACAGCAGGGAGGTGAGGTGCAGTTTCCAGTCCCACTTCACAGAGAAGGAAAAAAAATCCCATCCCAGGTCATGCAGCCAAGCAGTGGAAGGAGTGATTTGAACCCAGGTCCTCCTGGTCCCAGTGACAGGCTTTGATCTGATCCCTCAAAGTCCCCTCACCACCCTCATGATGCCCCAGTCACTTCTCTTCATATAATTCCAAGAACATCTAGGTACAAGTTGTTAATTAACCTATTTCTCAGCTGATACAACTAGGGCTGACCCATCAACAGGCCTGAGGTCACCACTCCAAATCCATCACCCCAGGCTGTGTTCCTGGGATGGGAAAACCCCTCTAAAGGAGATTTCAGCATGACCCTCATCTCTGTGTCTATAGCTGGGAACAGTTTGTGGAACACGGTGACAGCGAGACAGGAAGGAGTTTTGCATACAGAAGCAAAGCATATCAAGCCTACAGTAGAAATATGATTACCATAACTATCAGAATCACAAGGTTACAATATCCTTTCCTGGGCTTGCTAAGTTTCAGTGTCCCAGTTCTGTGCTATCCCCCAGCTCAAAGCTCAGATCCCACTTGCTTCTCTGTTATTCTGGCTTGAGATGGCCCCAGGGCTTGGTGACCAATTCAAACAATGGACCTGTGGAAAACAGGACATACAAGCCTAGGAACAGTCCTGCCCTGCCAACTGGCTGCAGTCTGATTTAGGAAAGCCTCAGGCACTGGATTTCTGCCCTTGAATGACCTTACACCTGTGGGCCTCTCAGAAATCTGTTTTTTCTCTCTGGAAAACGAGGCTCTCAAAGCTCTCAAATCTGCATCCTGGTGACTTGCAGGCTCAGGAAAGAAGTGTATCTAACCCTAAGGTCAGACAGTAGGCAAATGGCTATGTCTGTCTCTAGGATACTAGTCACTGCTGACCCCAGGAGACTGTGTTTTGGAACAGCTGCTCCTGTGTTCCCTTGGGGCAAGACCCTGCCTTCCCATCTCACCAAAACCCCTTCCTGTCTGAACCTCCTTCAAGATCACTGGGAGGTAGAACAAGATGAAGCAGGACAGTTCCCAGTGGCAAATTAAGGGCAGAAGTCATTGCCAGTTGTCTGCCTATAGAGGCTTGTGCTTCTGCAGTCCACACTGTGAAGAGCTGTACACATGAGCCACACAGCCACAGGGTTTGGAGGTAGAGCTGGAGGTCTGAAGTTCGTAGTGGGGGTGAGCTCACCAGATGTGAGATGGAGCTCACAAGATGTGAGATGGAGGTCACCCTTGAATTCTATTGTTCAACTATTTCTGCCACTGACATCCTGGGGAGCCATATACCAACTTTTGTCAGAGTCCACAATGTATTTGATCTAAGAAACATTAGTCTTTTATTTTTGTTTTTATTATTTTGTATTTGTGTGTGTATGATGTTCATGTGTGAGTACAGATACATGTGTGACTAGATACCCGTTGAGGTCAAAGGATAGCCATCAGGAATTGCTCCCTCCTTCTGCCATTCTGCGGACTCTGGAGAACAAGCATTGGTCATTAAACCTGTGGAGCAAGTGCCTCTCAGACTGACCCATCTCACAGGCTCAAGAATACGGCATTTAGATGTTTTAAAAATTTAGGACATTTAAGACAGTGAGATACATCTGCTTCTGGCAACACCAGTCTACTTTAAGAGGAAAGTGGGCATTGAAGAGACTCCTTAAGGAGGTTGTTAGATGAGCTGGACATGCAGGATCCATAGAGAAATGACTGCTGAACTTGCCTAAAGGTGAGACGATCCTTCGGGTGTAGTATTGAGCGTGGGGCCCCTTTGTTCCATCCCACCTGGCTAGCTTACACCCAGAATAATTACACAGAAACTGTATTAATTAAATTACTGTTTGGCCCATAAGCTCTAGCTTCTTTTTTTTTCGCAAAGTTTATTAAAATACAAAAGTCTCCAATTCCGCCCCTCCAAGCTCTAGCCTCTTATGACTAACTCACACATCTTGATTCAACCCATTTCTAATAATCTGTATGTCACCATGACGTCGTGGCTACCGGCATGAGTCTAACCAGTGTCCGTCTTAGGCAGGAGAAGCATGGCGTCTGCCTGACTCTGCTCTTCTTCCCAGCATCCAGTTCTGTCTTTCCCACCTACCTAAGTTTCTGCCCTATCTAAAGGTCAAGGCAGTCTCCTTATTCAACCAATTAAAACAACACATTTTACACCGTTCAGTGTTCCTGCTTCGTGAAAGAGCCTGTGAGACATTCTGCAGGACACAGAAGAAAGTGACTGCAAACTGCCAATATAGGCAGAACTGCCTTTGAAATTTCCTGCTTCGTGGAAAAATCTGCTGGGTACTATGGGTCTGTGGGCTGAAGATGAATGCCCCAATGGTACAGAAGAACTGTGGACAACTGTCCAGGTAGTGAGATGTCTGTCAATTCTAGAGTTTTGAAAGTTGCTTACAATGTACTTCCCGTTTACTTAGGTAATGTTGTATCCTTCTGGAGTCTTTGATGGAGTTGAAGAATAGATAGATAGATAGTTATAGTTATAGTTTTCCTTAGTTATGATAAAAGATTAAATAAATAGAAATATTATGACTATAATTTTTGCTTGATAACTGTTTTGTTATATGTAATTTTACTATATTAAAGTTAAAAACTTCCGTTTTATTTAAATAGAAAGGGGGTGATATGTGTCCCCTCTGTGTGCTGTGATTACCATTAATGAATAAAGAAACTACCTTGACCTGTTGATAGGGCAGAACTTAGGTAGGCAGGGAAAGCCGCACTGAATGCTGGGACAAAGAAGGGCGGAGAGGGATGCCATGGATCTGCCGCTAGAGATAGACATGCTGAAACTTTGCTGGTAGGCCATGCCCTCGTGGTGATGCACAGATTGTTAGAAATGGGTTAAAGTAATATGTAAAGTTAGCCAATAAGAAGCTAGAGCTAATGGGCCAAGCAGTGATTTAATTAATACAGTTTCTGTGCGATTATTTCAGTTCTGGGTGGCTGGGACAAACAAGTGGTTCCTTGCAACACCAGTTAAAGTTAATGAGCTTTCATTTCAAATCAGTTCTCCTTAACTTCCTTGGTTTATTCTCTTAAACCAGGGGAACGGGATTCTTCCCTCTCAGACCACAAGCATCCTGACTTGTACATTCACACATCATCTGCCTCCTGCCCAATGGTAACGTGTGTCACACAGTCACACTATAAACATGGCTGATATTAGTGAATCATTCAACCATCCTTGTTGCCTCCAAAAAGAAGAAACACTTGCCATGGTCGTGAACTCACATGTTTTTCTCCTTTTAATTTATAGCTCTTGATATTTTGTAGAGAAATAATCACCTTGGGGGTAGATTAAACAAAATAGCATAGGCAGCTGGTTTATAATAGAGATAATTCTGCCAGCAAGATGAAAGGGGGACTTCATTATTGCCCCTAACAGAGAGCACCACAGTGACTGACTCTGTTCAGGAAGGTGACTGGAGCACTCAGAGAGAGGGAGCACGCCTGTGAGGATGGGCAGAGCAACTCGAGAGCCTCGAGAGCCACAATTCTACTCAGCTCATTGATCAACCCAAAGCTGATGGCTTTGCATCTATGAGTTATCAAATTATGACTGGGCTAGCCTTGACAAATACTAGGAGCCTTCCCAACAGAGCATTCTTCCATGGATACATTCTGAGTCTTCTTCCCAACACTTACTGAACTGTTCTTACCCCTTGTTGGCAGCCTCAGGTTCAACACTTGGGACCTTAGTATTGGCACAAGGTTCGTCACTGTCACTCAAGCATCCTGGGTGACCTTTGGTCGGAATAACTTGGCTAACCTTAGGTATTTTCGTTGGAATCTCCTTGGACCATCCTAGAAACTGGGGTTGCATCTCATCCCGCCATCACAATATAAGGGTCACTGTCACCCCTGCATCCCTGAAGAGAAGCAAGCATTTCCTGTGCATCCTTGTGTGAGTACATGTTCTCCTAGAGTGACCCCTATGCCAGGGGTTGAAGGAGGCTTTGGGGGCATGAAGCAGAAGGAAGGCACTGTTTGTGTCAGGGAAATTTAGACTCTAGCAAATTTGAAGACATAGAAGACATTGTGTCAGACTAGTGACAACCTAGGTTCTTGTGGGTTCTCTTGACTGTTCAGATTTTATTCATCAATGACTTGTCTTAGTGTATGGAGAAAGGCTTCTTACTGGGGTCTAGGCTCAACAGTGACACAAGCCATACTTATTTCTCTAAAGATAGTGCTGTACCAAGCTTGGTGGAGTCATGGTAGTGGGAGCCTCAATCTGGTTTCTGGGGAGGGACCTGGAATTAGCTTCATGGAAGAGGTGTGAAGTTTCACTGACTCTACAGAACAGATTTAGACGGCAAAATGAAGAGGAAATCTATTTCAAACAGAGAAGACAGCAAGCACAAATGTTCCGAGCATAAAGAGCCAAGACTAGAGTTGATTGGTTTTCCAAGCCCCACCCTCTACTCCCTGATCATGTCTCTAAAGTTACTCTACCTTCCCTGTCCTGCTTCCTTATTTTATTAAGTTATAATTGTATTTAATTATGCTTATAATTTTTTAAATTCACCATAAAAATTGATGGGTTTACAGTGGCTTTTTCCTACATACTTAGTTCTTCTTCTCTCTTTCCCTCCCCTGCTGTCCTTCCCATACCCACTCCTTGCTAATGGCTTCCTCCTTCTTTTACTTTCATGTCATGTGTATTACATGCTCTTTCCCCCATCTTCTCTTCCCTCAAGATTTTTTCTTTTCCTCTCATAGCCTCCTATTTTATGACCTCACACAGTTAACACACACACATATGTATACAAACATGCATACACAAACTGGAAATTCATTTGCAAGTGGCAGAAAATAGGGTGTTTTATCTTTCTGAATCTGGTTAATTTTGCTAAGCACAATGGCTCCAATTCATTTTTTTGTTATGACAGAATAAAATCCCATTGTATACTTGGTCTCACTTTCTCTATCCTCTTCTGAGGGTAGGCATCTCTGCTGGTTTTATTTCTTACCTACTGTGAACAGAATCACATCTGTCTTGTAGGAAGGTTAAGTGTGAGATGGACAGGAGTTCACTGTGGGTTCCTGTTCACTCTTTTTCCTTCTGTGACCATCCAGGTATTAGCATCAAAGATGTTCCAACTTGGGAGCCTTGTTGTCCTCTGCAGTCTGCTCATCAGAACATCAGACTCACTTTTGGGTGGCTTAGGAAATGCTGTGAAGAGTTTGGATGTTGGAAATGCTGTGAAGGATTTGGACGCTGGAAATGTTGTGAAGGATTTGGACGTTGGAAATGTTGTGAAGGATTTGGACGTTGGAAATGTTGTGAAGGATTTGGACGTTGCAAGTTCTGTTGGAGGTGAGTCAATATAGGTCCCATCTGCCTGCTGGTCCTAGGAGTAGCTCTAATAAACACTATGCCTGCAATAGCAGAGGCTTCTGGGAGGGGGCAGTGTTGTCTTCTCTGGGCAGCTTACTGAGAAATGTGCAGCACTTACTTATCATATTAGAAATAAACAGTGCCATGACATTACATCCTAATAGAGTCTTGTCAATATATGTACAGAATAAATTCACCAAAGTGAGACTTCAAAATTTTAAATAGTACATACATCTTAAGTAATGGTACTTATCCCACTTTCTCTAGCAGTCTGTGGGAACCAGTCTCCCAACCCTGCTTCCTTTTAAGCACTAATATGGACAGCATTAACTGGTTTGCTATTATCAGAGATGAGCAGATATAACTCATCTCACTTTGCATTTCTCTAATCCTAACCTGATGCAGGATTCCCCTCTGTAATGCCATTGGTTAATAAAGAAACTGGCTTTGCCTGATAGGGTATAACAGAACTAGTTGGGGAAAACTAAACTGAATGCTGGGAGACGGAAGGCAGAGTCAGGGGAAAAGCCATGGAGCAGCCGCTGGAGACAGACATCCTGGAACTTTGCCGGTAGGCCACGAACTTCGTGGAAAAATATAAACTAATAGAAATGGGTTAAATTAATATGTAAGAGTTAGTCAATAAGAAGTTAGATCTAATGGGCCAAACAGTGATTTAATTAATAAAATTTCTGTGTGGTTTTTTCCGGAGTCTGGGCAGCCAGTCAATGAACAAGTGGTCTTCTTACTACACTAATCATCCTCTCATTTTTCTCATCTTTACTACTGGTTTGTGCATTTTAACTACAGTGTGTATTAAAATTATTAGAATATGTTTTTGTAGTTAGTTTGACCTTTCCTTACTGGTCTGCATTGACTGGCTGGAAGTGACATCAACCCACCTCGCTTGGATATTCATAAACTACATAACTTTTTACTTAATTGCGCCTCTGTTCTCTGCCGTAGAAGAACTGGGCTAACTGACAAGCACTTCCTATAGGGACAGGAAAGCTGTGCACACACTGCCTACAAACTTTGCCAATGCTTAGGTAACTTTCAAAGATGAAGAAAGGAGCCATCCCCGCATTCCACAGCTGGGGAACTGCAGCAGAAATAAAAGGGTGTCAGATTCAAGGTTACCTAGGGAGTTGTATGGCAAGATGGAGTTGTCTAAGCAATGCTAGCTTCATCATTATCTTAGGTAGATTCTGTCAGCACAGAGCCAGGTAGAATTATTGTGTTTATATCTGTTTGACTAAAAGTGTTTTAATATTTATTTTCAATTGTATGTATGTGTCTCTCTGTATATATCTGTGTGTGTGCCCCCAGAAGCCAGAAAAGGGTGTCAGATCCCCATGAGGCACACATGGTTATGAGCCATTCAACATGGGTGTTGGGAATGGTATTCTAGTCTTCTGCAAAAGCAGCAAGTTCTCTTAAATGCTGAGTCATCTCTCCAGTCTCATGACTGATGGGGAGCACAGAGAGTGTATGGTCATATATGAATACTTTCCTTAAAAAAATTCAAATATACACACACACGCACATGCATGCACATATACATACACACTTGTGCACACACACATTGCAAACATTTTTAAAGGAAGAATTGAAATATTTTCTATGGCAAAGATACTCAATACAGACAGGAAAGCTGTCTGCAGAAACAAAGGTTAGTCTTCACAGTTGTGTGATTTCATTTCAGCAGCTAAAGCTGGAGAATGAGCTGAATCGTCATGGTAAAAATGGGACAAAACATACAACACCAAGTTTCTAATCCAAATGCTAACACAAAGAAATGAAACAGGTTAGAAAATGTGGAGAAATTAGCAGCATTATTGTGTTACAATAAATATTCCAAGGCAGCATTTTAAGCCGTGTGTCCTTCTGAAAATAAGGGATTGTTGTTGTTTCAAAACAAGCTGGGACAACTTGTTTTCACAGTAGAGATGTTTCTGCACAATCATCCCTCACACTTTACACATTGCCTCTGGCACGTGCCATTCATTCCACTAATTCCCTAGTTGTTCTCTGAGGTCTTCGGCTAGGATACTCTGCCCTCTTCCTCCAATGTCAATTTATTTTCTCTGGGCCTGATTTCAATCTGTCTTTGGGGGATACTTGTTTTTCATTTTCACTGGTTGGAGCAGTATTTTCCCTCTATGTTTCTCATTGGTTCTAGATTATTCCATTTCTTAGTTTATTCTCTCAATTGTTTGATTAAATTTTTCTTTTTTTTGCTGTGATAGCAAACTGATTTATTATTTTTTACTTATTTATTTATTTATTTATAAAAATTTCCACTTCCTCCCCTCCTTCCAATACCCTCCCACTCCCCCCACTCCCTCTACTCCTCCCTCTCCTTTCCTAAGAGCAGTCAGGGTTTCCTGCCCTGTGGGAAGTTCAATTTCCCTCCCCTCCCTCCAGGTCTTGGAAGGTTAGCATCCAAACAGACTAGGATCCCAAAAAGCAAGTACATGCAGACGAAACAAGTCCCAGTGCCATTATCAATGGCTTCTCAGTCAGCCCCCATGTCAGCCACATTCAGAGAATCCGTTTTGATCACATGCTTGTTCAGTCCCAGTCCAGCTGGCCTTGGTGAGCTCTCAATAGATCAGTCCCCTTGTATCAGTGGGTGAATGCACCCCTCGCAGTCCTGACTTCCTTGTTCATGTTCTCCCTCCTTTTGCTCCTCATTTGGACTTCAGGGGCTCAGTCCAGTGCTCCAATGTGGGTCTCTGTCTCTATCTCCATCCATCGTCAGATGAAGGTTCCCTCTGATCCTGACTTTCTTGCTCACGTTCTCCCTCCTTCTGCTTCTCATTTGGACCTAGGGAGTTAAGTCCAGTGTTCCAATGTGTGTCTCTGTCTCTTTCTCCATCCATCGCCAGATGAAGGTTCTATGGTGATATGAAAAATATTCATCAGTATGGTTATGGGCCAATGCCAGTTCAGGCACCCTCTCCTCTGCTGCCCAGGGAACAATCTGGGGACCTCTCCTTGGACCTGGGAACCCCTCTAGAATCAAGTCTCTTGCAAACCTTAAAATGGCTCCCTTTGTTACCGAGTATGTGGTCAATTTTCGGGAAGGTTCCATGAGCTGCAGAGAGGAAGGTATATTCTTTCCTATTTGTGTGGAATGTTCTATAGATATCTGTTAAGTCCACTGGATTCGTTACCTCTATTAATTCTCTTATTTCTCTGTTAGTTTTCTGTCTGATTGACCTGTCCATTGGTGAGAGAGGTGTGTTGAAGTCTCCTACTATTCGTGTGTGTGGTTTGATGACTGCCTTGAGTTCCAGAAGTGTTTCTTTTACATAAGTGGGTGCTTTTATATTAGGGGCATAGATATTCAGGATTGAGACTTCTTCCTGATGAACTGTTTCTGTTATGAGTATAAAATATCTGTCTCCATCTCTTCTGATTGAATTTAGTTTGAAGTCAATTTTGTTAGAAATTAGAATGGCCACACTCACTTGTTTCTTAGGTCTGTTTGCTTGAAAACCTTTTTCCAACCCTTTACTCTGAGTAGATGTCTGTCTTTGTGGTTGAGGTGTGTTTCTTCTAAACAGCAGAATGTTGGATCCTATTTTCGTATCCAATCTCTTAGTCTGTGCCTTTTTATAGGTGAGTTGAGTCCATTAATATTAAGTGATATTAATGACCAGTGCCTGTTGACACCGGTTATTTCTTTTATTTTTTTTGTGTAGTAGAGTTTGTGTGTTTCCTTTCTTTGAGTTGTGCTTGTGAAGGGTCACTAGATGTCTGAGTTATTATAGGCAGTGTTGGCAATGTTAGATTCCTTGAGTTGCAATTTTCCTGCTATTACTTTCTGTAAGGCTGGATTTGTGGCTACGAATTGTTTAAATTTGTTTTTATCCTGGAATATTTTGTTTCCTCCATTGATAGTGAATGATGCTTGGCTGGGTATAGTAGTCTGTGCTTGTATCCATGGTCTCTTAGTTTTTGCAGTACCTCTATCCAGGACCCTCTGGCTTTCATGGTTTCCATAGAGAAGTCCAGTGTAAGTCTGATAGGTTTACCTTTATAAGTTACTTGACTTTTTTCCTTTGCAGCTCTTAATATTCTTTCTTTAATCTGTATGTTTTGCGTTTTGATTATTATATGGCAAGGGGATTTTTTTTTTGATCCAGTCTATTCAGTGTTCTGTATGCTTCTTGAACTTCCGTAGGAATTTCGTTCTTTAGGTTGGAAAAGTTTTCTTCTATAATTTTGTTGAATATATTTTCTGGGCCTTTGATCTGCAATTCTCCTCCTTCTTCTACCCCTATTATTCTTAGATTTGGTTTTTTTTATTGTGTCTCATATTTCTTGAATATTTTGTGATGAGAATTTGTCGGATCTGCTGTTTTCTTTTATCAGAGCGTTTATTTTCTCTATGGAGTCTTCAGAATCTGAGATTCGTTCTTCTATCTCTTGTATTCTTTTGGTTATGCTTGATTCTGTAGTCTCTGTTTGTTTACCTAGATTTTCCATATCCAGTCGGCCCTCAGTTTGTGTTTTCTTCATTGCCTCCATTTCAGTTTTCAATTCTTGAACTGTTTCCATTACCTGTTTGATTGTTTTTTCTTGGTTTCCCAGGTTATCATTTACAGATTTACTCATGTCTTCAAACTTTTTGTTATACTTCTCATCCATTTCTTTACTCATTTCTTCAAACTTTTTGTTATACTTCTCATCCATTTCTTTAAGGGAGTTATTTATATCCTGTTTAAGGGACTCTATTGCTTTCATAAAGGCACTTTTTCCACTTCTTCTGGATTAGGGTGTTCAAGTCCTTCTGTTGTAGGGTCACTGGAATCTAGTGTTTTCATGTTGTTTTTCAGATTGTCGGAGGAATTCTTGCCTTGGCGTCTGCCCATCTCTTCCTTCAAATGCTCTCTATTGGATCTTCTGGTACCGGGTCAGGTTCCCTTGTTGGGCAGGAACCTCACTGACAGAAGTCCTACCTTTCAGCAGGCAGGCTATTGAAACATAGGAACTCCCTCCTGCCAGGTTGCACTTACATCCCAGTCCCAGCATGCAATGCAGTTGAGCTGGGGGATTTTATGGCCCTGAGGAGGAAGGGAGGAATAAGGGAAGGGGTTCCTGGGTGAAACCTGGGATGGGATAGGAGGCGAGAAGGCTTAGTAGGGTGAAGCAGCCCCTGCAGAGTGACCAGAAAGTCAAGGGGCTCGGGGAATGTCTGAGGTCCTCCTTTCCGGGCTTCTGCCGTGGGTCAGGAGCAAACTCACCCCTCTGATGTATCTTCTGCTAGAGGATCAGTGCCCCTTGCTGTCCAGGACTCTTGCTGAGCTGACATTGGGCCTACCTTTTCCCAGGCAGGTTATTGAGACCCAGGAACTCCCTCCTGCCGGGTTGCACTTACAGCCCAGTCCCAGCCTTGATTAAGTTTTTCAAACCCATGTGAGCATCTCACTAAGAGGGACAGATCCTTAAGTCATCCCTGAAAACAAGTATACACAATCGACTTCAGCTGCTTGATTGCTTTTTTTTTTTTGATAAATGCTCAATATATACTAGTATTAGGACAACCTAGAATCAGGGCATGGACCCATCTCTGTAACACATTTCCTAACCTTAGGAGTCTCGGGTTTCTCTCCTGCACAATGGAGACAGTAGCAATCCCTCCCTCCCTCACTGATTTGATGCAGAGACTGACACAGCACAGGGAAACTGATTTGCTGAGACCAGGAGGATGCCTAGTGGTGCAGGCACTGATTGATGACTGTTTTGACAGATGTCCTTCAGAACGTGAACCTAGACTTGGGATCACTTCAGGAAATCACGGATTTGTCTACAGTCAAGAGTACCGTTTTAGGAGCTTTGAATGCATTGGATCTTAGCAAATTAAACCTCTTTTCATCTAAGAATGGTTACGGGTGAGTTGGTGCTTCTTTGCTCCCAGAAAAGAGACTACCTGACTACCCAATTTCAAAGTCAAATGGATAAGCCTTGTCTTCCCATGCCAGAACTGAGGACTTCTGAGGCAAGGCTCATTAGAGCTTGAGTTAGTCTGAGACAGGGCTACAGGGCCAGTTTGGAGAGTTTACACATCTGGGTTTCCACATTCTGTGATTTCAGGTTGAAGGTGATTGTTTCTATCTTGGTACCTAAAGCCTTTCTTTAAGAATGACACTGCTCTTCTTGAAAGAAAGCTGGGAGTAAAAGTCTAAGTTCCTTCAAGGGACAGGAAACGAGAATCCATGCTCCTTAGTCCCAAGCAGTGGCTCCATGAAGTTTAGAGTCACACAGTCCTGGCTGAAGTTCTGTCCCTGCTGCCTGCTGTTTCCCTGGCTCAGTCCACAGCACCTGAGAGTGCAGAGGCTCACACTTGTGACCAGGATGTGATAGGACAGGAGGGAGGTCAGCAGGGTAGCAGGGCTGCAGGAAGGAATGACTAGAGGGCGATGGGCAGAGTTGCAAGCTGCGGGGAGGAATGACAACAAGGCATTTGTGGATTTTGGGCAGGTTGCGAATTAACAAACTCAGCTTCCTGAACTTGCAAGTTGAACCGTCTTCCAACCTCCAAGGCATTGATGTGAAGCTTCCCCTGGTTTTGGATGCCTCTTTGTCTCTGTGAGTATGTGTCACTTGGATTAGGGGGTGGAGTACAATATGACCTATTTAAGTAGGCACTTAATTCTTCCTAGTTACTCTTTGACCTCTGACCCAGATTTCCTAATCTCTAAAAGACAGGACCCTCTGCGGTCTAAAATCTCAATCTTTAAATAGTCTAATGAAAACATGCCATGATAAGTGAATGAATGTTGTATACAAAATGTGTGTGTGTGTTCCCTGTGTTCACTTGTGTGTATAGTTTTACATGCGCACTCACATTTGTTTGTGGAGTTGAGAGGTCAACATCATGAATCCACCTCAACGTGCTAAGTATGCCAGACTCAGAATCAAAATCTCAGATGGATTCTCTCACAGTACTTGGAAATCATAGGTTTCAGCTAGACCTCCTGGATAAGTAAGCTACAATTTTTAAAGTTTTTCTATTTAAAATGAGAGACACAGAAAAATGGCCTAGTCAAGAACCCGTGTAATAGAACCTCTAGGGATTGGGGGGTATCCTTCAAAGAGAGCACTGCCCGGTATGTGTGAGTCTCTGGTCTCAGTCATCAACACTGGGGGAAGTGGTGTTTGTATCCGATACACTTGTGAAGCCATGAGCTGTGTGATCCTGTGGTAGTTGTTCAATTTCTCTGTGACCAGGATTTCATACTCAAAATACAATAAAGAATGTGCTTTGTCTCCTAGAACCATTATAATGATTAGATGGATTAGACCAGATATAATATTTTAAATTAATGCTCACAGGTAATTTGTGTTACAAAATTTTAGCAATTAATTTTTATTATTAGTCTCATGCCAAGTAAAAAGCTTGCATGTGATAATGATGCATGGCCCAGAGAAGTCTAATTTAAACATGCAAATTTTGTAGAGTATTTGTAACATGTTGACATTACTGTTGTGATACTGACATTGTCCATAGACACCCTGTGTCCACCCACATAGATGAAACCCAGTGCAAAGCCTTCTAGACCTGTGTCTGGTGTGACTCCTATTTTCTGCAGGCCTCTCATTGGATCCATGGTTGATGTCTCTGTTTCCCTGGACCTTGCAACTTCACTCGGTATTCAAAGCGATACCAAGACTGGCCTTCCCAAGCTGAGCATAGGGAAATGTTCAAGTGATGCCGACAATATCTCCATTTCCTTGTTGGGCAGGTAAGGCTTATCCACCCCAGCCAGGCTCTCAGGGGGCTTTAGGACCCCTGACTTTAATCCAATTTGTATACCCGGGAAGTAGCATCGTAAAATATACAATAGAACCAACCTCAAGTATAAACTCTGTCACAGCTATCAGCACTAACACCCTGCTATTGGTCAAAACAATTGACCAAGCTTTGTAAGTCCATTCTTCATCTTTTGAAGCCTCCGTTTGCACATCCATGGGTTTCAACAGTAGAACTCTGCACTCATCACCTTCTGGGATGGAGACATGAGAAAATACACATGTTTAGCCTAGAACCTGGAACATGCTAAGTGCTCAAGAATCATGAGATCTACACTGAGTCTACGGACTATGTCTTTCCATTGCTGAGGCAGAAGGATGAACCTTTTCAGACATAATAAACATGTGCTGATGGTACCTTTTAGCTGGGTCAATGTGCCTCATGCTTCTGAACATGTTAACTTTACATTCACCTCCAGAGGGAGGCATTTGGAAAATTAGATGCTAGCATGGTCTCTGATTGTCCTGAAGTAATCTCTACCCTCAGGAAAATCCCTAGAGTGGAATCTTGGCATTCTAATCCTGTCATTTTCCATCACTGATTCCTGTTGATACTCATATCTGCACTTTTAATTGTGTGCTTAATATACAGGTTTGACTCAAACAGGGGTCAGAGGGTGATGCTACCCAGTGTTGGGGAAGGAAACATTACCCTTAAGTCAAGGACTGGGACTGGGAAGATTGATATGAATAGAGGGATGGCCTCTGTCCAGCCTTGATACCTATGTCCTAAGGCCAACCATCCTCCCTCTACCAAAGACCTAATCTCAAATTAAAAACAGAACCACAGTCTGCCGAACAGATCCAGGGAACTCATGTTGTTCTACTGTGTCTGAATGGCCAAGAATACTCTCCTGATGCTGGTCTGTCCTCATTCTCCTTTTGACACACTGGCTTGTGTTCTGCACTTCAGGCAAACGTTTTCCTACCGCGGATAGTCTTGTTAAATAAAACACCTTACTTGAACTCAATGTATCTTTTCACCTCTCAGGGTCTTTACTAGATTTCTTCTCTTTTTCATTCAAGAACATTCTCTTGTCCTTCAGAGTACTTGTCTCTGTTGTCACCGCATGCATACATATTTTGTGACAGGGTCTCACTGTATAGCTCTGGTTTGCTTCAATCTCAGAGCTCTCCTTGCCTTTGTCTCCTGAGTGATGGGGTCATAGGTGGGTGACAGCAGACGAGATGTCACACTGTGTATTTAACTGTACCTGTTCTTTGATTATTTTGTGTGTTGGGAGATGGGGTGTGTGCATGTGGGCACACACACACATGTGTCACTGGCTGGAGATCACCACATAGGTTAAGATGACTGAAGAATCTCCCCATTTCTGTCTTCATGAAGCTGGATTACAAATGTTTGTTATCAACTGGCTTTTCCTTCTTCTTTTTAAAAATATGAACACTAGAGCGGAAACAAAGGTCCTCATGCTTACCAGGCAATAATTTTGTGGACTAGGCTATCTCCTTGTCCCTTCACTTTTTCTTCTAGTCAAATATCTGTGATTTTCCAGGCAGGCATTTTTTTCTGGGCCCTGTAGATGGATTTGATGAAAATGAACAGGCTCTCTGTTTCCTACAACACATCCTGAGGAAAAGGCGGGCCAAGGACTATTTGGTCCATCAGGGAATTTAAGGAAAATGGGGATCCCTACACAGACCATCCTACTTAGCAGGGTGAGAGTCGAAGGGGAAAAGGCAACCTCAGTGAGACTTGTTTAGAAAGGAGGTTAAAACTTATTGTTTTTTCCAGTGTCCCAAAGCTCAGTCTGGTGCTCTATAAATAAAGGCTCAATGAATGATGCTGTGTCACGGTTGTGATAAGCATCTAGGCACTGAGGAAGCAGCTACTAAGGCGAGAGATGCTCAGATGCTCAGTGATGGTCCATCTGGACATGGGCCACTGGGCAACAAGCTGAAATGAGTCCAAATGAATCTGCAGAGGAGAGTTGTGTGTCACATGACCTCTGGAGGACTATTTGGGTCATGCTGAACTCTTTACCAAGCTTTGCAAATCTCTGTTTTTCCAGACGAAGCACCTTTATCAACAGAATATTGGATGGTGTGTCTGGCTTCGTTACAAAGACAGTGACCAGCCTGCTGCAAAACCAAGTAAGTGGCCAGTTCTTGGCACGCAGAGCCAGGTCTGCTGGGAGCAGGTGAGGTATCTGTAGGTGTAGCTGGGTACTCAGGACACTGTCTCCTGCGAGGCACAGACTATTCTTTGGGATGTTTGGGGGCACCTCCTCTACCCTCAGTAGCTGGGCTGCAGAGAGAGGAGGCAGAAATCACAGATGCTGCCTTGAGCTGTTTACCACAACCATTCGTCACCCATGTACACCACCCGTGCACACCACCCGTGCACACCACCCATGTACACCACCCATGCACACCACCCATGTACACCACCCGTGCACACCACCCGTGTACTCTAAGCTAATGTTTTCTTGTAGTCGACACACTTTTCATTTAAATGACTGTATTTAAGCACCTGTGGATGAGAAGCTGCAGGGAACTGGGAATTGGGGCTCCCCAAAGGCTTAAGCCTTCTGAGGATCTTGAATTTCCAGGTTCAAGAGTTCAAGGTTTAAGCAATCTGGTGTATAAAGGTCCTGGATGGCAGATCTTCAGATCTTGAACTTCTGACATTCCTGAGGTGGTGGGTTCTCAGAAGCCTAGAACAGCTCTGATTTAGGCCATACAATTCCATAGTTTCAGGTTGCTAAGGTTGAGATGCTCTCAGGTCCTGGAAATCAGCCCCTCTGCTGGGGGAGGGTGGGCAGTGTGTTCCAGCAAAGTCTCATCTGTTCCCCTTCTCCCTCCCCTTTTCTTTCTCTCTGCCTCTCAGATATGTCCAGTGGTCGAGTTCATATTCAGCCACCTGAATATAAATCTTACTCAAAACCTCCTCTGTAAGTCACAGCTTGGGGCCTGGATTGCCTTCCATGGGCCAAGACAAGAGCTGTGGGTGCCCCTGCCAGGGACCTTGCATCCTGACCAAGTTGGGCTTTTAACTTTTCTTCCCCTCATTGGGGCTTCTTTTGAGGCTTCAGCTATCCATGATTGACAGGGTTGCTGGGGAAACAGGAATCAGGCACCCAGGGTGTCAGAACCTGGAGGTGATCCTTCTGTGGTTACACAGTCCCTTTCCAGAGCCCCCCAGTGCCTTGCGTGCGCTACCTCATTGTGTCCTCAAGAGAGTCTGTGTAGTGGGCCACTGTCATTGCCCACTTCAGATGAGAAGTGACACACTGAAGTCACAGAAGTGACAGAGTGATAAGCAGGAGGGAGGCAACAAGTTGGGTGGGCCTCTGCTTAATTTCCCATGGCAAATACTGAGGTTTTGATCATGACTTGGTTCTTTCAGCTAATCTCCCGACAGGACAGTTGCTAGCCTGAAGAGGAAGGAGCCGAAGGAGGGATGCCATGGCACTCCTGCTGGTATGGGCAATGTTCTAGTTACTTTTCTATTGCTGTGACGAAACAACATGACCAAGGGAAACTATAAAAGAAAGCATTTATTTGGGATTCAGAAGCCCAGAGGGTTAGAACCTGTGACCATCAGGCTGAGGAGCACGGCAGCAGGCGCGGGGCGTGACATTAGAGCGTCAGAGGAGAGCTCATGTATTGAGACACAGTCACTAGATAGAGTGAGCTAACTAGGAGAGGTGTGACCTTTTGAGATCTTAATACCCATCTCTAGTGACACACCCTCTGCAACAAGGCTGTACCTCCTAAACTTCCCAAACAGTTTATCTCACTGGAGACCAAGTATTCAAACACATGACTTATGGAGGCAGTTCTCACCAAACCCACAGGTAGACTCTGTGCCCTGTGTGCAGCAGCCTCTCAGGGAGCCAGGGCAATGCTCGTTTTGTGTCTGTCACAAGACAAGAGAAAGTGAGACCTGATCCTGACTCCAGGCTGAACTCTGATTTTGAGTACACTATAGCACGGCTAATAAAAACCCAGAGACAGAAATTGGGGTTCAACCTGAAGGTCAGAAAAGCAAAGCAGCCAGTCACTGGCTCCTACTTCTACCTCAGTCTGAAATGGCGATTCTGCCTCTAGGCATCTCAGAATGAGACTGTGACTGAGAGCTGTCTCCTCCCGTTTTATATTCCTCTCTAGGGCTGGGATTCAAGGCATGCACTACTATTGCCTGGTTTCTATGGCAAACTAGTGTGACTACTGGTCACCCTAGTGTGTGTGTCACCACTGCCTGATCTGTAAGGCTGATCAGTGTGACTGTTTTACTCTCTGAACTTCAGGCAAGTTTTATTTATTAAAATACAAATACAAATGAAATATCACTACACTACACCCTGAACCCTGAGCCTGCATCATGAAGCCAGACTGAGCTGTGGTCTTTGCTACTAAAAGAAATTCCTGGGTGGTTTTGACTGAGTCCTGCCTTTGAGCATAGACAGTTATCCAAGGCCTACATCCAGACTCCGACTTTGTGGGCATGGTTTCTACTCAATCTTTTCCCATCTGCAACTGATCCAGAGGAAGGGATGAGAAGAGTCAGGGCCACGGGGGAGAACAAGTCACAGATCTACAGCTTTTTCTCTCCTCTCTATGTGGACTAATCCACGTGGCACTTCAGGAATGAGTGGATATAGTGAAGCCAGGCTTCTTGGATCCTCTCACTGCCACTGTGACAGCTAATGGCCTGAGGCCCTCTGTTCTCATTCCAGGTTTGTTCCCAGGGGCTTCATCTGACTTCCTGCAGCATTTCTCTCTAGAAATTGCCGCCACCATCTGTACAAGATCTGCCTGAACCCACCTGAAGGAACCTCCCAGACTCCATTCTTCTATTAGCTGTCCCAACACCTGTTATCACCCACCCCCGCATTAAACTATTAACTGTATCCTGATGTGTGTGGCTAGCTTTAATCCTTGCAACAGAAGTGGTTGGTAGGGTGTGTGGTGTGTGGGTGAGAATGCAGCTTAGTAGATGAAGCAAATCCAGAGCTGGAAGGCCCATTAGGGTCCTCCTCACAGCTCTCTTTTATGGGAAGTGTTGTGGAGGTATGGAGAGAGTAGCCACAAAACCACGGTGTAACGGCAGCGGGACCCCAGCCACCAGTCACACATGCACAACTGTGTATTGACACGTGCTGTGTGCTAGCCAGGCAGTGGGACTGGATTACCTTCGGTCACAACCTTACTCAGAGCTTTGCCTTGTCACCTCTATGGTCCTGAAGACTGGAGTAGAATGAGGACCACCCTGCTCAAGGTGACCCAGAAGCACGGACAGAAAAGTTCGGGGGCCTGTGGCCTTTCCTTCCTGTCTCTTCCTAAGGGGCATCTCAAGCTCTTATGGTCTCCAACCTCACTTAGTCCTTCATTGCTACTCCATTACTGGATAGCATCTCCAGAGTGATATGTAAGAATCTTAGTCTCCCTGGAGACGCCAGGGATCTTGGCAACACCCAGCAGTCCCTGATTCCACTCTAGTCAGGGAGGCTGCAGCTAGAGCACTCTTAATGCTTCACTACATCCTGATGGCATGAGGATGAAACCAGGGTTCACAGAGGCAAAGTGATTCAGCCAGGTCACATAGTGAGCAAGGGCCAGAGCCAGGATTACATCAAAACTCATTTACGTAATTGTGGCTTTGCCTTTAAAATGCTATTCCTGAGCTTCAGCACCAGAAGACCCCAGGCATGAGCTTGCTCCTAGTCCCCAGCCAAAATTAAAGGACTCTTACACTCTTCATTGGTTAATTAGTGTTGAGGCCTATATCTTGCTCAAGTGGATTATATCACTTCCCCTATGGGCTACAAGAAGCACGAGGAAGTTCTTTGGGGGCAGAATTTGTGGACATTCCACCTTCTCCATAAAGCCTCTGTTGGATAAACCTACCTACAACTCAGGGACAGTAACTGTTGGTTTGGTCATTCCAGGGTTCCTATGATTTGAATCTACAATGCTACAATAAATAAATTGGGTCCCTCTTGCAAGCCCCCATGTCAAACTTGGTTTAACTGTTCTTTTTCACTGTTGGGGAAAACTCCTCCCCAGAACAATTAAATAAACAGATAAAACCAAATTTTCAGGAGAACCCATAAAGTCAATATTATAAAGATTATATTTGAATAAGAGAGACCTCTTGTTTAGAAGAGATGATGCTCATCAAAAACCATGGTCATTCATTCTAAATTAACTTATAAAATTACCAATTCGTTCAGAAATAACTTGCCAAAATGGAATGTCCCCAAAGTTAAGGTTGGGGCAGGGTTTTGCTTTTGTCTTTCCAGGAGAATAAAGACATCCAACTAAGAAATCTGAAGATCACTGGTCAAATGAAACATCTGAAGAAGAAAGACGAATCATCTATTAAGAGAAAATTTCCCAAGAAAAAGAGTAAACTGATATATTTGCGTATTGATATATCACATCTCCAAAGGGACAAAATTTCATAAATCTTTCCAAATGTTTGTTTCTGCTGTCCTCCACAGACATATAATGCTATAGTGTTATTTCTAATTAGTCTTCAAAATAAAAACCCGGAGTCAGATATTAGGAGGGGAAAGCTGAAAGATCAGTGAAGCAGAGCAGCCAGCCTCTAGTTTTTACCTCTATGAAATTCTCAGACTGAATTGAGTATCCTGTCTCTACAGAACTTCAGATTGAATGGAATGAGCTTCTGGTCCTTTGCACCTTACATTCTTCTCTCTGCCCAGCCATATCCGTTCCTGTCTCCACCTCACTAGTGCTGGGGCTTAAAGGTGTGTGACTTCAAAGTACTGGGATTAAAGGTGTGAGCCGCCACCACCTGGCTCTCTTTCTCTTTTAGATTGGATCAGTTTTGTTTAGCCCAGGGTAGCCTTGAACTCACAGAGATCTGCCTGCCACTGTCTCCTAAGTGAACGGATTAAAGTTATGTGCCACCACTGCCTGACCTCTATGGCTAACTAGTGTGGTTAGCGCTGCACTCTGTTCTTCAGGTAAGCTATATTTGCTGCAGCACAAACAAGATATCATCACATAATACAAATGGTCTTTTGTAGTCCCAGCTCAATTAAAAATTAAAGCTGACTTTAGAGTTGGAGTGTGGCTCTCTCCTCTAAACCCAAGCATGTTTGAAAGTAAATCAAGTACAAAATTTCATACTCACCAAGATAGTATAGATAATGGATGTTTTATTTGAATTTGCCAAATACTAATGTACTGGACATTGTGAGTGTTAAAACCATTCCTTTTTATTTAAACAAAAGGGAGCCTTGTTTGAACTGCAACCCAACTGTGCCAATAAAACCACCTTGAACCAAGGATGGAGTCAGTAATTGGATGGCTGCGATTAGCCATAAAGTTGTTGGGAGACTTAAGAAGTTGAATAGAGATGGACAGGAAGAGAGACTGGGGGCTAGGAGGGTTTTCTGGAATATGTGGATGGAGAATAAGGTCATTCAATTGTCCCTTCACTGTTCCTTGGATTTCTCTTCCTTAATTTCTGACTGCCAAGTTTTTACTAATACTAAAACAGTTTGAGTTAATGCTATAGTGGTCATCATTTTTCCCCTGTTCTGGGGACCACCATATAGTTCTGTGTTTGTTGGAAAAATTTTGCTTTCATATCTCACCACTGAGCAAAGCTATACAGCATTTGTTTTTCTGCCTGACTATTTCCCTCTAGAAAACAATCCTTCCCCAATCAATCCAAGGAAATCTTTCTCCAAGAAGACATGGTGCTGGAGGGGCTAGTGAGCTTCCCTTCAGAGGTGAACTGACTATTGGGTTTCATTGACTGTCCAGTAAGTCTCCTACTACAGGGACAAGAATTGAAAACCTTCATCATCGGCTTGAATACAACATTCACCATCAAGTAGAAGTTGACAGTTATAAAAAGATAAATGATTCCAATGCAAGATACTCTAGGGTAAAAAAAAAAAAGTGGAGGGAGGAACAGATGGGGACAGAAATGCAGCCCCAGTGCCTCAGAAAGGACCTGGAAGCTGATACAAGGCAAAGGACAGATTACAGGCCAAATTGTGAGGTGTTAGACAAGAGCACTCAAGAGCTAAACCAATCGGCCACGGCTATGGGTTGCCCAGTACATCCTCCCCACCAGCTAAACAGTCAACCAAGGCTAAAAAACTTGCAGGATCCTGTGTGTGTGACATGGAGGGCCTGGGACAGTGGGGTTCAGTCTTCAGTTTCTAGTGTCTCAGGACAGAGCTGTCCTCAACCCCATTTTCTCTTGCTCCATTTCTCCTCCCTCTGTTTTCCACTTTTCAATAGCTCTTCTCGCGTTCTTTCCTCACTCTCTGCTTCCCTCCCTCACACCGTCCCTGTCATTCTTTTCTTCCCTTTCTACATATTCCTGCCTTTCTCAATCTCATTACCTTTCTTTTTCTTTTCCTTCCCCCTTCATCCCCTCCCCCCAAACACTTGTCCCCAACTGTAGCTCAGGTGCCAGCCTTAGAGACCAATGCAGAAAAAGTAAGACACTCAGACACCCAGCAGCTCAAAGAACACAGACCCGTCTAAGAAGTCTTTCGAGGTCAACTTTCTGGTTTCTTTAAATCTCTCAGCAATTTCTCAAGGAACATTCCACTGAACAAGAGGAAGCAAATCCCAGTCAAGTGTGGGCAAGACCCTTTTTTAGATACCATCTCCCAGACCAAGGCCTGAAGGGTTCTGTGTAACCCAGATTTGAGACCAAGACTTAGAGTAATGTTTTATTTTTTGCTTTTAAGATAAATTTATTTATTGTGTGTCTTTGCTTGCATGAGTTTATGTGCATCATGAGTGTGCTGTTCCCTGAGGAGGTCAGAGGAAGGTTTGAATTCCCCAGGATCCTAACTATAGGCAAATGAGAGATGCTATTTGAGTTTTGGAATCAAATTCTGGGGCTCTGCATAGTAATAAGTGCACTTTGCCGAAGGGACATTATTTTAGGTAAACAAATAGTAAGTCACCTGAAAGTGTCAACATTGCTGAAAGTGAAATAAACAACCTCCAGACACTAACATTATAGAGTTCACTGTCTCTTTCAGCTGTGATAAAATGGTGGTGCTTGAACATATCATTTTTTTGCTTTTCTAATATGCAAAGACCTACCTGTTGTTGGTAAAGGGAATGGATTCTCTCTCTCTCTCTCTCTCTCTCTCTCTCTCTCTCTCTCTCTTTCTGTGTGTGTGTGTGTGTCTGTCTGTCTGTCTGTCTGTCTGTCTCTCACTCTCATGTGCGCTCTCTCTCTTTCAAAAAACATTGCAGCTGGGTTGTATCTTGGCACTAGAAAACTTGCAATATTGCAAAAGACATTGCATTGATGGGTGGTGATTCGGGCTGGTTCATGCTGTCTTGTCTGTGAAGAGGACCTGGGACCCTATGGGTAAGGGAATTCTAGGGAGCAGAGCCTCTAATCTACATCTAAGCCTGGTTTCTATATGACCCCCAACCATATTTCTTGGCCTCTCTGGTCTCAATGGCCTTTCCCAAAGATGGGGCTGAGTGGTGATTGGGAACAAATACAAGCTTATTGCTTAAGTGTTGGGGTCAGCGGGATGAGGAAGCTGTCATGCCTAGGATTAGCGGTCGTGTTGGGTATGAAGTCTTAGCGTGGGACAGACAATGCTTCCCTGGAGACTCTCTGTGAGACACTCATCCCACGACCTTTGTGGCCCAGTCTTTGACCCTAACAGACAAGTACTTTACATTCCAGGAGACTCTGTCTGCAGAGGTGGATGCCTTCTCCAAGGTGAAAGATGCTCTTTCCATGGTGACTCAGAGCAGCCAGCACAGACCTGGATGGCCTGACAGTCAATCCCTGCACTACATGAGCCCTTTGTGCATGCTATGTAATATAACTGCAGACATTACTGTCAGCCGTGTGCACAACCTGCCCAGAGTGAGGACCTTTTCATGTGTTTACCACATGTTTTCTCTGCACGTGGGGAGCAGGGAGGTGATGTGCAGTTTCCAGTCCCACTTCACAGAGAAGGAAGAAGCCCCATCCCAGGTCATGCAATCAGCAAAGGGAAGACTGAGGATTTGAACCCAGGTCCCCCCAGTCCCAGTGACAGGCTCTGACGAGACCACTGCAAGTCCCCTCCTCATCCTCATGATGGCCCAGGAACTTCCCTGCCTTTCTTACCAAGGAGATCCAGGAACAAGTTGTTCACCTATGTAACAACTGAGGCAACGCTGGTCTGGCCCAGCAACAGGCCTAAGGTCATAGCTCCAACTCCAGCATCCCCAGGCTGTGTTCCTGAAGTATAAAATCCTCTCTTAATGAAGTTTCATCATGGCCTTGACCCACTCTGTACCCCGTAGCTGGAAACAAGGTTTTCAAGGGTTTGTGGAACATGGTGGCAGGCAGCCAGGAAGAGGGTCTGCACACAGAAGCAAGCCTTGACAAGGACACAGCAGGCTCTGGCTACCCGAGCTCCCAGAAGGACAAGGTCATCTCTCATAATGTCCTTTGTTATAGGCACCTGAGTTTAAGGACAGGCTCTCGGACTTGCTACATTGCTGTGGTCCAGTCGGAGCTGCCCTGCAGCCCAGGGCTGAGGTCTCACCTGTTTCTGTGCTGTTCCAGCTTGATCTGGGCCCCAAGTGTGGCGACCAATTCAAACAACGGGGCCTGTGGGAAACAGGAAATAGGATCTACAAACATAGGAATTGTCCTGCCCCGCCAGCTGGCCTCAACCTGATGTAGTTGGAAGGACCCAGACACCGAATTTCTACCTCTGTGTGACCTTGGGAACAATCGTCTCAAAAACTTCTTCCTTCCACTGGAAAATGAAACTCTCTAACTTCCTGCCACGTAGCAGGCACAATGAAGAAGCATATCTATCCTGAAGTCCAGGGAGCAGTCAATGTCTGCAGCTGGGGGGATGCGTGCTACTCACTGCTGCCCCCCGGAGGCTGTGTGCCGGAACAACTGCTCTTGTGCTCAGGCAAGGTAGAGGTCCTGCCTAATCATCTCAGCAGAGCCTCCTCCTGTCTGAACCTCTTTCCAAGGTCAACGGGAAACAGAACAAGTTGGAGCAGGACAGTTCTTGGGGGCAAATAAAGCTCAGGAGTCATTGCCAGTCATCTGCTCTTAGAGGCTTGTGCTTCCGCAGTCCACCCTGGGAAGAGCTGTGCACATGAGCCACAGGGCTTGGAGGTAGACTGAAATTCAGAGTGTGGTCAGCTCAACAAACATGAGATGGAGGTCGCCCATGAGTCCTATTGTCTGGCAGTCTCTGTCACTGACACCAACCTTGGTCACAGTCCATAATCTATCAAACCTAAGAAGCATTAGTTTTTTGATGTTTGTTTGTTTCTATTAATTATTTTGTGTTTGCATGTGTATGACGCTCATGTGTGAGTGCAGGAACATGTGTGGTCATGCACCTGTTGAGGTCATAAGATAGCTATCAGAAGTCAATTCCTAATTCCACCGTTCTGTGAGTTCTGGAGAGAAAACAGGTGTCATTTAGGCCCTCATACTGACCTGTCTTGCTGATTCAAGAAGAGACATTGGTTAGCATGAAGAAAACACAAATTTTCACCCTAAAGCATGGATTCCATGTCACAGAATTGTTTTAGATTCTCACTGATGATGATAAACTACCTCTCTACCCATGTAGGAGGTGTCTTTTCACAGTACACCTTTGTCTGCCTTCATGCATACATAATATTTCAGTTACAATTATCCGTTGAACTCTACCAGAATGAAACTAATAAAGAAATTGGTTCTTCTTTAAGAAATTAAGGAAATTTTTTTTAAAAAAAAAAAGCCATCATTTGGGGACAAGAATCCAGAAACCCTAAAACACATGGAGTCTATGATTTATAAAACTCCAATCCTAATTCTCCTTAGCATCTTTGGTGTAGTCTCTTTCGGGAGCTGAATTCCCCCCTCCTTGGCCCACAACCATACTGGCTTGTGAATTCACACACCATCTGCCTTCTGCCCAGTGGACACATGAAGGTCACACAGTCAGACTATAAACGTGGCTGGTATCGAGGTAGGAAGGATGTGAATCGTTCGGCCATCCTTGCTGGCTCCATACAGAAGAAAGACTCCCCGGGGCAGCACAGTGGCCATGAACCCACTTATTTTCCTCCTTTTATTTTTAGGCTTGTAGGAATTTTCTACTCTGAGAAACAACGGTCTTTGCGGGGAGGACTAAACAAAATCAAATAGAAAGCTGCTTCAAAATACAGCGGTTTGAGTTGGTGAGATGGCCGGGTGACGTCATTATTGTCTCACACCCAGGAGAGATGATTAGGGAACCCAGACACAGGGCAGGTGAATAGAAAGGCTGGACATAGCTACCTGAGAACCACAGTTCTACCCTATGTCTTCCATGACCACAGGCTGGTCACTTCCCCTCTCTGAGTTTTCAAAGAGATAAATGGGTTAGTGTAGGCACACACCAGAAGCCTTCCCAACAGAATCTTCTTCCATTGATCTATTCTAGGTCATCTTCCAGGCCAATACAAAACTGACAACTTCTTGGCAGCCTTGGGTTCCACAACTCAGGGCCTTATCTAAGCAGAAGTTCCGCTCCATCCATCACTGTCGCTCAAGTGTCCTGGGTGACCTTTGGGTTGGAAAATCTTGGCTAACCTTCGGTATTTTCTTTGGAGTTTCCTTAGAATGTCCTGTAACCAGGACTTGCTTTTCATTCTCTCACCACAATATAAGGGCCACTCTCACCCCTAGCAACCAAAGAGACCGTGCAGAGAAACGGGCATTCTTGTGCATCCTTCTCCAAACCAGTGAGTAGGGGCTATCCCAGTGTGCCCCCACATGAGGGTCTTCAGGAGGTTTTGGGGCACAGGGCAGAGGAAAGGCGCTGTGTGTGTTAGGGAAGTTGGACTCTAACAACTTTAAAGATATAGATAGTATTGTGTCAGAAAAATGACAACCTAGGTTCACGTGGGTTCTGTTGTCTGTTCAGATTTTATTCTTCAATGACTTTTCTCAGTTTATGGAAAAGGGCTTCTACCTGGAGTCTAGGCTCAATAGTGACAAAAGTCATAGCTATTTCCCAAAGAACAGTGTTGCCTCAAACTTGGTGAAACCAGGTAGTGGGAGCCTTGAACTATTTTCAGGGGAGGGGTCTCAAATTCCCTTTAAGGAAGGTTTGAAGTTTAATTGAACAAAGACAACAAATTTAGGTCACAAAGTGCAGAGGAAATTTGTCTCAAGCCGAGAAGACAGCAAGAACAAAGGAACAGAGCACATAGAGCGCAGGCTGGGGTCAGCTTGACTTTCTAAGTCTCACCCATAACATCCTGGCTGTGTCTTGGAAGTTTCTCTCCTTTCCTGACCTTGTTTGATCATCTCTAGAACAAGTCAACTTTCCCCCTCAGTCATAATTGTATGTAGTTATGTCTCCACTTCCATCCATTTCCTGAAATTTCATGATTTCAATTTCCTTTCTGGACTGAATAAAAGCCCCTTGTGCACTTGGCCCCACTTTCTTTTTCCACCCCTGAGGGTGGGCGTCTCTGTCAGTTCCATTTCTTACCTATTGTGAGCAGAAGCACGTCTGTCTGGTAGGAAGGTCAAGTGGGAGGGTGACAGATGTTCACTGTGGGTTCTGCTTTTTTCTTCTTCCTCCTATGACCATGCAGGTATCAGGACCAAAGATGTTCCAACTTGGGAGCCTCATTGTCTTGTGTGGCCTGCTCTCTGGGACCTCAGCCGCACTTTCAGGTAATACTGGCAGTGCCCTGAATAATTTGGAATCCTGAATTTTGTCTTGAAAATGAGTCGATCAATGTGCTATTAGATGACTGATCCCAGGAGGAACAAATTAATCACTAAACCTGCAGAGGCTGCTGGGAGGGGTGGTGCTATTCTGTTTGGCTGGCTTACTGAGAAATGTGCAGCCATTCAGTTCCTTTCTCACCCACTTTTCCTTTTGGAAATAAATGGTGCTGTAACATCACATCCTAACAGTGTCTCGGCACTGTCCGCACAGGATAAATTCATCAAAGTGAGATTTCAAAATTTTAAGAAGTTTGCATTTTAAATTATGGTAGCTGGTGACAAATATTCCGCTGTCCACTGTCTCTAGCAGTCCGTGGGGGCACCCACAATGCACCCCACTGGTTCACTGAAAGCACTAAGGGGGAGACCTTTAACTGCTTTGCCATTATCAGACATGAGAGCACGTGACTCATTTCCCTTCGTGTTTCTCTAATGCCAACACTACTCTCGTTTTTCACATCTTTACTGCTGGTTTATATAATTTAACTAAAGTGTTCTGTCAAAACTGTTACCATATGTTCTTGTAGTTCTTCGGCTTTTCTTATTGGTCTGTGTTGACTACCTGGAAATGACGGCCATCACCAAGATGCCCATAAGGTCCCCACTGTCTCTTTAACGGCACCTCTGTTCTCTGACTTAGAAGAACAGGGCTATCTGACAAACAGTTCTTAGGAAAGTTCTGCCCATGATGCATTCACCCTTTCAAATAGAAAGAAAGGAGCCGTCCTCTCATTCCCCAGCTGGGGAGCTGTAGCAGAGAGAAAAGGGTGTTAGGGCCAGGTTACTAGGGAGTTGTGTGGCTGGGTGGAGCTCTCTAAGCAATGCCAGCTGCAATTTTACAGTCTGCATCATTATATTAGGTAGAGTCTGTCTGCCACATAGCCAAGTTGCAGTACTGGAATTACATCAATTTGATTAAGTGTTTTAATACTTTATTTTTATTTATGCATATGTATCTATGTGTTCATATCTGTGTGTGTCCCCAGAAGCCAGATGAGGGTGTCAGGTCCCCTGGAATTACAGATGGTTATGAGTCATCCAACAAGTGTGGTGGGAAATGAACTCTAGTCTTGCACAAGAGCAGCAAGCACTCTTAACTGCTGACCAACCTCTCTGGGCTCACCGCTGCATTGAAAACACAGATTGGATATGGTCATACTTAAATGCTTTTCTTTTTTAAAAAATTATGTCCACACATATATATCACAAACAGCCTTACAGCAACAAGTGAAATCTTTCAACATTACTTAAAGATATTCAATACAGAAACAAGTACTAGTTAGTCTTCACGGGTGTATGATTTCAGCAGCCACAGCCAGAGGAAAGCACACACGCTATCACAATTCCAAGCCAAACTGTTTCACAAGCACACGAAACGAAACAGATTACAAATGGCGGAGAAAACAGCAGGCACAACTGAGCTTTGATCAAAATTCTCAAACATCATGTTAAGTCCTGGCTCCTTTGCTGCGGTTTCCCTTTTCCATCCCTGAGGTAGTAGCTGCTGTATTTCATAGGTGAGATATTTCCGACGCCTACCTCCTCAGTTCCGCACACACACCGCCTGGTACATGGCATTTGTGCATTTCATTCCCTGGTTCTCCTGAGATCTTCTGTGGGGACACCCCACTCTCCTGCTCCAGTATCAACTACCTTTTCTAGGACTGATTCCAAGCTGTTGTGGGACCCCTATTTCAGGCATTCACTGCAGTTCGGAGCAGAACCTTCCCTCTGTGGTTTTTTTTGTCTGATATTTTTTCCATTTCTTAGTTTGTTCTCTTAATTACTTGACTAGGTTTTTCAAACCCATATGAGTATCTCAGTAAGAGGGACAGATCCTCAAGTCATCCCTGAAAACAGGTATACACAATCAACTTCAACTGATCGGTTGTTTTGTTGGGAAATACGCAACATATATTAGTATAAAGTCCTCTTGGAAACTGTGTGGACACAGCCGTGTAGACACATTCCCAACCTTAGGAGTCTCGGGTTCCTCTTTTGCACAATGGAGATGGTGGCAATCCTTTCTCTCTGAGCTGTTGCAGAAAGTGACAGACGCAGCACAGAGAAACTGACTTCCCTGAGACCAGGAGGATGGGAGCTCATTCCCTAGTGGCGCAGGCACTGATTGGTAATGTTTTTTTACAGATGTCCTTCAGAACCTAAGCCTAAATATTGCGTCTCTTGAAGAAATCTTGAATTTGCAATCAGTCAAGGACGGCATTCTAGAAGCTTTGAAAACACTGGACCTTGACAGTTTAAACCTCTTGGCAAATGTTTTACAGTAAGCTGGTGCTGCTTTGCTGCCAGAAAAGGGACTAATCCTCTTGGGGAGGCCAGTCCAATGTGAAAGACAGATGGATAGGCCTCTTCTTCCCCACAGAGTTGAGGAGTTCTGAGGCAAGGCTCGTAATAGTTTTAGTAAATTTGAGGTAGGGCTACAGGGCCAGTTTGGACAATTCACGTGTCTGGTTTCACAAGTCTGTAATTTCATGGACAAGATCCCCATCCCCACCTGCATCTTGGTATCTAAAGCCTTTCACTACGAATAACACTTTCCCTCTTCACATTCAGCCAGAAGTAAAAGTCCAAGTTCCTTCAAGGGACAGGAAGCTGGAATCCACACCCCATTAGTCCAAAGCAGTGGCTTTATGGGAGCTGAGAGTTACACAGTTCTGGTTGAAGTTCTGTCTCTGCTGCCTGTTGTTTCCCTAGCTCAGTCCACGGCACCTGAGAGTGCAGAGGCTCACACTTGTGACCAGGATGTGATAGGACAGGAGGGCTATGAGCAGAGCTGCAGGGCTGCAGGGAGGAACGACCAGAGGGCGATGGGCAGAGTTGCAATGCTGCAGGAAGGAATGACAAGAGATCACTTATGGATTTTGTGCAGGGTGAATGTCAATGAACTGAACATCTTGGACTTTCAAGTTTCCTCGTCTTCTGATGGCAATGTCGTTAACTTGCAGCTGCCCGTCAAAGCGAATGTCTCTGTGTTTCTGTGAGTATGTGTCCCTTGTGTTTACAGGGAGGAGTGGTATGTAGCTGATTTGAGTATGCATTTAATTCCCAGCTACAGTGTAGCCTTTGGCCCAAGTTTCCTAATTTGTAAAAGAGAGGAACATTTGAGGCCTAAAATATTTAAATATTTAAAGTATTCTAGTGAAAACAAGCCATATTGCTTCTTTCAAAAGGATGTGTATGTATGTATGTTTCTTTCAAAAAATATATGTATATATGTTTCTTTCAAAAGAATATGCATGTCATGTGCTCTGCTGCGTGTGGTTCACATATATACTCATGTGTATGAAGCTTCACGTGTATGCTCATATGTGTCTTTGGAGAACCAGAGGTCAACCTTGAGTTTTTGCCTCAATCACTTGCCACATTAATTTTCAAGTTCATGCCTCTTAAAGAACCTGTAAATCATAGATATGCCCTAGACCTAATGGATAAGAGTAATATAATCTTACTTTTTCATTTAAAAGAAGAGGAAAAGGAAAATTGCAGTCAAAAACCTGTGCAACAGAAACTCTAGAGACTAGGGGTTTCATTTAGAGAGACCACATGCCCAGCACATGTGACCCTGGCTTAAATCTCCAGTAGTGGAGTACTTCGTAAATTAGATCCATCTGTGACGCCATGAGCAGTGACATCCCTGGGTAGTTATTTAACCTCTCAATGTCCAGAACTGTTGATAAAATAGAGGGTGATGTCACTCCTAGCAGTTTGAAATAGTAGAATGCATTAAGCCATTTTATTAAATCACGTAGAGCATTTTGAATGAGTGCCAACAAGTAATCTGTGCTACAGAATAATAACAATTATTTTTGTTATTAGACATAGCCAGGGGAAAATCTTATACATGTTAAACAAGTATGGTATAGAGAAATCCTAAACAAGCATGTAAATTTTGTAGAGAATATGTAACGTGTTGACGTCATCCAGATAATATAGACATTGCCCATACATTCCCTGCACTATGTCCACACAGACAGACGAAAACCATGGAAACCTGAAAAGGCTTCTATGTCTGTGTCTAGTGTCACTCTTGTTTTCTACAGGCCTCTTCTTGGCTCCACAGTGGACGTCGCTGTTTCCTTGAACATCTTAAATTCACTCACTGTTCAAACTGATGCCCAGACTGGCCTTCCCACTGTGGTCGCAGGGGAATGCTTGAGTGATACCGACAATATCTCCATTTCCTTGTTGGGCAGGTAAGGCTCATCCATCCCAGTAGAGCCAGGCTCTCAGGAGGCTTCAGGACCCCTGACTTTAATCCTATTTCTATACCTGGGAAGTAGCATTGTAAAATATCCAATAGGACCAACCTCAAGTATCAACTCTGCCACAGCTATCAGCACTGTCCCCCTGTATTCATCTTTGGATCCCTCCGTTTGCACACCCATGGGTTTCAACAGTAGCGGTCTGTACTCATCAGCTTCTGGGATGGAGACATGAGAAAATGCACATGTTAACTTAGAGCCTGGAACATGCTAAGGGCTCAAAAACCATGAGATCTACACTGAGTCTTTGGACTATCCCTTTCCATTGCTGAGGCAGGAGGATGAACCTTTCCAGCCATAATCATGCATTTACCTATGGTACTTTTCCACTGGGTCAGTGTGCCTCATGCTTCTGAACATGTTAACATTACATCCACCTCCAGAGGGAGGCATTTGGAAAATTAGATGCTAGCATGGTCTCTGATTGTCCTGAAGTAATCTCTACCCTCAGGAAAATCCCTAGAGTGGAATCTTGACATCCAATTTCTGTCATTATCTATCACTGATTTTTGTTGCTCCTAAAAATTTACATCTTTAATTTTATATTTGGAAAAGTAGGTTCATTTTAGGCAGGGATTGGAGGAAGTGATGCTACTCTGTCTGGGAGGGGAAACACGGCCTGCATGTCATGTGCTGGGACTGGGAGGACAAGGTCAGGAACAGAGGGATGGCCTCTGTCCAGTCTTGATAACCATGTCCCTCTACCAAAGATATGATCTCTAAGACAAGACTATAGTTTTGGCATGAAAATCCAAAGGCCTGGTTCCTGCTGGACACTTCCAGGTCATGCAGCACCAAGAAACTCATGTTACTCCAGAGGGTTTGAATCCCATTGACCATGAAGACTCTCATTATGGATCAGTCCCTACCCTCCTTAAAACACACTGGATTTTTTTTGTGTGTGTGTTCAGACAGGTTTTTTCCTACCTTAGGACCTCTGCAAGGAATTGGTGGCTATGTAAAACACCTTTCTCCTTTCTCAATGCACTTTCCATATCAAAGGATCTTTGACAGATTCCTTCTTTTTCTTCTAAGAATATTCTCTTAACCTTCAGAGCACTTGGACTTGGCCCTGTTGTCATTGTGTGTGAATACATATTTTGAGACAGAGTCTCACTGTGCAGCTCTGGTTAGCTTCAATCTCAGAGATCTGCCTCCTTCCATCTCTGAAGGACTAGGGTCAAAGGTTGGCAACATCAGATCAGGTGTGATACTGTATGTTTAACTGGCCTTGTTCTTTGCTTGTTTTGTGTCGGGAGAATGGGGTGTTAGTGTGTGGGCACACATGTGCATGTGTCAGCGGTTAGAGCTCATCAAGCAGGCTAAGCAACTGAAGAATCTCCTCTTCTGTGTCTTCAGTGCTCTGGATTACATGTGTTTGCTATCAACTGGATTCCCTTCCTTCCTTCCTTCCTTCCTTCCTTCCTTCCTTCCTTCCTTCCTTCCTTCTTTCCTTCCTTTCTCTCTCTCTCTCTCTCTTTCTTTCTTTCTTTCTTTCTTTCTCTCTCTCTCTCTTTCTTTTTTTATAATACAACAGCTAGAGATTAAACTCAGGTCCTCATGATTATAAGGGATATAATTTATAGACTAGTCTATATTCTCAGCCACATTTTCTCATTATTGAAGTCAAAAATCTACCTAGTGTTAGGTGGGCATTATGCTGTGCCCCAGAGAACAATTTGGTGAAAACAAACAGTCTGTCTGTCTCCCAGAACACATCCAGAGGGAAAATAAGGCAAGGGAGAATTTGGTCCCTTAGTGAATTCAAGGAAAATGGGGAGCCCTACGCCAACCATCATACTTATCAGGGCACAAGAGGAGCAAACTCTCCTTTCAGTGAACACTCATAATAGGAACCTCAGGAGATAATAGCTGGATGAGAGAAGGCAACCTCAGAGAAACTTGTTAATGATGGAGGTTATTGCCCAGTGCCCCCAAGGTTCAGTCCAGTGCTCTCTGTAAGCAGAGGCTGAGTGAATAACTCTGTGTCAGGGCCGGGATGAGCATCCAGGCACTGAGGAAGCAGCTACTGAGGCATGAGATGCTCAGATGCTCAGTGATGGTCCATCCTGACATGGGCCACTGGGCAACAAGCTGGACTGAGACCACAGAGCAGAGCTGCATGTCATCTGACCTCCTGAGGACTCTCTAGGCCATACTGAACTCTTGACCAAGCTTCACAAGTCCCCTCTTTTCCAGACAAAGCGCCTTACTCAACAGATTGTTGGATGGAGTATCTAGTCGCCTTACAAGCATAGTGAGCAACCTGCTGCAAAACCAAGTAAGTCACGAGGTCTTAGTACCCAGAGCCAGGCCTGCTGGGAGCAGGTGAGGTATCTGCGGGTGTGGCTGTGTACTCAGGACACTGTCTCCTATGAGGTGCTGAGTTCTCTTCGGGAGGTCAGTGGGCACCTCCTCTACCCTCAGCAGTTGGGCTACAGAGAGAGGAGGCAGAAATCAGAGATGCTGCCTTGAGATGTTTACCACATCCATGCATCACCCATGTACACCACCCGTGCACACCACCTGTGTACTCTAAGCTAATGTTTTCTTGTAGTCGACACACTTTTCATTTAAATGACTGTATTTAAGCACCTGTGGATGAGAAGCTGCAGGGAACTGGGAATTGGGGCTCCCCAAAGGCTTAAGCCTTCTGAGGGTCTTGAATTTCCAGATTCAAGAGTTCAAGGTTTAAGCAATCTGGGGTATAAAGGTCCTGGATGGCAGATCTTCAGATCTTGAACTTCTGACATTCCTGAGGTGGTGGGTTCTCAGAAGCCTGGGACAGCTCTGATTCAGGCCATACAACTCCATAGTTTCAGGTTGCTAAGGTTGAGATGCTCTCAGGTCCTGGAAATCAGCCCCTCTACTGGGGGAGGGTGGGCAGTGTGTTCCAGCAAAGTCTCATCTGTTCCCCTTCTCCCTCCCCTTTTCTTTCTCTCTGTTTCTCTCTCCCTCTCAGATATGTCCACTGGTCAAATCATTACTCAGCAGCCTGAATGTAAATATTCTTCAAAACCTCGTCTGTAAGTCACAGCTTGGGGCCTGGATTGCCTTCCATGGGCCAAGACAAGAGCTGTGGGTGCCCCTGCCAGGGACCTTGCATCCTGACCAAGTTGGGCCTTTAACTTTTCTTCCCCTCATTGGGGCTTCTTTTGAGGCTTCAGCTCTCCATGATTGACAGGGTTGCTGGGGAAACAGGACTCAGGCACCCAGGGTGTCAGAACCTGGAGGTGATCCTTCTGTGGTTACACAGTCCCTTTCCAGAGCCTGTCAGTGCCTTGCGTGCGCTACCTCATTGTGTCCTCAAGAGAGTCTGTGTAGTGGGCCACTGTCATTGCCCACTTCAGATGAGAAGTGACACACTTGAAGTCACAGAAGTGACAGAGTGATAAGCAGGAGGGAGGCAACAAGTTGGGTGGGCCTCTGCTTAATTTCCCATGGCAAATACTGAGATTTGATCATGACTTGGTTCTTTCAGCGGAACAGTTGCAAGCCTGAAGAGGAAGGAGCCGAAGGAGGGATGCCATGACACTCCTGCTGGTATGGGCAGTGTCCTAGCTACTTTTCTATTGCTGTGACGAAACAACATGACCAAGGGAAACTATAAAAGAAAGCATTTATTTGGGATTCAGAAGCCCAGAGGGTTAGAACCCGTGACCATCAGGCTGAGGAGCACGGCAGCAGGCACAGGGCATGGCATTGGAGCGTCAGCTGAGAGCTCATGTATTGAGACACAGTCACTAGATAGAGTGAGCTAACTAGGAGAGGCGTGACCTTTTGAGATCTTAATACCCATCTCTAGTGACAACCCCCTGCAACAAGGCTGGACCTCCTAAACTTCCCAAACAGTTTATCTCACTGGGGACCAAGTATTCAAACACATGACTTATGGAGGCAGTTCTCACCAAACCCACAGGCAGACTCTGTGCCCTGTGTGCAGCAGCCTCTCAGGGAGCCAGGGCTATGCTCGTTTTGTGTCTGTCACAAGACAAGAGAAAGTGAGACCTGATCCTGACTCCAAGCCGAACTCTAATTTTGAGATCACCCTAAACCTGAGCCCACATCATGAACCCAGACACAGCTGGTATCTTTGTTACTAAATGAGTTATTTTCCTAGGAGGGTTTTCTGAATTTTGAGTACAGACACCCATGGCCTAGATGCCCATGGCCCTGCATCTGGATCCTGGCTTTGTGGGCATGGTTTCTACTCAATCATTTCCCATTCAGAGGAAGGGATGAGTAGGGGTCTGGGCCAGGTGAGAGAACAAGACCACAAATCTATAGATTTCCCTCTCCTCTCCAAGGACTAATCCATGTGGCACTTCAGGGAAGGGTGGATAGTTAGGCCAGGCTTCCTGGATCTACTCAACGTCCAGCAAAAGCCAGCGCTCGCTGCTGCCGTAACAGCTCATGGTCGGATGTCCTCTGTTCTCATTCCAGATTAGTCTCCAATGGCTTCATCTGACTCCCTGTGGCATTTCTCTCTAGAAATTGCTACCACCACCTGCACAAGGTCTGCCTGAGCCCACCTAGAGGACCCTCCCAGACTTCCTTCTTCTTCTCCTGGTACTTGCCCTTCCCCCTTGCTATTTCAACCTCAGCATTAAAACCCTAACTGCACCCTGGTGTGCGGCTTGCTTCAGTACTGACCTTAGGAGCTGTCGGTAGGGTGTGTTGTGTGTGTGGACGACATCGGAACTGAGTGGCGGTTCATTCTGACCCTGGAGACTAACGCGGAATGAGGACCACCCTGTCTAGTGAGATCCAGGAGCACAGAAAGACAGGCTCAGCCAGGTGGCTGTGGCCTTTCCTGCCTGTCTCTTCCTGAGGGGCATCTCCACCAGTTCCTGAATGTCACATCCAGACTACAGGAATCTTAGTCTCCCTGGGGACACCTGAGATCCTGGGGACGCACATGGTTCTTGATTCCACCTTTGACAGGGAGGCTGCAACTTAAGAAATCTTTATATGTCACAGCATCCTGATGGCAAGAGGAAGAGACTGAGGTTCACAGAGGCATTTGGGTCACATAGTGAGCAAGGGCCAGAGCTAGGGTGACACTGACCTTCCTCTACCATTTATGGAGTCATGGTTTTATCTTTAAAATGCTATCCCTGGGTTTCAGCACCAGAAGACCCCAGGAATGAGCTCAGTCCTAGTCACCAAAGTTAAAGGCTCTCACACTCTTCATTGGTTAATTAGTGTGGAGGTCTGTACCTTTCTGAAGTGGTTTATATCACTTGCCCTATGTACTATGAAAGAGATGAACAAGTTCTCTGGAGGTGGAATTTGTGAACAATCCACCTCTGCCAGGAAGCCCCGTCTTGATAAGTTTATAACTCAGGGACAGCAACTACTACTGGTCTAGTCCTTGGTGTCAGGGTTCCTAAGGTTTGAATCTGCATTGCCCCCCACCACGGGTTCAAATATTTGAACACTGAGTCATCTCCTGGCAAACCTGTGTTGGAGAACTTGGGCCCTTTGAGAGCAACTCAGCAGGAGAGGGTTGCTGAGCACCGGTCTCCGGTTCCACTCCTTGCTACCCGATTTGCCAAAATGTGACTCAGACATGTCAAAAACTGGTATCACAACAGACTATCCCCTCCCCAGCTGCCATGTCCTCCCCACCATGACAGACTTATATCTCTGACTCTGAATCCAAACCAGCCCTTCCTGCATTGAATTCTTTCTGTTAAGACTTTGACCACAATGGCTAGCAAACACTTAAGGGAGAGAATTAGTACCAGCGATGGGGTCCACTTGGCTGGGAAGTCCGGCCATGTCTATAGGCCTTTGGAACTGAATTGTAAGATATGCACAGAAGAGTCTGCACTGTGGACTAGAGAAATGCCACGGAGCTTTAAGAATGGTTTCATACCCTGTACGGATGGGAGTTGGGAAAATCCAAATGTTCACACAAGGGCAGATGGGAAGACCTGAGCTTTCAGAGTGTCCGAGGGGATAAGAATAAGGCTGTGAAGAAATGAGCTAGGAGTCCTTTATGCTGCATCAAGAGAAGACTCTGACTGTGTTTGGTCCATGTAACTAAAATCTGAATGAGGCCAAATTTTAAAGTAGTGGATTAACTTATTTCTCAGAGGAAATTTCAAGACAACCCCACTCAGGCAATGACATGATTGTGAACTGCTACTTTTAGCCAGCTCTGTGGTTACATTTCAGGGCAAAAAAAAAAATGAAACATAAAAATAAGAAAAACATGAAGTTTAGTGAAGTAGGGGGTGGGTTTCTATGAGGACTGTGCATAAGACTGGGAAGGTGAAGTCTTAGGTGAGACCCTAAGATCCTGGCAATGTCGGAACTGTGGACTGTCTACTTAGGAGACCTGCAGACACCTGTTTTAGCTATTTTGCTCATGGATGCAACAAAATAGTTGCCTAGAAACCATTTAAGAAAGTGGTTCTTCTGGCTTACAGTTACGGGAGAAATAAACATTCTATTGGGGCAAGGAAAGCATGTTGGGCAGGAGCAGGAGGCCAGCTAGTCACATGGCATCCGCAGCCGGGAATCGGAGTGTGTCCAGAAGAAAGTGACAGGTTATAAAGCCCAGGGACAAATCCTAGTGACCAACTTCCTTGAGCAAGGCTCTACCTTCTGAAGATTCTCGACTTTTCAAACACCACCAGCAGCCTGGGACCAGAAGGTCAGACAAATGAGCCTTTGTCTGGTTATTTCACATTTAATGCATGGCAGCATCTAAGTGGAGCCACTCTGTGCTGTAGGAAGTGTGACCCCTGGGGCAGGGATCTGTAGCTGCCAAGGTTTTTCCCTTCTCCTGGCGATTTGCAGGGCCCAGGGCTGTGTGACCTCTGGCTCCCTGGAGACTCTGCACTAGCTCTGGCTTGAGGGGATTACCTAGCAAGAACCTGGTTCTCTTTGTTATGGTGATTCCACTTGTATTCAAGGTCTTAGCAGTGGGCCGATAGCCTGCCTCCCCCAGCTGACCCTGCCCGAGGGGCCGGGAAGCTTTAATCTTCTTCTCCTGCTCCTGGATGGGAGGAGGCCTTGCATTTTCGATCCTTCTAGCCCACTGGTATAAATACCTGACTTGAGTTTAATAAAGTTGCCATTTACTCTGGTAAATGAGCAAAGGTCTCTTTTGTGTGTGTGTCTCTTTTCCAACCCTCAGGACAATCATCCATTCTCGTGGGCTCGAGTTCGGGAAAGCGCGCAGCCTGAACCGGGTGCGGGTATCCATTGGGAAGTGCAGACTCTTACAGGGATCCCTAGGTAGATATGGATTCCTTTATCTGCAGGATCCTATGAGGGATTGACAAGCATTTGTGCTTGCAGATGGAGACCTAGGCCTGGTGGATGGTGCAGATGGTAGGGGCAGTCCAGCATCAGACAGCAAGGGCTAGGCAGAGCCTGGTGGGACCTGAAGGCTCTACGACCATAGGCTAGAGATCTGCAGCTAGGATCTCAGCCTTCTCCACAGCATCAGGAACAGTGTCCCCGATCAAGGTCTCAGAACCTATGCTTAGGCAGGATCTTGATACTCAGTACTTCTGGAAGTTCTCCTCGCTTCTATTAGCAGGTATTTACTAGGAGATCCCAGAAACCCTTCCTATGCACTCAAACTTGTGACTTTGAACCTCATGGGAATACAATACCCAATGAGACCCAACTCTCACGTCTTATAGGAACACAGAAATAGAGTCCCTTGCCAAGTCAGGTGAAGTCTCCCTCAGTCTCTCCAGCTTATGATGCAGGAAACTAATGTGGATGGGTTCAGTGAGACTCTGACGACCTAGGCTATCTAGGATTCAGGGAGAACAGGGGAGCACAGGCAGCACCATCTCTTCTCCAGTGGGCTACCAGTTTATAGAGGTGGACAGGCAGATGACTATATACCACAATGCAGACTTCCACTGTGCCACTCAAATGGATCAGCTGCTAAGAGATTGCACCTCCCTGTAACTTCGGAAGAAGCCATTGCTCCTATCCTGTGGTTGACATCAACAAGACCACGGATACAAACAACACCTCCAGATTACTTTGTAGGAAACACTAACAGAAAGGAGTGTGGCCTAGAAAAGTGTGACGGATCATCTTGGTTGTCATCTTGATGGTATCTGGGATGAGCTGAAGTCCAGATATGGAGGGCACACCTGTAAGAGATAGTCTGCTTCATTTGAAGGCCATGAATTCGTTTCTATTCTGAACCTTGGACGTAAGAGGACACACCTATGATCTGAAACTTGAGGTGGAAAGACAACACACTTTTGAACCGGATCTCCATGCAGGAAGACACACCTTTAATTTGGGCCACACCTTCTGCTTAAAGCCTATCTAAGAACATGGAAGAAGGGAGGTTTTGCTGTCTGCCTGCTTGCCCTCGCCTTGCTAGCACATCCCTGTCTTCATCGACATTAGAGCCTATTTCTTCAGGATTCCAACATATACTTAGAGGACCTGAGCAGCCCAGTCTTGTGGGACTGAGAAACTACGAGATTCTTTGACTTTCTGTTCACAGCTGGCCATTGTTGGATTAGTTGAACCGCAGCCTGTAAGTCATCCCAGTAAACCCCACAATGTTGTGGGATATCTGATTACACTGTGAACCCTGAGATTGATTTATTTAAATGTAATCAACCATAGGTCTAGAGGTATGGTTTCTCCCATAGCTTATACAAGGACTAGTTATATCAAATTAAGTACAATTTTGACCTGTTAAATATATACTACATTTTCTGTGTGTGATAGTTATATTATCTTTAGGCATTATCCTGCCCAGATTATTCTTTTCCTTTGGAAATTTTTCATGACATAATGAAATATGATTGTGTGTCCAGTCGACAAGGGTGAACTTGTGATGGCTATTCTTGGTTGTAAACTTGACTATATCTGGAATAAAATAAAATCAAGATATGGGGGGGGGCACATCCATGAGAGATATTCTGCTTCGTTTAAAGTGGGTGAATTCACTTTTAGTCTGGGCATTTGAGGTAGGAAGTCACAGCTCTGATCCACATCTGGAGGTGGGAAGATGCAGGCTTTAGGTCTGGATATTCAGGAACAATGAAACATCATTGATCCGGCTCTTGAGGCAGGGATACAGACCTTTAATCTTTAATCTGAGTCATACCTTCTGCTGGAAATCTATATAAAAACATGGAAAAGGCAAGATTTTACTTTTTGCTTGCTTGCCTTCACCTTGGTAGCACATCCATCCCTTCCCTGGCATTGGAACCTACTTCTTCAGGTACCCAGCATATACAGGAGAATAGTTGAAACACCCAGCCTAGTGGGACTGAGAAACTACTAGATTCTTTGACTTTCTATTTACAGCTAGTCTTTTATTGGATTAGTTGGACTGCAGCATGTTAAGTCATTCCAGTAAATTATATGTGTGTGTGTGTCTGTATGCTTGTATATATGTATGTCCATTCACATGTATGCATTGTGTATGTATGTGTTCATGTATATTTACTCCATAGGTTCTGAACTCTTGAAAACTCTGACTAATATGAGAAGGTTTTACTATGAGCAGGGACATAATGAACATTATGTAGTAGCCTTCCAGCATCTCTGAAGCATACATCATTAATCTCCATACTCTAAAGTTGATGGACAAAGAAGAGGAGATAAAAAACTAATCATCTATAAAAATAGGATGGCAGAGTTAGAGAGAAACCACATTGTTCAGACATATATGCACACTGTAAACCGTGCACTGCCTGGATACTGAATGTCACTAGGACTTGGTTAGCAATTCCACAGTAAAGTGCTTGCATCCTCTGGAATTCAAGAATGCAGAAAGCATAAAGGCAAGCTATCGATGAAATGATCTGTGATAGTTTGAATGTAATTGACCTCCATAATCTTATAGGGAGTGGCACTATGAAGAGGTGTGGTTTTGTTGGAATGGGTATGACCTTGTTGGAGGAAGGGTGTCATAGTGGGGGTGGGCTTTGAGGTTTCCTATGCTTGGAATACCACCCAGTGAATCAGTCAGCATCCTCTTGTCTGGAAGATGTAGGACTCTCAGCTAATCTTCCAGCACATCAGCTTGCATACCCCCAAGCTCCTTGCCATGATGATAATACACTGAGCACCTATAACTGTAAGGGAGCCACCCCAATTAAATGTTTCTTTTATAAGAGTTGCTGTTGCCATGGTGCTTCTTCACAGCATAAAAACCTTACTAAGACAGAAGTTGGTACCAGGAGTGGCGTATTGTTGTGATAGGCCTGACCATGTGTTTGTTTGGAGAACTTGAACTTTGGTACTTTCAGTTTAGAAAGCAAGGGACTAGTTTAAGTATTGATTGGTGGGCCATACTAGTAGGAACATGGAAGACAGTATGCAAAGAGTTATTTGAACTGTAGGGGGATCACTTAAGAGGTTTTGGAGGAGAAGAATTTTAGTATGTTTCCTACAGATTGTTCTTGTGATATTTTGGTGAAGAAAGTGGCTGCCTTGTGCCTGTGTCCTAAGAGTATGCCTGAGGCTAAAGTGAAGAATTTTGGATTAATTCTGTTGGCAAAAGAAATCTCAAAAATAGTATAAACTCTGTTGTGTGGTTTTTAGTGCTAACTCTAAAGAAGATGTATAATGAAAAGGAGCAAGCTGAACACAGTAAATTACAAATGAAAATTTTAAGGAGAAAAAGAGCACCAGGAAGTGGCACAGAGCTAAATCATGTGTTCAAGAAGATAAATGGATTAAGAAATGGAATAAAGGTGACTCCAGAAAGAAACTGGCCCATCCTCCTCAGCGCCCGTCACTGCCAGGAACTCTCTCAGTGTGTCTTGCTGCTCTGCTGCCATCTTTGACTGGTACACTTCCCAACCCGCTCCAGCCAACACTGCAACAGCCCCAACTCCACTGCTGTGCTCTGCCCTCCATTCTACAGGGTCAGACCTCTGGGTGCCTGCCCTTAGGCTCCGCCCCTCGCGGTGTCTCACACAAAGCCCTCCCTGTAGGAAACCAAGCAGCTTTCCGCCCTCTAGTGGCTACTATGCGAACCGCACCCTAGGGGCGAAGGTAGGAGGTTGGTGGATGTAAGGAGGGGCTGGTTTCCCCAGCAGGCCTGTGGAATGTAGGACTCTTGAAGAAGTCAGATCCTGCAATTATTCATGGTCTCATCCTTTAATTTCGTTAACTTATTTACCTGTTCATTCATTTCCTTCATGAAGCATTACCTGAGTGCTGTCTATAGCTTGATGATCTTCCAAGGGCTATGGATATAACAGAGCAAACGAAGTACCTTGACTTCTTGTTGCTCTTAGTCTTTGAACCTAACAGTCCATTGCTCATGACCTCGCCTTGCTTAGTAGAAGTCTCCTGGCTTGCCACTTGTGTACGAAAAAGGCCAGTCCTTCCGATTTTCTTTTTTTTTTTTTTTCCTCCCAAGACAGGGTTTCTCTGTAGCTTTGGAGCCTGTCCTGGAACTAGCTCTTGTAGACCAGGCTGGCCTTGAACATACAGAGCTCCACCTGCCTCTACCTCTGCCTCTGCCTCTGCCTCTGCCTCTGCCTCTGCCTCTGCCTCTGCCTCTGCCTCCCTGAGTGCCGGGGTTCAAGGTGTGCGCCACCATAGCTTCTTCTGCTTCAGGCCCCTTACCCTTGACGGTCCTGAAACTGACTAGGTAGACATTGGTGCTTCCTCACTTCCTCTTTACCTCTGCTCCAAGGGTTTTGTTGCAAACATATTCTGCCTTTTAGGTCCTTAATTTCTATGCTTTACTCTGCCTAGGATGTTTTTCCTTTCTGCTTTACTTTGTTAACTCTTGTTCATTTTCAGGTTTTATTTGCTAAGGGACCTTGAGGAATTCCTCAGCTCAAATTCTGCTCCCTTTTGAGATAGGGTCTTTCTTGCTTTGTAGACCAGACTGGCCTCTAACTCACTGAGATCCACCTGTTTCTGCCTCCCAAATGCTGGGATCAAAGGTGTGCACCACTACCACCCGGCCTGACCCCACCTTTTTTGTTTGCTTTTCTGTTTGTTTTTGAGACAGGGTCTCACTTTATAGTCCTGACTGTCCCCTAGAATTCAGTGTGTGGCCCAGGCTGGCCTTGAATTCAGAGATCTACCTGCCTCTGCCTCCCAAGTTGCTGTGATTAAAGGTGTACTCCAAGCCGGGCAGTGGTGGCACAGTCCTTCAATCCCAGCTACACAGGGAAGCCTGTCTCAAAGGACCAAAATGAATAAATAGATACTAGTCAGACAGACAGACAGACAGGCAGACAGATGAAGTGCACCACCACGCCTAGTCTCTGGAGCCCTGTCTCAAAGGAGCAAAATAAACAAACAAATAAATGAACAAACAAATGAATGAATAAATTATGTGCGCTACCATACCTAGTCTCTGGAGCCCTGTATTGAAGGACCAAAACAAACAGACAGACAGACAGGCAGATAGACAGAAAAATAAATAAACAAGCAAAGATGTGCACCACTCCACCTAGTCTCCCAACTCGCATTCTGAATACTAAATTTAAAGTGTGTTCCACCACGCCTGGCTTCCAACCCTTTTACTAAAATTGTTAATAAACAAAGCCCAGTTTTCTATTAGCACCATAGGTATCTTTCTTGGAAATTGGGAGGTATACCTCACCCTGCCATTCAGTCCACTCCATCCCATGTTTCTCCCCTATTCCCTGCTCATTCTAAGCTCCTTCCCTCTCCAGCTCCACCTCCAGCCCTCCCCCCACCCAGTCCCACCCAGCCTTCCTTTGACACTCTCTCTGCTGTTGCTTCTTGCCTGGTGGTTTCATTGTGGTATAGACTGGAGTTTCCTGAAAAAGCCACTTCTGTGCTGAAGTGTCTACAGACTGAGGATAGAGATGGAAGGTTGCAGATCGACAGCCAAAATGATCACGGGCCATTTCTATTTTCCTTAATATCTGCTCACCACCTACTTCTGCATATGACCTAAGATCCTTATTGTTGTGTTTGTTTGTTGTTGTTGTTGTTTTATTCTTGTTTGTTTGGTTGGTTGATTGGTTGGTTGGTTGGTTTGGTTTGGTTCTTTTGAAAGCCATGGAGCCTTCCTTGTTTCTTGGTAGTCTTGACTTGAGGAGGTAGGGTGCTTGATGGACAATGGTCACCAAAGCTACCCCATGCCAGCGGCTTTCCAGTTCATTGTTTCACACTCAAGAAGAACAAGAAAACACAGATAAGGAGAAGAGAGAATTCCCAAAATGAGGCGGGGTCTCAGGGGAGGAATCCTGCAGGGCTGCCTGCCTGGTGATATTTTGTGGATCTAGGGTGGGAACTGGATGGAGACTTTATTGGGATCTTTATTGGGATTGGCCAGTTTTGGATGCCTGGAAAGAGCAGAATAAACTCCATTTTGAGAAAGAACTCCATTTTAGACAGGACCTAACTAAGGGGGCGAATGCAGTTCAGCAAAGTCATAAACATTCCCAAGAAACTGTGCCAGCCCTGGTCAAAGTGACCCCACCAGGTGTCCAAACATCTGTTTGCATCTGCTTGCTTCACACGTCCTTGTAGGTACCTGATTAGCTGCTGTTTTGAAATTCCTCTATACCCAACCAACGAACTCAAAAGTTGTATACTTTTACCCAGTTCCAAAATGTCAAGACTTGTGCCACCCCATCGACCCTCCACCCCCCCAACTTCCCCATCCCCACTTTGTGGGTTTTCCCCTTTAAAACCCTCTTTCCCTGAAGCCTCGGGGCTGTTGTCCCCAACCCACTGCAGGGGCTGTAGGATTACGGTTCAAGCTAGCTTGTTTTCATCGGATGCTGGCTGTGTGTAGGTCTTGTTTGGGGGTTCTGTGACATGGTCATAACAGCCTCACAGGGTGAGCTGATGCGGGGTGACAGGCTTATGTGGTTTAACCAGATCATGACACATTATGATCTCTGCCTTGCTGCCTAAGAGAAGCTAACTCTCATCTCGCTATGAAGATTGAGATGTCAAAACTGTGGGATGTATTAGCTTAGCAGACCACTAGCCTGCACGAACTTAAAGCTAAGACTGTTCACAGATAGCACCTGAATTCTATAGGCAGAGGCCTCCCTGCTTTGCTGTAACCCACTTCTCTGGATCCCCACTAATATATTTGCCAAATGCATTTACTTCTGGCTTTCTTCTGTCAAATGACCACAGAAGTTCACATGGACCTCTTCCATAGGGAACATGTCATTATGGGCAATCTGAAACCTTGTTCCTGGGACGTGGTCACTCATATTTAGCTCTGAATATATTGTCTCCTGTGCCATTTGGAATAAGAGCTGTGCTTTTAAAATTAAAAAAAAAATTGATGCCAGTTGTGGTGGTGCATGCCAGTAGGATTTGCTGAAGGAGGCAGAGGCAGGAGGGTCACGAGTTCAAGGCCAGCCTGGGCAACACATTTAAAAATGTTTGTTCTTATTGTATGTGCATGGGCTCCTGTGTTAGACCTCAAAAACGTTGAGCTAAACTTACAATTCAGCACCAGGGAGCACCGGCAGTGGCACCCTGTGGTCCCAGCCATCATGTGTGAAAGGCAGGTAGAGAGGATTAGGCCTGGGTTGTCTATACTGGGTGCAGTGAGTTCGCAGGAACACCCAGCTGGGGGGGGGGAGAGAGAGAGAGAGAGAGAGAGAGAGAGAGAGAGAGAGAGAGAAGATAACTGTAGTAATGGGCTGCGGGCAGACCTGCTTTTCGTCCTGCCCGGCTCCTGCACAGCTAGCTTAGCCCCGGAAATAACAACACACAAATTGTATTCATTTAAACACTGCCTGGCCCATTATCTCTAGAGAGTTAGTTACTGGCTAACTCTCACATCTTGATTAACCCATTTCTAATAATCTGTGTAGTACCACGAGGTGGTGGCTTACCGGAAAAGATTCAGCATGTCTGACCTGGTGGCTGGCTCCATGGCGTCTGCCTCATTGCCCTCTTCCCGGCATTCTGTTTTGTTTACTCCGCCTACCTAATTTTCTGTCCTATCAAAGGGCCAAGGCAGTCTCTTTATTGACCAATGAAAATAACACAATAGACAGATAACCCTCCTCTATCAGATAACCAAGCAGACTGGAACCCAGCCACCCTGCAGCTTGCCATTTTGCCCCATGTGGGACACGAGGAACCCTCTGTGTGTATCATCTTGTGAGCTATGGATTAGGAAGACTTCACAGTGCTGGGCTAAGGTTTGATAGGGGAGTTCAGCCAATCACATTCTGTTTGTGGGGCGTATCGTCCTTAGGCTAAAGTTTACCTATAAACCTGGCGAGTGCGCTCCTGCTAGCTCTCTCTCACCTGGCTCCTGTGTCCGGACGGATCGTTTGGATTCTGGTGTAAGCTGGTGTAAGTCTTCCTTCTGTTTATTAAAGCTGTATATTTTGTATTAAGATAGTCTGGGGACTTTTCATTACCAATCGCCCTGCGGCATCAAAGGTTGCTGCTTATAAAGTCACTGTGTAAATTGGGGAAGGGACAGCCTCAGCTGATGGTAGAGATGAAGATTTCTCAACCCCACCCCCAGCAAGCCCCTGATGCCCTACCCATGCTAACCCTAACAAGAGCCCACTTGGACATACACTGTATTGGCGGTGATATTTGTATTCTACACCTCTTTTATCCTGGAGTCTGGAACCTGGCATTGCCAGGCAGAGGTGCCTAAGCACCCAGTCCCCAACAGAACCCTCAAGTCTGAGTCTGCCACAGATTCCTGGTAGACAGCATGTCACAGGAGCCCTCACAGCTCCCTGCTGGGGACCAGGTATGTCCTCTGTGATCGCATGGAATGAGAACTCTGGGAGCCTCTGCACTCCGACTGTTTAAGGGCAGAGGGGCTCTTGGTCACACAATTTGGTAAACAAGGGCTTAAACTGTGTTGATAGAGCGCCCTTTGAAGCTGTAATTCTCTGTGCCTTTCATTTGGGAATATCTCTGAGGTTCTAGGGATAAGATTAAAGGGCATTCCCTGAACATCCTAAACTGAGAGACCTTTCTTGCGAACAGCCCTTGTCAACACCTCGACGGGCAAAGACATCTATAAATTGAACCATTTATCAAATGATCAGAGAAGGCTTGCTCTACACGTGATGCATGCCCCTCTTTACTAAATAAGAATTCATTGCCCAGATACATATATTTTCTTTACTGCAAAAACACGGCTATCTGTTTGTTCTGATTGAAGTGAGTTCCAGGACAGCCAGAGCTACACAGGCAAACCTTGTCTTGAAAAACAAACAAACAAACAAACAAATAAATAAGGGGACCTGGAAGAATTCAGTCCTTCCTTCCAGACCATGTGAGAACACACAGCACACTGCCATGTTAGAACAAGAAAGTAGCCCTCACATATTCCGAAGTACATCACACACACACCGAGTATCCGACTCCTAACTTACCAACATCCAGAAGCACAAGAAGTCATTTCTGTTGCTTCTGAGTTCCCCAGTCTAAGGCAGTTTGCCACAGAGCCGGGTGAGACTGTGACATCTGAGGGTTCTCCTCCTTCTGCGCGTCTGTCTGGGAAAAATGCTTTTGCAGTCTGAGGTAGTCTAGGCTGATGCTTTTCTTTCTTGACCATCTTGAAGATGTCTGCCTACTCTCTTCTGGGCTTCTAGGCTTCTGAAGAGAAATCTGAGTGTCTTGGGGGAAGCTGTGCTCCAACTCTTCCTCTCAGTCCCACAGATATTGGTAACTCGTCCCGGGGTGTTTTGGGAAACAGAACATTCTGTAATAGGAGCACAGTGCCAGCGAGGGGCTACCATACTTCCGATACTAATCCAGCTTTGAAGAGAGGAATGAAAACATTGAATGTAGATGTGTTGAAGTTGTCGGCTCACAGTGACTGGTGTCAGGAATTGGGCTTGCCCTATAGTGTGGGAGGTACACTCAATACTGGACCTGCTTTGAGATCAGCAAGTGGTTGAACCACAGGGTACTAGTACAACTGATAGTGTCAGCATGGAGATACTCCCTTGGGTGTAGGGTATGGCCAAAGAGTAGTATACAGTTGACTTCCCAGGAACTGGGTCCACCCTAGTGTCAGCATTCCAGCAGACCCTAGGTGTTTCACATTAATGAGAACATATGACAGACTGTCTCATTGGTGAGCCTTGGGGTAGGGGTCAGCAGTCACGCTGCCACTGAACACTTAAGAACCTGTGTACCTGAACTGCACTAGGGACAGCATGATGGAGCATCTGTGTCCTGGGTCTACACCAAAGTCAGTGTTTGGGCTTCCCCATGGCATTGCATACACCCTGCTATCTGCGTGTTGTCACCGGTTTTACTCTCTGGTAAGTATAAAGGTGCCCCTGGGTACTGGGCCTGGTTTAGGAGCAGTATGATTTTGACTCCTTAGTTACTGGGTTTGTACTAGTTACAGTGTGCAAGTGATCCTCTGAGTTATGGTCTCACCCGGGGTTAACTGTGGGGTTATCTTCTGGATGTTGGGCCTGAATTAAACTGCAGGGTTCAGTCAGTGACCTTGGTACTGGGTCTTCCCTGAGATTAGTTGGAAGTCAACCTCCTGGGTTCCAGGTCTACACTGAGTCAATATGTGGGTGTCCCTATGGGTCCTGGACCTACCTTGTTTTCAGCACACCGCCCTATTAGAACCGAGTCTGTCCTTTAGGCAGTAAGAGGCTGTCTCCTTCAGTACTGGGTTTGTCATGGGGACCATGTTACAGCGGCATCCTGGATAGTAGGAATCCACTGAGGGCAGAGTTCAGTTAGCCCTTGAATACTAGGACTACCTGTGGTCAGAATGGTGTGTGCCCTCAGTGCTAAGCCTACTCTGATGGCGGTATAGACATGACACTTTGGACACTGGGCTGGCCCTGGTTTATAGGGTGTGTTGTCTTCTAGGTCCTGGGACAGCTCTGAAGGCTTTGAGCGTGGGTCTCTCTGGGTAACGCGCTGCGCTTAGGTCAGCGTGCAGGTGGTCTTCTGAGTCCTGTGCTCAAGAGTGCACGTGGTCCTCGGTGGACAGATCCGTCTCTGAGTTAACAGACGGTTTGAATGTGAGGGGACTTTTCTTAGTCCAGCTGTGCTCGGTCCAAGATCCTTAAGTTAAGTCCTGCAACAGCACTTCAGGTTCATGTCTCATGCCAATCAAGAATAAAGACAAATACATTGTGGGTGGAAGTAAGCAAGGTGCACGCTTTATTAAAGGGGAATTACAGAAAAATGAGAAACTCAAGAGAGTGGGAGGGGTTTCTGAGAGAGGAAAGGCTACTGAACTTTCTTCTTTAGGGTGCTCGTGTGTGTGTGTGTGTGTGTGTGTGTGTGTGTGTGTGTGTGTGTTCATGCGCACATGTGTGTTCGCACCTGCTCGCATGTGATTGTGCAAGTGCTGCATAGCAGAAACTGGACCAAGGCTGAGTGTGCTAATTACTGTTTAGTTCTCCATGCTATCGTGGGCCAAGCCAGCAGAGGGCGCACATGCTCTAGTCATATCTCTTGGGCCAACCTTATAGTAAGCACTCTGCTTCACGTCCACCAAAAAGTAGTGGCGACTGTTTTAGTTACTCTATAGCACTGATGGGCGCTCTGTCTTAAAATGGGTGGAGGCTTTTGTAGAAGCTGTCTTTACATAGTCTGTTAGGATTAGCAGTGTTAAAAGCAAGGAAAAGACAGCAGTGCCTTATGTATGCTTCTCCAGGGTTTGGGAGGGGACAGCCGGCCTACCTTTACTGGTCCACAGCCCTGTCCCTCCTCTTCTCTGGCCAGTCTGGTTGTCTCACACATGTACCGGCCTCCATTTCCGCCTTCCCCAGTGTTCCAGGTTTTGCTGCCCTAACCTGTAGTCTCTCTCTTAACATCAGCCCCACTGCACTGTACGTGAGCATCTTGTCGGTTTCCCCAGAAGCCATTTTCCCCTATCGCCTACCAAGAGGCAGCTCCTGCATCCAGATCAGCATGCGGTGTCCTCTGGCTACTGTGGGACACTGGGCAGGAGTGTGCCAAAAGGAATCAACCACATGTTGGCATCAGGGAAGACCCTCTGGGTATTGGGCCTGCACTGGGGGGCAGCATCCGGGCAGCCCCATGGAGATTTTCTTCTGGTGGAAGTACAGGAGTGGTGCTGTGGGCACTGGAATGCCCTTGAAAACAGTTCCTGGCAGACTCCTGTATACCGGATACCTGGGGGCATCATGTGGAAGATTGCCTGGTACTGGTCCTTCACTCTGAACAGCCTGACTGTGGTCACACGGGTACTGGGTGTTCGCTGATGTCAGCATTCAGTGGTCCCTGGGTACTTACTGGTCCTAGGGACAGCCTACATTTGGACTCCTGAGCACTGAGTCTGCAGTGAATTTAGCCTGTAAGCATTCCCATGGGTATTGAAACTTTTGGGGTTCCATGTGATGAGGCTAAAAGATATTGCTTCTTCTCTGAGGTCAACATGGGGACAGCCTCCTAGTACCGGGTCTGTACTGAGTGAAGTGTGTTGATGCCACTAAGCCTACCCTGGGGCACTGTGGGTTTCATTTGTTTCCAGTGCTGCATGGGTATCAGGGTTGAAGTTGGATGTGGGATGCTACCCTTGCCATGAGGCTGCCATGCAGTTGGTTTCCTGGGTACCAACCCAGTGTTGGAGAATAGAAGACTGTGAGCTCAAAGGATACTGGGTTGACCTTGTGGAAACTATGTGGGTGGTCCCCTCAGCACTGTGTCTGCCCTTTAGGAAAAGGGCCTGCCCTGTGGGCAGCTTGTGGATTATCTCCTGAGTACTGGGCTTTCCTTGAATTCAGTGTGTGGTTTGTTCTCTTTGTTCAACAGTCTTCCATGTGGGTATTGATTTGGCAGCCCCTTAGTTACTGAGTCTGTCATTGGAGTAGCATTTTTGTGGTGCCCTGGGTACTATGCCTGAACTGATTTTGATGTTCAGGTAGCCTACTGGGTAAAGGGCCTGTCCCAGGGTGCAGCATGCGGGTTTACCGGGAGACAGTTTAATTTTTCTTTTTTAAATTAATTAATTAACATTTTTTAAAAATATTTTATAATTTTGCATACCTATCCCAGTTCCCACTCCCTCCCCTCCTCCCACTCCCACTGTCATTCCCCATCGCCTAATCCCAATCCACTCCTCAGAGAGGGTAAGGCTTCCCATGGAAAGTCCCCAAAATCTAGCACATTGCTTGGAGGCAGGACCAAGACCCTCCCCACTATATCTAGGCTGAGCAAGGTATTCCTCCAATAAGAATGGGTTTCAAAAAGCCAGTACAAGCAGTAGGTATAAATCTTGGTCTCACTGCCAGTGGCCCCACAATCTACCCCAGCCATACAACTGTCACCCACATTCAAAGGACTTAGTTTGGTCCTATGCTGGTTCCCCAGCTATCAGGCCAGATTTAGTGAGTTCCATTTAGCTCAGGTAAGCTGCTTCAGTGGGTATCCCAATCAGGATCTTGACCCCTTTGCTTATATTATTGTTCCTCCCTCTCTTCGATTGGGAGCTCAGCCCAGTGCTCTAGTGTGGATCTCTGCATCTGCTTCCATCAGTTGCTGGATGAAGGTTCTATGATGACATTTAAGAGTGACGTCAGTCTGACTACAGGGCAAGGCCAGTCAGGCACCCTCTCCACAATTGCTTAGGGTCTCAATTGCAGCCATCCTTGTGGATTCCTGAGAATTTCTCTAGTGCCAAGTTTCTTGCTAGCCCTGTAATGACTAGGAGACAGTTTTCAAGTAAACCCCTGGGAAATGGTCTGCACTATGAGGCAAGAAGGATCTCGTCTGGTCTCACCTTGGCTCCCTGGTCTACCATCTGCGTCAAATAATGAAGCATGCAGAACATAATGTCAAGACAGGCAGATTTTTTTTTAGAATAGGATAAGGCTCTCTCAAGGGTGTGAGAGAGAGTGCAATGGCTGAAGGGACCATTGTGGAGGAAGATATTCTTGAGGGCCGAGAATATTCTTCTGACCGTGGACAACGGTCAGAGAGACCATTGTGCTGACCTACATGCTGAAGTAGACTTGTTCTAGCTCCCTAAAGTCTCTAGAACAGAACAACTCTCCATAAGAATGTTTTCTGTTGTTGAAGAGACTGGCAGGCCCATTTGAATGAACTTTGAAAGGCGGGACAATGTGCGCCTTTGTTCTTTAGCAGAAAGCCTCCTGCTAGCGAGTAGCTCTGAGTTTTCTGGCAGTTCAGAAAGGCTTGTCTCCATGCAGCACCTAATGTGTAATTCAGATTCGGATTTTCTTTTAAGAAACAAAATCACTTAACAGAGAAGATAAAAAAGAATGAAAACAAAGACCTCTGAGGACTCAAGCAACCCCACAAAGCTCAGTCAGCATCCTCACTTTTAACATGGGCTACCATTTTAGAGAGGTGGCTATGCCAATGAGGACTTTCGACTACAATGCAGACTTTCACTCTACCATTCAAATGGATCAGCTGCTAAGACATTGGCTCTTCCTTGTAACTTGGTGTAGGGTACAAAGCCCCCCAAATGCCAGCTCCTCCTTAGGATCCTTAAGATCTGTCCACTCCTCCCTTTCAAGTTACCTTGCACTCCCTTACCGTCTTAGCATCCTCACTGCGTTCCACCCTGTGCTCGCTCACATTCCGTCCTCTCTCACACTGTTCTTTCTCTTGTTATTCCCACTACTCTCCTGCTTCCCTAGCCCTAGGCGTGTCCTGTCTGTTTTTTTCTCCACTCTGGACTCCCTCTTTGATGCACACAATACAAACCTTCCCCCTAATGGAGCAATCATGTTGATAGTTGCGATACTGTACCCTCACATAAATCCAGTGCAGAGACCCAGGAGGAGCCCAGATGGATGCCTTTCAAAGGTGCTCAGACTCTTCCAGTCGAACCAAGGCACTGATTTGGCTCCTTGAGGTATGGATCAATTGTTTCTGCTGGCTTCTGATACCAATCATATTCTACTCTAAAGTTTAGCGCCTGCCTCCTGAGTGGCTTCTTCCCTCACCTGCTGTGTCATCTCACAACTGCTTACTCTGTCCATGATGAGGACAGGGATGCCCCTCATTTGTGATCTGGGGCACATCTGATAAGTCTCTCGGTTCACTGGGTGATGACCCAGACTAAAAGTCACCAGGGCCCTTAATCTTCTCTCCACTGTCCTCCTCTGCCTTTCCACCTGCTGCCCCTTTCCTAAATTCTCTCCCACACTTCCTTGTTCTGCTCCTGGCTCCCTCCCCGCCTGTCTCTCGGCTCCCTCTGAAGCTTTTTCTACCCCCTCTTTCTTTCTTGCTGGAGTCTAAGCTTCATGGGTTCTCAATCCTTTCCCCTCCTGGAACTCAGATTTTACTAACGTCTTACTGTCTTACTAAAAACTGCTTGGCCTTATAGCTTGATTGCAAAAATATTATATTTGATTCCCAAATTCTCATAGATTGTAACAATATCTGCTGTGGCACAAGCAAACATCCCAACATTTATTATCCCTACAGTTTCTCAACCTTCTTCACTCTCCTTGCTCTAGTCTCTCCCTCTGATCACTAAATTTAGTTTCTACAAAGACTCAAATGCCTTGGGTACAGATAATATTAAAAATCACCACATGCTATACTGCTTTATCTTTTAAAATCTGGCAGTGGAGTTCGGTTATGGTCCTCCCTCTTCTTATTCAAGCAAGCTTGTTTATAATTTCCTCCGAATGTCTGTCCTTGGTCGGGGAGGTGACCAGGCTGTATGACAAGGAGAAGGAGTGCAGTCCAGAACAGCACAGGAAAGACATCATGTGTTTCAAAAGAGCTAAAAATTAAACTATTTCCCAATAGGGATTACAGCAATTTACCTTATACTCCCTTTCAAGGTTTTTATGGGCTCGATATACTTCCCTCTCTTCTATCTCTAAAACATTTGCTAAAGTATAAACTTTAACTCAGTATTTGTAGAAACAGTGAATAAATTTCCTGTATCTCAGAATTTGTAAGTTCATTGAGTACGGTTTTAAAATATCCTGAATATCTGTAAGGAAATTAATTTAAAACTTGTAACAGAAAAGGTTGATATTTAAAAATCTATAGCATACTTGTAGGTAACTTGGATTCGACCTGTTTAAGAAAATGGAAGGGGTTTTTTTTCCTTTTTTATTGATTTTTATTGAGCTCTACATTTTTCTCTGCCCCCCTCCCTGCCTTTTCCCTCTCCCCCTTTAACCCTCTCCCAAGGACCCCATGCTCCCAATTTACTAAGAAGATCTTGTCTTTTTCTACTTCCCATGTAGGTTATATGTAAGTTTCTCTTAATGTCCTCAGTGTTGTCTAAGTTTTCTGGGATTGTGGGAAAACCGGAGTTTTTAAAAAGAAAAATACAGTGCACCTGATGGGCTGGCTCACCTTGGAGTAAATAACCATCATGTGACTTTGCTGCCATCTTGGCTGAGGACTTCATCAGGATGGAAGCAGCCATGTGGCTGGCAGCCATCTTTATTAAGGTTAAAGTGAGGACATGGCATGTGACTTCACTGCCATCACCGTTAAGGCGACCACAAACTAGAACAACAATATTAAAACTTCTAGGTCCTGGGGCTGGAGAGATGGCTCAGAGGTTAAGAACATTGCCTATTCTTCCAAAGGTACTGAGTTCAATTCCCAGCAACTACATGGTGGTTCAAACCATCTGTAAAGGGGTCTGGAGCCCTCTTCTGGCCTGCAGGCATACACACAGGCAGAATATTGTACACATAATAAATAAATAAATATTTAAAAAAAAAAACTTCTAGGTCCTACTGAGCACTCTTCTCACCAGTGTATCTATTTCTTTAGACTAAAGCTTAAACAGCAGGCCTCAATCCATTTTAGAATAGGATGGACAAGTATATAATGATTGTTCCCGGAGAGAAAAAAAAAAACAGATGAGGACAGATCATGACCAAGGCTTATAGAAAACAGGACATTAAAACAACACATGTTTGATATTAATAAATTCCTAAAGCTATAAAGCTCTATTCGGGGTTAAAAGAAACTGACATAGGAATATATGTGTAACCACGTATGTCTTTCCTAACTGTGTTCAATACCAGGCTTCTAAAAAAGTACAAGTTCTAAATAAGGGACATGTTTGATTAATAAGGATTATGAACTTCTAAGGTTCATTAAGGCTAGAAAAACCTGACTTCACAATGTGTGGCTAGTCTCTTTGTCTTTGCTGTTATTGTTAATCTTTAGCTATTTGGATAAACCAGATCACACACAATCTCTGAAATTCTGCAAAGGTACAAGATTGGCGGATCAGGAAAAGAAGGCTCCCAGTCTCTCTGTGGACTGTACTTAGGGATTCATACTAAGGGGTCTTCAAATCTAATTTGGAGATAAACAGAAATTTACAGAGTAACAAAATTGTAAACTATAAATGCTATAAAAGCTACTGACCTGTTGTAAACTGGTGAAGATAATTAAGACACATCACCTTATAAACGATCAGCTTCCTTCATGTGTAGTCATGCTGTGCGGAATTCTCTTCAAAAGACAAGCTTCAAACGATAAGGCTTCTGAATATGTTGTCTAGGTTAAGCCTGGAGCAAGTAAATAAAAACAAGTAAAGTTTATGTCAAATCAGGTATACTTAGTAGACTAGGTGATAGCCCTCAAACCCTCAGAGAGATCTGCTGAATACAGCATTTAAGGTGTTTAATGAGAAAGGTTTCCCACGATAGACAGAAATACCAGCTTCTCGTTGCAGCAGCTGTGGCTGTCTCCAAAGAAATGTTCAGCAATGGACTCCGCCTGGAGCTTGCTTCAAGTGTGGTAATGCTGACCACTGGGCAAAGAATTGCTCCATGTCTCACACAACATCAGGGCCCTGCCCAAACTTTGAACACTGTTGGTTTGACCACTCAACTTTCCCTTGCCAAGGTAGATCAAGAACTTTCCCAAGTTCTTACCCCACAGCAAAATCCTTCAGACCTTCTGGGTCTGGCATTCAAGAAATGATGCTGTCCTGTGTGGCTGTGAAAGGCTTCATGCTGTCCTGCATGAGAGCCAAAGGCTGATGGCCTCTTCCCCCAACAAAGCCACTGAAACACCATGAAGCAACCCAGGCTGGCTGTCTATGTGGTGGGCAGGTCTCTGATTATTTCAGTTGATACAGAGGCTTTTTGGTTTATACTTCCTGCCTAAATGTAGCTTTCTCAGATCTCAGTGATTGCTTGATGGAGAAGCTAAGCTTCATAAGACTCAGCAACAGCAAGACAGCCATGGCCAGTCCACTCCTCAAGGTGGCAGCTGCCTGCTCTGTCTGTTTCACACGTAAAAAAAAAAAAAAAAAAAAAAAAACCGGCTTTGTTTCCTTAAGTCTTCTTATGCTGAGAAAGGCAGACTTAGACATGTTTACCTACCTGACAGTTTCAGGCTGAGAAAGAAAACTTCACAAAACAGGTTTAAATGTAAAAACGAACTCATGCTACCATGCTGTTTTAACTAACAAAATTTACTTTTTACTTGAAAGCACCAGCGTCTGAACAAGATACACCAAGGCCAAGTTCTCAACATGAAGGTGTCTTAGATAGTATTCAACAGAATCCGAAACAAGTAGTCTTTAACACAACTGAAGGAATGGACCTGAAGTTTAAGTGAGAGCAAGGAAGAAGAGAGAGAGCTTCTATGCCCTATATAAAGGTTTCAAGAAGACTATGTGGTTCAGATTAGAGGTGTGTTATCCCACCTCAATGATCTGGATTAGAAGTGGATCTTCCCACTTAAAGAGATCTAATTAAACAAAAAAAAATCACTAACAAGTGTGCCCTACCAAATTTGGCTCTAGCTAATTCCAGATGTAGTCAATTTGACAACCAAGAAGAGATATCACACACTCCATATTCTGTATATGAAAGTCAGATGAAGGGGGATTGAAAAAATTTATCATGTACAGAAAAAAGATGGCAGAGCCAAAAAAATTGACATCTGTCTACCACAGCTGCACACTGTAGCCATGCACTGCCAGGTCACTAAATGTCATTGGGGATTGGTGAGCAGGTCCGCTCTAAGGAATTTGACTGCTCTGAACTCCCAGCAGAACAGAAAAAGTAAAGAAAAGCTGTCAGTGAAGTGGTTGAAGACAGCCAGTGGCCAATCCATACTTCCTGCCCCAGGCTCTAGCTCTAGGTCTTTTGGCTCAATATTCATCACTGCTATCCTCCCGTTGGTCCTTGGAAACCCTGCTTCATCCATTCAAACTATTCTCAACTTTCACCATCATAGAAGTCCCTTTTGCATGCTAGACACAACCCTGCAGAGGAGCAAGAACCGAGTCACCAAAACCAAAGGGTCAAAGTGAAGGAGCAGTTCATGTGTCAATGTGGTTATAAACTTGGGCGTGGGAACACAGAGAGCGCTGACCTCTTCAGCATCTCTGTGTGTGTCCTTCCTTCCTTCACTCTTCTGTGATGCTGTAGTTAAGCATCGGCAAGGGGCCAGCCACTGTTCGAGATTCTAAGACCACCTCAATGAAGAGCACCTACAAGGCTCTCTGTGTCCCTGGGGATTTTGTTCTATTCTATCTAACTAACCATGAATGGAAAAATTCAAAGCCTACGGCATTGTAGAGTGTTTGGTACTTTAGGAAGACAGAGCAGGAGACTATGAGAATAAGAGGACTGGAACTGAGAAGTTGACAGAGACAGAAGCAGTTCGAGGATGAGGACTTCTGGGCAAGCCATAAAGGGCAACACAGAAGGAGCTGTGTTGGGGCACGGGTGGAGGGTGAGAAGAGTAGAAGGGTGTGAGGCAGGAACAAACGGGTTTTCTTGTTTAAGCAAAGAAAGAAGACACAGTGGCTGGCATATAGAGGGACCTCACAGAGAAGGGACATTTTACAAGCATGATGTTGGGGGAGGCTCTCCAAGAGGAGCTGGCTCTGTTCCTCTCACGGGTCATGTCCTCATTTGTGACTTCTCTGTGCCGCTTAGACTCTTCTCAGATGTTGCAACTCGAAACTCCTCGGAATGATGCACCAGAGCTTGGAACATGACTTAGCCGAAAAATTTCTAGCCCTGCAAGCATGAAGACCGGAGTCTGATTCCCAGAACTCCCATCAAAAAGTCAGGCATGGTACTATACACTTGTGGATCCAGTGCTGGGGAGTGAACTTAAGAGGATCTCTGGGGCCAACTGACCAGTCAATCATGCCCAGCCCGTGAGTCTGGGGTCAAATGAGAATCTATCTCAAAATTAAAGTGGATGGGACCCAAGTACCAACTCCCAACATTGATATCCAGTCTCCATGTGCACACCTATCCACACATTAACACACACACATAACACACCTGCACACACATGAACACATACACACCATCCATTGTCTTCTGTGGTTTCCCTTTCTTCATAAACCCCATTCCTGTGTGACTTCCTGCAGCCTCAGTGCTCATATCTGTCTCACCCACTAGAATGTGGGCATGTTCAGACAGAAGATATGTGCTACCTGCTGATTTACATCAAGTGCCAGGACGACTTTCAGAGTCATAACCTGGTAAGGGAAAAACAATTGAAACATTTGTTGTAGCCCCGCAGCCATCACAGGGTCTTCAGGAAGCTTTACTGAGGTGGCAGGATCTGACAAGTAGACGGGGATACACCCCTGCCAAACACCTGGCCTCAGCAACTTTCCTTAGTCGTGGAGGGAGATCCCACAACTCCCTTCTTCTATCCTTGATCCTAAAGCTACAACCACGTGGTCAAAGCTGCCGAGTTCTGCCGCTCGCTGGGGCTGGCACATGCCCCATTCAATTCCATCTTCAGCAGCTTTCACTGCCTAAGCTTGGGTGTCCTGGAACTCGCTCTGGAGACCAGGCTGTCCTCAGAGTCAGACATCTGCCTTCTGAATGTGGGGATTGAAAGTGTGCAACACCACACCTGACCTTAAACTTTTCATTAATTCCTTTTCCCTTTTACTTAATTCCATCTCACTTTTCTTTAATTCATTTTCACAAGTTGGAAGCTTAGCTGGGTGGGGTCTGACCCTGAGGTCACCACTCCCTTTTAATATCAGGCTTATCTTTAATCTGTTTTTCTCCTTGAACAGCAGATTTAGCTCCATTCCACTTCCTGGTGTGCCTTTCCTTCTCAAAGTGTACATTTTATTTTTTCTGTCGGAGTTTGCTCTTTTTCATTATAGATCTTCAAATGAGTGAACACTAATAACCACAAGACAGAGTCAATACTAGACTGTTTTGAGATTTCTTCTGCCAACAGAATTAATCCAAAATTCTTCACTTTAGCCTCAGGAAGACTTTTGGGACAAGGACAAAAAGCAGATACACTCTTTGCCAAAATATCACAATAATAGTCTCTAGGACACATACTAAAATTCTTCTCTTCCGAAACTTCTTGAGACAGGACCCCACATTTAAATCACCCTCAGTATTACTGTCTTACACGTTCCTACTAATATAGGCCATTGGGCCCCACTTACAACACTCTACTGCTTTTCCAATCCAAAATCCCAAAATCCACATTCCTACAAACAAAATGATATAGGTCCATAGACTTTTGAAAGGTTTGAAGATTATCTATACAACTGAAATATATTTCTATATATCTAGAAAACCTAAGTAACATGACTACAAGTTTGACTATTATAGATGACTCTCTATTAACCTGTATTTCTTAACTATACATTACATTTTTAAATGAACTTCACAAACACAATAACCTTAATCAAGAGCAGAAATATGCATATAACAAAATTAATCTTAAATTTGTATCAATAAACCAAGATCCACGCCAATGCAAAGTATTCATCGCTATATCGTATCCCCCTTTAAATGTAAGTAAACATTTATAAACAATATTTGGGAATTTAGGCATAGTTCTCTCCAAACTGCTTCCTGCTTTTTGTTGGGCAAAGTAATTTTGGGGTTCATGGAGACCTTTCAGGGGGTCTTGGTGCAAAGGTAAAAATAGAAAATGCTGCAGGATCCCCGGCAGCTGCAGAAAGACTACAGGTCCTCGAGTGGTGGCAGGCAGCAGGTCCTGAGAGCAGCCAGTCCCAGGCAGGGTGTTAGGTGACAACATGGAGCTTTCTAAGCAATACTAGCTAAGGAGGCTATCCTAACTGCATTGGTATAACAGGTAGATCCTGCCCACCATAGGGCTAAGTTGCAGTATTATAATTATACCCACTTGATTAAAACTGCTTTTAAGATTTCATTTTTTCATGTGTATATATCTCTGTGTGTACATCTATGTATGTTTCCCCAGAAGCCAGACATCAGATCCCCTGGAGTTACAGATGGTTAAGAACTGTGCAACAAGGGTGCTGGGTACTGAACTCTGCAAGAAGAGCAAGCACTCTTAACCATTGAGCCAACTCTCCAGTCTCACCACTGAATTAAAATCACAGAAAATATATAGTTAAGCTTGAATTCTTTTCCTTAAAAAGTACAAGTCCATTTGTGTGTGTGTGTGTGTGTGTCTGTGTGTGTGTGTTTGTATTACAAACAGCCTTAACGGAAGACGTGAATCCTTTCGACACACTTACTGATACTCAACAAAGAACAGGAAAGCAGTCCACAGAAACAAAGGCCTTCACAGTTGTATGGCTTCAGCAGCTGAAGCTGAAGGAAGAATTGAAGCATAACTGTACAAATAGGACAAAACATTTATGATATCATGATTCTAATCCGAAATGCTTTACACTTATAGAAATGGAACAGGTTACAAACTGTGAAGAAATTAGAAAACAAAACTGTTTTTACAATCAGTATTGTAAAGAATCATCTTAAGTTATGACTCATTCTAAAAATAATGACTTTTTGATGTTTCTGTTGTAGGTTCATTCTGTTTTCTCTGAGTTAATTTTGTTCTGCAGTAGAGATGTTTTCTACATAAACCTCCCTAACACTGCACAGTGCTGTCTGGCATACGACATGTATTCTGTGCGTTCCCCAGCGCTCTCTGAGCTCTCCTGTTAGGACACCTGTGCTCCTGCCCCAGTGTCAATTACCGCACTCAAGGCCTCATGTCAGGCTGTCACTTTCATTGATTAGAGCAATTTCCCACTATGTTTTTTCATTGGTTCTAGATCTTTCCACTTAGTTTATTCTCTCAATTGCTTGACTAAGTTTCTCAGACTCACAAGAGGATTTCATTAAGAGCCACAAATCCTCAAGTCACCCCTGAAAACAGGCATGCACAATTGGCTTTAGTAGCTTGGCCCATTGATCAATTGTTTAGTTGATAAGTGATCAATACTAGTTGGAATTCTTCCTGGAAACAGTGCGTGGACCCGGATGTGTAGACTCACCTCCTAAAGTTAGGAGTCTCGGGTTCCTCTTCTCTATAATGGAGAGGGTAGTAATCCTGCCCTTAGTAAGCTGTTACAGAGACTGAATGAAGCAGTCCAAGGAACTGACTTCTCTGAAACCAGGAGGATGGGAGTTCATTCCCTAGTGGTACAGGCTGTAATTGATGATTGTTTAACAGAAGTCCCTCAGAACCTGGAGATGGATGTGGGCTCACTTGAGGAATCTTACATGTGGCCATTAACCAAGAATAACATTTTAAGAGCTATGAACTCACTGAACTACAGAAGATTTTTTACCTCCAATTGTTATGAGGTAAGTTGGTGCTTCTTAGAGCCCAGAAATCGGACTGTCCTTCTGTGGAGGCGAGTTCAAAGTCAAAGATGGATGAATAAGCCTTGTCTTTGCCCCACAGAGTTAAGGAGGTCTAAAGCACAGCTCATTAAAGATTGAGTTAGTCTGAGGTAGGGCTACAGGGTCAGTTTGGACAATTCACGTGTCTGCTTTCACAAGTCTGTAATTTCATGGACAAGATCCCCATCCCCACCTGCATCTTGGTATCTAAAGTCTTTCTCTAAGAATAACACTTTTCCTCTTCACATTCAGCCAGAAGTAAAAATTCAAGTTCCTTCAAGGAACAGGAAGCTGGAATTCACACTCCATTGGTCCCAAGCAGTGGCTTTATGGGAGCTGAGAGTCACACAGTCCTGGTTGAAGTTCTGTCTCTGCTGCCTGTTGACTCCTGGCTCAGTCCACAGCACCTGAGAGTGCAGAGGCTCACACTTGTGACCAGGATGTGGTAGGACAGGAGAGTGAAGAGCAGAGTTGCAGGGCTGCAGGGAGGGATGACCAGAGGGCACTGGTGGGTTTGGGCAGGTTGCAAATCGATGACAGGAGAATCAAGGACTTGCAAGCTGAATTGTCTTCCTATGGCAACAGCATAGAGCTGATGACGCCTGTGGGTGTGTTCCTCTTTGCACGTGAGTATATGTCACTTGGACTTAGAGGGTGTGGGGACATGACCATTTCGAGTAGGCATTTAGTTCCCAGGTACGTCATGACCTCCGCCCTCAGTTTTCTAATTGTAAAAGCAGAGGTTCACTGAGGCTAAAATTCCAGTCTTTAAAGTATTCTAGTGAAAACAGGCCATCTCATTCAAAAGATTGTCCTATGCAATACACTGGTATGTGTGTGTGTGTGTGTGTGTTTTGCATGTGTGTATTCATGTAGATACAGACTCACATATCTACTCACATGTGGAGGTCAGAGATAAACACCAGGACTCCGTCTCACTCTTTTGCCACATTAATTTTTGAGATGTGGTTTCCCACAATACCTAGAACTCAGAGATTTGGGATAGACTCGTTGGATAAGTAAAATGTAATTTTAAGGTTTTTAATTTAAAAATAAAGATAAGAAAATAACCAAATCAGAAACCTGTTCAAGAGGATGCATGAATTCCATGTACTTATAAAGACGTGAGCAGTGAATTATTGGGGTAGTTACTTAACTTCTCTATACCCGGGCCTCCTCACTCTGAAAAGAATATGTTTTATCTCCTAGTCCTGATTTAATGATTAAATGGATTAAACCACATACAATACTTTAAGTGCACACAAGTAATTTGTGTCACAAATGTTAGCAATTATTTTCATTCTTAGTCTAATGCCAAGAAAAAATCTCACATGTGCTGAACATGTATGACCCAGAGAATTCTAAAACAAATGTGTAAATTTTGTGGAGAACATATATTGTGTTGATGTTACCCAGACATTGACAATGCCTGTAGACACGCTACATTGCATCTACTCGAAAAATGAAAACCAGGGCAACCTGCAAAGCCTTCCGGACCTGTGTTCCGTGTGACTCTAGTTTTCTGCACGCCTAATCCCAGGGATGGCATCACTGTTGCCTGGGAAGTCGGATGTTCGTTCAGGGTTTGTGTCCATCCCAAGAATGGCCTGCCCTGTGAGAACAAGTGGCAATGTGTGGTTAAAACGAGTGAAGCCTGCTTCACAGCCAGGTAAGACTCGACCACACCCACGGAGCTGGGCTCTCGGGGAGACTAGGAAGTAGCATGGTGGACTACACAATCAGAATAGACTCAAGAGTTAACTCTGTCACAGGTAACAGCTCTGTCACTCTGCAACTTCATCTTTTGAGGCCTCAGTTTGCACACCTGTGCATTTGGACAGTAGGGATCTGTACTCATCAGCTTCTGGGATGAAGACATGAGAATGCACATTTAGCTGAGACCCTGGAACATGCTAAGTGCCGTGAATCCACACTGACTCTATGAACTGTTTCATTCCTTTGCTGAGGCAGGAGGATGGACTGCTCCAGCCATAATTATACATTTGTGTACAATGACTTTAGCTGAGTCAATACGCCTTGTGTTTTGAAGATGTTAACATTTATATCGAACTTGAAGTAAAAATTACTTTCTTGCATGGTCTCTACTGAATTACTCTCTACTCTCTGCAAAACTCTACAGTGAGATCTTGACATATGAATCCTGTCATTTACTATCACTGATCCCTGCTGATCCTCAAAATCTGCATCTTTAATTGTATGATTGGGAAAGAAGGCTTGTCTCAGGCACAAATGGGGGCAGGTGATGCTACCCAGTGTCTGGGAGAGGAAACATGCCCCGCATGCCAAGGGCTGCAGCTGTAAAGTTTTAGGAATACAGAGATGGCCTCGTTTCCGGTTTTGATAACCATGTCCTGAGGTCACCCATCCTCTCTCTACCAAAAATCTGATCTCAAATCAAAGATGGGACAACAGTTTTGGCAAGTAAATAAACAGCCTTGGTCCTGCCAGACCCTGCTATGTCGAGCAGACCCGGGAACTGGTGCTGCTCCGCTGGGTCTGAATCCCCGTGGCCATGAAGAGCCTCGTGGACTCTCTGCCCTCACCCTCCTTCAAGCACACCGTCTTAAGGTTTGTGCCTCAGACAAGCATTTTCCTAGCACAGGACCTTGGCGTGGAAGTTGTGGTTACATAAAACATTCCTCTGCTTTCTCAAACTCACTAAATCTTTTCACCTCTCAGGGCCCTTACTAGATTTCTTCTCTTTTTCTTATAAGAATATTCTCTTGTCCTTCAGAGTACTTTTCTCTGTTGTCACCGCGTGCATACATATTTTGTGACAGGGTCTCACTGTACAGCTCTGGTTAGCTTCAATCTCAGAGCTCTCCCTGCCTCTGTCTCCTGAGTGGTGGGGTCATAAGTGAATGACACCAGACCAGATATCACACTGTGTACTTAACTAGACCAATTCGGGGCTTATTTCTGCAAGGAAGGAATGGGTGTTTGCGTGTGGGAACACATGTGCATGTGTCAGTGGATGGAGCTCATCAAGGATTCTAAGCTAGCTGTAATCTGTTCTGGATTACAAGTGTTTCTCTCACCTGGCTTTTCCTTCTTTCCTACTTAATATGGCACTAGAGATGGAACTCAGGTGCTCACCCCAACAAGGAAAATAATATGTGGACTGAAGTATCACCCTAGCCACCATTACTAATTCTGCTAGTCAAAAATCTGTTCTGTGATACAGGTACTGTGCTAAGCTCTGCAGAATGATTTGGTGAAAACACATAGGCTCTCTGCCACCTTGACACATATTCTGAGGATAAGGCAGGCAGGGGAGTATTTCATCCATGAATGAATTCAAGAAAAATGAGGGGCCCTCAGCAGACCATCATACTTAGCAGGGGAAAGGAGAGAAAACACTCTCTTCAGTGAACACTCTGGATGGGCACTTCAGGAGCTAACATCTGGATGAGAGCCAAAGGGGAGGAGGCAACCTCAGTGAGACTTGTCTATGAAAGAAGTTAAAGGCTGAATGGTTTTTGCTTGGTGCCCCAAAGCTTGCCCTGGTGCTGTGTAAGTAGGAGCTGAGTAAATGATGCTATGTCAGGGCTGGGATGAGCACCCAAGCACTGAGGAAGCAGTTACTTAAGCATGAGATGCTCAGATGCTCAGTGATGGTTCATCTGGACATGGTACACTGGACAAAAAAATAAATGAGACCATAGAACAAAGTTGTGCACCTCCCGACCTCTAGAGGACTCTCAGCCATGCTGAAGTATTAACCAAGCTTTGTAAGTCCCTCCTTTTGCAGTCAAAACACCGTGAAGAATAACGTTATGTGAAGAACAGTGTGATGAACATGGTATCTACCTCCACAGCAGAGACTGTCCCTCCTGATGGAAAAGTGAGTCCCCCAGCAACTCTAAGCACCCAGAGCTTGGGTGGGGGTTGGAGAGGTATCTATGGGTGTGATTGTATCCTCAGGACTTCTCCTGTGAGGTGCAGATTTCTCTTTGGGAGGTCTGTGGGCATCTCCCCTCCTCAGAAACTGGGCTTCAGAGAGAGGAGGCAGAAATCACAGAAGCTGCCTTGAGCTGTTTACCACAACCATGTTCCACCTGCGCCCTTTAAGCTAATGTTTCCTTGTAATCAACGCACTTTTATTTAAATGACTGTATTTAAGCACCTGTGAATGAGAAGCTGCACCTCCTAATTCTCCGTATCAGGTTTTCTAACTGGGGACCAAATATTCAAATACATGAGCCTATGGTGGCAATTCTCATCAAACCCACAGGTGGACTCTGCGCCCTATAAGAAATCAGCAAGTCATAAGGAATAAGCCAGTAAGCAGCACCCCTCCGTGACCTCTGCACCAGCTCCTGCCTCCAGATTCCTTCCCTATTTGAGTTCCTGTCCTGACTTCCTTCAGTGATAAGCAATGCTGTGGAAGTGTAAAGATGAATGAGCCCTTTCCTCCCCGAGCTGCTTTGATCGCAGTGTTTCATCACAGCAGCAGTGACCCTAACTAAGACGTAGATCAGCTTAAAGACAGAGAACACAGGAGCATGTGAACAGAGGCGGAGAAGGCCTCTGACAGTGCTCAGGTCAAAAACTCTGAAGAAACTAGGAACGGAAGTGTACCTCAACATACCTCAGCAGGACTATTTGTTGCAAACTTATAGCCAACATTATAATAAATGAAGAAAAACTAGGAATCTTTTCCTTTCAAATCAGGACTGAGACAAGAGTGGTCCCTCATACTCGATATATTGCTGTAAGTCTTCAGTAAGCAAAGCAAGAAGAGAGAGAAGTTAAAGAAATACAATTAGGAATAAGTGTAGGCCGAGACTGTTCGTTCATTTCCCAACCACCCAGACCTGAATAATAACACAGAAATTATATTAATTACAACACTGCTTGGCCAATGACTCAGGCATATCCCTAGCCCTGGTATAGGCCGAGGGAGCTTCTTTATTAACCAATGATTATAAAGCATAAGCATAGTGGAGGCTGCTCATTCGTTTCTGGCCGCCCAGACCTGAATAATCACACAGGAACTCTATTAATTACAACACTGCTTGACCAACAGCTTAGGTTTCTTTTTAACTAACTCTTACATCTTTAATTAACCCGTTTCAATTATCTGTTTAACACTACAAGGCTGTGGCTTACCAGGTAAAGTTCCAGCCTCTGTCTCACTTGGCAGCTACATGGCGTCTCCCTGACTCCTCCTATTCTCTTTACATCTCTGTTTGGATTTTCTGCCTGGTTTACTATGTTAAGCCATTGGCCAAAAGCAGCTTCTTTATTAACCAATGGCAGTAAAACATATTCACAGCATACAAAAGGGAATCCCACATCAAAAAATAAAAAGGGTTAGGAGATGGTTCAGTAAAGTGCCTGCCTTGCAAGAGCAAGGAACTGAGTTTGAGCCCCAGGACTCACATAAAAATGATGGTTGTGCGGGTTCATATAATTCTAGTGCTTGGGAGGCAGAGGCAGGAGACTCTTTGCCATTTGATGACCAACCAGTCTAGCCTAATTGGTGAGTTCCAAGTCAATAAGAGGTCCTATCTCAAAAGAAGCAATAGCATTTCTGAGGGTGACCCCCTGATGTCGTTCTCTGGCCTCTAGTCACATGAACATATACATGCATACACACACACACCCAACACACAGGTACCCTCCTCCATATGTAAACATGCATGTGTTTTAAAATACAGGAAAGGAAGAAGTTAAGACATCTGAATTTGCAGATGGCATGATTCTATAATTAAAAGACCCTGACAATGCCACTTGGGAACTCTCAGACCTGACAGACTGTCAGCAAAATACAGAGTCAACATAATAAAAGCCAGCAGCTGTTATTATATATATATATGCCAATATAGAACTTCTGTATATGACAATAAAGAACTTGCCAGGAAAGAAACCAGAGAAAATAACCCCATTTGCACTCGTTTCCAATAAAATTTTCAGAAATAAACCCAGGTGTGGAAGTAAAAGACTTCTACTGAAAATATAACACACTGAAGAAGACACTAGAAGACAGAAAGGCATTTCATTCTCATAGATGGGCAGATAACATTATGGAATGTGTAACAGAAGTTTACAGAATCAATGCAATTCTCAACAGTTAGATGAAATTCTTGAGAAAAAAAAAATCCTAAAATCCTTATAGAAGCACAAAAGACCCTGAACAGTTGAACAATCCTAAGCAGAAGGAGAAAGGCTGGAGCTATCTCGGTACTTGACATCAAATTATACAACAGATTCACAGTAATCAAAACAGTATGAAGCTGGCAAAAAAAAAAAACAGACAAATAAGCCAAGGGAACAAATAAACACACAGTTAGAACCACCTAATCTCTGACAAAAGGTGTCAAAAGTTATGCATTGGAAAAACATCAGACAAACGAAACAAAAAAAGAGAAAAAAATTATTTTTATTTTTCTATCCAATAGTGCTGAAAACACTGGATAACCATGTGTAAAATAACCATGTAGTCATCATAATGAAATTAGATCTCCTTCTCTCACCTAGCACAAAAATTGATTCAAAGTAGATCAAATGCCTTAAAGTCGGGATCTGAAACTTTGAAATCACTAAGGGAAAGCATAGGCAAACACTTCAGGACTAGACAAGGATATTACGCAGAAATTACAAATGGGGTTACACAGAGCAAAGCAAAGGACACCATCTCTATTCCCACAGCCCAGACCCAGATCGCCTGCTCTTCCCCATCTCCTCTCCCACAGCCCAGACCAGGTGGTAGGGAGGGGGAGAGGTGTAGTAAGAAGGTTGCTTGGTCGTCCCCCGTTTATTTGTTCCCAGCCGCCCAGACTCCCAAAATAACCACACAGAAACTGTATTAATTAAATCACTGCTTGGCCTATTAGCTCTAACTTCTTATCCGCTAGCTCTTACATATTAATTTAACCCATTTCTATTGATCTGTGTATTGCCACAAGGCTGTGGCTTACCAGGTAAAGTTACAGTGTTTGTCTCCTGTGGGGCTACATGGCTTCTTTCTGACTCTGCCTCCTTTCTCCCAGCATTCAGTTTAGTTTTCCCTGCCTAGCTCTGTTCTGTTCTGCTCTAGGGCCAAAGCAGTTTCTTTGCTCATTAATGGTAATCACAACATACAGAAGGGACTCCCACATCAGGGAGAGGAGCTCCAGCACTCACATAGAAGCCAGTGACAGAACTCCAAATTCAGTGAGAGACTCTATCTCAAAAAACAAGGTAGGAAGGAGTTGAAGATACTATGCATCAATCTCTGACCTTCCCAGGCACAAGATGGATACAAAAAGAAGTGTATGTACACACACACACACACACACACACATAACACAGGGACGGAGGCAGAATGAACCAATTTTATCCTAGTCAAACTGCTTGAAAACCAACCTCCCTAGACACAAGTTTTAGCATTAGGTCAAAGAACAGTCTTAGGGGGTCCAGAATAATTCTGGTACCAGCCACATTTTAAGCTAAGTATGTGTTTAAAGATAAACTGAAGTAGTCATCATATTTTCAAAGTGCCACCCCTCCTTAAAAAAAAAGAATTAAAAAGCTGGTGCTGAAGAAAGCTCCTTAGGAGCTGGAGAAGTGTGCCTGTATCAGGTCTACTGCTGCCCAGGTGTGACAACTGAAGCTGGCATCATGGGCAGTTCTGGAGAAGAGAGAGCCCACTTGGTAGCATTCTGGCCAGGGCCTAGCTGGAAGCTTGAGCTGGATTCTCTGCCTCCTGGGTCCCTCACTCACATAACATAGAATGGTAGAGAGAGCTGTCTAGGCTCAAGGAAGGAGCCCTACCATAACAGCAGCGCCCTCTAGGGAGTTACTTATGAAAAAGCATCCCTTATCCCACATCATCTTCTCTTAGAGCAACCAGAACGCAATGTTGCACTGGCCAGCCAACTTGTGGTCTTCCTATGGGTCTCAGGTCAAATTCATGTCCCCAGAGAAGTCTTTCCCCAACATCCTCACTGGATAAGTCTCCCTCCCTGTACCAACCCTCCTCATTCCAACCTTCTCCCCAAACAGGCCACACCTCCAATCCCACCCAGCTGCAGTGACATTTGAAGACTGTCAGTCTCCATGTGAGCAGGCCCCATGAGGACAAGGACCCTGCCTGGCCTCTCACCAGAATATTGAAAACAGCACCCAATGACTTTACCACCTTCACCCAAGAAGTTACATCTCATTAACGGTAGTCTTTATCTGCCACTTACTTCTCATGTCTCGGGCACTATCTTGGAACACCCGGGCTTTCTGACATTTGTTATGATGATCTGGTCTACAGATGAGGAAGCTGAGTCTCGGGTAGATATGGACAAGGATGCAGGGATGAAAGTCTGTAAGCACACTCCCTTCCATGCTCATCCACCTCTGACACCTGTACTGTGGTCCCCTGTCCCCTCCGCCAAGAGGCAGAGGCAGGAGCTGACTCTTGTCTTCATGACTGTGAAACGCATGTTCTCAGCTGCATGTCATTCTGCAGCCAGCTGTTTCCCGAAGCAGCAGCCGCCCCGAATACGGCCCTCTCATCCCTCCTATTATGGTCTTGTCAAATGCCAAGGCCACACTCTCCACACTATCATGTCATGAGAGTCCATGACCCTGAGAACTACAGTTACAAGAATACAAGACAGACAGCATCCCCGCCACCACCTCTCCCCCAGGTACCTAAGAGCCAGAGCACCAATTTCGTCCCTCAGTAATGCCCACTCTGATTCACTTTTCTTGACAAAAATAATGAAATTCTACCTACTTACATAAGACCAGGAAGGGCACCAAAGTACACTAGGAAGTAACTGATATTCTTCAAACATTCTCAAGGGGGCATTAACGCTGAGAAAGGATCTCAGACTGTGCAATGCCAACACCCTGGGCTAAAGTTCTCAATATGATCTCTTGTAAAACCAGAGTGCACAGCCCCAGGGTGGGCTGGTGCTTCTGTGAGATGTTTTCCATCACTTAACCTGGCCCTTCTCCCATGGTGTCAGAGAGAGCACACAGACAGTAGCAACTCCTTTGAGGAAGACTAGGGAGATGACTTAGTCAGCAAAGTGCACGGACAAACATGAGGGCCTGGATTCAGATCCCCAGTACCCATGTAAAAACTAGGAGCTTCAGCTGGGATTCTGGGGAAATGGGTAGAACCCTGGAGATCACTGGTTAGCCAGTCTAGCAGAATCGATGAGTGCCATGTTCAACGAGAGACCCTGACTCAAAAAATAAGGTGGAAAATGATTAAGGAAGACACCCAAGGTCACCTCTGGCCTCCACACACATACACATGTGTACCTTCACACACAGAGAGACAAATACAGATGCTAAACATGCACTCTCTTGCACACAAGGCAGATAGGATAGGATAGGCAGTCAGAGAGGGTGCAAGGACCCTAGGCTTTGAGTGGGGGATGCATAACATTTCTTGTTGTGTGTAATAGCAGAACTTCAAGTAGAGATGTGGCATGATCTGATTGACAAAATCGGATGACTTCTTCGGCAATTGTGCAGAAGAGGATTGTTAAGTAGCGGGGCAGAAACTGGGGACCAGTTAGAAATCTTTGCAATGGCTCAAGACAAAGTGTTGGGTGGCCTGAGGTAGTCAGACTACAGAAGTGTGGACAGGATCTCCTGGTAGATAGACAGAGGAAGCTGACAGAGGAGTCAGATGCAGCTTGAAGGCTGCAACTGGGACGTCAGGGGAAACTAGGTACCACTTTTGGGACAAGGAAGGCAGGATGTGATCTGAGTCCTCTGGCCCACACATATACTAGAATGACAAGGAGATCCTGGGGCTTCTACTTCCAGCCTCTCTGTTCCTCCTCTGAATACTACCCAGAAAGATGAAGTTCATCCATCCTTCCACCATTCACCCATCCGTCAGTCACCCACTCATCCATCCAATCATTCATTTAGCAAGCATCTTTAGTATCTACTCCGTGACAAATGTGGTAGGTGCTATAGACCCAGGACTAATTAGACACATGCCCTTCCCTTAGGGAAGATACAGAGACAATGCACTGTGGTTTGACCTTAAATATCCCCAAAGCTCAAAACGCTGAATGCTCATCCATGGTGCCATAGTACTCAGAGGTAAAGGTGCTGGCAGATAACTGGATCAGGTGGCCTTTCACCTCACTAAGGATGGAGCCTTTTATGAACTCTCAGTTTCTGGATTCCGAGGGAGGGTGTGCTGGTTTGAATAAGAACAGTCTCCATAGGCTCATCTGTTTGAGTGATTAGTCAACAGGGAATGGCACTTTCAGGATTAAAAGGACTAGGGGGTATGGCTTTGTTGGAGGAAGGGTGCCACTGGGGTGGGCTTTGGGGTTTAAAAACCCATGCCAAGCCCAGAGTCTCTTTCTCTGCCTGCCTATGGATCGGGATGTAAAGCTCTCATTACCGCTCCTGCGCCTGCCTGCTCACTTCCATGCTCTCCACCATGATGAAAGTGGACTAAATGCTAAACCTGGAAGCAACCCTCCAGTTAAATGCCTTTTGCTATAAAAGTTGCCTTGGTCATGGCATCTCTTCACCGCAGTAGAACAGTGACGCACACAAAGGGGTTTGTTGTGAAGATGAGCAGCTGACCTTGTTCTCTGGCTGCCGTCTGGTGAGCATGTTTCCTCTGCTATATGTTCTCCCATAATAGAGTACCCCACCGTAGGTTCTAAAGCAAACAGGCCAAGCAATCGGTGACTGAGACCTCAGAAAACCGAAGCAACCATAAGCCCCACTCCTTTTGTTTGTCTTAGGTATCTTGCCACTGTGACTGAAACTGAGGACCAGAGAAACCTTCACTTATCTGTTCAGCTAGTCACTGAACAGCTTGAGGACTTTCTTTCAGGAAAGTATACATCTTGGTCCAGATTAATGTTCATCTTGCCCTCAAGAAAGTATAAGCCCAAGTCTCTTTTTAAAATGATGTTGAGGAAACTTCCACCTGCAGAAGAATGAGACTAAGCTAGGCATGGGGGTGCATGCCTTTAATGTCAGTGCTTGGAAAGCAGAGATAGGTAGATCTCTGTGAGTTCAAGGCCAGCCTGATCTACAGGACCAGTGAGTTCCAGAACAGCCAGGGATACATAATAGAGAGAGCATGTCTCAAAAAGCAAAACAAAAAAAGAAAGAAAGAAACTCAATCCCTATCTTTTACCATGCCAAAAAAAAATCAATTTAAAAGTGATCAAATACCTTAACACAAGACCCGAAGCTTTGAAGTTGATAGAGAAAAACCCAGGGAAGGCATTCAAAATACATTTACAACTAAGGGCTTACTGAACAGTACATGGATAGCACAGGAAATAATCCCAACAATTGCAAAATGGGACTATATAAAATTTTAAAGCCTTTGCACAGCAAAGGAAATCACCGTAAGAGAAAAGGCACAACCCATAGAAATACAGAGAAAATCTTTTTTCACAACATGTCAGATGGTGAGTTAATATCTAGGATTTGCAAAAGACTACAAAGTTGAATATCAAAAAAAAAAAAATCCAATTGCCAGGTGGCGGTGGTGCACGCCTTTAAACCAGCACTTTGGAGGCAGAGGCAGGTGGATCACTGTGAGCTTGAGATCAGTCTCATCTACAGAGTGAGTTCCAGGACAACCAAGGATACACAGAAAAACCCTGTCTTGAAAACCAAAACAACAAACGAGAATAAAATCTAAATCGATAGACGAGCTAATGAATTGAAAAGATGATTCTCAAAAGAAGAAATGCAAACAACCAATGTGCACTAGGAAAAGTGTTCAACATCTAGAGTCACCTTGTAAATCAAAACTGCACTGAGACTCCATATGGCCCCACAGAGAATGGTTACCATTGAGAAAACAATAACAACAATGCACGAACAGTGGGGAAGAGATGCGGTGATGCGCTCATAGTGAGAATGTAAACTAGAACCGTGTGGTGCTTTGAATAAGAGCGCCCTTTGTTGGAGGAAGTGTGTCACTGGGGGTGGGCTTTGAGATTTCAAAAGTCCAAGCCAGGCCCAGTGCCTCCCACTTCCTGCTGACTTCAGATCCAGAAGTAGAACTCTCAGCTACTCCTTCCGCACCATGTCTGCCTGTGTGCCGTCATACTTCCCATCTTGACAATAGACCAAACCTCTGAAACTGCAAGCAAGCCCCAGCTAAATGCTTTCTGTCCTAGAAGTCGTCCTTGTCATGGTGTCTCTTCACAGCAATAGAACACTGACTAAGACAAGCAGCCGCTATGGACATCAATATAAACTTTCCTCAAAAAGGTAAAAAGTAAAACTACCAAATGACTCAGCTGTGCCACAACCTGAATAACACTAAGTCACCCTATCACAAACATTCTTGTTGCCCTACTCACAACAGTCAGGATATAGAACCAGCTTAGAGGTCTGTCAGCAGATGAATAGATTAAAAAAAAATGCATCACATGCTACAGTGGAAGTGTAAGCAGCTGTAAAGAAGAATGGAATCGTGACATTTGTACGGAAATGGATGGACCTAGAAATTAGCGTGTTAAGTGAAATAAACCAGACTCAGAGAAACAAATACCACATGTTTTCTATTATGTGCGGAACTAGATTTAAAATTATATGCATGTGGAGGATGACAGAGCTAGAAAGGAGATGACGAAAGGGGAGAAAGCTATCTTAAGGGAGGTGGGGACGGTAAGGAGCACTGGAATCATGCAGTAAGAAAGCAGGAAGGAAGGGAATCCAGCTGAAACAGGGCAGGAGGCAGGGAGCGGGGCAGTGGAGGAGGGGAGAAAGCTAGAACAAAGTGCAGTAATCCACATAGATGAAGACACCGTGATGAAACCCAACCCTCTGTATGCTTACGTAAAATTTGAAGGCATCATGTACTTGGTTGTAGGACATAAATCAATCTGAAGATGGCCAAGAAACTTTTTCCCTGTTGTCTCAGTTTCTAAGTGCTGGAAGTGCTCTATGGTAGTTACTCCTCTGGGGTGCTCTGGAGTCCTCTGGGGTGCGGGTATGCAACAATGATAACCCAGTAGTGGGCCCTTTCGGCTACAGTATCAGCCCATCAGGCAAGATGTGCCTTCTGCTGCAATAATGGATCGCTGTGCCAGAAAGAACCAATCGCTTTCTGATTGGGTCTGACACCTGCTGCACAGGAGGTAATTCACACCTGTAGCTAGCTGTAAACCTTGCCAAAATCCTATAGCTGATGTGGTCCTAGATTCTAGGGAAACACACTAGTATTGTTTTCCTAAATACACGTATTCTCAAGCTGCCTTCCCAATAGTTATGTTTACATCCATAGGTTAATAAAACTCTTCACCTTTGTCAGAGAAGCTCTTTTTGCAGTGAGCAGTGGTTAATCCAGAGGCGTACAGCTTGTCAACATGCTGAAAGTCACTGAGTGTCATCGTCTTGAAATGAGGGCTCCCTATCTACCCTTCCCCAAGGCTCAGACCAAAGAACATTGCAGAAGAGAGAAAGGCTGGAAAACCAGAAAATGAGGAACAGCACTGTGAAATGCTGTCTTCTGGACACAGCATGGCCATTGCACTCGGGAGCTCCCAGAAGCCGGCACAAGGATCAGTTCAGCCAGACACCAGCAGGAAGGGTGGAGGGGTTCCCAAGGCCCTCTCCTTAACTGAGATAACTGATGGCTACTAAAAGAGCAAGAGTTCTTTTTCTCTGGGTATGTGGCAGCTGGTAGGTTGCCCATCGTCCAGTAGGTGGTCCCACATTCTGGTGCACATGGGTAGCATTAACTGGAGATGTGTTATGGGACCTGGAGGAATCTGGGAGGAAGGGAGGGGTGGATATGATCAAAATATGCTGCATAAGTATAAGAAATGCTCAAAGAATAAACACAAATATTATACTAAAAAAAGAACAAAGTCGAAATATGACAAATGTGGAGAGAACATTAAGTGACCCCATTTGTATTGCTGATAGGGATGTAAACTGGTCATATGGAAAACAATAGAACCTCAAAAAATAAATCACCACCATATGATCTAGCAATCCCACTTCTGGGTTTCTAGGGAAAATAAAATTACACACCTGAGAAATGCTCACTTAGGCAGAGTGCACAGTGACTGCAGTGTTTATCGGTAACTGGATGGAATATTCTTAAGTCTTTGCAAATAAGAAAATGCCACCATTTCTGATGATGTGAACAAACCAGGAGACTATCCCGCTATCTGAAATAAGCCAGATGTTGAAAGACAAACACTACATGATCTCGCTTTTAAGTAAGTTCTTAAAAAAAGTAGAAAGTGCAGAAATAGTAGAAAAGGGCCTATTATGGGGGAGGGAGATAGGTGAGGGTTCGGGGAGAGAGCTTTGCAGTTAGGAGATGAATAAATTCAAGAGGTCCCCTCCCCCAAAAAAGAAAAAGGGAACAAGAAAGTTCTATTCCATTTGGACAGTGTTGGGCTGGTCAACCCCACTCACTGAAGTGTCTGTGTCAGGGTCAGGGAGAGGGCTCCTACAGGATGACCCAACAGTAGCTCTGGTGAGCGTCTCCAAGCAACCAAGCTTGCCTCTGCAGCCCTGGCCTCTTGCATCTGTTGGCCATGTGAGCTAGCCCTGGGAGCAGCTGCCAGAGCCATTTGCACCACCTCCCACAGCATGCTGGGGGCAGCTGTGGAGCCACCTGCCTGAAGAAAGCCACAAGCCCACCCATCTGGGTGGCCATACTCACAGTCAGCTGCCTGGCTCTGCTGGACCCTTACCGACACCTGCAGGTTCAGGTGTGCCAGCTCCTGAGATGAATCCACTCTGGAGGTTCCTGGTCCTCCTCCTGGGATTGTTAGCATTGCCCTCAGCCCTGCTCAAGCCTGGACTGACCACAGCCTACAAGGATGGAAGGTCTACCCTAGCAAGAAGTGAGCTTACCCCTGGGCATGGCCTGCTGTCCATAGAGTGTGGGGAAGGCACAGCCTGGGCCCCACACTAACTACTGAGCCACCTTGGGTCAGCTTCTCAACTAATTAATTCATTTATTTAGTATTTGTTTGCTTGCTTATTTATTTTTCCCTTTTATCTTAAGTAAAGAAAACTGAGACTGAGTTAAACTTTTCCAATTCATGGCATATGGTCTCTTGTTTTATGTCATTTTCTCTTTCCCCCTTATCTCCCATTCCCTTGCAGACCTTGTCAGGAACTGCCATGTACTTAGCAAGTGTGTCTATGTCTGTATCCAGCAGGGCATGGTTGTTCATGCCTTAAATCCCAGCACCTGGGAGTCAGAAACAGGCAAATCTCTGAGTTTGAGGTCAGCCTCCTCTTACATGGTGAGACTCTGTCTCAAAACAACAAGCCATGCCTGCATCCTTTACAGGGGGCATGGTAATTCATATGACCCTGACTTGTCACTTGTCACTTCTCGCTCTACTGCTGGCATCTCAGTTGCCTGGGCTACTAAACAGAAGCCCACACACTTATTACCTCTATTTAATTGACTGCTCCCTCGGGACTGTCACCTAAACTGTTCGTATCTTCCCACTGCGGTAAGCAACATTGGCATGAGTGTCCTTGGACATGTCCCCACTAGAACATGGGGGAGAACTCTTCTTGGATAGATATATCCAGAAGAGATGTAAGCTCGAATTAGCTGAAACTGTTGGAGTCCTCTTTGAATTGCTGTGCTGTTGTACACTCACTCCACTTGTAAGAACATATCTGCCCACTGCTGGAGGGCATCCACCTGTATCAACCAGTCAGTGCTGCCAAAGCAAGATGCCATAGATAGGGTGGACCTGGGGTGGCAGCAGTGGAGTCAAACAGCAGATGGTTATTTTCCTCATAGTTCTGGCAATTGAAAGTTCAAATTTAAGGTGTTGATATGTTTGGTATCTGGGGAGGGATCTCTTTTGCTGGCTTATGGATAGCACCCTCTCATAGTCTTTCAGAGAAGGAGTATATCTGATGTCTTCCTCTTCCAAATATATCAGTTCTATCAAATTAGGGCCAACCCCATGACCTTATTTAGATGTATTTACTACCAGAACGGCACTATATCAAATACAGTTGCTCCTAGATACCCATGGGAATTGGTTCCAGGCTTCCCCTTGGATCCTAGAACCTTTGGATGCTCAGACCCTTTACATAAAATGGTGCAGTTTTCACAGAGCTGATGCAAATCCTTCCTCATGCTTGAAACCATGTCCAGATTACTCATTAGATCTTATGCAAATGACATGCAAATAGCTGTTATGGACCATTCAATAGATAACAGCAAGAAGCAAGACTGGGAATGCTCAGAACACAGGCAATTTTCCCCCATATTTCCAATCCATGGTTGATTGAATCTGCAGACAGAACGCCTGTTGGCTTCACCAAACAAGAACAGTTTCAAAATCACCAGTATCTCATGATATAGTTTGTGTTTGGAGCCTGAAGGCCTCTTCGCATCCGCGAATCACTCTAGCTGCCTCTTTCAACACTGTTCTAGTTTTACCTTCCACACTGAGGATGTTAATCCGCACAATGGATATTTATCTCTGTGTGCATCTGTGCATGGAAAGTAAAGAACCAACCTCATTTCTGCCCACATGAGTCAGTGTCGCAGACCATCTACTAAATGGCCAAATGGCCAACCCAAGACCTCCTCCTGTTCTCCACCTGCTTCGAGATCCGTCTCTGTAACATAACGCTTTGATTGTTGCATCTTTGTGGAACACTGCTTTTTCTGACAGACTTTTCATATTCTTCCACATGAATTTTCAAGGGTATTGAGTTGTTCTCAAAGTCTTCCTCTGGACATCTGATCACACCCACATTCAATCTATCTGTATATTTAGAAGAAAGGGGTTTCTTCACAATGGGAGACCCTGCCCATAGGCTTAGTGTGTTATTAATCAGATTTGGCTCTACGCCCCATAAAATCTTGGAAAAGTTTTGAGCATAGTTTCCCAAGTTGATTTCTTGAGAATGTATAGTTTTTGCTGCAGAGTAAATGACTTTCTTTTTTAATTTCTTTTATTTACTTTTATGTGCATTGGTGTTTTGCCTGCGTGTATTGTGAGGGTGTCAGAGATCTTAGAGTTACAGGCAGTTGTGAGCTGCCATATGGGTGCTGGGAATTGAACCCCAGGTCCTCTGAAAGAGCAGTCAACGCTCTTAACCACTGAGCCATCTCTTCAGTCCATTTCCATATTGTAATCCCACCTGATAGTTTTGGGGTTTTTGTTGTTTTTGGAGAGATCCTCAGCCACAGTTTCTACTAAGAAACTTCTTAAGATGGATCCATTTCTTCTCTGTGGGAGACTTGGAGACATTAATAAGTGCTCAGAAGAAAGAGGACACCCTGGGCTCACACCAGGCCTATTTTTCTCTGTACCCCGCTCTTACACAGCAATATGAACAGCACCATCCCTTCTCCATTCCCAGTTATCGCGCAGGGCCTCCTGAAGCACAATGCTGAAGGCCGAATCCAGAGCATGCAACTCCTGGACCGTCTGAATGTCTCAGGGATGGTGGCCCCAGGAATGGTAGGCTGGCTGATTGGTGGCATGAACTTCCAGCAGCAACAAGAGATCAGGTGAGATCCTGAATCCCTCTTGAGACTCTGGGGACACTCTAGGGACCTCTGGGTCAGAGGTAAAAACAGAGAGCAAGACTTCGGAAGAAGAAAGGCATTCAAACTCAAGGAAGGCAAGAACAAAGTCCGAATGTGAGCAAGCTGGAGGCCTCTGTCAGGAGCTGTTTGGGGAGGTGGCACAGCAGGGAAGTTAGCAATAACAGCTCAGTAGCAGATATGTCTGCAGTACTTCAAGCCCACCTTTTTGCCACCAACATTGGGGAAATGTTTGGCCATTCCAACCTCTCCTGTGTAAAATAGGGACACAGAACAAAGCCTGGATAAACATCTGGATATCAAACAAGGCCAGGGCTGCAATCAGACCCTTGAACAACTCTATTTATGCAGAGCCACAAAGCTATGCATAAGTAGTGGATTACACTGCTCACAAACCTTGGGCTCTCGTCAGGTAAACGGTCACAGTGATAGTCCCACTGGAGGAGATGCTAGAAATTCTGACAGTCCTGCACAGGACTTCTGTGGTAAATAGATAGGATAGATAACCCTTGGTATCTGGGGTTTCCATGGCATTACTGGATGCATCCTACCCAGAGCCACTGAGACTGCTCCCTTGAACCTTCTACTTCCCAGGTCTCTGTTCTGCCCTGGAAGTGCCATTCTATTGTACAGTTTGTATCTTATTCCAAGAGTAGGGAGGAATCAGGGGACAAGGGGCTGTATGAAGGCCACCCAGGCTGCCTAGGTAGCCCAGGAAGGAACGGAAGAGGTGGTGTGAGCAGCAGAGGTGCTCACACTCATGCATATTGCAAGTAGGCCAGGGTGGTTTGCAGGCAGCAAATGGGTGTAGAGTGTGGAAGCACCGAGGAGCGTCCCTGCAGAGTCCCAGATGGATGACAGGGCAGTCTATCATGAAGGGAGTCTTGGTCTGAGAGGTGGCCCAGTGTCCTGGGATGGAGCCATCCTGCTTGTCAACATCTGGCTCTGGACTGCACAATCCACAGCTGTGGGGAATGTTTCAGGAGCCCTGGGAAAGCTGGCCGCCCAGGCTGTCAGAGTCTCCACACCACGCTCTGATTCCCAGCCCCTCCTTGCAGCCAAGGCTGGCCTCGCTTCTGAGTTGCCATCCCTCATCTTTGTGGGGCTTCTCCTTTTTCTACGGGCAGCATCAACATCACCAATGTGCAGCTGGACTGTGATGGGATCCAGATGGCGCTGCCTAAAGAGTGGTTCTCAACAAACATCACACTGGAATTTGACGTTGAATTCCAACTGTGAGTCCTACCCGACAAAGCAGTGTCTCTCGGGCACTGTTCCTCCTTCTTGGGGACCTGGGAGCTCAGGGTGGGGTGAGGCAGGGTGATAGACTAGGAAAACCATATCAGGGGACAATAATCCAAATCCTGACTCCCTGCACTGACTCACTGTGTGACCTGGGATGAGTCACTCTTCCCTGAACCTTGGTTTCTTCTGCTGCAGCAAAGATGAGATGACGCTCAGAGTGAAGGGGTCACTTGTGAGATCAGCAGGAAGGTCCCATGGAAGAATGGGGGAGCCACTCCTCCTCTCCCTCTACTCATTTCTCTCCTCTTCAAACTTCCTGTAAGGGAGTCAGGAGCTGCACCCACATGGAAAAGTTCTTAAAATAGCAGCTTACTCTAAACTCTTAAATTTCCCAAAACTCCTAATATGATCTCCTTAAGCAACTTTCAAATGTCACCCCAAGTTGGAAGTGGGGAGGGGGTAGGACTGGGTTCAGTGGTAGAGCCCACGCTTAACATGCCCAGGTTTTGCATTCCATTTCCAGCACCAGAAAAAGAAAACCAAGCATAGAGGTCTCCACGGTCAATGGCTGCTTTCTCCTTACTCACTAACTAGGTTTTAGCAGACATGGTTGTTGGGAGGACAGTGGGTGGTGCCTGACTTTGCTGCTCTTCTTGCTGGCTTTCCCCACTTCCTTCTCCATCCCTTCTGCCTCCTCCTCTCTCACCACAGGCCCTTCAATTCGAATATCATCAAGACGCATGCCCGCATGGGCCTTGCTGCAGAGTCCTGGCTGGAGAAAGATGAGTTTGGGCGGAGGGAGCTGGTGATGGGCAGATGCCACATGGAGCCCAGCAGTGACGCTGCATCTATGTCCACTGAGTAAGGCCTCCCGCCCTTGTGGGGCAGCCCTGACTCATGAGCTGCCGTGACTTATATCACCCCCCATGGCCTCGTGAGACCAAGGCAGACTTCATCCCTTCACCAGGGCTTTCTCCTCCTGTGCCCCCTCTCAGAAAGCCTGTGGTCACTGACTCCACCCCATTCTCCACCCACCACAGAAATGACTTTCTCCCCTTGGTTCCCACCCCAAAACCTTTGAGAAGAATAACAAATTCAGAAAAGCGTCTTGAGCCTTCTGTCCTCACCCCTGCCTGGTTCTGTGACCATTTCTCCTCCACCAACAATCACTCATCTTCACACCCCTATGCCTACACATAGCGATATCGCTTCGAGGATGTCTTTCTGGCCTTTTTGAGCACCTTATGAAGATACGTCCAAGTATTCCTCAAGAAGTCCCTAGCGACGGGCACCCAGCCTAATGCTAGAGGTACCAGGATGAGCAACATAGACACAAGAGTTGCAGGGAGGTCTAGGGATGGCGGATCAGCTGTGTGTCTCAACACACCACTGTGAGGAGTGTGCTGACTTCTCCCTGTAATTCCCGAGTGCTGGGCCACAACGCCTTCATGCTTGCCCACATAAACATCAGGCGTGTGGTGCCAGCTTAGGCTGCGGCAGACATTGGCAAGGTGGAGGAAGACCATGAACTCTAGAGCTTTCTTTTCGTGCTCCCGCGAAGAGTCAACACTTACTCTCTGTGTGACCTTGGCCATGCCACGTCACCTCTCTGAGTCCCAACACTGACTAAGGCTAGCAAGAATACCACCCTAGAAGGTCAAGTAAGGGCTTGGAATAGGAGAGTGTATTCAGTACCTACCTCCCAGCGTTGGTGTGGCCTGGACTGATTTATTCTGTCCTAAATTCCCCTCTTTTCCTAGGGCAGTCCCACCCAAGATGAAACATTTTCTCCACAACCTCCGAGAGAGCCTGGGGAAAGTTATCCCGAACCTAGTAGAAAGTCAGGTAAGGTATCCAGGAGTGCCATCTGTCCTGCAGCCTTCCATGAGTCTGAGGATCAAGGCACACATCTGGGTAATTTAACAGAGATCTTCTGATCCTGGGCTTTGGGACCTAACAGCAAATCCCAATTGCCATGAGATTGTTTCCACAAACAAGGGACAGCCACCCTAAGTGTCCCAGATCCTCATGTGCGGCACAGGGGGCAGCTGAAGTCCCCAACTCAGAGTTGTGGGGCTTTAGGATGTGGGGCATGGATGTGCTGTTCATGGCTCCTAATGGTTGACTGGATCCTGCTAGAATCCAGAGGTGCTGGGGCTTCTTGCCTAAGAGACCTCAGTTTCTTCCTATCCCTGACTGATCGTCTTTGTGGTGGGGACCTAGGTGTGTCCTCTAATTGGTGAGATCCTCCGGCAGCTGGATGTGAAGCTGTTGAAAGGCCTCGTAGGTGAGTGTTGGGGTCCAGCCTGGGAGGCCTCTTTGGGATTGGTAGATAATAAGGGAGGAGACATAACTCTCGTGTACTGTGAGAATATTTTATAGGGACTCTATTGCAATGCCCCCCCCAAGAGAATGGAAAGAATAGAAGGAACCCCTGCCTGCCAGGCTGTACCCTACCAAGAGATTCTAACTTTCCCCAAGAACTCTGTAAGTCCAGTAGGGAGAACACTCTGATCTAAACTCAAGACTACTCCTGCTCCAGAGACAGGTGGACTGCTTCAGCCCCCGACCCGATGAAGTTCACAGTCTTGGGAATAGAAGGCAGGAAGTCATCCATCAGGGATGTCATTCTGAGCGAGTGACGGAAATGTTCTTGGCTCCAGCCCTTGGAGAATGGACAGGAAAGCTCTCCCTTTGCTGTGAACCTGGGGATCAGAAGGGTCACCTAGAAACCAAGGCTCCCCCTTCTCCTTTCAGAACAGGTGGCTGCTCATAATCTTGGTCAACCCTGAATCTGCCAAACCCCTCGGGTGCCAGGCTTGAGGGGCCTCCCACTGCCTGCCGTCGGTCAGAAGAAGGTACTTCCGGTTGAGACCTTAAGTCTCTCTTAATGTGGGTTTTCTGCTGTCCCCTGGAAACACGACCCCCAGGTTCCAAGACATCCTGTCCTCTCCAACAATAAACTCTAACTCTGAAGGAGACACTAGCCCCACCTGGAGGGTACACCACCACCTCTTAACCCCACCCTGCCTTGAGCTTTAGTGTAAAGATCCCTGGTTTGCTCACCAGCCCAGTAATGATGGGGAATGCCCATGCTAGCCTGTTGTTTGCAGCCAGGACCTTGCTCAAAGCAGGGAAGGGCCAGTGATGTCTCACTCCTCATTTGCTCATCTATGTTTAGCAAGCACCTACTCTGGGCCCTGTCTGTTGCTGGGCTTCCAGAGGTCACAGAGCAAGCATAAGAGCAAGAAATCAAAAAAGACCCAGGATCAGACCAGATTCGGCTCTATAAAGGCGATCAGTGTCCTCAGTACCCATGCAAAAGAAGGCAAGATGGCAAGCTCAGTAGAGGTGGTTTGGGGCACAGATGAGTGGATGGCTCCTGACTTGAGGACTCACTATCTGTGTCTTAGACAAAGGCCCGCACCCTTTGGGCATTGTCACCTGCAATGTGGGACTAAAGGCTTTTCGGGACCCACAGCATACTGCTGACATCAGGGAAATCACACTAACCCTGCAGGACACTGGCCACATTCAGTCAAGCTGAGTTTTGCACCTGGTTAGTCATGTGGCAGGGTCCCCACAAGGTGTCAGAAGACAAGGGGGTTGTGGTAGCACTGCTTACAATAGCCCTAAAGCAGCAATATTCCTGATCAGCTACAGTGAACTGACAGGCAGGTAGGAAGGCAGCAGAGCCACACACTGTGACAAAAAAGTTGACGAAAATGACAGCCCACTTCACACAACAGTTTGGGTGAACCTTCCGAAGTTGCATCAGAAAAGTCCAACCTGAAGAGCACGTGTTGCAACTCCAGTGACACAGGGCACAAACAACAAAACTAATGCACACTGCTAGAGGTCAGGGTCATCACGGTAGGGCGAGGCCCGGCAACAGCGAGGTACTTACAGAGAAGTAGTCATGGTCTATTTCTCAGCCTGGTGCTGGCTATGGGGAAAAGTGTTCCATCTGTGGAAAGCTCATTCCACCGCGTGTGTGTGTACCTTTTTCTAAGACATAGTATATTTTAACAATTTTTAAAATAAAATATTTAGCATGAAATATGTGTGTGGGGTATATGAAAAAAGCATTTGCAAGATATTGTCTATACGGAAAATGTTTACTCAAGGCCATTGAGTTCATTGTTAACTATCTGCCTACTAGCTACTCAGTGATTGTTGATTCCCACCCTAATCCATCAAAAGTTGAGGATCAATATCACATATTAATAATAACAGCATGGCTAGAAAGATGGCTCAGTGGTTAAGAGCTCTTATTGCTCTTCTAGGGGTCCTGAGTTCAGATCCCAGCACCCAAACATAACTGCCTATAATTCCAACTCCAGGAGAATCCAGTACCCTCTTCTGGTTTCCATGAGAGTACACATGGCATACATACACATACACAGAAATAAAAAGAAATCTTTAAAAGTAAATAATAGTAACACATGTTATAAGCACATGACAAGTCTTCAGCATTTCATTAAATGCCTCACAGCGACTCTGTGAGGTGCGAAACTGTCTCCTAGCTTAAACACAAGAATTCTGAAAGAGAGAGTCACTTGCCTAGAGTCACACAAAGAGGAACTGGCCATATCAGCCCGGTCAACCCCATCAGTGACGCGCTGGCAGCAAGATTCCAAAACTCAGACTCTTAATTGTGAACCCCCACCCCCCAGGTCTTTCCTCCCTCCCTTCTAGCCCCCCTCTAGCCTTCCCTCCCACTCATGGGGGATGTGATGAAATCCAGACTCAGGATTGACAAGCTCAAACAAGGAAGTCTCAACTGCTCAGAGCTGAGAAGAGGGCCAGAGAACTCCTCCATCTTTCAATTCAAACTCCCTAATCCGAAATGCTTCACCGGGGATTTGCAACTCTAAACGCCATGTTCCTGAACATTCCACTTGATAGCCTTTGGCTTACAGGGTTCTTCCTGCTCTTGAGTCAAAGAGCAAACACAGGAGGGATAGGCCGAAAGACTGCCCACTTCCTTGGGGGACAGCTTTTGTCCGTATTCCTCCTGGCACCTCCGGGGTTGTCTCAAGGTCTCCATCAAGATACTTCCTTGGTGTTCTCCATCCTGTCTTCGTTTCAAGGTTCACAGAGTCAGTGCCTTTCCACGCTTGCTCCCAGAACACCTTGTTTAACTATGGACCCCTCTGGTGCTCTTGGGGTCCGCAGTGATGGGTAGATAAAGCAGACATTTATCCCCAAATAGTCAGAACTTTTTTCCAGGTCCTACCTCTGGGTGCCTTAAACCTTCCTTGCACTTTGGTGTCCAGGCAGCCTTTGAATCAGCTATGTAGCTGGCGCTTACACCACTTTCCCCAAACTTTAACTTCTCACAGCCTTGGGAGGTGTTTGTGGTTAACTCCATGTTATAGGTAAGGTAACCTAACTCAAAGACAAGCCTTTAAAATGTTCTAGAGATTTCCCTCATGGTCCCTATGGCTAGCATTGATATGTCTCATATTCTAAAGTCCACAAAGGGAGTAGCCTTCAGCTTGAGTTAGTACCACAATTTTTTAATTTAAAAATGAATGAAACAGAAAAGAAAGAGAAAAAGAAAAGGATGAGGAGAGAAACGTTTCTCCCAGCATCATTCAGTTGGTGAGGAGCCCTGTCAGATTTGGAACTCTGCGCCCGCTGACATCACGGCCCATAGGAGGTCTCCAGAGAACACGGCCAGTTCCTTCAGAACTGAAGACTCTGTAAACTTGTTCTTGAAAGGCACTGAAACAATACAGCCCTAAATGAAGACAGCCTGTTGTCACCTTTCTCTAGCCAGGTGACCTCAGGCAGGTCACAGACTTTCTGAACCTTCCCCCCTCCCCAAAGGATTGTGACAAGTGTCCCCAGTGTCTCCTCAGAGGGCTTTGCCACTGCTTGTCCCTGATGCTGGTGAGGTCAGTCTCAAGGGGAGTTTGCCTGTGGCTAACACTCCTGAGAAGACCCATTTTCTCATCAAATTCCCTCTCTCCCTTCCTCCCTTCCCCACCCCCTCCTGCCCTCTGGGTTTTCCAATCAGCTGAAATCCTTCTCAAGTTTGCCTCCCGTGTATCCTACTCCCAAGTTCTAGAGAATGGACCTGGAATAGACTTTCCTTTTAACAAGAAAATTCTGCTATGCTCTTTAAAAATGGAGCCTTTGTGGGCTGGGCTCTAACTCAGTGGCCTTTGGAGTGTCTTCTACACCACCCCACTACATTTTTCTTAAGAAACACCCTGATAGGTTTTTCTTAAGCCCCTGTAAATTATATCCTTCTGTTTGTAGTTAATTTAAAAAACAAAGCAGAATTTAAAATTCACGCATGCCACCAGAATAGGCTCCTAAGTACGACCCATCAACCCATCGGGCAAGGAGTGGGGGAGTCGCTTCTGACGTGTGCTTTCTCTGAAGGACGTTGGGCCTCATCAGTGTCACCCGGTCGGGAAAACTGGGTCTGGAACATTAGCTGTGAGTCCTGCCGCGGTGTGTCTGCTCAGGAGCTCCCCTGCTGGCACGCCCAGCACGCAGCCCATGGAATTCCTCAAGGAGCAGTCCCAGCAGCATTAGGGACTTTATGTTTCCTAAGTCTACGGTTTGGGCCCAGTTAGTGAGAGCGGATGGGTGGATACCAAGGGCAGTATGGATGGGAAATGTTTCAGACCGAATGCCCTGGCCCCTGCTATGATGGTCGCATAAAGCCACATTAGGTGAGAATTCAAACAAGTTCACACAGAAAAAAAAGAGCACCTTTACTGAATGCTACCCTAGTGTGTTTACCTGAACTGGGATTTTTAAAACTCAGGGCAGAGAGCTGAAAGCAAACACACAAGGGTGTAAAACAAGAGTGTCCACCCTCAAGACTGGACAGTTCCCTATCCCGGAATGGGGGTGGGAGGAATGCGAGAGGAACTGAAGAGAACACAGCTCCAGGGGGCCCAAAAGGCTTCACACACTGCCTCGCTCCCCGCAAGACAGAACTCAGCATGGATGGACGCAGAAAACTCCACAGACGTGCTGAGTGGGGGACAAAGGGAGCCTGTGCTCACACCCCTGCCCAGGGCCAGGACAGTGAGTGTCTCAAAGAGAGCTGGTGGACCAGAGAGCTTAGGTGGGGACAGGCAGCTGAGCCAACAACCCCCATAGTCTTGCCTGAGGGTCTGGGCAAGGAGGAGACGGTAAATGCTAAATCTGAGGAAGCCAGGTAGTCCGACGCGTCTGTTTTTCCAGTCAAGTCCAAGGACAAGGTAACCTCCTCTAAGCACCGTAGTACAGGTAAGGCCCCTGGAGCAGAAATGAGACCTCAGAGGGAAATGAAGACATTTCTGTAACTGAGCAAAATGTCATCAGAAATAGCAGGTGTTGGGTAAATGGGAGGAACGTATAGATGCCTACGCTACCAAACCAGATGCAGACCGCTCTGCAAGTGTGTTCTCCTCGTAGCCCTGAGCTGTGTGACATCGACTCCATCTTACACAAAGGGTAAAAGTTTCTATAACTGGAGGGGGCTCACCCAGGTCAGTATACAGCTAGGACCCAACCTGCCTTGTTTTCTGCTACAATCCATACCCAACCTCTTAACTTTAAAGATTTCTATTAGCTGAATACACAACCTCAGCTCTTTTCCAGGCCTTATCTGCCTCCATTTACCCAAAGGTTAGTAGCAAGACCTACTCTCAGACTCAGCCTAGGGGCATGCCTGTCATCCCAGCGCTCAGGAGTCTGAGGCAGGAGAATCAGTACAAGGCCAGCTTGGGCTTCATAGTGACTTCAAGGCAATCCCATGTGTTATCGCATGGCCTGGTGGTTCTCACAATTCAAGGCCTTGGCCTATACCTGTCTTGGTTTTTCCCTCTGTAAAATAGTCCTCATAGTCCTAAGTAGTGGAGCTAAGGGGGAGACCAGGAGGCTGCATGATGGTCCCAGAAAGATGTTTCCAGAACCAAGAAGTGGGAAGTATAATGTGGGAATCAAATTGAAGAGGAGTGTGGGGAAGACTCAAGCCCCAGTTTCTCACTAACGAAACCCAAACCCCACCTTGCCAGGATGAATGGACCTGGCACAGGCTGGAGCCTGGCAAGTGTTCACTCCTGGCCTTGGTTCCTTGCCATCATTATCCAACGAGTTGACTTCAAGCTCTACCACTTCCTCTCTGGACCATTTGTGCTAACCAGGCCCCAGGTTCCTCCTCTGTAAGAAAACAGTAGTGACCTTTTTGTCCCAAGATCTTATGAGTACCTACAAGCACATGATTGCGATGTACC